>NC_069131.1:69211708-69860142 GCF_026914265.1 Mya arenaria | reverse complement strand
AATAGGCCAAATATGGTGCAGACATTGGTGAGATATAAGGAATAAGTTTACGTTTAATCAGATCCATCCGGTGATAATTTTATATTCATACTGCATCACCTACCTAACAAAAGTCAAATTAATGCACGGGTACCCAGCATTACCATGCTATGACATTAAATTCGAATCAGATTATGCAATTTGTATCATTGTTTATTAATATATACTAGTAGTATATTGTTTTAGACTGAACGCGTATTATTTCCTCCGTTACAATTGGTCTTTATTAACACATGTTTGTCTATGTTACTTCCTTTTGTATTATGTGGATTCGTTCCAATTGTATAACATAACTTTGAGCATACTATACGTAAAACCGACATTTGTTATTTTTTATGCACTAATAAAAACCCCGGAACCAACTTCTGTTCCATTGTTTACTTGACCCGATTATGGTTAATTGAAGCCTAAATTTATCCGTTTTTTTTTTGTTTACAAAAAAATAATTTCATGGCTAAGTATTCGTGGTTCTATGTAACCCGTCTTTGTATTCACGTTGCCATGCCTTTTTATCAGTGTAATTTACTCGTTACAGGAGCAATACCATTTTTTGCACTCAGCTGTGGTGTATTCATTGACATTCGACTGCCAACAAATCAAAAGAGAGAACTTCAATCAGTATATGAACGACCACTCTACTCAAGAACTTAATAGTCAGTTCAATGTAGGTTGCTTTCACAATTGCTCTGTTGAACACTTGTTACGACATCCGCCTCGCACCATAAGGTGATCCAATATTAGGGCTGCGCAGTAATCACCATATTCTCATGGCCTCCCATGACGAACAATACTATAGAAACGAAACGGACTACACTGCAATACAGCTTCAGTGTAGACAATAGTTGTCAATATTTCAAATGCTAAATTTGACGTAAAACGAATGAATGTTTACACAAGAGTGTTTACGTTCTGAAAGTACTGTATACTTGTGTATTATCATATCAAGTATTTACGAAATATAATGCTAAACAGTACAAACATTCTGAGAATACCATATACAAGTTTATTTATCGTATGAAGTATTTACCTAATATTACAGATAGATAGTAGAGACATTCTGAGAGTACCGTATACATGAGCACTTATCGTAACAAGAATGCACAAAATATTTAAAGATATAGTACTGCTATTCTGAGGGTACTGTTTACATGTGAGTTATCGTAACAAGTATGTACAACATACTTAAACTGAATTGTACAGATATTCTCAGAGCACCGTATACAGGTGTATTAATCGTTTCAAGTATGTACTTGATATTAGCTAAACAGTGCAGACATTCTTAAAGTATCGTATACAGGTTTGTTAATCGAAAGTATGTACCAAATATTACAAATATAAAGTATAGACATTCTGAGAGTACCGTGTACCGATGTATTTGTCGTAGCAAGTATGTACAAAATATTAAAACTAATAAATACATATATTCACAGAGTACCGTATACAGTTGTATTAATCGTTTGAAGTATGTACTAAAAATTACAGATAAAAAGTACAAACATTCTGAGAATACTGTATTCAGGTGAGTTTATCGTAACAAGTTCGTACAAAATATTAAAACGAAATAGTACAGATATTCACAGAATACCGTATACAGTTGTATTTTTTGTATCAAGTATGTACTAAAGATTACAGATAAATAGTACAAACATTCTGAGAGTACCGAATACAAGTGTATTTATCGTGACAACTACGTACAAAATGAAAAAGCTTAATAGTACAGACATTCTTTGAGTACCGTATGCAGGTGTATTTGTCGTATCAAGTATGTACACAATGTTAGATGTAAGAGTACAGACTCTCTGATTACCGTATGAGGGGTTTTGTTATCAAATATTTAACGAATAAATACTTTATTTGCATTTGAAACAATGAATAGATACAACCGCACATTTGAAGTATGTAAATACATACTTGTAGGCTGTACAATGCAGTTGTTACCAGTTTTATAATATAAAGTGCGCCTCAGAAAAATAATTACTTCGAAAAGGTAAATAGATAAAACCGCACAATTTGAATATGTAAACAGATACATTTAGTCTGTACAATGAGGTTGTCTTACAGTTTGATAATATAAAGCGCCTGAGTCAGAATAATTAGGTCCATTGCAAGTAAATTACTTTTTCAAAGAAAAAGTCGAAATAACGTCACAGTCCTGGAGTCCTCATCAGTGGCGGTGGTGGCATTATCATCTTCGTACTGCAGTAGTTTTAAACTTTTAACCTAGATAATAACTAATAAAACCCTTGTATAACATGATAAAAGTGACAAAATACACATGTGTAACATGGCCAATTATTCTAGTGTCAATCATTGTCAAGCTATGCCATTGATAATAAACTTTAACTGTGCCATACCCACTACATACTTTGATAGTTACATGAAACTGTGCGTAGCTGTTACCAGTGTCAACACACAGACGTGTACTAAGGTCCATAGTTATTGCTTCAATATTTGTAGCTAATGTGGCTAAATATGGCGATACAAAAACTCGTTCGTCCCGCTAGGCTCTTGTTTAGTTAAAGATTTCCGTTATTTTAGAGATTGCAGCAAACGATTGGAAAACGATGTAAAGACGAAACCGATGCAGTTGAGCGAAATAAGCAGCGCTTGACCAAAAACAGAGCTAACACCGATATACCAGGTAGACTTTGCTAATCACGGGGATTTCTATTTAATGAAACTATAACAAAGATGAGAGTTAATGCTTTATACATGGGTCTTCTGGTTGTTTCTTTAATTGATGATACTGATGCCATTGTTAGGTGATGAAAACAGACCACGTCTTTATCTGATCTCAAACCAGGAGCTACGGACTACATCAATGCTACGTATATGCATGTAAGTGTTTCCCATCTTCTGGGTATAATTTCTTAATTCAAATAAGAAATACCCCTTACATAGTATTGAGTACCATCCGTTCATGCAGAATGACCGCTAGGGAGACATCTTGCAAAGTCATAAAGCGTGCTTTCGATATTGTGCATTTTGCAATATCGCGATAGATCATTTATACTTCATTACGGATGACTTGAGTTGTGGTCCTTGGTTATCAAAATAATTAAGACTAATGATAGAAACTTTGCATTTGATTGTATTACTGTATGATGTTTTCGACAAATGGACTCTATATGAAATTGAACAGCAGATTCTGAAACATGGCCTGTCGCTTGTGCAATTTGAGTGCAGATACGGAATATAAATGGCTGCATAATGACGTACGGTTTATGTAAAACGCACGAACGGCTTTTTGAGAAGTATATTATTGATTACAATGTTATAGACTACTTCGGCGAAGATGCTTTGTACGAGGAAACAACCTTTTTGCTTGTACTATTTTTGTTTTCCTTCACGTTATACAGAGCTACAGAATGAAGAAACGCTATCTGGTAGCACAAACTCCACTACCAGAGACGGTTATCGACTTTTTGACCCTAGCTGTCCAAGAGAGATGTTCATGTATCGTCAGTTTTGAAGCTGACATGGACAAACAAAGGGTAACCGTATCATTTTCAGTGGCTTTATGGACATAATTGATTATCGTCGGATAAATGAAAATACAACAAACCTTTGAATATGCAAAAAGACATATATTGACACTCAGCGCAGTAATAACACAGCAACGTATAATTACAAATGGTTCATTATTTATCAACACCATACACAATAGGCTGTGGACAGAAATGTTATTGGCTGCATTCCGATGTACTGAATCAAAAATACATTCATGTAACCTCTTTTCAATGATAATACTGTGTGAAGACTAATCATACGCGTTTATGAAGCAATACAGTATTTTTAATAGTTTGTTTACGCCCCTAAACTGAAAAAAAAATCTGTTTACAGAATATCGGCATTTACTTCTCTGGTCCAAACCAAGATGATTTAAAAAAGGGATCGTTTCAAGTCAGCTGTTCAAAAGAGGAAAAGAAATCATTCTACACAGAACGAACATTGAGAATACAGCACAAAGTGGCAGGGGTGAGCATTTTCGAAGTTTTATTGACAATATAATTATGTTCTTTTAGAAATTCATTGAAATTATGATTTCACTATAAATAATCAAACATGAATGTAAATTTTGTACTTTGTATTTATTATTGTTTCATTTACGATGGTAGTATAATAATGTGTAATTCGATAACCAATAACCAATGCGGTAAAATATTTTTAAACAGAATTAAGTATTTATCGACAAAGCTATTCACTATTTGAACACTCGTTACACCGGACAGACATACTAATTTGAATGACTGATCAAATTGAAACAGTTGCAAATATGGTTTCAGAAGTGCACTGATCTAACCATTCCACACCTTCAATTTACTGACTGGGATGAAATGAAGAATATTCCAACATCAACTTCAAACTTTCTGTCATTTCTGAGTTTGATAGAGAATGTCACAAAACAACAAGATGATGGACCGATATTGGTCCATTGCTTGTGAGTATAACAATTTCAGTTTTAATTGATAAATTTTTAACTTATCGCTTTCATAACATTGAAAAACTGGCTGTTAACGTAGTTTTAAGTGCACATGATATATTCAGTAGAATAAGTATAACTATTTTCGTACGGGAGAAAAATGTGGAAATGTATGGTTCACCTCCTGTTATGGTCTAAAAGAGAACAATAAGGGAGAAGAGTGCTTAGCATCAGATTTGATAAATATTAATGTCTAAATATCTCTGCGGGTTTATTCGTATGCGAATCAAGACCATCGAGTTTAAATGTGTGGACTATGACGAGTGGATCGCTTATATTGACTTTAATTGCACCGAACCTTTTAACGTGCTTTAATGATATTGTATTGCTTATAAGTTATCTTTCATTATCATAGAAATGGTGCAGGTAAAAGTGGTTTGTTCTGTGTGGTTTCGCTGCTTCTCCACAAGATGGCCGAGGAACATGAAGTCAGTTTACTTAACACTGTCAGGAAGGTAAAATCCACGCGGAGGCTAGCGATCCCAAGTCAGGTAAAAAAGTTGTCTCATCAAACAAAAAATAAGGAACAAAATATTACATTTATTATGTCGAACCACTGTGTTAGTTGTTCGACAAACTGTACGTAGTTTTAAGCATTTATTGAATGGTTCACTGTTAAATCATTTGTTTCGTGTTACTCTGGCGGCGGACACCAGTATATCAAGTAATGTCCCAGTGCGTTCAATTATTAATTCAAAAAGCATGTATGCACTAAGACTTGTCGCCTTTTACTTATTCCCAAGTTTTCGTGATTTCAGGAGCAATTTATATACTGCCATGGATGCGTTTCGGAGTACCTTCGTTCGTTTAATGTGTACGCCAACTTCAACGAGGCTACAGGAAAAATTTAATGTGTTGTTTAGTCGTAAATCGTGTATATATATTTTGGTGCCGTGTTTTGCGCAAAGCATACTAACAGATATGTAATGATATGCCATTATTGTTACTTGTAATATAATATTATATATCTTTAAGTCTATATGAATTAATGTCATTTAAAAGGAGTATCACTTTTATCACCTTATTTACAAAATATTCTTTACCCGATAACATTCATATTTATTGAATGTGTATCTTTTAAAAGAGTGAAAATTTTCGACATGATATCTCTAAACTGTATATATTTGTATCAAAAGTATCGTTGACGATTAGTCTCGCGTAACAGATGTAAACATTACCTTTTTTGTAAGAACAACACTGCAGATGTATTTTATCTTTATACCTGGGAAACAAAATGCTTAAAGTTTTAACACTTTAAGTTTATGTTTTAACATGTGAATGCATTGACTTCGAATAATTATGTAAGAGTGTCATTTTAAGGGTTATATATTAATACTGATTCGTTGTTCCTTACGGGTTATTTATTAATAATAAGAGGTCTTAAAATATTTCTTAACCTCTTTTGCCACAAAGATTGCCTAAATACTTCTATACAAACCAAAAGAGCAACACAATAGCCAAATCTTTAAATATATTCGTATGAATTTACAACTTCAATACCAATTATTCATTGCCCTTTGAAAGAAAATAAACATGTTTTTTGTCAATATTCACGTCAGCAGCAATTTTTATGTTGATAGGTGTTGAATCATGTCTTCGTTTCCGTAGTTTGCTTCTTGTTTATCATATTTTGTATGTTATTCAGTGAATGGTCATAGTTCATTTTTGACATTATGTTGTTGTATATACTTGTAGATTGTTTCAGACAATATTGTTGTATACGACGAATTAGGATTGTTTTCAAATGCTAAAATGTTGTATACACATGGGTATCAAAGACTCTTGATAAAATTGGAAGTGAATAATCGAGTATACAAACCTTATATCAACATTGCAAGATATTATTAAGACTATATTGGGGCTTTATAAACAACGTTTGCAGTTAACAATTTGTTATTCTTCTTTCGCAGGAAGTTTGATTGTGTGTTATGATTTGCTCAGATAATCAGGTATTGATATTGTATGATACATGTAAGATACCATGTTGGCAATGCTCATGCTGTAAATACATTGCGTATAATTGTTTTATTTCT
Source organism: Mya arenaria (assembly GCF_026914265.1). Taxonomy (NCBI): domain Eukaryota; kingdom Metazoa; phylum Mollusca; class Bivalvia; order Myida; family Myidae; genus Mya; species Mya arenaria. Next base: position 69,853,587 of record NC_069131.1, on the reverse strand, counting down.
TTTAGTCTACCATGATTTTCTGAAAAACACATTTTGCAGATACTTAATTCAAATGTGATACCCTGTTTTCTTTTAGAGTAACTGAGCTTGTAGTAAAGCAAAGTTCTATTGTTCGTTTGTTCTTGTTATGTTAGGCGGTGTTTTCATCGTCACAGACATTTCTTGAACGTGACTATTATTAATTAGAGAAGTTTGTAATATTAAATGCATATGTATCTATGTGTTCCTTATTGCTGCTGTGAAAGGTTTTGTCAAATTATTTTGAAAGGTCAACTAACTTTAACAATAGTTACAATTCGGAAGTCGAGCTTTTATAAGATAGGAAGAACTACCTTTCTCATGAGGTTACCTGCAGCTAAGTTGAGCAACAGTAAAGTTCTTTTTTAAATTATAGCGCTATATACCTCTTGCGTTGTTTTTATTCAGTAGAATGAATATTTTGCTTTAGTCGAAACAACTTCAGGACTAGACTCTAGGTCCGTTTAACATGGGTATAAAGCCGTGGTAATTCACGGTCGTGCCAGATGAACAAAAGTTACATGCATTAACACATCCGTCGAAATTAACACCATTAACAGCATTTTAAACACATGTTGGCGTTATAATGATAAATACAAACACGTGACTTAAACAACATTGTACATGTAATACCCGTAAAGTAATTGTTTGAAAACTATCAGCTTGTTTTTGTAGAGTTCATTGTATAAGTACACGCATTCAAGGTGCCACACACTAGCTTATCTCCCTTTAATTTTTCCTGAAATATATCCTTATTAGAAGATTTGTTTTTGATAACAAAATTTTTGGGTTGATTAATGTTAGCATTGATCTACAAATCAATTGTAAATAGACAATAAAAACAGCTTAACATCATTTCGAAAATACATATTTCCATTTATTTTTGATGACCATCTTATCTTCGTATTGAAGCACACTGATATATACAATTATATATTACCATATTAACTATCGGATTTAACACAATAATTATTAAACTGGCTTTTGGGGGGATTTTTACAAAAACGAGTAATTACTGAGTAGCTGAAAATTGTTGTTTTAAATAAGTTATATATATACAATGTTTTTCGTACTAGGACTTATCGCCATATTGATTTCTTAAGAGAACTATACACACTATCTGGCCTTTGAGATGTCATTTTCCAACCCCGCAGACAAGCGTCTTTGATCAATAGCTTTAAATAGTTTTTGATTTTTTACATATTGCATAAACATATATGTATTCTCCTTCTAAGTATTACTTATGAGTGAATTATTATCCCTTAACTATGCAGGTATATCGTTTGCCAGTAAACTTAAACCGGAAGTTGTTACACGCGTGCTTTGGTCCACATATCAGAAAACTACGATATTGCTCTATTTAATGTTCTAAAAAGATATTGTTTGATTCCGAGAAAAAAACAATAACTTTAAACTCATACGGACTTTTCAAACAGCATTGAATCAAGTGAAACAATTGTTTTATAAAGAAAATATGATTGATACAAAATGACTTTCTTTCTTAAAAAAATCATTCATTTAATTTGATCCGTCTATTTACTAATGAAAATCCCATGAATCACGAAATAAGACGATATTTAGTTTTGACCTTCCCAATTGAAATAAAGAAGTTTATTTATTCACCTTGACAAGACTATGATAAGTTCTACTAGGACTTTTGAAAAACGAGTATTAAGAATACAGTGTACCAACTTTTGGAAATTAATTCTGCACAACAATAAACGAGCGTTGCAAAAAAGATAGTTGTTCTCATCGTTAAAGTCCAGTCATGATTTCGACAATAATCGAATATAGAATAAAAGCAAAATGTTTAGAAAGATGGCTGTGAAAAAAAATACTGACTTCGCGAAAACAGTATGCCTTTTGTAAAAAGTCTTGACGTCGATTTCGTAATCAGTCCATGATGAATATTATAATGGGCAAATATAGAATTACACAGAATAGTAAGAACTCACAAGCCCTGGAGGTGACAAAAAAGAATCACTGCAAAAACCTTCAGCTTACTTCTCCTTTTGATCTCATTCAAATCATTTAACGTATATATCAAATTTAAGCTGTGGGGGGCAACAGGCGATCCCCCGACCCCACTATTAATCGTAAAAGTTTACTTAGTGTGTTCATTTCAGAGAAAAAATGAACAAATAGGCACAAATGCACCATTTAAGACTTGAAATTGTTATAATTTTAAAGAGTGTTAACCAGCCGCCCCCCCCCCCCGCAAATTTTGTAAACCATTTTAGTTTCGGTTGTTAGAGAATGCGAATGTCAATAGGTTTAACCCTATGTAAAGCCCCCTCTCCCATCTAAAGTCAATTCCTAGGCCCCTGCTTAATTATGTGTATTTATATATGCTTTTATATTACACTGCTTTTGAATATATTAAAATTATGCCAATCTTCTTGAGTACAATCTATTGAATAAACAATCATTTGTGTGCATACTTTGTTATTACATTCCAGAAGGCAATCAAATATACGTAATCAAGTTCTTCTGCTTCTAAATGCACCTTTTTGGACTAGAAATTGTTAACATTTTCAAATGGGAGTACCCAACTCCTCTGATTTCGATTTTATCATATTATGATTACACATTATATAAAAATTAGATGGCTGATGGGGTCAGCTTAAATTTTTCTACTTCCAGAAACACTGCAAACCGATGCGAATATATTAATACATTTGATTTGTTTTACACAGAAACAAATCTAAATGAATAGCTTTTTCCATTCCATAGCTACTAATACTTGTTTAAACATTTTGAGAAGAGAAAGAGAAAGATGACTATATGACCTCAACACCAAACAGAAAACAAAACCCCGGACCAAGAGTTCTGCAATGATGATGACAATGACTTACAATGAAACAGGGTTCTAACAGTACTACCTAGTTCCTAAATAAACAAAGCTGTACCGGGTACTACTAAGCGAACAATAACAAAATACCTCTGCAGAACTATCTCAAATGGCACAGGACCGATGACAGAAGTATGTGCTAAACCTCATGGCATTCCCCTCACATCAATAATTTGTTGAATCATTTACAATAGACAATTTAAGTTTCTTGACTTACAGAAACGTCATTATAAGAAATATTTTGGCTTGCTGTCTTAAGAAAAAAAAATATGTACATACTGCAATAAGTTTTAAATTGTACAGATATTGGGTCACAAAATACCTGGAAGCCAGATCAAGCGTTTTGGACTCCAAACACCGTCTGATTTACACGTTAAAGTGATAGCTGTCGGTTCTAGTGTAACGAAGCCTTCATTAAAACGCATCTTTACATTGGCTCCGACTGCGTTTACAAAACAAAGTATGAAGGTGTTATTTGCAATTGATAAGGGGGACATTTTATAAGAAAATTATATAAATGTATTGCTTGACGAAGCATCAAACTTCAAGATAATTTGGTATCTATTCAACTTCTTCAATCTGTTAAAATGTAACCAATGTATGTTATGCATATCTAGGCGATGGGGAGTTTTTGCATTAATTTTATTTTCACTTCAATACAGCATGGTTTAATTTTTAATAATGGTTGACTTAAATTTTGACAAACTAAATGTAAAGCAATTTCATTAAAAACATGTAAGAGCATATAGAATTATGGAGCGTTCATCTAGCAACAAAATACACAATGTGTTGATTATTTTGCAAAAGGAAGCCATTTGCTCACGAAGTATGAATGTTTAAGTGTCTTTGCTATGCATATTGTTTTAGGCCGTCGTTTACAAAAAGCTGACCTTTTACTTCAAAGTTTTTCTCCTGAATATTGCAAACATAGCCGTACATGATTGTGTCCCGCACTCTACATGGTTCTACAGAGATAAAATATTATGTTATTGTGTAAATAAACTACATGTTACATTTTGCGTATGTTTTTCCTTAAAATTTATGAGCTTGACACACTCAAGGAAACACAGAGAATCATTAATATGCAGAGCATAATTTTTGTTACAAATTTGTGTTATTTCGACCAGCTTACACATTATATGTTGTTTTCGTTTATACAACAAACTAAGAGTGGAATATTTTCGAACGTAAATTTCCACTTTTATAACTATCGCAATCTATTAATTGAGGATAAACTTTAAACACTATGATAATGTGATGTGAACTTTCTTAAAAAATGATCTTTTATTTTCCTTTTTGGAGCCTGAACTGACTTCATTCAAAATCTAATGTTCTTATTATGTATTAAATTGAATTATTGCAATAGCTGATTCCTGACGGAATATAGATCATATCGTTGGATGAGTATCAAAGGCACAGTTGTTATCAAACGTTTTTAAGTACTGCTAGAAGGTAATTTATCCATTAAAGTAGCATGTTGACTTTCGTTTTCGTCAGTTTTGTATTCATTTATTGTGGCCTGATAATATTGTTCGCGTTTGACGTTGAACTGGGTATCCATGTGCCACACTGAAGCGCGTGTTAGAATCAGATATATGTAGCCATGGGTTTGGAATTGCGTCCCTTGCAAAATGGCGGCAATATTTTTTACCTGTGCAAATATTTGAAAAATATTAAGTATTTTGACAATGGGAATGGATTTAATGACCTACCGTGTTAAAAATTTGGGGCTCGGAAGGATAGTGTAAGTGCCATTAGTGATATTATTAATGTAGAGGTATCAGCCTACTTGAGAGCCTTTCAAAAGGACATTAAATACCAAAACTGATGACATTCATACTACAGTTGCGGAATTGAAAATCAAAAATGATCAATTAAAATCAGAAAATGAATGTAAAGAAATTTATTTTCTGAAATCCAAAGCAGACAATATTGAAGCTCAAATGAAGCGCTACAAATTGCAATTCAATGGTTAACAATGTAAACTAATGAAGCATGGAGTGTAACAGAATATAAGGTGCAATAATTCATCAACATGACTTAAATTTGCCATATCTCGAAAATGTTGATATAGAGCGGGAACATCGTATGAAATGAAATGATAGTGCCGATTAATGCTCTAGTAGTGTTAAATTGACAATATTCAAGGATCAAGATGAAATTTTGAATAAGGCCAAGCGTTGTTTAAGAAACTCATATCGTTTACGATGATTTTTCTGAGCGGATAAGGGCATCCGCAAACGATTACTATCCGAGCGTGAAGAAGGTAATTATGCCTCATTGAACTATGACATTTCGGATATATTAGAAAGAAACCTGTAAATGCATTTAGAAATAGCGGCAGTGTATGTAAGTGTTTTTGGTAAATGTGAATATTTTCAATCAGGATTTATAAGCCGCATATGTCATGATTATGTAAATTTTGTTGTACTTTATATTAAGTCGTCTTTGTATGATTTTGCGCATTATATTAAACTTTATGTAGCAAATGTTTCCCCTGAAATTTTTATACCAAGAGGACATTAACGGCATTCGTCTAAAAAAGAATAATATTTCAATGATTAGGAATACATGTAACAATTGTCTGATATATATGGGTGTTGATTTTAATGCTCGAACCAAAAATCCTTTCGATTATATACCAAAAGACAATCTAAATTATGTATGCAATCCAGAGGTAGATAATAACTATGAATAATGTCATATACTTAGAAACAATAAAGATTCTGAACGATACAATACATTTGGTAAAGCATTAACTGAACTATGTTGCACTCTGGATGTACATGATATAAATGGTAGACTACATAGCGATAAAGAGGGGAATATAACATGTTATGCTAATAGGGGTTGAAGTGTAGTCGATTATTATATAGCTTCATCAGAGTTGATACAAAACATATGCTACTATACGATGAAATAGCTCTGATCACCGTCTTATTGTAATATTTATGCGAAAAGCTTTAGAAACAAGCTCAGTAGCAAAAAGTTTAAACATAAACCTGGTTTAATGGCACTGGGTAAACGCCAAAGACATAGAACATACAATTACAAAGAAGAAACATGGAAGAACAGCACAAAACTCCACTAACATCGCAGTGCATACATATATATATTAAAAGCTAGGAATGTTTATCAAGGATTGTTAAACCAGTGCACAAACCTCACTCTTATCCTCAACAATCAATTATTGTAATATACAAGAGGACCGCGGACCTAATATACAAACGTTTGATATTTTTAAATGGAGTGAATGCATGGCAAATAAGTTTGTATCTAATTTTTCTTCTATCTTTAATTTGAGATTTAGTCGAAATTGATAAAGATAGTGCTATTTCTACGCTATCGGATATTTATATATGAGCGGCAGGTGTAATGCTGTGTAAAAAAGCGTATTAAGTCGAATCAACCAAAATGGTGGGACCGAACTTGCAACCAGTTAAAACATACTAAAACAAGAAAATTGTGCCATTTGAGGCATACTAATGACGAGTTTGATTTTAATATGTATATATGTAGGAAGAAAAAAATCAGAATATCAAAAGCATGTACGTCAGATGTTAATAGATTATAGTAGAAACCCAAAGATAGTTTGGTCAACATTAGAGCGAGGTACATTTAAACAGCTTGAGGCATTGATGTCAATTCAGCCTAATGAGTTGGTTGAATATTTTAAATCTTTACTTTGTAAAGACAATCAAAAGTCATGTTGAAAGAGGATTTTCTTTGATTCTTAGGGTCTCTACAAACTTTTTACAAATATGATAAACAAAGGAATAAAAGGAAATATCATGAACGTAATATTATCGATGTATTCCAAACTCAAGGCTCTTTCTAAATTAGATAATTCTGGTTGCTCTTTTGATGGCGTCATCACAAATGATGACGTTAATACGAAAATGTTCATGCTACTGAGGGTTTTAAGTGTACTTTTGGGACAAGGCAGGGAGATTTTTATTCTCCAATTTCATTAAATCTTTTTATTAATGACCTATGTAAATATCTAAAATATAATTGTAACCATGGTGTTTACACACAATTTTTCTAATGATGTGGCAAATTGTGCTGATACTGCTATAAACCTTCAACGACAATTGAACGCTATTTCCGATTTCTGTAATAAATATAAAGGCAATTTAATCCGAATAAAACTGATATTATTGTTTTTAAAAACGAAGACCCATACGCCATATGAAAAAGGTCATTTAATGGTAACAATCGTCAGAATGACGTCGATATACAAATATATGGGTTTATTGTTTACTCCAACATTATCCTGGTCTGCAGCTAAATCTAAATTAGCAGCTCAGGCAAGGTTAGCTATTTATTAATTAAAAACTACCAGTTGTCTTTGGTACGTTTAACCATGATCCTTTTTTAAAACTTTGATACAATGGTCTCCCCGATATTGAAATTTGGCTCAGAAATTTGGGGTTTCAATGAATGTAATGAGATTGAAAAAGGACAGCTTTTCTTTTGTCAATATTTTCTCGGAGTTAAAAAGTTCTGTAAATAATTGTGTGGCTTTAGGTAAAAGTGGTAGATTACCATAATTCAATATTTATGTCTCAAAATGTGTAAAAAGTGGTGCAAAGTATTACAAATGCCTGAAAATAGATTCCCTAGACATTAATATATTATGATAAAAATCTGGCTAGTTTCGAAAGGTGTACTTGAGCAACTTATATCAAAGAAATATTGTTTGCATATGGCTTCGGGTATGCTTGGATTGCCCTGGATGCTGGAGATATAAATATATCAATGTATCATTTTAAAACAAGAATTACTGATCGTTGTAGACAAACAGGACTTGATGATGTAAATAATAAAGTCTTTATTAAATATTGAAAGTTACCTTAAGTTTACCGTTTCTTGTACGAACATTATTGGCTAGATTTAGAACCTCTATTCATAAACTCCATATTGAAATTGGTCGATTTTTAGTATTGATAGAAATGATCGCTTTTGTATTTATTATTTATTGGAAACGTCATACTTGTTATTGAAGATGAATATCAGGTATTTTTTTAGAGCTCAAGATTGAATGGCATCCGCGAAAATTGTTTGTTTTCCTGGTGTCGTGGAAATACTGATATTGTTCATTTCTATAATCTCAGATGGCATCGCAAAATGTTACCCATATTAAATCCACTGCTCTTGACGTTCATAAACTCATGTAAGCTATACGGAACATAAATCAACTTTGTTAACCAGGAGACACAACTCTTATTTAACTACTTATATGCATTTTGTTATATTTGATTTGTATTTGTATTATAAGCAAGAGGCTTTTTATTGAATACACGTTCGCTCGTTCATGCGTTCGTTCGGTAACATCCTTATTTTGCATTATGTAAGACCAACACTGAATCTGTTTTTTTTATTTGGTCGACGCCAATGGATAGTCTGGAGGTGTCTTCCAATAAACTAGCGAGCTCGATCCACCGTCTCCTAGCTGCAGAACTAACCATTTATCGTGATTGTCACGTAAGTAGTGACATACACTTGTTGAGCGGTCGCATGAGGACGACAGCGCCACGCTATAAAAAATAACCTGATCTTTGACGTCGTTTAAGACTGTCTGGTGCTCCATTAAGGTTTGTGATCGTTTGATGTTAAAAGAATGTTAACATAACTGAATGAGTAGTTGATATGGGACTTTCCGTTTTTCAAGGTACATAAATCAGAGGTAAAGTGTTGGCTAAATTATTGTATCATTAATGTTTCAAATAAATGGTTTCAAATGATAGCATACAATGTCATAAAAACCATTGAGATATCTCCGACAGCGTATACAACTTATCGTTTAACAAAGTATATCTGATAGAAAAAACAAATTTCTTTGTAAAAATCTCTTAAAGTTAGTGATAATTGAATAATTCACTGCCTAAGGGGAATGTTTACTTTTATATAGTTAACGTTATCCCTGAAGTCTCCATTGCATTATAGATGCTTAAAAGATTACGACGAAATCGGTTTGAGGAGCGTATTAAAATTCCAAATGACTGTTCAGGGAGATTTTTCTCTATCAATTGCTGTTTGACACAGTTAAAAAAATAAAAACTAGTGACTGATAATACCATGATCATAAATACTGATTCGAGGTGAAAGAATAAAACAGAGTATTTCATACTCTTTACTTGTTTTAGGATATTGAGTTGGGTAATTTCGTTCAACAGTGCAAATGTTCTTGTTGTCTGTCAGAAAATATTTTTTATTGACAGAAATATTGGAGTTGTGAATATTTATAACACATGTTAGGAATTGTTTTACATTGTTTGAATTTGTAAAATTCGTTGTGAGATTCTACATATTTCTAGGCCAAAACTGTCGTAATGTTTTTTAGAAACACATTTTAACTTCGGAAATTTAATGGAAATTTCGAACACATACTAGTATCATGACGGGATTTCGATATTCATAGTTTACCCTTCCCTCGGAATTAACGAAAATTGCTTTCAAGCAAGAATATATTTTTTACAACAGTACCTCATTTTACTAAATTGAATAAATCCAATTTGTCATTCGTCTGGTTGATAAAGTACAGCATTTAAACTCAAAGTGGAACACTTACTATGTACTTTAGCTCATAGAGAAATCCAAAATGAATATTTGGAGATATTTTATTTTGAAAGTGTGACCGGTATCTGTTTTGTGGAAGTTCTGGGTAACAGACAAGCTTGGTACCAGAAGCAAACATTAAACAGCGCCATAGCAGACGTCAGCGCTTCGTGTGTAATGAAATGTGCTTTCCTGTTTAGCAGCATTGATACATCAGTTACCGAGGTACAAGGAGCACCGTGCACTTGTTCTAACTACGGTTTAGAGTGGTACGATGACCCGATAATGTCACCAGGAAGAGTGTATCTTGCAAAGAGGCAGCTGTATGAAAGTTTCGAACCGCCGGTAAGTCCGTGATCTGTGAGGTTTTAAGATAACGGTTCACGATCACATGTCACATAATAATTCGTTTAGAAGTAACGTTATACGTACTGTCATAGACTTCACTGTTTATAAGTAAAACTGTAATTACCGATGCATATTTGGGCAAAGGTGAGGCTATGTGCAAACACAACTTCCTAAACCCAAGACGATATTTTTTAACGGGATTTATATTTGGATGTTTGACTACTGTCCTTATTCCTGTATTTTTCATCGTAAAACTTATGCGTATATTGCCTCAGATAATTATATTAGTATTGTGTCCTGCCTTCTATCGCCACTTTCATTTCAATCACCTAGGTTCGTACTTCTCGAACAAGCATATAACCCAATGGCAGGTTTTTTTGGTTATGCTATATTTTATGCAAAAAATCACGTTATTCTTTGCTTTGTTTTGTAATATTAAGGTTACCTAAATAATATGGCCACATGAAATTATATATATATATATGCTGATACGGTTTCAATCAAAGCATAAAACTATAAAATCCACACTAGAGGCCCTAAATTGCCCCCGCGCCCATGTTCCGTAGCAATCTCGATATAATCCCCATTTGTACGATGTTCAAAAGACAAAACAATGATCGATTTCAGGGAAGGAAGTAATGCAATACAAATTGTGCATACCCTTAAGGCCAAGTGCAGAATCCGCAGAAGCTGTGACATTACATACAAACTCTAAGCGCGACGTGTTTATTTCTTTTGTTTACATTGTATAACATACTGCATCATACTACATTAAAGAATTTTAAGCATTATGTACCAATGTAATGTTATTATACTGAAGTCATTCTTCTTATTAGTCATGTCCATTTTCTTCAAATTTTGGTGGGCCCAACTGATGTGTGTAATGTGATGCCTGTACCATTTAGTCCAGAAACTGGAAGCAGTTTTAAATTTGTTTTCACACCAAATAGACTGAAGTAAGTTTACAGTAAATATGTATCGTTCAGGTAAATGTTTCGTTCGTACAATGGCTTCTGATGTGATTAAAAAATCATTTATGAATTAAAAAATGCAATGACAATATCTGTTTCTTCATAATGTACTCACCATATTATGTCAAAGCCATTCATGCTTATTTTCTAAGGATATTTCAAGAAAATATTAATAAGGAGGGGACACAAGCGAAGGAACTTTGGCCAAATGTAGACAATTTACTTTTTCAGTTTGAATACTGTGATCTATCTGTCAATCAAATTTGTTTAAAATACTAAAATGTTCACCTAACTGGCGAAAAAGTTAAATGTAATTTATGCACCTAATTTTCTTATTAAGCTGTATGTATCTTTTAAAACTGCCAGTGATTGAAGCACTTGATCAAATAAGCATCAGCATATTCAGTTTGTATTTTTTTTTCATTTTGATCGATCAACGAATATGTGCGTTAATAAACCCTTCACTCGTACAAGATGTACAAGCGCAGTGTGTTCAGTTCTGTTTTTACGTTCATTGTCACTCTAGTATAATTAAAAAGGGTAGAACAAACTTTGGCATCGATGATTAAATCATTTTTTTTGATTTTTTTCAAATTCGGAATTTATTTTCATTATATATATAAATAGTTTCAATGTTAAAGGATTCGATGTATAAATAAGGTAAACGTTCAAGCGTTTGATCTGCGGTAATTTAATTGTTAATGAACACATATTGTCGTGGTACCGTTTGAAACAGTATTGCTTTATGAATAGTATTACTTAAAGTAATTAAAATGAATACATACACATGTCAACCAAATATTAATGAGTGATAATCCTTTAAGAACTTACTAAGTATAATAATGCATTTATGAAAACTATTGATTACTGATAACAAGATTGTAACCGTGTATTTTATAGCTGAATATGCACAACTATTAAATGACTGGTGAGTGTTAAATGTTTTACAGACTATCGTCTCATAAGGTATAAACCGAGCTTTCTTCATCTTTCTTTAAAATGAAACAGAGTAACCACTGTTTTCGATATGTATTCTTCTTTTGGGTAAATTAAATCAATTGTATCATTTGTGATACATTTTATTTGGAGTAAGAGTGCATCTAAATTAATGATTAAAATTTAAATAAGTTATTGCAGGTTATAGGAAATTACCGATGTGTTTATTCTTATAAGGTCAAAACAGTAAGACTGTAAGATTTCTATAAATTTAATAATTTGTGAATAAAATGATTTTACCTTAAGTAGTAACTTTGTCAGAATACCGTTATTCGGTAGTAATTTCATTCATATAATTACAACTTGTTTGTTTCTATATTTTCAGTTTCTACTTCAATCTTAATATGGATGCAAATAACAGCTACATACACGTCGCAATAAGAAACGGATACTTCGTCCTAGATTACTATAAAGATGGTGAGTGTCCCTGCAGACAAAGAATACCCAGGAATCGTTGGCCAGGTGCAAGAACTTACGTTGGAAATCCATTCAGTTCACTGTCAGGTGAAAGATGAAATTTATATCATATACGATATATAATAAATATTTACTCTCGACCGTACCTCTTTGTGTGGTAAAATTATTCGAATTGAATACAGAATTTGCATGAAGTTAATAATATAATATCATAACATTCATCAGATATGCATGCTTTCAGAGACGTGTTTCATAACAAACGGAAACATCAGCTGGCCTTTTATTATCTGATCCATACTAGATCAGAAAAGCAACTGGCCTTTTGCTTATCCGGTCCAGGGCAGATCTAAAAAATTACTAGCCTTTTGATTATTTGTTTCATCGCAGGTCGTCTGATATATTTACTGTTTGTTCCATAGCAAACGGGAAAACCTACTGATCTTTTATCTATTGATTGTTCTGTTTTATAGCAGATCGCAGAACCAACTGATGGTTTGTTAGCATAGCAAAATTATATTAACCTTTTAAGTAACAGTTTAATATTATGTTAAAAATTCCACTAAACTTTGAATATCTCGGGCCCGTTTCAAAAAGGAGCGATCCATTAAAATCTTGACTTTCTAGGCGTAACTCCGTTTAAGGCGTAAAATGCATTTCAATAAAAATAGTGTAGGGACATTTATCGCTTCGATTACGTCCGTAATTTTACGGTCGAACAGCAGCGTAAGGCTAACGACAAAGCTATCTTCATGAAACGGACCCTGTATCTTGGCAAATCAGAAAGTACCCTGACCGATATAGCAGACTTGAACAAAAACTTTCATACCGGCAGAATATCTGTTTTATAGCACATCAGGAAATTCAACTTACCTCATGAGTATTGTCAGGTAATACTTGTAAAACAACTTCCCCTAGAATCAATCCTTACTCACTCTATCTTACTAATTCGATCTTGTACTAAGACGAAAAACAACATGTATAGTATACAAATGTTTAATTTGTTGTAAGCGTCATGGCCAATCAACTGTACATACACAAACATTTTTCACATATTTCAACATATACGATCATAATAAACAACACATTTTCAATGAAATTATTCAAAAAACATTGATATATCTATGTAACAAGACAACTTTTGTAAAACATAAAGACAAAATTTTGTATATCATAATGTATACTGATTTCAAGAATATAATGATGAGTTCCGATGTTTGATATGAATGAACCCGTTAAGTTTTTTGAAATAAAAAACGTCGGACATGCTTGTACACAGCTTGGTGACCATGCGCTGAATAAATCAATCAATATTGCACAGTAAACACGTGCTCGATAGAGCGCGAAATCATAGCGCCCCCAGGCGTATCGTTTCGGAACGATACAGGGGGAAACAATTTTCTCCTAATTCTTTTCAATCAAACGTAGAAAATAATATTCCCCTAGAATCAATCCTTACTCACTCTATCTTACTAATTCGATCTTGTACTAAGACGAAAAACAACATGTATAGTATACAAATGTTTAATTTGTTGTAAGCGTCATGGCCAATCAACTGAATTATAAAGAACGGGAAAGCGACTTTATAAAAAACAAAAATAATTCGGAACTCATCATTTATAAACCCAAGCACTGTGAAACAACCAAACGTTGTTCTAAACTATCTTTTACGTAACCGTCTTTCGCTTTTTCACTCGCCCAACGTCCATGTCTCTTAAACATTCGGTCTTTTACACCTTTGTTTGCGGCAGCCGTAGCCCCGCCAGAACGAAGTGAATGAAAGCCATATTTACGAACGTCTGTAACTAAAGGTTTTAAAGTTTTTATGAACAAATTTCTAAGAGTTGAATAAGACAAAGGCTTGTTAACACTTCTGACTTTAAATCCTGTTTTAGTAGCACTCAAGTTACAAAATATGTAAGATTCATCAGAAAATCCAGCCCATTGAATATACTTTTCCAAATTCTTAACAGGGCACAACAAAGTTCCAGTTCGGGCTATAACTATCCATGCGCCGTCTCTATATTGATCAGTTTTACTAGATTCTATAAATATTTCCATATATGCTGTACTTATAATAATATCACTTCTCTTTATCTTTAACAGTTCAGCACTTCTTAAAAAACAGAAAAGGCTATTAAACATGCACAAATCATTCTCTGTGACATTAGGTTACATTCACCATAAAGACTATCATACATTTTTTGTAGGATACTTACAGTTATAGGTTCCTTCTTAATCGTAGACCTAGAATTTATACGTTTTGCTGATTCTAACACATTAATAACAAGTTTTGAATCAGTAGGGGAAACAAAACCATTAATTTCGTGCATCCATTTTAAACTATAGAAAGCTGATATAACAGGTTTTGCTGTAGAAGCAGTCTGTATTAACGAAGTTAGATAGATAGCCACCGGAAAAGCCCTAGCGGGCAAAATGTCCCTAATCCCGAAACCGTTTGAAAGAGCCCAAACATTCCACCTTTGAAACGACTGTTTATAGTTCTTGCACGTGCTGTCGGCTCTTGACTTTTGCAGTATCTGAGGGAGAAGGGCCACCTTGTCCGCCAAGACCTCCGGCAGCTCGTCTATCTCGTGTTTGTGAATCTGGAAAAATAGATGTAAAAATCTTTTTAAATTAAATGTATCTTTTATTTGCAAAATGAACATATTAACATGTTAACTTTATAATGATACTATTAAATCTATTAAACAACAAAACTTATATCTTGTGAATATAACTAGTTATTAAAGCTATTTGAACGCTTTCAACCTTTGTTGCATAATCATAATACATGAACGTAGTACATAAGTACAACACATGGAGTTTTTCATAAATTCTAAGACTATTCTCAAGAATGCCTGGCCTGCATATGTATGTGAGTACATACCTTGTACTGGCTATTCTAATGGCCGCCGGGCCTGCATATTTATATGAACACATAACTGGCTATTTTAATGGCCGCCGGGCCTGCATATTTATATGAGCACATAACTAAAACTGGCTATTCTAATGGCCGCCGGGCCTTCGTATATATGCGTACATCACTTTAACTGTCTATTCTAATGTCCGCCGAGCCTGTATATATAAATGCGTGCGTTTCTTTCGCTGGCTATTCTAATGGCTGTCAAGCCTACATATATGAAAATGCATTTCTTCATTGCAATAATTATATCTACAAGACCATTATCTGAAATTTATGTACTTTAGGTACTATTGTAAGAACTAAATGTTCTATAACTGTGCATATGTCTCACAGACTATTGTAAAAAGCGCTCGACCTATAACGCACGTAAAACATAAATTTGCGTTACGTTTGCCAAAATTCACGTGTAAATTTTACAATATTTGCTTCTAAACCTTCAACAGAGTAATTTCTGGCTACTGAAAACATTTAAAGTGAATAAATGTACTATCAAGCATTTTATATTTGTCATTGATCAGCGTACAAACGTACAAATATGCCCTAAGGCGATATATGATATGCTGTAGGAATTAAAAACTCGTGATTATCATATATTGCAAAACAAAATTGACTGGATAAAATGAAAATGCCACAATTTGAGAGCATGTTGTAACGCAATTAACGTAATTATGTTTCACGTGCAGCTGTGTGGAGCAAAGGGAGATAATAAAGCACTGTAATTGCTCTAAATCAGTACATGATTTAACCCTTCTATCAAAATTTAACCAATAGTGCCAACATTTGGAAATTTAAATCCTTATTTCCAAACAACCCTTTTAGGTTTTTGCAAATTGTGTAAAAACTCTTTGATGTTGGTAAATACATCCAGTCTAACACTGCATCTGTAAAAGTCCCAAGTCGACATAATAAAGGCCAAAAGCTTGAAGACGGCCAGTACGGAACTATCAAAACTCCAAACACATGGTCAGTAATCATTTTCCTGATAACTCTCGGAAGGATACAAATTGGTGGCACGAACAGTCCAAATTTACCAAACCAATTCTCAATAAATGCATCTATGCCACTGGAACCTTTGTTCCAAAATCTTGTATAGAAGCAAGGCAATTTTGCATTGAAATCAGACGCAAACCAATCTACTTCAAGATTCCCCCATTTATTCTGAACCATATCTACTATTGCTTGCGAAACACCCCAATCGTCGTAATCTACGATTTTTGACAAATAATCAGCTTTGTGGTTTTCGGACCTTGGAATCCATTCCATTTCTACGATAATAGAATTTGACGCGCAATATCTATAAATATCTAAAGCGGTTTCTTGTAATTCAGGTACCATTGAACCATTAGCTACAATTTTTGAAACGGATTGGTTGTCCGTAAACCATTTTACCCTCTGAAACCTCAAATTTTGAACCAATGACAACAGGACTCTATACACAGCCATTAACTCCCTCCACGTGGAGGACTTCAACATTTCGTCAGGTGACCAAACACCGTGTGCTACTCCGTTAACTGTACTAACCTCGTAACCACCGTACGTACGACGAAGCATCAGTGTAAACTATCTTTGAACAAGAATGACTTTCAAAGAGTCTTCTACAATTTAACGAAGGCAACTCATTTTCCCAGAAACGAAGTTGGTCCTTACTTTGTGTGCTTAAATACACATAGAAATCCCAGTGAGGGGCCTGAATAATGTCCATACTTAAATAACGTGTCATAATCTGAGCAACGTTACCTATGACAATTGACATGGACATAATTTGACCTGTAAAACTTGCTAGCTTTCTAACGTTCACCCTACTGTGACTTCGTACACTGTTAACAAGACCTTGAAGAGTGTCCTTACATTTTTCAAGCCTAGCATGAGGTATAGACAAAGATCCTGTTTTTGAATCTATATCATTTCCAAGAAATTGCATGTTTTGAACTGGTACCCAAATGCATTTTTCAGCTTTTGGAACGAACCCCGAGGAGATCAAATCTTGCTTTACTACAGCACTTAGATCTACAGTACTATCGTAAGTCCGGCTTGAACCTAAACCATCGTCTAGCAACATCATAACTCTAAAGCCTTCACCCCTCCATTTAGCTACCAAGGGCCTAGTAACTTTACTATAAATAAAAGCACTGCTGCTTAAACCGAATGGCAAGACTAAAAATTTATAAAAAACAGTTTCACTGAGGCTGTTTACCCAAGAGAATCCTAGAAACTCAGTATGAAGCGAGTAGATTTCTGTAAAATGATATGCTGAGTGTATGTCAAATTTTATCATCCAACAATCTTGTTCAAAAAAGCCTAATGCAGTTTTGATGTCATCATACTTAAAATATTGTTTCCATAAATGTCGATTAACGACTCTTAAATCCAAAATTAAACGTTTCTTTTGATTGCTCCTGACACTGACAGTGAGTGGTCTAACTACATGAGGCCTAGACTCACAAACTTGAATTAAATTTCTTATTAACAAATCATTTATGGCTTCAGAAACAAATTCAGAATTATCTAAAGCAGACTTATTATTCCTTAAACAACAAGATGCTGGTAAAGAATAAAAAGGGATTTTATAACCGTTTTCTATTGTGTCTATTATGAAATCATTTGTACAAATTCGTTTCCAAAAATCTAAATGTTCTCTAAGCCTACCACGAACTATAATGTCTTTTTGCCCGGATTCATACTCAAAATAATCAGTAGTCAAATTGTGTGAATGTTCCTGTTCTTTACAATGATCTGACAAATATGAAATATACTCATCTTCCACGGTGCTGGTGCCCTGTGCCACGTCATTTCTTGGTGGCTGAGGCGTCGGCCTTGAAGACGGCGGCACCGGTGGTGTACGGACATTGTCGCCGGAAGTGGTCGTATTCCCCACAGGAGTAACAGGAACCGAACGGGAGACTGGGTCTGGGAGCGTTGCCGTAGAAGCCACGAAAAGACCCACTGCCTCTTGGAGCCTGCTGCCTGTATGCGTCTGGTTGAAAACCACGGTAAGCAGGATACCCATACAAAGCGCCGGAAGTAACGGTTGCAGAAGGCGTCTTGCGAACTGACTGAAGACGCTTGACGCTCTTGTTTTTTCGCTTCTTGAGAGCTTGCGTTTCGGCCTTACGTAACTTAGTTTCATCATCAGAGTCACTGGCTAGTGGATTGGATTCGTAACAATTCACGGTGTCCCATCCACCCTCAGAGCTATCAGCAATACGATTAACTTTTGCCTGTGTTTCAGTTTATCTATTCCTTCAGAGAGAACATCTTTGCAGTAGGATACTTTGTCGTTTTCCAAAGCCCAACAAGCTTGACTCATAAAGTCAATAATCTCCGCGTTGAATGTGTATTGAACTTTGTTACCTTGCCTCTTCCACTGCACGTCTATGTCCGTTTTCAATTTCTTAACTTCCTTTCCGATAGAAACACTGTTTCCCCTAAATTCCTCACGCAAAGCAGATACTTCGTCACTTTGTTGCGAAAGTTTATTTGAAATATCACGCAACTGCCTGGCAATTGAATTGTCGGAATGAGAATTATCGTCGGACATGCTTGTACACAGCTTGGTGACCATGCTGAATGAATCAATCAATATTGTACAGTAAACACGTGCTCGATAGAGCGCGAAATCATAGCGCCCCCAGGCGTATCGTTTCGGAACGATACAAGGGGAAACAATTTTCTCCTAATTCTTTTCAATCAAACGTAGAAAATTATATGACTGTGACTGCATGGACTTTGAACTTGTTTTAAAAGCTTAAGATTATGTTCAGTTTTGATTGAACATTTACGTTACGAGGTTGTTTTTTTACAGGTATTTGTCGATGATACGTTTCTAGGACAATCCGTAACACCGCAGCAGGCTAGCAAAATCACATCTTAAGAAGTGTGCCCAGAAAATTCCGCTGTTGTCGAATTGCATTCCGTAGATTGTAAGAGTGCATCCTAAAATGGTGTAATAACGTTTACAAATGCATAACAAAAATCAATCGATTTTTAATAACATGAAATTGAAGAAAATTACAAAATAAAATGGGGAAATGTACAGGATTATTATTGCCCACGGACAGTTATTGCTTTCCAATATTTCCAAGTTTCCATGTCACCTGCATGAAATGGCAGACATTATTCAAATATAAGTTAAGAATATTTTTTATTTAATCATGACTAATTTGCAATAAATGATATACATTAATATTCTAAAGCATTCCAAATGTTCGATGAGTTGTTTTCGTTAAGTTCGGTTTGTTTATATAATTTTAAGAGTAAAGCTTTAACTGCGGCATCAGGCTTGATTCATTGCTTGGTATTCTTAAACAGACATGAAGTATAGAAAACTATAATTAAATAACTTTTGGGGTTATCACCGCAGTGATCCAAAGGCAGAGTAGGTCGTCTGATATGCTATACATTTTTCCCTAATAAATGTAGTTTCAGTATGAGACGTAATGGTAGGTCAAGTTACAATACCAAAACATATTACAAAGTTGGCAATGCTACGTTTGGGTCACCAAACTTCCCGGGTTTTAATGTTTCATTAAAAGCACGAACTTTCCGCTGTTGAAAGGTCTTTAAATCTGCACTCTTACAGATTCACCATTTCTACAACTTTTTTATTTTTTTTCTTGGAAAGAGCATTTTCTTTCGTAAATATCTGCAAACCAATAATGTACGATTGCTGACAAAAGATCAGATCACAAATTTTCATATTTCCGTTCGAAAATTAATGTTTTATGGCTTAAACCGTTACTAACGGTTTAAGAAAAACGCATAAAACATCATTTTTGAGCTTAAATATAAAAGACTGCGATCTTTTTTTGTCAGCAATCTTATATCACTGGTTTCCATGGATTTTCGCAAAAAATGGCTCGTTCCAAGACAAAAATAATGTCAAAACGTTCAATATGTGAGAGTGCAGCTTTAAAGTGTAACTTTAAGAATTTAATGGGGATAAAATGTTTTTTATTTCATATCATAGTTTCGCTCACCGTCCCAAGGCAGCAACCCCTAACTTTGTGAATATATATATATTTGTATACATTCATGTGCGGCCTGTTTGTGGTTTTCCGTTAAGACTTTTAATTCAGATGATGACATTTTATCGAGACAATTTGACATAAAAATGTACTTACAGAATCGTTTACTCCACGTTTGAACTATGTATAGCCATATTTTATGAAATGTTTTACAATTTTAGTTCAGCAAACCTTATTTGTTCTCTGCTGTATGTATAAGAGACAAAGTTGAGACATTTGAAGTTACGTTTACTGTTTCCATTTGTTTACCCCAACACAACCTATTTCGCGCAAATATTTATTCTTAGAGTTTCCTCCATGGTATTTGCACATGTTGTAGAAAACCATACTACAAATAGTATTTCTGTACATGTTCCCAATTATTAAGTGTTGGACACCAGGGGAATATTACTATTAACTGATGAAAAATATTATATTCATATTGTATTTTCTTGTATGATCATCAAATATAGACATAGTTACATAAAACTGCATGTTTAAAATCACCGAGCGTGAAGTACAAGTGCGTCTGTTCGTTTCATAACTTACATATTTAAAATCAGTCAATGAAATGCCTTTTAAAATAAGCTAAGTTTGAATGAGATTACTTCGAATTGTTTATTATTTCTCATGTTAAAAAACGAACATTTTAAAAGAGCTGTTTTGGGTATACATTCGAATAAGATGTAGGAAAGTGTGTTAAAATTACAGTTACTTCCAATTATATATAAGAATTATAATGTTATATCGGAAAGACAAACTGTTGGTAACCAAGAACTTTTTTATATCAATTGACATGGCAAACGGTTTACATTATAGAAGACAAGAAGAAATAATGTTCTCAAAAAGCGAACTGTCTTAAGCAATAACAATGAAGTTTCGCAGTTGACATCTGTATAGTATTTAGGATGTTAGGTTTTTTTTCCTTTATATCGGCCCACATCGGAATTATAAAAAGTAGGCCGAATTTAACCATTCGGTAACTAGCATGAGTAAACATAAAGGCGATATTCATTAATACCACGTGCTAGTTATTGAACGCTGCTCTTGACAACATTGTACTAATCAGTTACGTCACCAATAAACCTCGTGAAGTAATTCATACTCTGACAGAAGTGCTCGTGTTTATTACATTAATTCAGGTTGTTGCCGCTTTACCAATTACATGTATACAGAATCTGTTTAGCTACATTCGGGACCATGCGACCATGTCATACCCTTTATGATTGAAAAGAGTTTTAAATCATCGTTAGCGAATGCCGCCATAGGTCATTGTGTGAATACATTGTAGATGACAGATTTTACTTTGTTCTTGCATGTCCATTATATGTTTTCACTATTGTTACAATTTTGTTACGGTTTGTAATCATGTACAATTATAGACCTTTCTTTGTTAATCATGTACATAAGTTGCGAAATAGTTATAGATTCAATAAATGTATTCGTTTTTATCTCAAATCCTACAATAATGATGTTATCGCGGCTGGGTACGAGCGGTTTGTATACCTCTTCCTAAATGTTTTTAATAAAGACGTAGTTCAACTGAACGAGAATGAAAGGAAAGCCTGAGCTTTGTTATGTTGTTCCACATTTATTTTACTTCAATAATGGCGTTTTTGTGTTATTTTTCTCTATGTATACGTTGTTTTATATTGATTAAGTTATGTCATGGTATTTTTTTTTTCTTTTTAGTTCAATAAAACTATTGTCAATTACGTTTCAACTAAAGTATAGGCCTGATAGGCTAAACGAAAACATGTTCAGGTCTCACGACAATTACGACCAAATCGGTCCTCTGTTTTTCCTCATTTCGTTTAAGTTTTAATCGCATTATGATGGCAAAGTATAGATACAGACGATTCAGCGAAATTATTTGATATATTTGATATACCGGGAACTTTCCATCACTTTCTAGCAATTTTATTGACAAACCCCCCATGTATGGTGGTATATTTTCAGCTATTCTATCTTAAATTAGTAAAAGAATGACTGTACCTGCTTATCAATATCTTATGTATGTTGTATATTAACGTTTAATAGGAAAGCTTTCGGATTTTCATTATTCCACAATTTAATAGTCATATGCTGGTAGGTTTAAGTCCGTTACTGCTCGGAAAAAAAACTATCCAAACTGAGGTTAAATAAATACCAAGGGAAATCCTTTTTACCGACCTAAATTAACAAGATTACAAAGGAAACTTCAGCTACAAGCCATAAAGCCACACATTTTACGTTTAGAAGCGTATTGCTTATTCCTTACAACTCTACACGAGGGACACACGACGTCACAAAACCACAAAGATGGTCTACACGTTTTTAAAATACCTTTATAGATACATACTGGTGTCACAGCTTTGGAATGGTCAGCATGATCAAATCTATAATAGATCTTTTTTAAGTATGGATTCAGGTGCAAAACCTTCTCAAATCCTATGAATGACGCTGAACTGTACCAATAATTCGTAAACAAATTATAATCATTTGAAAAAATTAAAGAGAAATGCTCCTATCACTTAAATATAATTCTGTTTAAACGAGTATTTTGGGATATGATGTTATGATAGGACGCTTTTCTGGTGGCCTGTATCACGTCGAGTTCGGTGTTCAAACACGTATCCGTCCAGACCGCAGGTCGAGACGGATTCATGTTTAATCACCGAACAAAACGTGATGCAGGTCACCAGAAAAGCGTTTTATCGTAATATTCCATTTGTTATAAACCTGCCTATTTAAGTATTCCTTTTTATTTGTTGGTTTTAATTTTATTTCATGTTACCGTCATCTGTCAAATGCGCGTATGAATTCGAATGTGTTAACGTAGTTTTGTAAAATGAAGTCAAGGGAGGCTATTACAGCGAAACGAAGTCAGAAGTTAATACTGATCATCATTTCAAGTGTATATTCAACGTTAAGACTCTTTTATACTCCATTAAATCATGAACGTGAAACTTTAAATGGACGTCGCTTAAAATTGAATTTCACAATATTTCGAGAAATTCATTGCTCTTCGGAATTCTGCCCAAGTCACAACCCTATCGGAAAAATAACGTTTCTATGTTCTTTTTACAAAAGAACATATATCAATCTTAACTATTCCTTAGAGAATATATATGTTCAATCAACTTATTTGTTTTACATTTTTAATATGTTCGCCAAATCGGCACATTTCGTTACGTCGCAAATCCATATGAATGTTAAGAAAACAGAAGAACCACTTTAAAATGTATTTCATACCATATACATAGTATTGTGGAATTATATTCCATATGCATCGAAATATGGCACAGGGCAAGAACATAGTAATGCAATTTGTAAGGAAAATTACTTTTATTTGTTTGTCTACTGTTGAATATCAACGATAATTTACTAATATGTGAAAGGAGTTAATAAGAAGTATCATCAAAATAAACTCATCGCCTACGGAATTGATTATAACGTCATTATATATATCCGAAAAAAAAACCCGTATGACAAACAAATTAAAACGAATTTTTCTTTATTTAAACAAAATGTGTGACTAGTACTTAGTCAGCTTCTTCAAAGCCATTATTGCAGCCATTGTAACAGTGACCTTCAGTATCACATTTCGGTTCTGCACCACTTCGTAGGCAATGTTGAGGGCATTTGGTTTCACACAGATGTCCAAACACATCTCTCGAGCAACCATTGCAACAATGGCTAGTCTTCATTTCACTTTTGCATTCAAAGCATGAGGAGCTGTATGATTCATTGCAATATAAACCATGTGTAGTAAGATTAGTACACGAATCACAGATTCCTGAATCTTGCTGACAAGTTCCACACTTAGAACTACAATTGACGTCACACTTGTCTCCCCGAAAGCTTACTGCACAGCCATGTATACATTTGCCTGTTTCAGGACTGAACTGTCGATAATTACAGGTACTATTGCAAGTTGTGCAATCTCCATTTCCATTCGGGTAAAATCCTTTGTTAAACATCACACACGTTCCATTAAACGTGTGACATTTTAAACACTCATCGTCAATACCGGTACATTTCTGAAAACAATCTATACCATATAATCTATCGTCACATCCATCACTGCATGACCCATCTTCTTTGTCATAGGACAATGTAGAACAACCAACACTGCATTCATATTGACAATTGTCGCCAATATTCCATTCAACACATTCGTCACAATACAATGGGTACCTGTAAAACTTTCCGTACAGTGACAAGTTCCATTTCTGTAACATACCCTACCGCTACAACCAGAAGAACGCATAAAGTTCCATTGTTCGCCATATTTACCATTGCATTCAATGCTTGCTCCATTTCTCCTACAATTTTCACCCCTGCATCCGCTTGGACAAATTTTGTTGCAGTTTGCTCCATAATATCCTGCTTCACATTCCATGCAAAAGATACCAGCAAATCCAGTTTTACATGAATCGCATCCATTCAAGTCTGTACAACGGCAGTTGTGATAATGGCAGTTCATAGAACAATCTTCACCATATTTCCCTGGTATGCATGCATCGCATCTAGCGCCTTCAAAGTTCGATATACATTTGCTACAAGAGCCTTCTTTACTACAAGGACCATCACACCTAAGATAACAACTCATGCTACAAGCACTATTTATATCGTAAAATGAATCCTTGCAAGTAATACACGGCCCATAAGTTTGGACGGAAAGCGCAGTTACCATGACATGTATGTTTGCATCTGTGTCCATATATTGTCATAACACAGCCTTTAAAGCAATAATCAGTTTTTCCATCAGCCCATCCACATGCAGCCTCTCCTCCTTCACAGCAAGCACAACTTCCTTTCACAGTCCACCTCCATCTCGTTTATAATCACCGTCACTAATCAAAACATGTTTGAAAAATAGTCAATTCATTTTTTAAATAGGTCCTATGTTATTATAATATTCCATTTTGGTATTTTGATTGTCGATTTCTTTACATTATAACACATGAAAGGAGGTTCTAATCCAGTTACTCTGATACCAAATTGAAAACGATATATTGGAAATGCTTTATTCTATTCATATGAAAATAATAACATGTGTAAGACATGAAAAGTAAGAAAATAACCATCTCTCTGTTTATGCTCATATCAAAGTTCAAATTAAAGTACACGTTGATCGAACTAATGGTAAACATAAAATCAATTTTCGATGTAACCGATGTTACCGCGTAACCCGATATTTGAGAAACAAACTCTCATTCAAACTTTTCAAAATGTTTGCTGTAACTCATTGTAACTAATGTAAGTGCCAACTCTTATCAGATGTCGACCTAAAACTCGATTTATGGGGTTGAACTTCAATTTTCTTTTCATTGTTCATAATATTCGCTGATTATTTGCCTGTAACCTCATGTAACTATAACTTTAGAAGGGTTACAACATTCGAAGCTCTCATTGTATGGGCCGATTTCTGGCTAAACACTCGTACCTGTACATTCTCTACCTTCACTATCATTGTTGCAGCCAATTTGACTGCTGGAACGCATGTAATGTTGTTACATGTGACGTTTATAGAGCGATCAAATATTGATATTATAGCGGGTGTATGACGTAATACTGCCCAGAGAGAGCGAATCGAAAGCAGTGTCTTATTTCATATTACGAACACTGCCGTTAAACGATTTTCTCTGTAAACTGACAAAAGAACATGGATTTTTGGGTTATTTTTTATTATCCTTATTAAACAAACACATTTTGTTATTAAAAAAAAACACACACAAATGATTTCAAAAGTATGTACACATTTCATTTGGATTCGGGGTTATAACTACAAGTAATCCATTCTGCTTTGAATAGATTTCTAAATAAATTCATAGTGATTATGGACATTGGACTCATAATCATGGAAACATTTGAAAACTTAATGCCAAATTGTTCCAAACTCACAAGAGAACTTACACTAACGGTAACTGATGTGTGTCAGCGTTAAAAGTTAATGGACATGAAGCGATAGCACATAAATTATAGCGATTATGGTTAACGTTAAATCGTCAACGGGAGTTTTGAATAAACGGGTCTTAATGCATTTACAGATTATTACAAAAAGTGAATATATCGTTACAAATACAACCATTAGCTTTCGATATACGCTTGCGTACAAGCTATGCCTTTCTTGATTCGTTAATTGAGGTTATTCTCATTGGACTCATTATGCGTGTCTTCGCTCGGACCATGTTGGACAGAAGTAGTTTCACACATGTCGTACGCCGTCAGTTCAAGACTGTTTCTTCTTTGGTCCTGAAATAACCACTGATAGTCTTGTTCAGTTGAAACTGTAAGATCTGTAAGTGATAAATTATCAGTTGCATTAAAACAACCTAAAACATTAAATAAACAATTATTATCGATTGATTACGAAATATTTGAAAAGACTGTAAAAACAAAAACAATGAAATAACACTCCGTTAAATTTTATTGTTATCATGACATTTTCCATTTTTTAAGAACGATTACTGCATTGTTTGTGTAAAGGCTCGATATGATCGTTTAAAATCGAGAATATATGTTTGAAAAATTCAGTTTTGTACTTTATTTTGTATTACTTATGTATCAAGTAAATCAAAATATTATAAGTGAAGGTATGGTCATGACTATATTTCGAAATATTTTCGTGAATATGGCTATAATTAATGTTTGGGGTAATTGTATGAAATCTTGCACACTTTAAATTGTTATTTTTACCACCTGTGTTGTTGTCTCCTGTTGAGGTGGCCATGTCTGTTTTTTTATTTCCATGCTTAAATAGTCTGAAACATAACCGACCATTTTATTTATGTTATAGTATACTGCACTCAAGTATACCAATGTGTATCATCATTTCTACATATTTTGTTTTTTTGGTTAAACTAATAATGCATATGTTAGAATTATAGTTGAATTGTTCATCCGATATCATGTCCTCGAAAAACACACAGGTCAATATAAAAGATTTAGATATATAAATCATTTGGACATGTTTTGATTACTAGATAATGTTAATTTTCTCTATCCTAAAATACTATTCCAGCTGAACCAAAAGGTGGTGTTTTTTCCTATTTTGAACAAATTCAGCCCAATTCAGTAACACTTACTGGCGTTTCCAGATGTATACTCCAATCAAAGAAATGATTAGTCCAGCCACAAACCCAATAAAAGTTCCTCCTACGGTCAGGCCAGCGCTTCTTCCATCTGATTCAGTTTTATGAGTTCCACAACCTGTAATGTTCAAAATCATGGAATATGTACACAAAACGGAAACACCATGATAATCAAATCACATTTGGAAACATTTTGTTACAGAACCATTAAGAAAAAGAAGTGGACTTATGATATCTTTGAAATTTTGCAAAACCTCTTTCGAAAGAGTGCGTATGTCTAGCTTTTAATTAGTGTGCCATTTAACTAGTTCATAGTATGTTTTTGGCTTTTGCTCTAGTATATGTAGTTTTCAAGGCATAAAAACTATTCATATTAAGATGTATTCTAAACATTACCAGCAATGTTATCTATGCAGGTGTATGTGTTATTTCTGATGAGAACTCCTTGTAAACACGATATGTTGCAATTTTCTCCGTAATAGTCTGGAATGCATTTCATGCAAGAACCATCTCTTATGCAGATTCTATCAAGGCACGTTTGAGAGCATTTTAAATTGCATCGATCTCCATAATAGCCAGCAATACATTCCAGACATGTTCCATTCCTAATACAAACTTCATCAACGCATCCCTTCGAGCATTTCCCTTTGCATTGATCTCCATAATATCTAAAAATACATCCCAGACATGTTCCATTCCTCATACAAACTTCTTCAACACAACTAATAAAACATATGTCGTGACAACCATCTCCGTAATATCCAGGATAACACGAAGAACATGTTCCATTTCTCAAACAAAATCCACTAACACATCCTTTTGAACACAATCTGTTACAGTGTTCCCCGTAGAGTCCAATAAGACATTCCGTGCACCTGCTTCCTGTAAAGGATTCGCGACATGCACAACTGCCATCATTGTTACAAGAAACGTTTATACAGCGACTGGAGCAAGGAGTTTCGCAAAAAACCGTAGTATTGAAAAATCCAGGTTTACAATGATCTCAATCCGTCTCATCTGTACACCGACAGTTCTGGTGGAGACAATCAAATGTGCAATTAGACCCATATTTTCCTTGAATACAGGAGTCACATTGCGTCCCTTCAAAGTTAGAAATACAATCGCAAGCGCCGCTATCTAAACAAAGACCATTCTTGCATCCAACCGAGCACGACTTACTGCACAAATTGTCTTTATCATAAAATGTATCTTGGCATCCGAAACACTTTTTTGATCGACTTTGCTCACAAGAGAAGCAATTGTCGGGGCATCGATTATGACATCTATATCCCCATATTTTGTCGGCACAGCCATCTAAACAATATTTGTCTCCGTATCCCGTCCTATTCCCACATCGTTCCACTCCTCTCTTACACCAGACACAGTCTGCATTACAGTCTATCTCAACCCCGTCTATAATGGCTGTAGCTGAAGAGCATTTCTAAACATTTGTATATTGCCCAATACGATAATTTGTAAGCAGAACAATATAATACCTTACAGCATACATGCATTTAATTTTGGTCTAAAACTAGATTAAGCATATTGCCCCAAAACCAATAGCAGTAACAAAATCATATCGTATTTACAGCATCCATGCATGATATTTCTTTTTTATAAAAATTCTTATAATCAATCGATAACAAATGTGTATTAATGAAATTACCTGCGTCATATGATGGTAAACAGCAGACAAAAATAACTATCCGCATAAGCATTTTGCCTCTAAACCAATGGTACTTGGGACAGTTCCTGCACAGCAAAACGTTAATATTCATAGCGTTGTTAAAATAAAATAAAGAATTATGTCGTAGATATAAACTTGTACCCTAGTATAATTATAAAAGTAAAAAATAAGTAATGTTTAAGATATCGTAAGCGTAAATTAAGGAAGAAACGAGAAACGTCAACAAATCAAACATTAAATAAAGCAAATAGACAATGGTTGCAAATCATTGAGTGAACACCTGTATGGAAATTATTCTGTCATATTTAAGATTCCTTTAATTTATATTGACATTCAATTTTTGAAGCTCAAATATTTTTTAAGGCTTCTAGTTCGCCTATTATGTAACAAATGTTTGAGCTGAAAACTTAATAATGTAAACTATGATGATAACTTCCTTATAAAGTATTGAATGTTACATGTGCTGTATCAGGAAGTTCGAATCGAAACTATCAGTTGATCCATTGTTTTACCAATGTAGAGAATGCTATTCATAATTACTTACCTGGGGCGCGTTTCAGAGACGATCGTTAAGGCGATCGTTAGCTGATTTTGGTAGTACGACCAAAATTACCAATCGGCACCGTTTCAGAGATGCAACGTGCACCTGCTTTATCGTTAATTTTGCTCGTAAACCAACGACCAGTAAGAGGCACTCGTTAACTTAACGATCAAGATGGCGGATGAAGATTTTCGCCATATCAAAGTATACTTTTACTTTTTACCAACATTTGAGAGTTTAATATTGCGTGTAGCATGTTCGCTGGTGTGGTGTGGAATTTATAAACTATGTCTAAAAATAGCTGAAAACAGTACGACAATGTTCTATTTTCGCCGTTCTGTCAAAAAAAGGATTTTAACTGTAGAAGATGTAAGCTTTTTGTTATATTTAGTAAATGTGCTGATATTGTGTACATCTAAAACATTGAATATGATGTAGAATTTGATTTGGTTCCATTGCTGTTTTATATGTTATGTAAAACATTTTCTTGAAATTCTTCTATTTCGGATGGTTTTTAATTCGGATAAATAAATGTCTGTACATATTTTGTTGTAATATTACCGGTCTTTGTGGCTTGTAGTCAGTAAATTATTAAACAGTGTTACAATTTTATCATGTCATGATATAACATTATTATTTTTCTTATTTTTGCACATCTTAAACTAGCTAAAGAACTTCAGCGAACACGTTATATATTACCTTTTTGGATGTATAAACATCAAAAAAATAAATATCAACATTAAAGTTATGGAAGCCAGAATTAATCTAAAACTGATGCTAAATATATATAAATATACTGTACAGTAATGTAAACAACACTGTCACAACAAATAAGTTGATTATTGACTACTTAAATACCATGAACACTTTTAGGTGACAACGTAATCATTTTAGTTCACCTTTACTTGTAATTGAAACTTGTTTTAGTAAGGTATCCTATGGTTAATGTAGAACTCTGTAGTATAGTACATATGTGAGTTTTCAACTGACAAAGGTTAAATCTTGTCTTTTTCAGTCATACCATTTGATGCCAAGTGTACAATCAAAACTGAAATGAAAATTGACAGCAGAAGTGTCATGATCTTGCTGAAAATGCTGTGCTCTTCATTGACCTCTGTTTAATAATGGTATGGAAAAGGGAATTAAATGTTGGTTTTATGAATAATATAAGAGGTATATTCAACATATGAACACATAAGGACTAATGTAGAAACTGAACTGCAAAACCATATTATATATCTGCAGTTAATGTACAGGCTATGTACAAATGCTTATTGATATAATATGTTTTCATTTATTTAGTTTTTTTGCTTGTTAAATATTTGTTTTAGTTAATTATTTCAGGCTTATGATAAAAAAAACTACCAGGAATGCTTCAAGATGGCAATGGAGGGCAGTGTAAAAGTAGGTAGGAAATGATAAAATGCAATAGGATATAAACAAATTTTATGAATAATACAATAAGATGATGTTGGGCATCTTACTTTGAGCAGTTAACTGGTATAACATAATTGTTATTTAACTTATATGAACATTAAACAAGAAATAAAATGTGACCAGAATGGTGTTTACATGTTTTCTTAAATACCCCACTTATTTCTTTTTTCAAAAGACAATAATTATCATAAAATATGCATACTATTTCAGTTGAAAAATGGGAACGTAAATTATGTGTTACTTGTAGTTTAACCATTAAAAGGCGTTTTCATAAATGTATTATATTGTGCTGTATTAAACAATATTTTATAACTTTTTGTCTTTTTCAGGACACTGAGAAATCACAATGTTTCAAACATCTAGAATATGCCCAGAGTCAGTCTTCAAGATACTCACCTTAAAGGTTCCAGTGTGATTTAGGAGACTTTGTCAGAACAGTACATTATACCTACATACACTGGAGATACCAGACCCAACAGATAACTACAGATATATTTAAACAGAACCTGAAATTAATTGCATATCCCAATACAACATAATACTTTAAACGGTTAAATAGGCAGTGAGGCATTTGTGTGTAATCTTCATTTAATATTTGAAATTTCTTTTTCCTTTTTTTAAGTTTGATTTTGCATTTAAAAGCCATTAGCATTAGATTTTTCAAAAATATGTATTTTTATACAGTTTCAACTGTGATGTATATCCAGTTGTACATGTTTCCTCTAAGGATTAAAACACTTTTGAATTATATAGGAAAATTGAAATGATACATTTATTCAAACTTATGATAAAATATAAAACACACACTACCATTGTTGATCATGTAAACATTCATACTATCTTTTATAGAAATTATGTTAATCTTTTGATATTTCTAAATACATTTATTTTTACTTTTACTGGCTCATGTTTAAACACAGAATGCTATATAAAGTGTATACTCCAGTGTATATCATAACATGATTGAAATAGATAATAGATAATATTTGCATGAAACTCTGAACACTTAACCACTATTGCAATCTGCACCAGTTAAGATACTTTTTGTTGAATAATGTGTTTTGATGAGACCAGCTTGTAAAATAGCTGTATTTCTTTTAGTCATTTTGTGAATACCTGAATTATCCTCGGGATCTATCTCAGTCATACAGATCCCAAGTACCGGTTAGGGCAATGTGTCATGTACCGCATCAGGGGAATCGGGTCAGCAGTGCAGAGAATTGGGCATTAAAATGTTGCTATTGGTTCGCCACGTCCAGGATCGGGTGTTAACTTAGGGTTTTTACCTTGACTCCGACAATGGACCGCGAGCTATGGGGCGGAATACGCGGGGGAATATGACCCCTGTGGGTGATTGCATGGTTCTATGGGTTTATATAATCTGAGGGGAGATATCTGAGTTTCACACCTGTAGGTAGTGGTTAAGACACATGTTAGGGGATTACTTATATTCCTACGACTCTACCGGCTGGGTTGAACTTTAACTTATCGGATTTTCTGGTAACACCAGGAGGCCGACCAAGGGAATTGGAGGTGGCCAAGCCCTAATAGGAATTCGTAAGAGTACGCACGAAGGGGGAGATTTGACGTGGTTCATAATGACAAGATGGTTGAACCTGAATCATGCAGCCCCGGGGGCGAAAGTTAGAAAGGCCCAAGTTAGATAAACCGTGGGGGTAAAGTTTGATGGTCCTCTAATTGGAAAGTATTTGAAGTCTGAGAGGCTGGTAGCTAGGTTTGTTTGTGCAAATAATGCCAATTTGTCGGTCAAATGGTTAGCTCAGAGAGGTAGAAATGCTTCCTCTGGTAGTAACTTCGAGAGGGGTGGGGCACGTTCGGGGGTCCCTCCTTTTGAAAAAGGGATGGGTGCTTTATCTGTCGTACAAGAGTAGAGATTTCATTTTTGCCGAGGCTGAACAGTCTCCGGGCCCAAAATAAAGTTCAGAGAATTCTCCCAGGTAACGTTTGGCCAAACAGGCTGTTTCTGTGTCTGATCCACGCCTGGTACAGGTTCAACCATTCGTTGTCATGGTATCTCTAACTGAAAATGGGGCAAATATGAAGGTTAAGGTGCCTAATTCAGAGGATGATGTAGTCACACCGCCGGTGGGGTCTGCAGAGTCCGCACTCTTAGAGGGAGGGCAATGAGGGTCATTATTGGTGGTAGATTTGCCTGGGGGAAGTTTCCCAAAGACGGGTAATAATTCAAATTGGGGGGCGGGGTGAGACTAGTTCTTGTCTCCCTCGGTTGGCAAAAGCAACTCAATTGCCATATCTGTGGTTGCATATAGTTTTTAATTATAAATCATTTAAGTGGCCATTTATCAACTACCGATTATTCTAACAATGCATTTAGGTCCTCTCGAACATATAGAAAATATACAAACATAATCTATACATGTACAATGAACATGAACATTTTCAATCATTTAAAATGCGAACATTTGGTAGGCAGCAGAGATTATTGTTGAATTATAACCTACATTTTCAGTCTTTGATTAGTACCAAGACTAGTCGTTATTAAGATTTGTAGTTTAACAATTTTACAGAAATGACATTTAATTTGGTTCCCCGCCTTCTCAAATTGGGTCTAAGACATTTACAACATATAAGATACAATCTCAATGATCAAGCTGGGCGGAGAAAGCGAAACAGGTTATACACCAGGGGCGTAGCTAGCCCTTTATTCATGTGGATTCATATAATTATGCAAGGGGGGGGGGGTCCAGGGACATGCCCCCTCGGATTATTTTGAAAACCATGGTACAGTCTTGTGCATTCTGGGCGTTCTGAGTTGCTTTACTTAGGACTAGAAAATGGACGGTTTTAGAATCATGTAGTCAAGTACGCATACTGCAATCTTGGCTGTTTTTTTGTCAGAATCATGTGTATTCAGCCGCGTACTCGCGTATAGGCAGCTACGCGCCTTTTAGCTATAAGATATTTTAAACATGTTGGGTAAAATCTTGAAACTTAGTACGACTAGCTCGCCTCGCCCGTTCCAACTTTCCTTATTTTTTTACCTAATTTGTTTGTTTACTTAACACTAACACTGTGCTGGTTTTCCATTTTTCCTCAATCTATCCCAATTCAGGGCAGTATTGCTTGTCCTTGTGAGCACTTGAAAAGACTAGGAGTGATAACGTGAAAACAATGGACGAAAAAGATTTCGTTTGATAAAATGCACATTAGTTTGGCTTTGTGTAATATAATATAAGCCAAGTCATCGGATGATTCATTTAATAGCATTATTTCTTGTTTGTTCTGACAGACAAGCTTTTGGTTTAAAGGAACTCGTTTATGTTCGTCGAGTCAGGCATCGAAACAAATCATTTTGTTAAAATGTAAATAAAACGTTTGTTACAATGATAACACATTATTCGGAACACCCCGGTCATTTTCCATCGAAAACAACCTAGGTTACATGCCGGTACATCAGTAGAAGTAGTTAGTATTTTTTAGATAATAGTATTAATCATTTATAGTAGTTTAAATCTTAGTTTGGAGTGCTTGCCAGTGATGTGTATTGTTGCATACATAATTGAGATTCCTAAGAGTAAAGTCACAAAGTTGAATTGCTAAATTAAAATTACTACGCGATCTACTTGCAGCGTAGTAAAATGTAAAGGTTTTTGACATCGTAAACCGTCCAAATACATCCGAGGTTGTTTTCGATGAAAATTGGCCGAGGTGCTCCGAATGCATCAAACGTGATAAACAGTGCTCTGCTGTAAATACTAATTGAATCACGTTACAGAAAAAAGTTGGACCGAAATATGTTAATAACCTCTGAAAATATATTTATTTTAAACTTATTAAACCTATTAAAATTGAATTGTCTTATGTTTGAATTTAGAATATTTTGCTCTAACGGGTTAGTAATACGACTAAATTTCAACAGTAAAACAATATATGAGTGAGTGCCTTTAAAAAAGAAAAAAACTGTCTTACAAAAAATTAGGGATAAAAGAATCGAGAGGTTAGTTGTGTTATGCGAACTCTGTCTTATGTTCCATTATGTTCAGTTCGTTGTATGGTTTGTGTTATTTTCCTTATTGCAACAGAACATGCAGAACGAATATTTGTAACATAGAACAATGTTAGCACTGAATACATTTATAACAAAAAATAGCTTTTCAAACGTTTATCATACTTACGCATCACACTATATCGTAAGACATTTAGGCACCCAATTCTGAAGATCATTGTCAGAAAACGTTAACGACCTGGCGTATTTTTGTCGACCATAGAAACGTTAATAATAGACCATAGAAAAAAGACCATAGAAAAAATAATTTTAATTAAAAGACCATTGAAACATTAATAATGCACATGAACAGACCGCCTCGCTGTGAATTTAAAGCCTTTAATAGAGAGATATAGTTTTCATTAAAGACATTTAAAATCATTGGTATACCATCAATTGTCTTACTATTTCAATAAGCAATGTATTCAAAACAGAACGTAACTTATAAATCATTAAGGAACTAATACCATTTTCACACTGTACCGAATACCGGCTTTTAACAGCGCTGGTAATGGCTGAATATATGGTTCATTTTAATTGGTCATTCGGAGCTGCTCGGCCATTTTTTCAAAAACAACCTCGGATGTATGCCGGTACATCTGTTGAAGTAGTCCGTATTTTTTAATAAAAGCATTAATTAAATGTAGTGTTTAAGAGTTGTATTCATTGCTCTCAGTTTAAATTGATTGCCAGTGAAGTGTATTATTGCAAACATAATTACGATTCCCAAGAGTTAAGTCATAAATTTTAACTACTAAATAAGATTACTGCGCGATCTATTTGCAGCGGACTTAAACGTACCACTTTTTAAGTATGTAAACCGTCCATATACATCCGAGGTTGTTTTTGAAAAAATGGCCGAGGAGTTCCGAATGTTTAATTGGTCAGTTAACGTGATGTTCCGGAAAATATAGCATTCGGAACTCCTCGGCCATTTTATCGAAAACAACCTCGGATGTATGCCGGTACATCTGTTGAAGTAATTCGTAAATTTTTGAATAAAATCATTAATTAAATGTAGTGTTTAAGAGTTGTATTTATTGATCTCAGTTTAAATTGATTGCCAGTTAAGTGTTCTATTGCAAACATAATAAAGATTCCCAAGAGTTAAGTCATAAAGTTTAACTGCTAAATAAGATTACTACGCGATCTATTTGCAGCGGACTTAAACGTACCACTTTTTGAGTATGTAAACCGTCCAAATACATCCGAGGTTGTTTTTGAAAAAAATGACCGAATAACTATCGGTGCACCAGTATTTGTCATTTGTCTGGTAGATTCTATCATATGTCATGGATGAAATCATACAATGTGTACAGTGGGTACAAAAGTATAACATTTATGTGCGACCAGTAAAGTTGGGACTTTAGTACCCTTTAGGACTGTTTAGTAATATTCAGGGGCGGTTCCAGCATATGAAACTAGAGAGCCAGTGTCGTTTAATGTATATCTTTCAACTCTATATATTTTCACCTCAACATTCATCCCTTAATTGAACCGCGTTTCGGCAATAGCGATTACCATCCGATGAAAGCAACATCTTCGGATATGCTCGGATCGCGTATAAATATACATGTACATTGGAAATGGTTTATCTCGTTAAAGATGTTAATATTGTATCAGACTGATTGTCAGATCGTTTGACGCGGCCTGGGTTTGGACTTTCCTGGGATGAACCAGTACTGGGTACACAATTTTCCTAGTACTACCCTTGAAATGACAAGCTCTAGGCAAGGGAGCTTCAGGTACCATATTTTAACTTTCAGCTTGGCGCGGCTGGGGTTTGAACCCTTGTTCCGAAAAGATTGTTACTGTAGTCAACGTAGTACAACGATTGACACAATAAAGATAGATTTATGAATTGTCTTCATACAAAAAATCCAACCAGTCAAAATTATATTTTCGAACTGTTTCCCAATACAATAAGTCTCAGTCACTGTTTTGGTGCATAAACGTATGAACTTTACTCGTTATCTGAACTAAGGCCGGTTGTTGATGATTGGAATCAGTAATCATCATCATCATCATCATCATCATCATCATCATCATCATCATCATCATCATCATCATCATCATTATCATCATCATCATCCACCACACATACACAACCACCACCACCACCACCAACTTAACCACCTTCATCATCATCCAAATCAATCATCAGCAACATCTACGCATCATCATCTCGTCATGGTCATTGTCGTCATCGTCACATCATAAATAGTATCATTGCCGTCGTCGCATCATCATTATTATTATCATCATCATCTTAGTCGTCGTCGTCGCATTATCATTATAATAATCATAATATTCGTCTTCGTCGTCGCCGCATTATCACTATCGTCGTCATCGCATCACCATTATTATGATTATAGTGTTGTTGTCGCATTATTATTATTAAATCATCATTGCCGTTGTCGTCGCATCTTCATGACTATCATCATCAGCACCATGCTGCACGTTTGCATTTACTTTACAGAACATTCATAATACGCATACTATAATATTTTACTTATCAAAGTAAAATCACCAGCCTGAAAAAAAACGTATTTTGTTGTTGTCCAATTTTCATTATAATTAGACAAATTTTAAAGGGAACGTCGATCTGAACCCGTCACTGCCTCCATCACAAAAAATCACGGATGATGATGTTCTTAAGATACAATTGTAACATAAATAGCAGATGGTTAATCAGAATAGAGACCACGAGTTTGTATCATTTGTGTCAATCATTATAAAAAGGAGAGTTACATTAATTGATTCCCTTCAAGAGATTATCAGTATTATTATTATTATTATTATTATTATTATTATTATTATTATTATTAATAAAAAAGACAGGTGCTCATCAGGTTAATACGACGTAACGTCATTTCACTTCAGACTGGGTCACTCGCTTTAACGCTGTGCTTTATCGTTATTTTTTACGTACGACCGGAGAGTTTACGAGACGTTTCTGACACGCCTTTATGATTATCGTTAAGTTGGTCGTTATTATGATCGTAAATTTACGATAATGGCAGATCGTAAAATCTATCTGAAACGCACCCCTGTTGAATTATGACGTAATAGTGTGGTATCATGTACTTTGGCCAAATGAGAACAGCAGCAATAATTTAAAAGTAATTGAATAACACAATACTACATGTTTATAATCGTTAATTTAACGATGTTCCTGAAATGTCTCATGTTACCGTTTTTGCTGCGTACATCTCTGTCTGTTCACGCGTTAGAGATATCCGTAAACTTGTTTTGTATTATCCGTTTTTAAATAATGCCATACACTTCTCACATAAAACAATATATATAAATAAAATCATTCTCCTTAAATATATCGTTTGGAATACAAGTCCTGGGGTGCGTTTCAGGTAGATTTTACGATCTGCCATTATCGTAAATTTACGATCAAAATAACGACCAACTTAACGATAATCATGAAGGCGTTTCAGAAACGTATCGTAAACCGCCCGGTCGTTCGTTATATTTTACGATCGAAGTTCACACTGAATCCGAGTGACACAGTCTGTTTTAACCACGTGACCTATTATACGCGCACCTGTTTACTGAAACATGGTAAGTAAAACAGTGTTTTCCCATAAAAATAAGGTCTGTAGTGTATAGCAATATTTTATGATTTTATAATTATATATTTATAATTAAAATATGTAATTATGTCTCACAAAAAGTGTTTTAATAGTAAAAAAACAATGAAAAACTAGCAAATGGGCGTGTCCTTACATCTGCATCACGTGTTATTTTGGGCGTTCCTGTGGGCGTTCCTTCAGCGTTTGTTTGTAAACAGTGCATACATGTGCAAAACTTGCTAGAAAATGGAACTTAATGTTAAACGGCGCAGAAACAAAAAGTGGAATGCGGAGGAGATGTGTGCAGTTGCAGACCACGTGAGCGACAATTATGCGACTTTGTTTGGGTCGTTTGACAGTAGCAACGAGATAACTAAGACAGAGAAGAATTCCATTTGGCAATCGGTGACGGAAATGTACGTATACAGTTCTTTGAATTTCCCACTGAAAAAAATCTATGACAATCTATTATTATAACTTGAAAAGAAATTGCCACCTCTGTTTAATTAGTTATATCTGTATTAATATAAGCAGAGGAATGATATACACAACTTTATGTTTTATTTTAGTTGATTAGGCCTTCGTACATCACTGATTACTGTATTTCATTAAAATCTAACTTGCTCATTATTTTGGTAATTTACTGAGATTATTAACCGTTTTCTTAATGGGAATTTCCTGATGAAAAGTAATCATTTGTACCTTAATTAGTAATGCATAGTTAATAAAAATGATTAATTATCTAATACAGAGTTAATTCGATGGGAAACTGTAGGGACCGTGACGAGGTGTATCGGAAGTGGGTTGACATGAAGGTATTTAATTATTTATAATTAACAGGTATTTTCAATCAAATTTCACATGAGCTGATATGCTTTCCAAAAGTAACATTAATGTCTTAGTTACTAGCAACAAGTCAATAATTTAAACCATTGACAGCAAAAAAACAACACTAAAGGTAACAGTTTATATCAGGGGCTGATCCCGGATTCGTAGTATGAGGGGGCATAACTTAGGGGCGTGCCCTTTTTATTTGCGCCCCTCCCCAAGAAACGGAATTGATTTGGTTAAACTTGTTGGCATGGGGTATGGGGGTTCTCCCATGAGAAAATTCTAGTCAGAAATGGTTCATATATAAAAAGTAAACTTGGACGATTTTAGTGAGGGGGGGGGGGTGTCAACGGGTGCGCCCCCCTCCCCCCTATTGAATCCGCTAGTGTATATAAATTATGCCAATTAATCTAAAACGTTCATTATTTATATATATTTTGATTATGATACTCTTGTTTAATGTCAACAATTGGTGGAGCTTTTTTTACCAGAATTTATTAATGATGATGCCAACTGGTACATTAAGCATTGTTGCATGTATTGCAATAACCGCTTTTGACCTTTTTACACCCTAAGAGCCTAACCAAAAAGAAGCTGGTTGAGCAGGTAAAAGACAGGAACCTCACAGGTGGGGGGCAAGGCAGGAAAGACCTTTAACTCTTCAGCTGGGAAGAAAAGGTATTGTATAACAAAACAAAGTCTAGAAATAAAATTGAATTATAACTACAAATTTTAAAGGATTGGATGGTTTTTAATGGGTTCTCTATGTATAAATGATTTTTACAGATAAATAAAATATATGTCAATATGGAAGGAAATTAAGAAATGCTACGACAGTTTAAAGTCCTGATTATACAAACTAACATAATAATGTCTAAATCGTTTGTCACTTTGTAGATTGCATCAGTCATTCCCAGAGAAAGTGTATATGGGCTGACCACTCCAACGGAGAATGACACTTTCAGAGGTATAGCTAATAATGCATTTTGGGAAATAATTTCTTTGTTTTACCAGTGATTTTTTCGGTGTAATTTACTGCCTTTTCCTTTTAATTTTTTTTCCAAAATTATAACTGTTTGCCAATTTGATAAATACATATTACTTTGATGAATAAAAATACAATTAATGTCCTGAAAAATAAACACATTATTGACCAGACACACTCTTTTAGAGCAAAGTGTATCCATGAAATAGTAAAAACAAAATTAATATACTTGTAGTTACATGAGTTATTTTGGCCTGATATTGTTAAATTTCCCAATGATGATTTTTTCTCCAAATATGCAAGACACAGGCAGTGGACATTATTTCAAAAAAAAATCACTGTTTACATTCACTATCTTAAATCACATTTTTCTGTGTTATTCTGAGTTTAAATAGCAATAAAAACCATGAATTATAACACATCCATATACCACTCTTTTGATAGTGCATATTTTATGTACATGTATAAGGGATAAATAACGTATTGTTATAAGTACAATGACATATGGAATTCAAACAATACAGGGAATATACTAAAGATGTTAACAAAATACATGTACATATTTTCATTTGCAGATACAACACAGCGTTCCACAGCAAAACCAGATCTTCTGGTTCGTACAGGTATAACTTTAACTCAAAAGATATGTTTTTGGTAACATTTCACTGTTTAAATCAGTAAAATATCATTTTTATTTCACTTATTAACATGCATAAAACACTTAAATATATTTCAAGAATTTTTTTTATATTACTTTTGAATTTCAGAAGCAGAGATATACCTAGACAAGCTGTTGACCGAAAATATTGAAAAGTCCAGTGTGCAGTCCCGTTCGTATGAAACTGATTAATCTGGTATGAAACTAGTTAAACCAAATGTTAACAATTTGTCATAACAGTATTTGATACCCCCAATATATAGTGATTTTACTTTATTGCATTGAGTCATATTACTTTCAGTTAATATTTAAAAAAAAATGTACGGTGCATTTAGAGATGGGCTTCATGACATACTATATAAACATTGTCATGAGCTCCCACACATTGTTTTGTTTTAACTGGAAACAATTAGCAATGTATATAATCCTTTATGTTTGGGTAATTTATGTAACTTATGATGACACCTTATTCCAGTCACACCCAGTACCAGTACAATGCCAGACAGAACACCAAATGATGAAGTGTCTATGTGTATGTAT
Organism: Mya arenaria; assembly: GCF_026914265.1. NCBI lineage: Eukaryota > Metazoa > Mollusca > Bivalvia > Myida > Myidae > Mya > Mya arenaria. The sequence continues at coordinate 69,812,130 of NC_069131.1, read as the reverse complement.
CAATAACTTAGATAACATAGACTTTTAACAATAAATAACCATGGCAGAATTCAAACACAACTTTATATACATTTCACATATAAGTGCTATTTATCTCCAATAAAGATCTTTGAACAAAAGAAGTACATCAGTATATTAAAATCACAAAGTCACATGGGCAAGTTACAACAGTAAATGATGATTCACATAGTCACATGTGTAAGAATGTGCTTAATGCAACTGTTTTTCTCATTTTTTTATACATATCAGGGAAATATATGCTGAAATGTAATTAATACATTTGTTCTTAATATCTAGCATGTGTGGAAGCTCCTCCCGTGAAAAGGAAGATGGAGGTGAAACGGAAAGGTGGGTATTTTTGTTAGAAGTTTGATTAACCTATAACAATTAATTGCATTTTGTTAAGATTATAATAAACAAGAGCTGTTGTAAGACAGCGCGCTCGACTACGCCGCTTTGACTTAGAAGTGAATAAAATAATGTAATATTACCAAGTTTGGTCTCTTCATGTCAAACCTTACTAAAATTATTAGATACATAAGGTGACTTTGATGCTGACATCACACCAGCCCGCCTGAACAATGAAGCAAGTCATTAAAATAACTTGGTTTCCCTTTATGAAAATGTGGTTAAGAATATAAAAATGTGCCTTTCAAAAGAAAAAAAAAAAAAAAAAGTAAATTAAAATATCAAGGGCAATAATTTGTAGTAAGGACTAAAATGGACATATGTTCCTTGTAAGATGGCCGTAAATAATTCTGAATTTTATTATGTTCATTGAATGAAAGGTATATAAGTTTTTTTATTTAAATCCCAACTTGCCCTAACTTTAACTTGCCTAAAACTTTATCCTAAGCCAATCAGGGGCCATAACTTGTATTAAGGATATGAAGTTATGTAACCTCATTGTGTGATGGTCCTGAACAACAGTGTGAAATATTAAGTCAATTGAACCAAGGGTATAGAAATTATTAATAAATATCCCAACCTACCCTAAAACTTTAAACTAAGTTCCATAGTCAATCAGGGGCCGTAATCTTTGTAAAGAATACTATTGAGTTATCTAACCTCATTATGTGATGGCCCTGGACAACTGTGTGAAGTATAAAGTCAATTGAATGAAGGGTATTAGACTTATAAGTAAAAATCCCAACTTTCCCTAAACCTTTAACTGGACGCTGGGGCGAGTAGTATAGCCCCCCTTATTCTTCGAAAAGTCGAGCTGAAAATCACCAAAACACTGTTTATTTCCATTATTATAAGAAGCTAATTATTTGGGTCATAAAACATCTTTTTCCCACATTTTTATAATAACCCGATTTGAAACTTTCTTTTACAGAGAATAACATTGTGAGAAAAAGGCAAAGAGGTATCATATTTACTTTTAAATATTTTAACTACTCATACAAGAACATCATTTGAATACCTTAAACAATTTGTGAGTCATCGTCAGGGTTAAATTTTCGAACCATAACTTATTAAAAATGAACTTGTTCTGTAATCATCAGAATGGTTAGTTGTAATTCCATTCTTAATTGTAATTACTGTTTGTAAGTCATTTCCAAACGTTGTGCATATAACAGGGAATTTGATTGTATGATTATACACAGAGTCAAAACTGTTTCATATAGTGTGCAATTCTGTTTATTTGTAGCTGCATGTACCTGCAGTGCAGAACTTATGGATGTTGAGAGGGGCATCTTGCAAGAGAGCAAGCATAGAAATGAACTGCTGAAGAATTAAATTCGAAAATGGACGCCATGCTGGCAATAAAACAGGAGAAAATGAGAATTTTAAAGGAGTCGCACTTGTTGACTAATGATGACTCTTTTGTTTACATATAAACACTCAAACTTTATTCTGACAATAATTCATGTTAGTCTGTCTCATTCAGGGTCCATATGCACCCATGTCTCAAGTTTAAAACTAATTAAGCTCTGAATGCTGATTTTTTTTTTACTTATTCAAAATAACTGTAATGTAAAACATTTTGAACGAATATCTCTTTACAGTACAACAGATTATCTTGTACAGATGCAATTTTTATCATTTCTTTTCTTGTATTAACATTATTACAACTGAATTAAATCAGAGTATTTAACTTACACTAAATTTCTTAATGAATATGGGCCAAAACTCTATCAGTCGGTGATATATTTGGTTAATGTAATTAAAAAGTTTATCTTTATGTACCTAGATGTTATTTATGTGTGTTATTTTGTTTTTTATTGCAATTATTGTTAACATTTTATAGAAAAGTCATTAACAGTTGTTCCTTCAGAAGTGTTCATTATTGTAAATATTAATATTTGAAATCATAATTGACTGATGAACGTATGTAAATACAGTCCACTAAACTACTTTGTTGTTGTGAAAAAGTGAACAAAAGGTATAAAGCTTTCAAGTATCTATGTAAGTTAAGGTTGTGACACTGGACAATAAGCAAACTTTGAGATATATGAATGGTTTTGCTTTGCCAAACAAGGAGTAGCATAATATGTAATAAGCAGTTACCAAAAACATTTTTAAAAAAATGTTGACATTTTAAAAAAAAATGTTATCTCGAGAAAAGTTGGGTGAGTTCATTTCGCCTTTGTATTCCTCCTCTTCCACATTCATGTATGAATTCACCAGGCGTTTGGCTGTCATCATTGTCTGATGAAATGTCCGGAAGAGGCAGCCCTCTTTCCAAGCACAGATTGTGCAGCTTGAAACAACACAATATTATATTTGCCGACTTCTCTGGGGCGAATGGCAGACACCCACCGCTCTTGCTGAGACATCTGAAATGGCATTAGTTAATCGCTTATAAATGGAATTGTATTCAGGATGTTATGTCTTTCTGGGGCTAAAATCTGTCAATTGACACAACAATGAAATTTAAATGTTCAAGGACCAAATCTGACGAAGAAAATTAGATATAACGCCCGCTTATTAGATATGTACAAAGGAATTATCCTGTTGTCTGGAGTTCATCATTGTACAATCATCTATTACCAAGAACTAATGCGTTTGATTCCTAGCTTTTGTGGATATAAGTTTGGGAAGTCATCACCAAGTCTTACGATTTGTCTCCAGCCAATATAATCTTAACAATCAGACAACCATGATGTACTCACCGAAATCTTGCCTTCAGCACGCCAAACGAGCGCTCAACTACTACTCGGCCCCTTTTATGGGCCTTGTTGAAGCGTTCCTCTGCAGGAGATCCTGGATGTAGGTACGGTGTCATCAAAAAGGGTTTCAATGGGTATCCACTGTCTCCTAATAGGTGGCCGATGTTTGTTGCCTCAAGATGCTCCTTCAATACAGACACAAAGGTTTTAATGTTACTATCAAATAGACATAGCAAAAGTTATGTAAATTTTAATAACATATGTAAAGCCTAACACTACAACCTTTCATATACATCCTAGTAAGACCAATATAATGTTGAAATGATCTGACTGTTTTTGCTGCAATTATTTCAACAGTAAAGTGATTATAACCTGCCTTTTGTATGACGGACAGATAAGGTAAGAAAAGTTTGGTTACGGTTACATCCTTAACGGGATAACCATTTGTCTAATATAAGTGAGAGTAAGTTGTTAATTTCCAAATTTATCTATATTTAAACTTAAATAACATTTCTTTAAAAGTTACATATTTCATTGGCAAAGATTTTCTGTTTCAAAAATAAAAAGTGTGCTGGTTTGACCAAGGGAAAGGAAATACAATGGATTTTAAAAGTAGTTCTGAAATTTCATATTTTCACTCCTTTTTTGCAGTGAAAATTGATATTTTCTCTGTTGTTATTTCACTGATATTTACTCCATATTGCATCACAAAGCATGAAAGAAAAACATTGGGTTTGGTAACCCGAACGAAATGTTTATCTTTTAGGCCTAAGTTTTGCTTTCATTTAATTGGTACCTCAGAAACATCTTGCGGTTTGATCAAAGGTTCCTGATGGACCATGCTGTTTCGGTGATTGGGATGACTCATGATTTAAAAAAAAAAGATGTACATATAACAAGTTCATGAAATAAACAATTGGAGTGTTTTGATAAATAATTTGAAATGAAAAGCAAACGAACATGAGTATATGAAACACACACATGCTTTGTTTTGCTCAACATTATGCCAAAAAGCAAAGACAGGTAAGAGGCGGGATTTTTTTAGGGTGAATCATTTAACAAAAGTCAATGATTACTTAGCAACCCCATCCCCAATCATGTAAGTCATTTGCAAGTGCCATATTGGAAATATGTACACATCACAACTAACATGAGTATAATAGTACACACATGCTTTGTTTATTTGTGTTACTAATATGAACATAGTTCTCGAGTATATACATTTATTTTAGTATACGCCTTACTGAAACGACCATGAAAATGAAATGGAAATATCAGATTTTAACCTTGTGACATTATACCAATGTGAAGAATTACCAATGGAAGGTGGAAGGGGGGGGGGGGGGGGCTATAACAACTTCCCCAATTCAGTAGCTATAAGCATATCTTATACACTTAACAAAGTAATGCAGTTTTAAATGTACCTTCAATGCGCAATTATCAAACACCATTGCATCATGTGAAGCGCCTGGCCATCGACAAACTACATCCGTGAAACTGTAAAGTGAATTATTCATAAATTCAGAAACGTATGCTTCAAAAATAAATAAAACTTTATTAATCTGGCTTGATTTTATTTCGGAATGGTGGAAATAGGACAAAAAAGGATGCAATGACAATGCCTAGATTGCAGTAGTTCAAAATAGTACTAAATAGGTAATCTGAAGAATAGCTTTGTCATGGAGAATCATCAAACTTTTAACATTATATTATATTCTTATAAAAAGTACTTTTAACTTGCTATTTTGAAACAATAACAAACCTGTAAAACCATATGGTGCTTTTGAAAAAAATAAATAACTAATACATACGAGTATTTAAACCAATAATTTACATACAAATATTGGTAAAATGTTCATAAGCAAAAAATGTAAAGCCAAATTTTCAAACCGCATGTCAGCATCTGCTACGGCTTGTACATTTAATGCATGGCATCCCTTCCTTGAAACAAAGGCCTCTTCATTTTGTTTAGGGGCGATGATTGGCACTAAAGTGCCATCAACGGCCCCAAGGCAGTTGGGCAGTCCACAGCTGCGCTGAAACATGACCTTTGTATGAAGAATATCTTCATTGGTTCTTGGAAATCTGAAAAAATAATATAATGCTGAAAATAATAAAGCGTGCTTTGATCAAAATTGTTTAACTTTGACCATCCATATTCGGTTCCATCCAAGTATCTGACAATTGATCGTACAATCTAATTCTGACAATAACTTAATTACAGTTTTGTACAACAGTCAATTGTTACCACGCCCCCCCCCCCCCCCCAGATCCGGGGGTATACAGGGGATAGCCGGGAAAATGGGCCGTGTTTAAATTCACAGGATGCCCCGCCATGCCGGGTGAATGCGGTGGTTTTGTCATCGCTTTAAATATAGCGGGGAATGGACCTTACCTAGGGTCCCTGTGGTGCGGGGGCATTTGGCAGGATGTTTCAATCGGTTCCTCCCCGCTGTTGGCTGGACTGAAAGTCAAAGTCCCCGCTATTCCCATGGCATGGGGGTGCCATGGTTACAATTGACTGGTGCATTGTTATTGTAAACATTAATTATGACAACATCCATTGAATTTACTGTCGCCAATTTCAGGGCCAACTGATCATTTTAATTACAATCTATCATTGAAACATCAATACCGTGTAACTGAACACTGAACTATCATCAGCCATGCATTTGAATCACCATTACTTTTGAATGAAAAAGTGTGATTGGCATACAAATCAAAATTGAAAACCCCAACTGAATAATACCTTATATTGTGTAGCCGTTTGTTTATGCTTGTCACAACATTATGAATAATTCTACACACTAGATCGCGAGACCCCATGAACGTCGCCTGTCTCGGAATAAAAATCTCCCTTTGCCATGTATCGTAGAGTTACTAGCACCTAAAAAATGAAATAAAAAGTATCATTTAATAATAACTGTACTCACTTGAGTTTCTTCATGTACAAGTTACTTCCGTAAACACCGTAATACCATTGTCATCATTTGTATGGTTTACATTTAGTCACAACAATTTCCATACACAATAGTGCATCTATAAACTCTTTAAAATGAACGGTCATTAAATTTTGTTGTTTCGTTATACCACTAATGTCTCGTAGTCAAATTGACAGATGTTACATGACCAGTGTTTCGGTGTTCGGCCATCTTTCAATAAACGGAACTTATGCCTATTGGCTAGTTATTTATAGACAGAAAACTCAACAATGTATACACAGTGGAAAGATGCACGCAAAAATTTCACTTTACCATACGTGAGGTGTTATAACTATGATATTTTTCAGACTTCCAACTTAACCCTCTATTTACCTGTGTTTCGGGGTCGATACTCCTGCCTCTTCCTGACTTTCTTATGTCACCTCCTATCAAACGCATTAAATACACGATACTTTCTCTATCGAGACGATACCTGCTCTCAATATCAGTATCTCTCAGGTTATTTAGCGTTAATCGCTCTCGGTAAATCCTATCAAAAGCATTTCTCCTTTTGTGTAAATTCAGAATGCCAATGGCCGCCATCTTGATCGTTAAGCTAACGAGCGCCTCTTACCGGTCGTAGGTTTACGATCAGAATTAACGATAAAGCAGGTGCACGTTGCGTCTCTGAAACGGTACGGATCGGTAATTTTGGTAGTACTACCAAAATCAGCTAACGATCGCCTTAACGATCGTCTCTGAAACGCACCCCTGAAGTTTTTAAGTCAAATTATCATAATATCTAAAAGGAAAACTATAGTAAAATCTAGAATCTTTAACCTAAAACAGGTGATGGTGAATATTCTGGATATGTATTGTATGTATTTTGTTGATGTCGGTACATGCGTATTAATATTTTTTGATGAAAATTTAATTATAATGGACCTGTTTTTGGTTGTATTAATTTACATTTCAATAATGGATTAAAATTTATGCTCACAACACTCGATATGTAATGCATGTACAAGCCACGTTAGGATGAAATTTTTGAACAGAGGTTCGTATATACACAAGGCAATCACTTCATATAAATAGTACGTATTATAAGTAGTGTTTTTAGAACTTATCATTTCTTAAGGGCCTTCCATAGTTCAGACGTTATTTGAAGAACCAAAATTCAAAGTGTTTAAAACATTCAGTGTTTTTTTAATGTAAAGGTTCAATATTTAGCGAGCATATTTTATATATCCGTTTCAACATATAAAGCTTAAGTAAGAAGTTGCACAAATACAAACGGAGATATTATCAGATATTCAACCAAAAAAGCATTTACATTTTCCCGAAAATGTCTTAATATAAAATGAATATCTTAATGAGTCAAAATGTCTGAACTACCAAATCAACAATGTCCTGAGGCTTCGTGGTGATTGAAGAAAAAAGCAGTTATTGTCAGTATCCCTGCACGTGTGGAGGTTTGTACTCTTTACACTACAAGATCCACTCATCGGTTTGACTCACACGTTATTTGGTCACCGGTTTTTAACACCTCAAACTGTTACTAAAACGCTATTTTCATAATTTTCAACGGGCTCCGACACCGCTTGTAAGGGGTAGTTGACGTCGAAGATATCTCCGGAATCACGATGGCTAGGGGGTCTCCCGATTCCCGACGTTACGCGACCATCGGCGCATCTCTGACGTCATTGCGTCATTGTTTCCTTCCGCAGGTAACGCTCTCCTGTGCGCTAATATGCCACCAAAAATGCCTTAAAATGGGGAAGTTAATGACAAAAATATCTATGCACCCTTCACGTGCCGCGGTTGGGACCATTTTTGCCATTTAAGGCATTGGAGATGTCTCAGCAGAATACTGCTTTAACTCTGCATTACGAGTCATAAATGGATACAAGCTGATTAACAGTGGGTCTTTGGAAACAAAGTAGGACTGGAATGAGAATAGTCGTTATGACGGAATTCTTTTAAGCCAAAGCCTTCTAGGACCTTCTATATACTCACAGGGATTTTGGAAGCACGTACATGAGCCAGGTTCCATTGTATTTGGTACTCTACCGACGCGAACATTCAATTAAAAAGATTCCCAAGAGACAGTGACATTTCAGAATCATTATTTACGCTATTACATCTTGACGGGAGATATGAAAGTGCTGCAGAAATGGAACATCAGAGCCAAAATAAGAGGTTTTAAAGGTACAGTTTAAATGAACTGTGATATTAAGGAACTATTTAGAAAGTTTGCCTGATTAGTGTTCGGTTCGTAGACGGTGCAATCGTTGAGGAAAGGAGGGATGTTATTGCATAACAATGTCGGACTAGCAAAGGTTTCAATAGCCTTAAACCAGTAAGTTGGAGAAAAGGTATTTGCCTTTGTTTCGAAAAGAGTGTTTCATAAAGTGTTTGCTTGGCAGTTTTTATATTATGGTTGGCGTGGTTGTGTTTCGTCCTATAATTTTACCACTGGTGGTCATTTTTCTACCTCTTCTATATGGTATGCTATAACTAAATGTCAATGCCTTGATTGGGTCGAAGATGCACTCTCTATAATTTAAGATTGAGAATGCCACCTCAGCCTGATAGTGTACATGATTTATAGTTATTATACTTTGAATAAAGTCTTACCTCATATCAGAGAGATACATTTCATTTTTGCTGGACTTGAATTTTGCTCACTTTTTGCCTGATGCAAAATGGATTCCTTAAAGCTGCACTCTCACAGATTGGACGTTTTGACAACGTTTTTATTTTTTGTCTTGAATGAGCCATTTTTTGCGAAAATCCATTGTATATCCAGTTATACAAGACTACTGACAAAAAATAGATCGCATATTTTTATATTTAAGTTTAAAAATTGATATTTTACGCATTTTTCTTAAACCGATAGTAACGGTTTAAGCCGTACAACCAAAAAACATTACCTTTCGAACGGAAATATGAAAATCTGTTATCTGATTTATAGTCAGCAATCTTATATCATTGTTTTGCATATAGTTACGAAAAATGTGCTCTTTCCATACCAAAAAATAAAAAAGTTGACAATGACAAACCTTTGTTATTGGTTAAATCTGCTGAGCTAGGAAATGTATGATTGTTATAGACATTAAACTCTAAAATGGAAATATTTAATATTTGAAGATTGCTATTTATATTGAAATGTAAAGGGAAACTCAGAAAATTGTATATGCTCAAAGGGCCAAATTGCTTTGTGTAAAAGTCATTTTGGCCATAAAATGTACCATATAACTTTTTCTGGAAAATGATCTCTATTCAATGCTTTACTTGTCTGGTTGTTCAAAATAATTATGCAATTTTCCTGGTTTTCACAACATTTAGCTATTTGTATTTTTTAACAATTAAGAGTCGTTCGTTTTCCTACGATCACGCAGAAAGTTCAAATTTGAGGCAAATTTGAGGTTGTGACTGTGAGAACATGAAGTGTGCGCAAAATGTGTTAACCTGCACAATTTAATGCTTAAAATGCCATATCAGTCCAGGTTCAGGTGTATTGCATACGCAAAGGCGCGTGGATGACAGTAAAACTGAAAATCCTGACACAGACTATCCGACTGAGCTAAGTTTGTGTGTATCTTTGTTTGTAAAACTAATCAATTTTCGTAGAAAAATGAAGGGACCCAGAGGTCCCATGAATTCCTAGAAAAGTAACGGTGCCTACTTTCAAAGTGAATGAATTTCTCAGCTAAAACGTGATTTTTTATTGGTGATATTATGGCTTTGAAATACATTTTAAGGAAACGAATTGCTGTCTTATATGTGAAAAGCTAGAAGTGGCAGTTTTATTTTTTTAATCCAAATTTTGCGTAATTACATTGTAAGTTATAGGGAAAATAAGTACTAGTGTTAACCCAATCGTCTTCGTATTTGACCGAGTAATTTGCAAAATTCATTATAAAACCTTAAAGGTCTCGAGTGCGAATCGTGACAACCTTTGACGGTAGACATATTATACCAATAGTTTGAGTCTGATAAATGATCAAATCAATGTGATGATCGATATGTTTGTGACAATATTTATCCCTGTCAAGAGATCAAACAAGATAGGTGTTCCACATACTAGTTGCCTTATACAAATTTCCAAATTGAATTTTAAGATCGATTTATGCTTAGAGGAAAAAGTTAAGTCAGTACTTCTACTTTGTCAAATAATTTTCGGAAATAAAACTATAACGTAAAACCATTTGACTTACCGCATTGTTTATTTAATATCCAACATTTGTTAACAATTTAAACACACAATACCAGCTGATTCCAGAATTTACAATTCATATTTAGCATAGGGGTCCAAATGAAAACTTATATCTATGTCAATATCTAGTGTGACCACCCCTCGCTTCAATAGCAGCAACACACCGACGTCTCATGCTGTTTATAAGTGTTTTAATAACGTGAAGTGGTATTCTCGCCCATTTCTCCTGTAAAGCCCGCTCAAGATCCGCAACGTTATTGACGTCATCTCTGCTATGTACTTTACGTCCAAGGTATTCCAACATATGCTCGATCGGTGAGGGATCAGGTGATTTTGCAGGCCAATCAAGGGTGTCGATGTTGTGTCCAGTCAGAACGTTTTGTGTGTAACGTGCAGTGTGGCAGCGAGCGTTATCCTGCTGTAGAACGTCAGCATGACGGTTGGCTATGTACGGTGCAACGACGGGAACAATGATTTCATCACAATAGCGAACAGCATTTAGATTTCCATGTATTATTTTAAGTTCTGTTTTCCCTCTGTATGAACACCGCCCCATATCATAACACTTCCACCACCGTATCAATCACGTTGGATGACGTTAGCAGGATCCAGCCGTTTACCTTTGCGTCTCCATACACGCACCCTGCCATCTGCCCCTTGCAGTTTCAACTTGGATTCGTCTGTGAAAACGATACTGTTCCATTGCCGTCTTATCCAGCCAAGCCGTTGGCGAGCCCAATTTAGACGTGCTGTACGGTGACGCGAACTCAGCGGAATGCCACCGTAAGGGCGACGAGCGCGAATTTGTGCGGCCTTCAACGATAACATGCAGAGAAAACCGAAATTCTGGTTCCTGCGGCAGTTCTCAATTGATATGCGATCTTCCGGGCAACCATAAAATGATGACGTCGATATGACGTCGCAATGTACCGATCTTTGCGTTGTGTCGTTTTACGAGCTCTGCCAGACCGCGGCCTATCCTTAACGCTGCCTGTTTGAATGAATCTTTCTTGCAGACGAAAAATAGTCCGTTCGTGAACACCAAACCGATGTGCGACGTCGGCTGCGCGTATACCGGCTTCCAGCAATCCTAAAGCGATATTTCTGTTATATAATGATAAGCCTGGGCGACGTCCCATGATTGTTGTCCATATTTTGTGTCCAGATTATTTTAATATGACCACTTGACTATTTATTTGATAGAATTGACGACAAAATGACCACGCCGATTAACGTGTGCACGTGCACCACGTGAATTTCGAAAAAATAGCAAAACTCCTGTATGCAGTTGCAAATCAAGGATTAATCGATGTATTGATAATTAATACTTTAACCATATATTGTTAAGTTCTATTTACTTAAATTATTTTCATAATTGTTGACTTAGTTCAAAAATGAAAATACTGACTAATCTTTTTCTTCGGAGTATATATTGCATTGATAATGAACTAACTTATCCAGAAAGTGAGCCCTAGCATCACATTTTAAAGCAATATGTGATAATGAGACTAAGAATAAGTCAAAATAAGATATGTTACTAGAGTCAAGGTCACTTAATCACAAATATTTGAATTGTTGACCTTACACAATTTTGAAGGTGTGTTACAAAATAGTCCTTTAATAAATCTACTTATACTAAATTTATCTAACCGGAAACAAATTAAAACAATAAAATAGAATGCAAATTATCTTTGTTCAACAAGTACACTTTAACAAAGGGCCTAAAACTATTTATCGACTTAATCTTCCTTATAGCGTGTGGTTACTCATTCCACAATCAATAACCACCTTAAGTTTTTCGTACCCTACTTCTTGACATTTAGGTAGAAAAAACCCCGATATATATTGACAAATGGAGATGTTATATTGACACTTAATGATGTAGACATTCTAAACCTAATGCTATACATTATACTCTGAACGAGCATAAATTAAATAATTCGTCATGTCGTAAAAGTCTGTTTACGAAGATACTTAAAACCTTACAGAGAGTTATTGAAATAAGTGAAACGCTCCGTACCAATATGGGTTCTTGAAACTGAATATAAAACAAATCTAGTTAGTTTCTTTTGGGTAATCTTTAGCTTGTTTCACAATTATTTAGAAATATAGTGAAACCAAACAGTTGAGGCATAGCTGGAATTGCACTAAATAAGGGAAACAACCAGCAACTTCTTTGAATGTTTCTGTTCGTACGGTAGTATCTGGTCAGGTAAAGTTGAAAATATTTCTAAGGATCTGTACAGCAATGTTTTAATATGTCTTTAAACATATATGGACTCCAAAATCAATCTTAATGGCGTTTATTTTCTTTCCCATAGTTAGGTATGAATATTTCCATAGTACAATGGAAATGGTAACTTATTACTGCCTCATAGTCTACTAAAAATAAATGCATTTAAAGACTAAATTAATGTTTTCTAAGACAAATACTCTTCGAAATAAGCAACATTCCTAATTAAACATAATATTTTGAATTTTATAGGAACAGGTACAGTTAGCATACACATTTTTGTCAAAGGCTCGCAAGTATCATAGGACGCTCTCATGGCAGAATATGAATTGGTCCTAAACACACAAAACATGTTTTGTTGTTGCTTTCATTAACAAAAAACAACAAAAAGTACACAGGAATACAAAATGTGTTTTTTTCAAATACACGTTAAAGTACACGTATTTAAATAAGCGTATGTTTTAAAATATGAGTAATGCGCAATCCTAGAAATAAAACATAACGATTTAAAACATACGCGTTGAAGCATTGGCCTCTTACTAAAAGAACACAAAAGAAAATACTTTTATCAAATTCGGAATCGCCAGTCGTCGCATGGCCTTGACTTTCCTTACAGCATTGATAACGCTAACTTCGTGTCCAATGGCCATCTTCTGCATCAGCAGTGAAACAACACAGAACAGACCCGTTCTACCTGCTCCATTACTGGGAGTATACATCAATTAGTTTGAGTCTAGTTCAAAAGAATTAATTGTTTTGTTGATAAATAAGGAGTTCATATAAAGTAATACACCTACAACAGTTAGTTAAGACCGATTAAAAAGGTGGAATAAGCTAATAAATATCTACACTTCGTACAAACAATGGAGAAGTACCGGTCTATCTTTCTGTTTATTATCCTCCACATCATTTAGAAAGGCAAGGAAGTGTTCAATAGATCGAGGGATATTCTTCATTTCATCCCATTTAGTCAACTGCATATGCGAGATAACTGTCTCAGAAGGGTGTTGAAATGGTGGAAGAAGTTCATACGACATCAGTTAATGTCATGTTCATTTGATGTGATTTTGAGTATATTTGGCGTTCTTAATTCTCATTCGACTACAAATATTATTGGTATTTGTATGCCGTGAGTTTGTTCAAATCAAAACGGTTCCCCAGCATCTGAGGGATATCAATAATAAATGTTGAACACGCAATGATGATATTGTTACAATTGTATTACTCATATTACCCCTGTCGCTCTTTTATGTCGTATCGTAAGGTTTCTCATGGCATAATGTGGTTTCCTTGTTTAACGTGAACAGCTGACTTTAAATGACCCATCTCTATCGCCTGCATGTTTTCCGCCGGGTAATTTATTCCATCATTCTGTTAATAAACAATGTAATGAAATATCACTGATATTATTCAGTTTTCAACATCTTGATTTGGCTTTAAAGTTTCAAACCTTAAAGTATGCAAATAATGTGTGAAGTATTTACCCGTTTCTTGTCCATATCAGGTTTTAAAATTGACAATACATGAACAGTTTTCTTGGACAACCAATATCAGAAGGTCAGTAACGGTTTCTGGCAATTGGGTCTGTGCAACTAGAATTCCAAAAGAGGAAAGTATTTATCCTACTTTTCTTACTGTGCATGTAAGACGAAATGCTATTATGATAACATATGAAATACAATAATGTGAATAGTCCTAGGTCTTCACCGTATGTAGAAAGACATCGAGTAAACAAAGATTAAATATATCTGTTTTCATCGTTCAACTTTACAGTCAATTTTTTCATAATAGGAATAAATATCCACTAGAAAACTACTCAGATGATAAAAATATCAAGCAAAGAAAATGATTTGAAATGCTAGTGTTCATATATGTCACACAACTGACTTGCACAGGTCAGATATTATGATGTAACCGGGCCTCTTATCTCAGCTGTTAGAGTGTCTGACTTGCAAGCGGGGAATCCTGGGTTTGATCCCATATATGACTGCATACTTTTCTGAGCATGTGGCGTATATTGATTTCAAACTTACACAATAGCCAAAGTTGACGTAAAATATTGTTACAAATCAGCTCATCATTCAGTTTATATGCACATGAAACTTTCAATACATACAGTTGAATCCTTTCGTTAACAACTTACACAAACAAATTATTGTTATTGTTTTATTTATTGGAAATTAATTACACAAAAGAAATGTTTATTAACATGTATGTAAACAGCATTCATAATTTGATGTAATCAATCAATCCCGTTGTTAACCCAAGGTAGAGTCTTGGTCTGTTATCATCACCTGCAAGCAGACGCCTTTATGCGGCTTTAATTTTGCCACTTAATATGCCCAATTTGTTTACCTTGTATTTTCGTATAGGTTCAAAAACATGTTTGCTAAGATCTACGTTTTAGATAAAAAAAATTCAATACTATCGAGATACGGACGCATATTTCACGATGCGTATCTGTTATTTATGCTTTTACCATGTAAATCATCTAAAATATTTACTAAAAGGAAGGAGGAAATATTCACCCGGTATATCTGGATTGGCTCGATTTTTAGCCAAGTGCTGTTTGTTTCTTTCGACTGCGTTTGCTTCCTGTTTCGATCGCTATTCAACGGTGTTTTGAAGTTGCTGCAAACGATTTGAATGAGTTATTGTTTTGCTAATGAATAGCTTTAAATAATTACCTCCGGTGGGTTTACTTGTTCTTCTATTGCCCATATTCACCTATTGTTTTAAAGACTATCGCATCTAACAATGAACTGCAAACATAGCATAGTATGAATCAAAAAGTAATAAAAGCTCCAAATACAAATCAAGTTAGAGCACCTAAATATTATAATATAAACCAACCTGAAAGTGCGTGTTTAAATCAGCTTTTCCTGTTGTCTTCATATATTGTTGAAAGTGTTCTGCCTTGATCGGTGTACAATTGAAGGTCAGAGAATACACAACAGCCTTGTGGAGATATTGGTACTGCTCCTACAATGGTACTTAAATACAAATGTGGTAGTTAAACCCCTGTCATGGTAAATAAAAGTAAATTTAATAATTTCTTTTCATTTAGAAAATGCAGGCAAATATTCACTTAAAGGCACTTTAGGACACTATTTGGACCTCAGTTTTTTTAGAATTCAAAGAATATGTGTACGCAAGCGATAAAACGCCATTTAAGAAAACGCTAGCTACCATGTTAATGTTTATGTGTGTTTGTGTGCTTGGAGTATTTAAGAGGTAAACATAGATATTGCGACACAATTTATTATGCCAGGGTCTCTATCATATTCGGCCTGTTCTGTCGCATTTCGACCACACATCCAGTGATATTAACCGCTTGTTCCGCTTCACCCTCCTTCGTCAAAATGTCAATAGCATTGTACGTGCCCGTTTGTCCTTCACCAGCACTGGAAATATCGATCTTAGATAAATATCTAAATGGATATACTGATCTAAATTTGCATAAAACGTCTTGTTTTCACTCCATTTACGTACATTCTGACTTTGTTTAAATATCTTCAAATAAAAATATCATATGCGTATTACAATTAATGAAATACTGATATAATGGCAAAAATAACATCGAACATTTACTTCTAATGTGTGCAACGTAAGACTTTACTTAGAACGACAGACCCAACATCATCACACAATATACATGCAGTAAACTAGAGTAGGCCCTTTATATGTTGTAGGAGTATTGGAGGACTTTGAGTATACAATAACATCTGAATGGGAGTAATAATAAAATTAAAAGTATGTCACCAATTTCATTTTTAAATGCACCCAACAGGGTTTAGAATACGATTTAAATTTGTTCTTCTATGGAAACACATTTGTAAAGTTTATATATAAATGTTATTTAAGTGTTATGTTTACCGAAACTTTTATGCATTATATGCTGAACAGTTTTGACTGTTATTGGTCTCTTTCTTTAATATATGGCTGTTGTAAATTGGAATTCATGAAAACATGATATTTGAGTTAAAATTTAAAAAAATAATTTTACTTCCATTATTTATAATTAGTAATTGCAATATACAGTACTAAAGTGTGCACTAAATTTATTTCGCCGTGTCCTTTTTTATGTTTAGAATACAAAGTTTAGGTGGCGTTCATTTGTACAAAAAACAATTGCATTTAGAAAGCTGAATACATACAAGATACTTCCGTATGCTTTGTTTTTGTGTTCGTATTATTGTCTTCATGTCAAAATGTATGATATGTCTCACGCAAACAGCTGAACTTAACAATGGTTGTATCATTTTAAAACATAAGAGGTATGTCAAACAAATACTATGCAGAGATATCTTCATACCTTTGTTATTGATAGTGCTCTTCTTGTCAACTCAGCATTCATTTCCTCCGAATGCCAAGTGATTCCGAACTCACCATACATCTTGTTAGAACCAACGTTTGGCAAGTACTGCTCACATTAAGTTGTCTATTAGAACATTGACATAAATATGTTATTAATACATTCTTTATGATTTAATATTGTATAGATTAGGTACGTACATTAATATAATTTCTTAAACGTGCATCAATTCAAAGCTTTAGATTGTAGTTAGAAAAGTTTTTAATGCAACTATCCTACAGCATTTGAGGTTCTTGACCATGACAATCTACTCGAGCTTCTGTTGCCACACCATTCGCCTGAAGGGTTCGTATTCGTCTCCCAGTTAATGCGACATTGGACCTTTAAGGGACTGTGTCACAGATTGGCACCAAAAAAGTAAGGAATCTCAGGACAATAATCAAATAGAATGTGTTACGTTTTAATATCATAATTGTAAAAAAGTACCAAAATGTAAAAAAAGAAAATGTGTCGGAAACCGGGTTCGAACCCGCGTCGCCAATATTGAAGTCCAGCGTCTTACTCACTGAGCTACAAAGGCTTACTCTAATCGGGTGACATAATTCGGCTATACACCTACCTCGGTAATTTCACGTGATAACACCGACTAGCTAATCACTCATGAGGAATGAATTCTACCTGGTAGACATACCCAGTAATCTTTTTTAATGGAAAAATACGAAATAACTGCTAAACTTAAATAAATTATAAACTATGTGGTACTTCAGTTAGTAAGTTTCAATGCATTGTACACATCGATGCCAAGTTTATGTCAGTTTTCGATAATTTTCTTTTCTTTTTTTCGCTATTTAATCATACGTGAGACAGCCACTTTAAAAACATCATATCAAACAGTTTGCACTATTATCTACACAATTGGAGCCCGTATTTTAAGAGCGAAAACGGGGGAAGCAAATACATTTTGGCTACTTGATTTGATAAAAATGTTATATTTCTGTATTATCTGGTAACCTTATTAATTACAAGTTGACATATATTAACTAACAGTAAACTTTTAGTAAATCCCTACTCCTCTGATATAACCCTAGGTAATAACATGTGTATTAAACTTTAAGTTATTCTTTATTATGGGAGTGTGCTAGTGTTACATAGCGTGCCGATGTACTCATTCCTCTTTTTATAAAACCGCAGAAAAAGAATTTTGTAATAAATACACCTTTGATTTGAGAGTATCTCCCACCAGAGATGTACACAGCTGTCCCCAAAAATGTAATCCGACGAACTTCAGTACAGACTGAATAGCATAAACGTCCTCAATGACATGAAAATGTATCCTCAGTGACAGACGTGCGCTCATTAGATATATTATAAAACATCCTCAGAGACAGACATGCATTCATTAGATACATGATAATGTATCCCCAGTTATAGACGTGCACTCATTAGATACATGAAAATGCAACCTCAGTGACAGACGTTTGCTCATTTGATACACTAAAATAACATAATATCTTCATTATTTTAGATTTGAAAGTCAAATGTGTTAGATTGTTTATGAAGTATACTACCATCTGTGATATTTTACAAAATACGGTAACCGAATGACGTGATTGTAGTTTAACTAGACATATTTTGGTTAAGGTTGGTTCAACCAAGTCGACTACAGTTGTCGCGAAACGTCAGCCATTGAAACCATTGATTACTAATGTGAAAATCTACAGAAACAAGCCCCGTAGCTAAAAGTTAAAACATAAACCCCGTTTAATGGTACAGGATAAACGCCAAGACATAGAACACAAAAAACAAACAAAAAATCACATACGAGAAACAAGGAGCAACAGCACAAAACTCCACAAACAGCACAGTGCATATATACATTATAACAAACTAGGTATGTTTATCAAGGATTGCTAGGTACCGCCTTTGAACGGTCAGTAAAATGTAAATTTACTGGGGTTTTAAACCAGTTTACGTGCACAAACCTCACTCTTATTCCAACAATTCCGTATAAGACGTAGAACCAGACAAGACAAACCACTGTTTTTTTCATTGAACCAATCCGTAAGCCATAGCAATAGGGAATCGTCAATGCCATCTTCACGAAAAATAAATGAAACCTTAATGACATACGAGATAAAAAAGCTTTGGGGTGTCGCAAAATATAGAGCTAAGCAGATTGAGTACTAGATATATACAAGCTGATCAACACTTAAGTCCATGAGAATAAAGTCAGGGTGAAATGGGTTGAATACTTGTTATGACCAAAGTAGTTAATCACTTAACCGTAGGGTAATGAGTTTAAAAACAGGTTTCGGAGGGGCCGTGGAATTTTAGTTGCAGTATCCCTTAGAATATAATTGTTGACTTAATTCGGTCCGGTTGCTTTGACAGTTCCTTCTATCTTGACAGAAGATATCAAAGACCTACAGAGATTGAATGTCAGAGCCAATAGGAAGAGGTATGTTAGCGTCTGTAACTGAAAGTAGTTCTTTAAAAGATTTGACTTATCAGTGTTCTAGTCGCGGACGCTGCCATCGTGGATGGGAGGGGGTATGTTTCTGGATACCGATGTTGGACCAGCAAAGTGTAAACTATGTTTCCAAAAGTATGTTGAAGAAAATTAATTTTCCTTAAGTTCGTCATAAGGTATTTGCTTGGCAGTTCTAATAATATGGTCAACGTGGATGTGTATCACTGATGGCGTCTGTATTAGTATGTCTCTTACGTTTGTATGCAGCGTTTACTTTGCAATGTTGCTATACTATTTTATATGATAACACAACATGCAATGCGTTTGTTGGAAGTCTTTACGCACGTAATATTTTTTTTATTATTATTAAATATTCCACATTACACAACACATTTGATCATATACATAAGTAATGTATAGAAAAGAAATGACATTTTTATATTGTTAAACAAACTGATAAAAAAGAAAGGAAAAGACAAAAACAAGTAGAGATAAAAAAAATAACAAAAAAATAGATATTAACAAGTAAATAAAGAATTTATAAACTACGAAAAAGTAGAAAGAAAAAAATGACTGTACTAAAAGATGTTGCTTAAATGTATTTTTCCTTGTAATATATGCCATTTTTGCTCGTGGACTGTTCGATTTTGTATCGCAAACCTATGTAGTATTTGAAAGCTGTAAAAATTGAAGAAATATTTCTTAGTTTCATATAGTATATGAAATATTTCAACAACACCCTCAAGACATTAATGAGACGACTAAAATTTGATTTTTGAAAAAATATTTATTGCTATTATATGTTTATGCTTTATTTGTATATAAACATAGATGATTGCTTCAGTATTTAAGAGCTGTCATATTTGATTACACTGGTACATTTAAAATCGATTTTCCTTTCTGCTTGAAATATGTAAATATGAGATCATTAACACGTATAGAAAATATAGGTTGAGAAAAATGAAGAACATAATAATATGTATATCGGACCTACATGAGTAACACAGCATGTACGTTAAATGAATAATTCCCTTAAAATAGACAGGTTGGTTTAAATACTGGTTTAAAGGCATTTAAAACACTTTAATTCCTTTTTCTCTAGCTAGACTTGTTCCAGTAAGTTCCTTTGTACTAATTATGCTTAATTCATAAATTTGAATGTGGTGAGTTATAGCGCTGCACAGTTTTTAAGTCGCTATATAACTTAATGCCGTGGTTAGGTTTTGATGTACAAGTCAAACAATTAACATTTCATTCAGTTAGAATATGTACCGCTTGTGTTTTCGGTTAGTAGGTAATCCGAACAAAGAATATGTATTTTCACACACATATATATATATATATATAAATATGAAACCGGACGGTTAATGGGCAAAAACTATGCTGAAAAGTGTTTCTTATCTATTTTTGTGAATGCTTCGCCTAACAACTCGTTCAAAAGTAAAACATTGTTGTTTTTTGTAGAACAGCCGCCAAAGAATTTCTATGTTCAGGTATTGTTAGACTTTTATTTTTGATCCGAACAAAATGTTAAAATTGTCCTCACCATTGTATTTTCCCATACAACAATAACAAAACTTCAAGACAACATATAACGAAACAATATTGACATGTTTATATGCTGGGGTAACTGCAAACGGCGTTTACTTGAACCAGTTTAATAGCGGTCAACCTCACACTTGTTCCAACATTGACCAAATGTTTAAAAGACACGTTCACTTAACAAGGCTTCCTTAACAAATGCTGTTGAATATGAAATGGGATTGTTTTTACTTCTAGATTGAAAGCACAGTATAATTGTCATCAACATTCCTGATTGTTGGTTCGTTGGCCTGTATGTGTAGCTGTTCATATGCCCTTTCGGTTTCACGCTGATCCAACTGTATTTCTAAATTTCGTTCTGAAATCAAAATAGCGCAACAGATTTCAATGAAAGGATATAGTGCTAGAGCATATGCTTGTGTGTCTTTGAGGCAGGAAGTTAAACACGCTTCTTTTCTTATGGAAACTACTTGGTGTGTCATGATATATTTTTTGGTGAAACTAAAATTGATATTAACTAAAATATTCAAACAGTACATTGACTCTTTAAGAAATAAGCAGTGTATGCAAAACCAATATTATTTAAGATACCTATTGAGCTAGACATTCGTCTGTTCCACAGGTAGCAACCAGCGACTAAACAAACTAGCACAATGCACAAAAACCCCAATGATGCTGCGAGTGCAATATTTGTGGATGAAGCAGTGTAAATTCGTCTTTCTGAAAATGACGTTTGCATTATTTTGAAGAACAATACAATTAAAGTAAGAATGTATATGTATGTTGCTCCGTTCGTACAACATGTATATGTTTACGTTCATGAAACATGTATATTGAGCTAAAACCCACTTTTATTCTCCATATAATATCAAAAGTGACACTTTAAATGAGGACATCCGTTAAAATTAAATACGATTATATTTGGAGAATGTTTACAAAAAAAAACCTGCATCAGTCTTAACTATTCAATAGGGAATATAGCTGTATGAATCACTAAGTTAACTATTAATTGACATTTTTAGACTTTGCGTTGCAAATGTGTTTTTGTAATAAAGCTTTACGGGAAGTGACGTCATTATATACTAGTACGTCCAACCAACCAAAAACCCTAGTAGGCTGATTACATTACGTTCATATGCATCATTAGGCGGCACAAGTTAGAAAATAGTAATACATTGTTTAAGGAAAGTTGCATACAAGTGCATTGCAAAATATGATTATCTACTGTAGAAAAGTATTAAAGATAATTAACTTATGTGTGAATTGGATAGAATAATTATAGGGTAGTTTCATTTAGATAAATATATCGCAAACGAAAGTGATTATAATTCCACGAGTGATAGATCTCTGATACAAAACCAACGTATAATAGCATACTAAGTTAAAAGTAATTATTAATTATTAATGTTTAAAAAGTATAATATGACTGTATAGAATGCTACGTGGAATGATTCGTTGATTATTGTTAAGGTATTCTTTTATAAAATAACATCATGAGCAAAATATATTAATAAACACATCTATTATAAACCTCGAGATGGGTGTATGTATTAATATCCTGAGGTACTTAGTATCCATAAGTTTAATCTTCCTAATCAACCTGCACTATTTTGTCTCATACTTTATTGCCTCCAATATAATATCGATACAACATATCATTTAAATGCCGCAGCACTGGTTTACTACACCAATGTATACATACATCATTATCATGCTCCTTCACAGATCGAGCCGTTTTCACGCGATTAACCATTTTGTTGCATTTGTTGCGGAATACGCCATACGCTTAGTTCATGTTCTGCATTATTGTTGGCAAGAAAGCATTAGTGTGTAAATGAAATTGACACGTACCTGTACAATATCTGCCTTCAAAGTCGTGAATGCAGCGTTTCAAACAGTCGCCTTCAGCATTACAACTTGTTTTTGTTCCAGTTTTCTGACCATATATAGGGCAACTTGTCGCCATTGCATCCAAGAAAACAATGACCGGTTCTTTGGTCGCACTGTCTTTCAAAACATGATGCGACGCATGGTTCGCTGCAATGAGGTCCATATACAGTAAGATTAGTACACGAATAACAAATTCCAGACTCTTGCTGACATAATTCACAATTTGAATTACACTTTAGGTCACATTTGTCTCCCCAATAACTTACTGCACATACATGTGTACACATTCCTGTTTCACCATTACATTGTCCATTATTACAGTTACTATTGCAAGTAATGCAATTTCCATTTTCATTCGTGTAAAATCCTGCCTTACACATCAAACACCTTTCATCAGGCTGGCTATATTTAAAACACTCATTGCCAATATCGTTACATTTCCGAGAGCAATATGTGCCATATAATCCATCGTCACATCCACTGAAGCATGACCCGTCTTCTTTGCCACAGGACAATGTAGAACAACCAACACTGCATTCTTGTTGAAAAATTTCGCCATATTTTCCTACAACGCATTCGTCACAACGTTTACCTGTTAAATTATCAGTACAGTCACAAGTTCCATTTCTAAAACAAACTCAGCCTCTACAACCTGTTGAACACATATCGTTGCATTGTTCCACATAATAACCAGTTATGCATTCAATGCATATTCCACTTCTCATACAATTGTCATCTCTGCATCCGCTAAGAAATCTTATGTTGCAGTTTGCTCCATAATATCCAGTAACACATTGCATGCAAAAATCACCAGCAAATCCTGTCTTACAAGAGTCACATCCATTCAAGTCTGTACAACGGCAGTTTTGATAATGGCAGTTTATAGAACAATCTTCACCGTATTTCCCTGGTATGCATGTATCGCATCTAGATTGAAAGATTGTAGATTGTCAGGTTCGATTTGTTTGTTTTATATCACATGAAAGAAGATTCTTATTCCGTTACTCCGCTACCACATTGGAAATGATATATTGGAAATGCAAAAGTGGTCTATTCATTTAAAAAACATATGGTTATGACATGGGAAGTGTCCAATAGCTCACTCTGTGTTAGTGTACAACAAATATCAAACTAAATAACGTGTTTTCCGATTATTTATTTTTTAATTAGGCGTTGTTCTGTAGTTTTTCACATAAGAATTAATGAATTGACCGAAACAATCACACATATTTTAGAATGACGGCGCACCATACACAGCATTTTTGACATCGACGTATACTCGTCATTTCTACCTTCAAACGCGTAGTCTTACAAGTTACGGTTATGAACAAACGGTTGAATAACGGCGGTGTAAGTGTCCGTTGCTTAATAACCATGTTCATACAAGATTCAAATTGGTAGCTTTAGTCTGTAACTTTCCTCTAGACAAACATTGCATTGACATTATACGTACTTTAAGCAAATGCTTTAACCCGTATATCAGATTTGGCATTGAAATATAATTGTTTTTAAAAATTGGCTTTGATGTTTTTCATAGAACTAAGAGGCCATTTAAGAGGCCAGGTAAGAGGTAGGCAATGTAAGACTAGGTAAAAATATTGATGTTTAAAAACTGTTTAACACTCGTGACAGGAAATAATTGTTTTGAAATAGTGTATTTAAACGCGTCATATATTGCCAATAATATATCGTGTGTCATAGAAAAGTATGACCTACCTGCCAACATGATCGAGCGACGCAAAGAAGAGCAAATATTCCGAATATCATCCTGTTTAAACAGCGTTTTTCTGTAACTGAAATAATACCTACATTGGAAATCTTCATTTACATTTTTACGATATATATTATTTTATTTATAGATAAAACAATAAAGCTTTAAAAAAATGTTGAATGCATCAAATGAGTGATAATATGCATAATATTGTTACTAGTATTAACACAACATGAAATAAGAAATATCAATGTATTTAACAGCTCTGTTTATTTAATGAAAACTTAAAGAGAGCATATAATCAACGACCAATAGTTTCCAATAACTTTGCGGCTTAATTAAATTATGATTTATGCAAGATGACAATTAAAAAAAAAAAATATTGATTGGTTATGATTAATCTGTATCAAACACAATTGACTTTCAAAAACGTTAACAAGAGTAAGATATATGAGGCTGCTTTTTGGTTATTAACATTTAGCTGATTATAAGAAATTGTTATAATTCTAACCTTTATTTTGAAAATCCACTTTGTATTCATAATTCTGGTAAAGCATGTATGTGTCTGTGTTCGAAGACTGTAAAACGTTACTGGTTTTATGCACCGATATATCAATAAATTTAAACATATATTTAACCTCTCAATGTGTTCATTAATTTACTCACGTGTATAATACTTTTATCACTGTTAATATATGCTAATTCCGAATGGAATGGCACTAACCTCAGTCTTAATCATGACACTCCGCAGTCACGACCTTTCTCAAATAGGAGGAAAATAATGCCATCATTGTAATTTCTTTCCTACTCACCTAAGATTATTTAGCCGGCAGTATTAATTCCAATGAAAGACCGGAATAGAGCATTGAAATATGATACATCCATTTAAACATTTCAAAAGTAAATTTAAAGATGCACCCTTACTCCCGATTAAGATTTGCATCAATTAATAATATAGTTCCATTATTTTCAAAAAAGATGAATAAATGTCGAAAACAATAGATCTTATGAAGGATATCGCGTTTATTTGACCGAATTAAGCATAAAACACAGTATTTTTCTATTATTAGACTATTGTAGACCATAGTAATTCTTCTAGCATTCACCAATTATTTAATATTTTTGCGCTTTCTGCTTTTTAATTCGCGGTTATAAACTTGTTTTCAGTAGTTAATATTTTCCAAAAATGCATTATTGGGAAAAAGTTTAAGGTTTTCAGTCAAAACTTATGTTTGTTTACATGTGTATGTATTGATTTTGAATAAAAGTGTCACTTTAAGATTTATTCTATGAACGTTCGTATTCACTTTGATTTTAAATGTGAGTTTATATTTGCGCTAAAAAGCAAAAATGATAGTCAACACACTATATTTTACTGAATATATTAGAAAATTTATATATCACATTTTATAATCATGGTACTTATCAAATAATGAACCTGATTATACCAATAACCTAATATATCATTGCAAGGAAACTATAAAGGTTGTCGGATGGGTGAGGGAGATGCCTCCTGCCAAGCAACACCGTAACTTCGTGAGATATTGTAACTTGAAAGACGGACGTGGAGACGAGTTGCTCCCTCCTACAACACTTCACCGAAATGTTTCTTTTGTCATTCAATTTATTAACATATCTTTTATTTTTCTTTAAGCGTTATATACAAGACAAAACTGATTTCATAGGGGTCATCGGATCATTTACGTATTTACTTGAAAATGTATATCCAGATAATATTAAGGAGAAGTGCAGTGTACAGAAATCATAACTCTTGATGCACAGGAACTATACTCTAGTTATTGTCCTTTTTCATGTTCATACTTCATTTTAATGTCATTTGTTTCAATTATAAAACAAGGAGATACTTGACTTCATTCGGACGGCGGAAGGCAGTCTGTGACTGGTCTCTGAGTGATGCATGTCAATGGTGGTTGGTTCAATATATTTATATTTAATGCTTATCTGTTCGAGTTTGTACACGAATCGCTGGATTCAACAACTACTTTCCTTTTGAGATTTAGAATGTTATTATTTCTTTTGAGTTTAAATGTGTTTTTATTTTTGCGTTATAGAATAAATCTGGTTGCGTACAAACTATAGTTAATATTGATTATATTAGAACAATTACATTTATAACTATATATAATCATTGTAATTTACAAATCATTTACCTAACTAATTGCAGGGAAATTGAAACTTAAATGATTGATGAAGAGAGTGCAGGAGGTTTGTTCCATCCTGCTAAGAATACCGTGTCTGTGTAAGATAATGTAACTTCAAAGACGGGCGGGGAAATTGAGGTGAGGTGTCCAATCCTGCCATACTTGAACGTGTCTGCATGAGAGATTGTATCTAAAAAATTGACAGGAATAAATGGGGATGTGTGTCCTCTCCCACCAACCAACAAAGTGATTTATAACGATATATGTCGATAAAAACTAATTTTATTATGTTATCACTTTTGTTGCAAAGGGAAGCTTAACGGAAAGCTGACACAGTTTATGTTTTCAGATAGAAAATATTCTTATTTCAAATATTTCATTGATGTGGTGTTTATCAGCTTACTTTAATATATCAATTAGCATAGGCTATTTGGGACAATTACCTCTCCTGAAGGTATCTGCATAACCCGTATATTCGTCTAAGAAAGTGGCTTTTTACCTACAACTACAGCAAGCATGCTCCTGGCCGCATGCCTCGGAATCGTCTCCCTTCTACTCAGGTCCTGGTTTTCGGTTATCTCCCTTGGACTAATCTACTAGCTGGGTACCAGTACCAAACGATATCACATTGATATACTTTTTTTTCTCTTGAAATGTTAAATTATTATTATACAGTGACTTGCCTAGAACTAACCGTTCACTTAGACTTCAGTAATACCTGGAGAAACCTGGTTCACACTGTTATTCAGGCGATTGACAACATTTCTATATGCATTTCAGTGGACGGCCGCACCCATGTCCCGAAGACCTCCGAACAGTCCGGACAATTTAGTTAGACTGTATACACCAGGCTCGTAACCGCACCATGTTGTCTACACTAGCAAGGAAGGTCCCCAACTTTCCTGGACATATGCGCAATACTAAAATCCACCAGGTAACTTTGCTACCCCACCGTGGCGACCTTTGCACTATCTATGAAAGTGTAACGGAGACAGTGCAATCAAGCATTTTCCCTCGTAGACGGCTGTTTCCAGGTCCCGAAGACCCCTCATACAGTCCTGACCCGTCGATCAGTTGCAGACTGCTATGTCTGGCACTAACAGCTCACCTTGTCTACACTAGCCAAGAAAGCTACTAGCTCTCATGAACCATTGCGCAATCCTACCCCCACCACACGGCAATTCAGCTAGCATATCATGGCACCCTTGCACTCTCTATTTAAGAGTAACCGAGAAGGGCTTCTGCATTCATGATCTCGGCCAGCATGGTACTTTTGTACCACATTCACTTAGGGCTGGTCGGGCTCTCTCACACGTTGCCCCTGTGGTTCCAGGAAATGTGTCAACCCCTTCAGACTATTTTAAATCATAGGCAGTCATTCACTAGGCATCTAACTTGGCCTGCAGCTACAATCGGGAGAGGCCCCCCGACTGAGCTCAAACCAATTCAGGTAGTACCCAACTTTGGTTGCCACTCAAAATATGTCACTATGGTCTATGAGGCATTTATAACGTTAATTACAACATACCAGAGTCCAACCCTCCCAAATCAGAATGGGCATGGTTACCTGGACTGCATCCGCTGCTCTACCTGCAGCAGGACCCACGGCAAATACATGTACACTCCTCTCTGTTCTCGAACAATACACAGTAGAGTGAACTTGCTGATACCTTTGTACCAGTTGTATTGCCGGCATACATAAACTTTTCAGTTAAGTGCCTAGTTTGAGTACGAAATGGCTTTCAGAACGTAATATTCAGCTCCTTTGCCTGAAAGGCAATAGCAGAGAGCACACAAACATTATTTCTGTCCAACCAGAACACCAAGCATAAGTGAACTAACTGCACACCAATTACCCTCCCCATCCCAAATTAGGGATTTTGGAAGAGTACTCGGAAATGTTTGTTGCTGATTATTACGGAACCGAGTCACAGTAGCAGTGACACCAAGGTCGTTGCAACTATGGACAGAGTTCAGTGTAAAATCTGTCGGAGACGTTAAATCAGGCCAATTTGTTTAACCTTTATTTTAATGAGTATTTTTACTCATTTTGTAAACAAATAGCGAAAGTCCCAGCCACTATTAAAGGTTAGAAATTAGATAATGAAACAAAACGGCGGCAAATTAAAAAAAAAAAAACTATTAAAACTCAGAAAATGTCAAAATTTGCCAAAATGCAATCATATTGGTAAAGCAATTCAATTAAGCAATACTCGTAGGCATTACTGAAATAGAGCTTTATTGAATTGCATCTTTAAAAGCAAGCCAAACAAAAATGTGAACCCAACCAGAACAGCTGAGTCATCCCTCTTTCCGAGCGGACGAAAATCGCAACGGGTTCTTTTCAAACACCGCTGCCACCATTGTGATGTTTTCCAGCTTACTTTAATATATCAATTAGCATAGGTTGTTTGGGACAATTACCTCTCCTTAAGGTATCTGCATAACCCGTATATTTGTCTAAGAAAGTGGCCTTTTACCTTCAACTACAGCAAATATGCTCCTGGACTCATGCCTCGGAATCGTCTCCCTTCTTCCCAGGTCCTGGTTTTCGGTTATCTGCCTTGGACTAATCTACTAGCTGGGTACCAGTACCAAACGATATCACATTGATATACTTTTTTTCTCTTCAAACGTTAAATTATTATTAAAACACAACACGTATTTGAAGGAGGCCAATGGATCTTGCGGATGACTTTTGAACTGAACATACTTTCTTTGCTCAAACTCATGATATGAATATGGGTAACATCAGGGTAAGATCGATATAAGATAAAATTCAAAAATTGAATACATAAGGGCAATATCAGGGTAATAGTTTATGAACACCAAATTAAACAATTTATTCGATAAAGGTGTGATAACGACCTCTGGAATAATAATATTTGTTCTATTTATAATGATTAAACGTAATCTGTCCAATTTTGATCCAAAGCGCTGTAACTAATTGGCTGGGTAGATATAACAAAGAAGTTGAGATTCTATTCGAGCGCTTTAGTGCGAATGTATAATTTCAACCGCGAGGTTTGCGGGTGACTTAGCTGATTTGTTGTAGTTGTTAGCGGCATCAGTCAGTAAAGAACGGTGCATTAAGTAAATATCGTCTTGATAGTGTAGTAATGTTAAACAATAGCCAATATGCTGTCTATTCAAACGTCTTACGCAATGATAGTCGCTTTAATACAGACACCGTTAAGGCCATCGCCTATGAATATGTTGATCTGAAACGCGATACTCGAAAGTACGCTGATGAAAACGCGAAATCGCGAAACTACGATGGTTAAAACGCGACAGTACGATGATGAGAACGCGATTAACTATCGTGTTTTCACCATCGTACTTTCGCGTTTTCACCATAATAATATCGAGATTTCTTGTTTTCAACATAATTCACAAGTAGTAGTAGTAGTAGTGGTGGTAGTGGTAGTGGTGGTAGTGGCAGTGGTAGTGGCAGTGGTAGTGGCAGTGGCAGTAGCAAAAGCAGAAACAATAGTAGTCTTAGTAGAACCATCATTCATAAAAAAGGGGATCTTATCAGGTTTATATGACGTGGCGTCATTTTAAATCAGGATGTGTCGTTCGCTTGAACGCTGCGCTATTGTTAGTTTTTTTTTCTAAACGACTGGAGAGTTTGCGAGACGCTTCTTTGTAATTATCATTAAGTTCGTGGTTATTATGATCGTACATTAACGATAGTGGTAGATCTAAAAATGCTATGAAACGCACCCCTGCATTCGACATTTTGTCACATGGAGGGCAAATGCTTCTCTGGGCATGCGCGCAGGAAGGCGATAGTACGATGACGAAAACGCGACAGTACGATGATGAAAACGCGACAGCTCGATCATGAACACGAAATTGTACGATGATGAAAATGCGATAGTACGATGATGAAACACGACAGTACAATGAAGAAATCGCGACAGTATGATGATGAAAACACGACAGTACGATACTACGATGATCATAACCCGAAATCACGAAACAACGATGGTGAAAACGCGACAGTACGATGGTGAAAACACGAAACTTTATCGCATTATCATCATCGTACTGTCGTATGATCGCGTTTTAGTTATCGTACTGTCGCGTTTTCATCATCGTACTGTCGCGTTTTCACCATCGTTATTTCGTGATTTCGCGTTTTAATCAGGTACGTTCGAATATAAAATAACATATTTACAGGGGATGGCCCTAACGGCATTCCGTACCTAAATGATTACAGCGTGGAACAATGCATTTTATAAATAAATAATATTTGGCAATTCAGAATTCTTATCTTGCATCACAAAAATGTGGCCTTAGTATTACATACTACAAAAAAAAATAGAATAAAAACATTTTGTTGATTATTAAGACGTTTTGTTGATTATTAAGTCAGCGTCACTTTAGTAGAAATTTTACTGCCTAAATCAAATAAACTTTGTCTAAAAGTATATTTTCGAAATATACGTCAAAACTGTTTAGAAATAATGTTTTGATAATCGAACCTACGATTCATGCCTTAATAATTATTTCATTATTTAATATAGATCCCTTTCTATTGTATACCATTGCTATCAATAGATTTGGGGTCATCAAAATTGAATGTCAACACTATGGCTTAAGGATCACACATTATTGAGGGGTTTCCGAACCAAAAAAAAAATCGGTACAGCTTTTGTTGTTTCATACCCAATATGTTGGTAGTCTTAAACCAGTTACATTACTTAAATTACAATTTAGGGCATTCGATGTCTTCTTTTCATACATGTAAAAGTTTCCTCAATGTCTTTTTGAAAACATTTTGTTTTCCTCGACGACCTTTTGTTTATCTGTATTTGTTGAATTGCCCATAGGCGAATGAGGAAAATATTAAACATTACACGTTTAAATCTGAAGGGGTCGTCTCATAGAGTTAGTCAAACATTTAGACGATTGTTTTGAATAAAGTCGGGTTTCTCAGAACAATTAGACACATACAAATACTTCTTAACTCATCTCGAAGCTTTGCATCTTTAAATTTTGATCTTAAAAACGAAAACACATTGAAAGTTAAGGATACCCTTACAAACATGATGTTTATTGCAAATCAAAATAATTTACACGTCGCCGTAAGTCAAATATTTAACAACGAGTTAGCACAAACGAGTGAATGTGAATAACTATTTTATTATTTTAAAATAAATTTGCATAAATACATTGAAATAAATAGGGAAATGAAATACTGGTATATAACCCTATGCTCTTCGTATTTGACGGAATGGATTACAAAATTCTACATAACACCATAGGGGTCATAAGTGCAAATTGTGACTAGCTTTGACGGTGCTAAACCAACAGTCTTAATTTATTAATGAGATTATCCGTGTAATTACCCATTTTTTGTGCAAACATTTATCCGTGCCAAGAGATCAAACAATCGATAGGTGTTCCACATACTTGTTGCCTTGTACCAGATTACAAATTTTACGTTTGACTTCTAATTTGACTGTCTTGGTGAATTTCAAGATTGATATATTTTAATTATTTGTACTTGAACTTGAAAGTAAATTAAAAGGCAGGCAAAAAGCAGCTCATACAATGATACACTGTTAGAGATGAGTCCTTTTTTAGAAGACCCTTCAAAAGAGTAGGTCGACAGAGATGGAGTAGGACCGAGATTTTCAAAACACCAGTGGAAAAGAGTAAGAGGATTGGCAACTAGGACGTCAATTCAAAAAGGGTTAACTTTTAAATTCGTTTTGCTCGAGTCTGATTATAGCAGAACAAACCGTCGCAATGTTTAAAATTAATGTAAGTGGGTGGTGTTATTTAACTGTAAAACGGCCTTAATTTAATAAAAAAAGTAAGTTACATTTGAGCATTCTTTTTTAAATTGTTCAACTTGAATGTCCTTTCTCATGTAAGTATATATTGATCGACTTAAAATGGTATATATATATATATATCAAGATAAAAGTGTTAAACTTTTTTTTCGTAATTTGAATCATATTGTTTTAAAAAATC
The DNA here is from genome assembly GCF_026914265.1 of Mya arenaria. NCBI lineage: Eukaryota > Metazoa > Mollusca > Bivalvia > Myida > Myidae > Mya > Mya arenaria. Next base: position 69,779,563 of record NC_069131.1, on the reverse strand, counting down.
AAAGTTATGTATAAGTAAAATTTAACAAAATTCGTTGTTGATTAAAACAAACAAACAAAAAGAGTTGTTTCAATAATATCGCATTGCATATTTTAAAACATTTTAACCACATGAAAGTACTAATTAAAGCTATCTTCAGACGGTACTTTTTTCATTGTCTGATCAAATTTTTATCTTTTGACAAAATACAGGTTGCAAAGACAGAGCAATATTGAAGACAAAGTAATTGTGTCTAAATGACGAATACAGTAATCGTAATTTATATTATAGTATTGCTGAGCTCGTTGGCGGGTGTGCGTCTATATGCTTTGACAATGAATATCTGAGCTCATACATTGCTAGGCATGTATCAATGGGATTAAACGCTTTGACAACATAATGTTCTGCCCTACTTATTACTTCCGTTTGGTTTGAAATATTAGGTGATTTTCCAAATTCTGACAAATACCTCAGTCTCCGGTCTTTTAATGCAGAAAATTTGATTTCGACTTTACTTGTCGTGTCACAACCAGTAAGAATATGTGCGGCGGGAGTAACGGTACAAAGTTTCGAATGAGTTTCTGCAATAGCATGAAGAGGTATATATCTCGTCGAGTCACCTATACAAGTCCTCATTCAGAGCTCATGCAGACCAAAGGCCTTCAGAGTTTGCCAGTTATACAATTTTAATACTATGACATCTGTTTCACCTTTATGAAAAATTATTCGTTATGCTACTTTGCTGTAGTAGGTATTGCATGTGATATCAATCGTTCATCCAATTCTTAAATACTGGGATCTAACTGGGTTAAGTCACATTGTTTACCATCCTTTATCAATTGGCATGCCGATACCATGTACGTTCCTGCTATTGCACTGAGGACAATTTCGACACCTGGACACATATATGGTTTATTTTCCTCAACTAACTTTGAAGTTTGGTTTTGTTAACAATTGATCCCCAATAGTGTTCATGTTGGCAAATAGTGGGGCGTCCTCTTCTCCTCGATTGATCTCTATTGGATTCACCTGAGTCCTTCTGGTTCTCGGTATCTTTGATTGACCTTTTTTGTACGAGTCAAACACAAAATCAAATCCCTCGGTATTACATAATCTGTCAGCATCACGATAATAATAACTTGCTTACATGGAATTTGTTCCTAAAATACTCTTCTCCCGTGTTATATATTTGTTTAATATATGTTTGCATTTTGAAAAATGATATCTGGGTTCGAATGAAAGTGTCGATTCGTCATGATCAGCTTTACGAAAGCTGCAATTGTAAACTTCATTGAGTTGGAGGTGGAACCTGACCATAAATTGTTTTAACAATCAGACTAGGCATGTCATTGTAGTTCATTGAAACTTAAAGACAGACCTTTGTGGAAGATTGTTGTAAACTCTCTACCTTTGCATATTTCGTATATAGCTTATGAAATAATAATAACAAAAAAATAAAAATGAAAACAATAATAATAACTATAATAATAATAATAATAATAATAATAATAATAATAATAATAATAATAATAGATAATAAATTATAATAATATAATAATAATAATAATAATAATAATAATAATAATAATAATAATAATAATAATAATAATAATGATTAATATTAATAATATTAATAATAACAATAATAATAATAATAATAATAATAATAATAATAATAATAATAATAATAATAATAATAATAACACTAATAATAATAATAATAATAATAATAATAATAATATTATGGAGTTAAGTCCACAGCGATTCGGAACAATAAAATAGAGTGTTTAATAAACTGTTGTTCGTCTTCTCCTTCAGTTATAGTCAGCTTTGTTTCTCGATTAGGTCCTCGAACAATATCAATCTGGCCATATTAACTTTTTTCACTGATATCAGCATTTACAATAAGAATGTCATTTTCAATATCCTTTGAATCAAACTTAACTTGCTTCACTCCTACTTGAATCACTATCACAGAAAGATTGAGAATCAAAATCAATCAAATATCTAAGTATTTCAGTCAAGTTTCTAAATTTGATGTGTTTATACCTGTTGCATCACATAACTTGCCAGACAAGTTGAAATCGTTTTTAAGCAGAGACTGACAGATAATTACTGCGCTACTCTCGATACCATGTGCAGGACAAAAAGAGTATACAACTTATTTAGTTGTTCCTTATTTTAGAAATGCTACTGCAGATCTATTAGCCTTTTTAGGTTCTGAAAAGCATGTAACCGATCAATAGTGGTTAAGCAGAAGAAACATGACTTTCCGGTCTGTAAATGGTGTTTGCTCTGTATCTTTTAAGTTTTTGACGTATACAATTCATAACAAACCCTTCACATTTCTTCAGTTTGTAATTGAATGTTTTAACACAGTCGAGAAATATTCCGAGTCTTATAGCATTTTTGTGAGATTCTTACTTCAACCGAATCATTTCATCGTCATATCGTTTGAGGTACAATCGCATACAGTTCTTGTAATGAAAGAGGTCAGCACCAAACACTTAATGAGTATACTGAATGAGTGTTTTGAATGTCACTTGTTTAATAAAAACCTTGTCTTATTTTTCAAAGTATATGATTACATTAACTAATAACAACAACATAAGAGTTATTTTTAATTAGTAAGAAAACATGCTTTTCCAGTTTGATACATTATATATTAAATTAAAAGACAAAAACAATTTAGAATTCACTGTTGTCAGAGCGATGCACGATTACGAATTTGTTATGGAAATAAAATTATAATGAATAAAAGACATTCGAACAGAGCAGTTGTAGCTAGGCCATTTCCAGTTCTTTCAATGCATAAGTTATAGTTATATTATAAATTAGAAGAAACAAGTAATACATTGTTTTTTGTAGAACAGCCATCATAATGTATTCGTGTTCATGTAATGTTAGACTTTATTGTAACATGATAAGTAGTAGCAATTGTCCTCACCATTGTATTGTACTGGATAAGCCCAGTTACTAAAATGTATCAAATGTCTTGTTTAAAGGCAAAACGAACAAAGCCAATAAAATCCATACAAAATGAACAAAACTACAATACAACGTAAACTACGCAACTGTAACAAAATCGGTACTTGTAAATTAAAATATATCAGGTTAGTTAAAATATTGGCCGAAAAGGTTTTAAACAATAAGCTAGTAGTTACATTTCTTGTAGCTAGGCCATTTCTAGTACTTTCTATGCATAAGTTATAGTTTTTTGTACAAATAACGGTGGTGTGCCTTTACTGGATAAGCCCAGTAACTTAAATGTATCCGTTATCTTGTTTTAAGGCAAAAGGTACAAGGCCTTTAAAAGTTCATACAAGATGAACAAAACTACAAGACAACATATGTTACCCAACTATAAGAAAATTGTCATTGCTAAATGTTTGGGTAACTGCCAACGGATTTCATTTGGACCAGTTCATTAGCGGTCAACCTTATACTTGTCCAAACATTGTCCAAAGTTTAAGAACATACGGACACACTAAAAGACGTCCGGTCATATGTACACCGTACGCGTATTTACAACAGTTAGCTTTTGTTTTTAAATATAGTTATCTACAAAAGCTACGTTTAAAAAATTTCAACACAGACTGAAACATTTTATCCTCTTGCAATGTCCTTGTTCAAGTATAAAATGAGAAATATAATGTTGTAAATTTCTACATTGAAAGCATAGTGTAGTTGTCCTCAGCACTTCTGTTTGTTGGTTCGTTGGACGGTCTTTGTAACTGTTCATATGCCCTTTCGGTTGCACGTTGATTTAAATGTGTTTCCGAATTTTGTTCTGAAATTAAAATGATAGTATATATAACAGATTTCAATGAAAGTATATAGTGCATCATCATATGCTGTTTCTGATTAATTGTATGTATACGATACGTATACATATCATCAATATGTTAAATATGTGTATACTACCAATATAATTTCAGATACCTATTGATTTAGACATTCGTCTGTTCCACAGGTAGCAACCAGCGACTGAACATATAAGTAAAATGCCCAAAACTCCCGATAAAATTGCGAGTGCAATAATTGTGGAAGAAGCAGTGTTAGTTCGTCTTTCTGAAAAAGTATGTTTTGCAAAACAGTGAAAGAACAATAAATTTAAGGTAAGAATGTATATGTGTGTTACTCTGTTCAGACATTTATATCATTTTAGTGTATATTGAACTTAAACACACTCATATACTCCATTAAATCTTCAAAGTGACCCTTTAATTGAGGACGTCCATAAAATTTGAACATTTGGAGAAATTGATCTTATCTTTTTCTTAGAGAATATATCTGTGTCAAAATACCTCAGTAAACACTTTTATACTTTTTTAGACTTTGCGTTGCAAATGTGTTTTTGAATGACGTTAAACTGGAAATGACGTCATTATCATTAAACTAAAGTACGCAAAATCGACACATGTCGTTACATTGCAAATCAGCAGAAGCATAGAATGATTGTAATATAACATTTGAACCGTATTAAACTGGTTACCGACCACTTATTGGCCGGAAACAAAGGTTTTTTATGTAACTGTTGACAAAAGGTAGCTATTGCTATAAAACATTACACAGGCAGGTTGGCTCTTCCGACAAAAACTGAGTTTTTCGTTTTTAAAATCAACAAATATTCCAAAGTGCAAAGTACCCCTAAAAATTCGCCGAAATGAGCATCCCACTGTACCAATTTTTTTGCCCATCCCATAAATGCGCTGTTCTTACGATGTTTTTTTCATATATTTTCCTCTTAAGGCCACACCAAATTAATAACGTGTTCATCGGATTTCCCGCACCTATTTCTTCAGAAAAGCAAAACATTTTTTTTTTATCACTTGCGCCCGCACCATCTGAAAAAAGAAATTGTTATTTTTTACGAGCGCTAATTTATTTAGTAGAATGTAGCCTTTTCCCTTATCACCGCATTTGTCGATCATAACAATTATCAATGCACCGGCTCAATCCTGCAGCCGCTCTAATTAGAGTCTATAACCGATATAGACCCAGATAAAAGCGTCTAGATGACCGAGACTAAAGCACTTTCTGATTTTTGAAAATAACGTTTCAACAAATGACAATTTGACCACCATTTAAAGTTTGATTTAATTTGGACAAATGTGTTTGTTTTAATTTGGCTCCCGTTAAAAGATAACGTATATATACTGGGCAAGAGTTGCTGGATTTTATCGTGAATGACAGTGAATTTGGTTCGGACATGTTTGACGGAATTCGGATGACCGTTACAGTGAAAAGACAGTTTCCAATCGGTCATCTATACCTACTACACCTGTCTAGGTAAAACTTCAGGTGTGTATTTTAACGTCTTTTTTTGTTTTGCTGTTAATATAGCAAATATGATGTATTTTTTGTATTATTTGTTTCATTCAAAAATATACATATTATGATTTATGCATATTTGTTTTTGTTCCTTATGAGAATACTACCGACTAATAAATTGTTGTTTAAACTCAAACTAGTTCACTGCAGTCTATGTACATTTTGCAATTCAAATGTAGAATCAATTGAACATTTTTATTGGGAGTGTCAAAAAACACAACAGCTATGGAACAAATTAAACAACTTTATTGCATTGACATCAATGAATATAACAATTTACAAACACCAAGCCCTATTAGGAATAGTAAAAAAAAAGCAAGTACAGTAATATCTGTAATTTTTTAATTGTCTTAATGAAATTTTATATAAACTCCACAAAATGTAATGACAGACAATTATCTTAAACAATGATAAGTTTGAAACCCACAGAAATAAATGGGAAGTATTCAATAGTCTAAACAACAAATATACAAAACAGACACATCTAGCCTAAACAACGCATATGACATCATTGTTTCTTTTTCCTCAAATAAATAAAGTAAATATTTTAAACATAAACAGGGACATCACTTAGTGTGTGTGTGCGTGCGTGCGTGCGTGCGTGCGTGCGTGCGTGCGTGCGTGTGTGAGCGCGTGTGTTTGTGATAAAAATGTTTTTTTACACAACATAGAATGTTTAAATATATATATATATATATATATATATATATATATATATATATATATATATATATATATATATATATATATATACACACATATGTTCTTGATGCATCATGTTAATATGACATATGTTGAAAAATAAATGAGAAAAAAATATTTGTTTTTATTTATTTGTTTTACAGATCAGATTATAGTGTTTATTTAATTTATATGCAATGCATGTACATTAATAGAAAAATAAAGTTTGGCCAAGAAACGAGCACCACGTTTCTTGTGTTATCATCAAACTGTTTCAGTAATGCATACTACATTATACTACAATGAACATTTATGTATAATATTGCTTATTAAAATTTCAGATTCCTCCGACGCAGCGGATCATGAAATTCCCCATGAGGCAATGATGGCATGCTTGGGGTGGAGGCCTTGGTGGACAGTAGGATGACGCTTAAAATTAACCTGACTGACATTCATGTGTGCTTCATGCAATCCCATGAGTTTTATTATTCACCAAAAACATCAAACAAGCCGGATTGTGTATATTTTGTAAATATTAGTCAAAAAGGATAAAAAAAAGGTGTCAGACAGTGAGACTGTGTGATTGGAAAAGGTATTAATCACACTTTGTGTTGCGAATAAATGTTTGTAGATTGTTTAGATGTTCATGTCTATATTTAATCTATATATGGAAATCATTCAAGTGTTAAATATTTATGCTGATTTGGTTTTGTCTATGAAAAAAAAGTGCATATTCTTGTATTTTCTTGAAATATTGTTTTGCTATATATGAAAATTGACACAATCAATGTTTATTTTTCCAATTACTTGTCATAAATTTGAACAAGATATCTAAAAAAATTAAGGAAAATCTGCAAGTTAAAAAAGATAGGCGTTAAATTCTGAGAAAGCCTAAAATCAATCTGGCGCTGGCTGGAATTTTCTGTGACATATTTTCAGCTGAAATGGTTTACAATACGGTGTAGGTTTTTTGTAAATTATTTTCTTCGAATTAGATGGCTACCAATGCCAATCGTGTAGTCAAAGCAAGAGTGATAGCTGTAGTTTATATATGATTGCAAATGACTATATTCATTTTGTGAGTTGTTTTTCAAGTCACCTTGTCTAGTCATTTCCATTGCATGAGATATGACAATGACTTTTAATAGAGAATTATTTTTAACCAAGATTTCTTAAAAAGTGGAAAACCTAGTTAATAGATTTGGATATGCCATTGGGCAGGCAGGTGGCTGTGACCACTGGCGCTTGTGTCCAGGCTTTAACTTAGCCATGCATAGGGTATTTTGAAAAAAATAAATAAAAAAGGTTTAAAAAACTGGAAAGCTGTGGTTTAGGTTCTCTCATTTATGAAATAGTTTAAAAAAAAATACATTTGCTTGATCACAAATAGCATTTGTTTGATCTCAAAACTAATATTTGTATAGAATTATCTTTTAGTGTTATCATTCTTTCACTGGATGTTATCCTTGTACTGTTTACAATACCATTGTTTAGTCAATAAGTAAATAAAATGTGAGAAAAAGTGAGTTAAATAACTATATATATTTGTTCGCTCTTCGCTCGCTCCTCTTTTTTGCTAAATGCAAAACAAATATTTTTATTATTATTTCGCTCGCTCGCCCCATTATTTTTTGGAAAAAAATCCGATGAACAAGTTATCAATTTGGTGTGGCCTAACTAGATCTTCAAACGTTTTTACTTTATTTGAACACTCTAGCAACCGTTTAAAACGACACATGATCAATTAATGTAATATGTTTACTATCACATATAATTAAAATGACACTACAACTGTTTCCAGTAAGTCTTCTATATGCAGAAAATTTATTTATAAACTTCCAGTAATTATGTTTACATATATAACCTTGAAATCAGTGTGCTTACAACTGTGAGACCCAAACCGGGGTAATTTCTAAAAATATATTTCAACAAAAATATGATCGATTTTTTTCATTTATTCATTCGTTCTTTCGTTCGTGCATTCATTCATTCTTTCGTTCGTTCGTTCGTTCGTTCGATCGTTCCATCCATCCATCCATCCATCCATCCATCCATCCATCCATTCATTCATTCATTCATTCATTCATTCATTCATTCATTCATTCATTCATTCATTCATTCATTCATGCATTCATTCATTCATTCATTCATTAAGCATGTATTCGATTACATGATAAATCCAATCCATTATCAAATCACCAGTAGATTATGTGTTCATCGATTTTAGCTACCAATAATTCATCCATTCACACAATATCAGAGTAAATAAGTAGAATTTGACATCGAATGTATGTAAACAAGTGAAAACAATATACATGTAAAAACATAGTTTAAAAAGATTAAACAATTCAATACAATATTTTGTGTTTCTTTACTTCTCTAATATTTGTAGCTCTTCACATATGTGGCATGACCGTTCAGACTCAGCCAGCAAACCTTCAGACACCCTGACAATTTCTTCCAAATTCAAACATCCGTCGTGGTACCACGCATTACACGAATCAAACCCGTACCAAATTGTCCAATCCTATTCCTCTTCTCTTCTAAACTGTTTTGCTTCTTCCTCCCGATTCAGTTTTGTTCGTGGTGTTTCTTTTCATTTTTTCGGCTTTCATTTTTCTCTCCACTGTCTCTTTCCCTCTCTACAGTTTCTTCTCAGCCATGTTCCGTTTCCATTTTTCTTTCTCCTTCAAGAGGCGTTTTGGTTTAAACTGCTCCCTTTCCTTCAAAATCGAACGTATCATATTAGTATTGATTTCCGTATATGTACTTAAATTTATAACGTACAATAATATGTTCTTATATCTCTAATATCATTTTAAATATTTCTTCTAAACACTTCTGTGATTAAGTACACGAAAAGCATATAGTGCACACGATCATAATTTTATATCACTCGTTTATCAATAAGCGATGTAAAGTACTAAATAATTTTACCTGGAGCTCCTTCAACATTTCCTCCCCTGTCAGTATGAGTGTGACTTCATGGCCTTGCTTTATCGCTTTTTCGCCTGCAGCGGTGGCATTTAAGGGGGTACGTGTATGCGGCCCAACGATTCGGGTCTCAGACTCTGCGTCACTATTTAATTCACCGGAAATGTGCCACTGGTTTGATACGTCTCTGCCGCAGTCTCAGTACAAACCGGTAAATGAAGGGTTTTATTAAGACTATTCCGTCTTTGAAACAATGATGTTTTATAATAGATCTATATTTCATGTGAGTCATGTCAAAATATAATATAAAACTTTGTACACGATTGGTTAAAATATGATTTACATTAGTTACCTTGGTTAAAAAGTGGTTTTACAAGTTGAGATGGAAATTATATTGATTGGACTTGAACAACTGAACAACTAAGTCGGAATGCTTCTCTGATGGATGCAGAGCTGACCTGTTCAATGGCATTGTGTAGAACTATCTGAAACTTTGCCTTGCCCAAAATGACAGTACTGGCCGTGTGCCCAATATAAGTCGCCATTTTAACACATCGAGCCTTCAGAAGACCAATGACCTGCAACAGAAAATAAATCTACGTTCGAGCAATTTTTCAGACACAATTTTCCACGAAAATGGATAATATGTTAGGTAATATAGAAGCAGATCGAAATACCTTGACATCCAGTGGTTGTAGTATGTGAGTCGTATGGGCGGGCAGTTCTAGTCTGTAAGGCGGCCTTGAACGTGTGTAAATTACACTTCGTGATTATCTATGATCAACAGGACAGTCAACGGTTTTATGCTTGATAATGTCGTCTGATAGTGCAAGGTATAAGGAAATGCTAAAAATTCTTACAGGGCCGCATGCAAATGAGCGTGCGTGTGATGACGTCATCCCCCACGTGCAATTTACAAGGTAGGAGGTGTAAACAATGTTTATTTGGGTAAAGTTCTACATACTTCTTACAGTTGAACACAGAAAATATCTGATATCTGTCAAAGATACCGCAAAGAAACTTTAGACTGCTTTGTTAACACTTTTCGTTTTGACTGGTTTTAATAGGGTGGCTGAAAAGTGGTACGGGCGAATAATAGGTCGCTTACCAAATCAAAACATGACGTTACGTCACAAATCAGCAGGCGCAGAGTATGATTGTTAGGAAAACATAAGAACCATATTAAAGTAACTGTTATACCTAAAACAAAGTTTGGTGATTGAATTACATTCGTATGCATCACAAGACGGCACATGTCAAGAAAGTAGTAATGCAATGTGTATATAAAATTACATTTAGTTGTTTATCTACTGTTAAACATAAAATTAAATTTATTAATATATAAATCAAATAGTTTAATTATCATGCAGTATCATCAAGATAAATACATCCCATACGGAACTGATTATAACGTCATTATAGATAAAAAATCGTATAAAAGCACATTAAGTTTAAACTAATTATCTTTTATTTAAACAGAATGTGTTACTTGTTAAATGTAGTTGTTAAGTACGTCACACAGTCTCAGCAACATAAATATGAAGAAAGGCATATATTATACACGTTCACCTACACCCCTTTCGAGTTAATGGAGTTTACTAATGAAAAGATAATTAGTTAATCTAATGCGTACAAACTGACGATGAATAGTTCCTAACCTGAACAGTCAGCTTCTTCAAATCCATTAATGCAGCCATTGTAGCAGTGGCCTCTGGCATCACATTTCGATTCTGCACCAATTCGGAGACAATTTTGAGGGCATTTGGTTTTACACAGATGTCCGAAAAAATCTCCTGAGCAACCATTTGAACAATGGCCAGTCTTTAAGTCACATTTGCTTTCAAAGCATGATGAGCTGCAAGATTCATTGCAATATAAACCATGTAGAGTAAGATTTGTGCACACATCACAAATTCCGGAATCTTGCTGACACGTTCCACACTTAGAACTACAATTGACGTCACACATGTCTCCCCAAAAGCTGACTGCACAGCCATTTATACATTTGCCTGTTTCAGGATTACACTCTCCATTATTACAGTTACTATTGCAAGTAGTGCAATCTCCATTTTCACTCGGGTAAAATCCTGTTTTACACACCAAACACGTTCCATTCAGCTGACTACATTTTAAACACCCATTTTCAATATCGGTACATTTCTGAGAACAATTCATGCCATATAATCCGGTTTTACATCCACCAACACATGACCCATCTTCTTTGTCACAGGACAATGTAGAACAACCGTCACTGCATTCATGTTGACAATTGTCCCCATATTTGTCTTCAACACATTCAATGCATTTTGTACCTGTAAAGTTATCCGTACACGCACATGTCCCATTTCTATGACAAACTGCATCTCTGCAACCCTTAGAACAGTAATCGTTGCATTGTTCGCCGTAATATCCAGTGTTGCATTCAATGCATGCTCCGTTTCTCATACAGGTTCCACCCTTGCATCCGGTAGGGCAACTTATGTTGCAGTTTGCTCCATAATATTCAGTAACACATTGCATGCAAAAATCTCCAGCAAATCCTGTCTTACATGAGTCACATCCATTCAAGTCCGTACAACGGCAGTTTTGATAATTGCAGTTCATAGAACAATTTTCACCGTATTTCCCTGGTATGCATGCATCGCATCTAGCCCCTTCAAAGTTCGGTGTACATGCGCTACAAGTTCCGTCATCACTACAAGGACCATCACACCCAAGAGGACAACTCATGCTACAAGCACTATTTATATCGTACAACGAATCCTTGCAAGTGAAACACGGCCTGCCAACGATTTGGTCGCAAGTAGCGCAGTTAAGAGGACATGAATTTTTGCATCTGCTTCCGTATATTGTGTTTACACATCCTTTTAAACAATATTCAGTCTTTCCATCAGCGTATCCACATTCAGCCTCTCCTCCTTCACAGCAAGCACAATGGCCATTACAGTCCACCTCCTTCTCGTTTATTATCACCGTCACTAAATCGAAAGATGTTGAATCGTAAATCGTTTATGAACAATCATGTAATTTATTTATTATATTGAATTATGTATGTAATCAGCAAAAATGAATTGCGACATAGTATATAACTGAAAAATATGAAAAATATTGTCAAGTATGATTTTTTTTGTTAAATACTAAATAAAAACATATTCTGTTACTAAATTGGAAATGATATAATAGAACTGTCTTAAGAACATGACATGGAAAGTGACAAAATACCTAGCTCTCTGCAACAAATAAAAAGTTAAATTGCACCTTACTCGAATTTATGATAAAAATAAAAAAGGCTTAATGTTGGACAGAAACAGTCACCATATGTTTAAAAGAATGCAAAGAATATATTGCATGTATGACGTTGACTTATTCTTATAGTTTCTACGTTATAACCTGCAGACTATATAGCTAACGAATTGCGGTAACAGTTATAAAACGGTTAATAAACAACGGTGTAAATGTCAAACGAAACATAACAGAACAGACGATTTGTTTGAATTATACAAGAGTCGTTTAACATATAGTTATGTATATAAACATGTCACGTATCTAAACCTAAAAACATAAATTTCCAAAATATAGTTTAATGAAGGCAAAATGCTTATGTAAATTGAATACCAAATAATAATTATGTTAATCTTGGCATAGAGGATTAGTTTCATAACTACTGTATTAAGTTGTCCTATTTATAAGTGCTTGGAGTATAACAAATGTTTTTTTAACATATTTACAAACATTCGTTACTTCCTTTTTAGCACATGATGCCATTATTGATGGAAATTGAATACAGATTAACATAGTAAACTCGTTTTGTATAAGTTTCACGTAACTGACATCGATAAATATATATGAGGTGATGTTCATTATTTATGTCCCTACTATTACAACATAAACAATAACGTTTGTTACGAGGTAAATTATTACATGCATTTCGTCTTGTTTGAATTTTTAACGAGTGTTAAGAATCTCTCTTAATGCTTTGCAACTGTGTCTTATTATGTTTCATAATCAATAGTTTTAAAATTCTATACATATACACAAAACAAAACTATTATTAAGATTTCCATATTATTCTTGTAAAATGTATCTATAATTGTACATATAAATTCGTTTATAAATGCATTAACATGTACAATATTTGGGATTATAAGAAATGTATGCAAAACCATAATAACAGTTTTTTGAACTTAGAAACCCAGTTAATACAACACTTTTTGCAGTCACCAATGGCCTGTTTTTACACGATCTTTACTGTAATGTTATAAATGTTGTTAATTTTAATGCAGTATCTGATAAATATAACATATTATATTTATTATTAATTTTAATATAAGTACAGGATGACTCTTAGTTCCCCCTACACTGCAGCAGCACATGTGTTTATTTTAACTTGTAACAATCGCTTACAAATTATTTAATGTAGACGTTCTATTTCTTTTACTAAAACCCAAAACTTCACATGCATAATTCAATATTGATTAAAAAAATCGAATAATTGACAAAAGATTTTAGGTTTCTGGTCATATTGTTTTCGTTTAAGTAATAATGTGTTCATAGCTTTTAGAACTTTTCCATCCAATGTTCTTGATTCAGTGTTAATCTTTCATAGTGGTGTCTTTTATCACAGTACCAAATAATTAAAATTATCAACAGCATCAATAGTAAGGCCATTATATATCCAATGCTCATTGTGACGTGTTCTACCCCGTTTACCAAAAAAAACTTTATTTCTGTGTCACGGTATCGGTACCTATACGGGGGTGAGGAAGTGTAGAAGCGGTCCGGTAGCCTACTCGGTAGAGCACTCGCTCTGATAGCGAGGGGTCCCGGGCTCGAGCCCCGGTCTGGCTGCACACTTTTCTCACCCTGTGACATTTGGCGCCGAGGGACCGTGGCAGCACTGTTTGGCAGCATAACGCGCTCTAAGTGTTAATTATGTGAATTTCTTAGCACTGGTGTTCCTCAAATTCGAGGACGAATTTACAGATTGTGGGGAAGTATGTCATCGTACCGATTCTTATACAGGTGGTGAGGAGGTGTGAAAACTGTCCGGTAGCTCACTCGGTAGAGCACTCGCTCTGATAGCGAGGGGTCCCGGGTTCGAGACCCGGTCTGGCTACACACTTTTCTCACCCTGTGACATCTGTCTTTGATGTATTTATTTTTAAGCCCTATGCATTGCAATATAAGTAAAGATAGTTTAGATTGACATGTACATTCATTTTGGGATTTCGCTAACATTGCTATATCATCGGTACAATATCATCAATGCTTAAGCCAGAAGTGATGCTATCTTACATATAAGTCCTCTACAAACAGGGGAAAAGAACCGGGGACATAACCTACCCTTACAGCAAGCCAACGGCATAGCTAAATTATTCAGAGTAAGATATACATGTTTTCACACAAGATTCGACATTTCATAAACATCTTTCACAATTCTAACTAATTTACCTTTTTCACCAGATGTTAACCGTTTAAGACTAAAAGCATTGTGATATATATTATCAAAATACTTTAGCATGTCGAGATAAAAACATATTATCTTTTATTTTCATTTATATATTATTGCACAATAGACATAAGAATATGAATTGCGCCGCACTGTTGATCAACTTTTACGAAATCCGAATTGCGCATCCGAAATAGTAGCATTAGATTCACAAAATGATTTGATGCGCATATTTGTAATACCTCTGTAATTTTTGTCATCATTAGCAGAACCTTTTTTAAGAAGAGGAATAATTACACATTCTGTCCACTTTTCTGAAAAGAACCCCGGCAATAAAATTATATTAATTATATCATATAAAAGACGTGGTATATGTCAACACATTCATAAAATATCATTGCAATCAAACGTTTTGTTGCTAATATTTTCAAAAAAATATGTTAAAGTATTCCATAGAAATGTTACAATTGTTCACTTTATTGTTATTATTTAAAAACAATCTAAAGGTAAAGAGTAGGTAAGGGGGTTGGTAATGGGGTAGGTAAGAGCTAGCCAAGAAGGAAGGAAAGAGGGTAGGTAAGGGGGTAGGTAAGAGAGTATTTAAGTGAGTAGGTAGTTGGGTAGGTAAGAGGGTAGGTAAGAGTGAGGTAAGAGAGTAGATAAGAGAGTAGGTAAGAGAGTAGGTAAATGGGTAGGTAAGAGGGTAGGTAAGAGGTAGGTAAGAGAGTTGGTAAGAGGGTAGGTTAGCGGTTAGGTAAGGGCTATCCAAGAAGGTACGAAAGAGGGAGGTAAGAGGGTAGGTAAGAGAGGAGGTAAGAGGGACGGTAAGAGGGCAGGTAAGAGGATAGGTAAGGGGGAAGGTAAGAGGGTAGGTTAGAGGGTAGGTAAGAGGGTAGGTAAGAGGGTAGGTAAGAGGGCAAGTAAGAGGGTAGGTAAGAGGGTTGATAAGGGGATAGGTAAGAGGGTAGATAAAAAAGTAGGTAAGAAAGTAGGATAGAGGGTAGGTAAGAGGGAAGGTAAGAGGGCAAGTAAGAGGGTAGGTAAGAGGGTTGATAAGGGGATAGGTAAGAGGGTAGATAAAAAAGTAGGTAAGAGAGTAGGATAGAGGGTAGGTAAGGGCTATCCAAGAAGGTAGGAAAGAGGGTAGGTAAGAGAATAGGTAAGATAGTAGGTCAGAGGGAAGGTAAGAGGGTAGGTAAGAGAGTAGGTAGTAGGGAAGGTAAGAGGGAAGGTAAGAGGGTAGGTAAGAGGGTAGGTAAGAGGGAAGGTAAGAGGGAAGGTAAGAGGGTAGGTAAGAGGGTAGGTAAGAGGATAGGTAAGGGGGTAGGTAAGAGGGTAGGTTAGAGGATAGGTAAGGGGGTAGGTAAGAGGATAGATAAAAGAGTAGGTACGAAAGTAGGTAGTAGGGTATGTAAGGGGGTCGGTAATGTACGGATAGGTAAGAGAGTAGCTAAGAGGGGAGGTAATGTAAGGCTAGGAAAGAGGGTATATATTGTAAGGCTAGGTAAGAGATTTGGTAAGAGGTTAGGTATGAGGATAGGTAAGAAGGTAGATAAGGGGGTAGGTAAGAGGGCAAGAAAGAGGATAGGTAAGAGAGGAGGTAAGGGGATAGGTAAGAGAGTAGGTAAGAGGGTAGATAACAGAGTATGTAAAAGGGTAGGTAAGAGGGTAGGTAACAGAGTATGTAAAAGGGTAGGTAAGAGGGTAGGTAAGAGCTAGCCTAGAATGTAAGAAAGACGTTAGGTAAGAGAGAAGGTAAGAGGGTAGAAAAGAGGGTAGGTAAGAGCTAGCCGAAGGTAAAAAAGAAGGTAGAAAACAGGATAGGTAAGAGGGTATGAAAGGGGGTAGGTAAGAGGGTAGGTAAGGGGATACTAAAGAGAGTAGGTAAGAGAGAAGGTAAGAGGGTAGGTTAGAATTTAGGTAAGGGGGTAGGTAAGGGGGTAGGTAAGGGGGTAGGTAAGGGGGTAGGTAAGGGGGTAGGTAAGGGCGTAGGTAAAAGGATAGGTCAGATGGTAGGTAAGAGGGTAGGTAAGAACTAGCCATGAAGGTAGGAAAGACGTTAAGTAAGATAATAGGTAAGAGAGTAAGTTAGAGGGTTGGTATGATGGTAGGTAAGAGAGAAGGTAAGGGGTTAGGTAAGGGGGTAGGTAAAGGGGTAGGTAATTGAGTAGGTAAGAGGGTAGGGAAGAGTGGAGGGAAGAGCTAGCCAAGAAGGTAGTAAAGAGGGTAGGTAAGGGGGTAGGTAAGAGAGTAGGTAAGAGAGTAGGTTGTAGGGTAGGTTAGGTGGTAGGTAAGAAGGTAGGTAAGAGGATAGGTAAGAGGGTAGGTAAGAGAGTAGGTAAGAGAGTAGTTAGTAGGATAGGTAAGGGGGTAGGTAAGAACTAGCCAAGAAGGTAGGTAAGATGGTATGTAAGGGGGTAGGTATGAGAATAGGTAAGAGAGTAGGTAGTAGGATAAATAATGGGGTAGGTAAGAGGGTAGGTAAGAGAGTAGGTATGAGAGTAGTTAAGGGGGTAGATAAGAGAGTAGGTAAGAGTGTAATTAAGAGGTTAAGTAAGAGAGTAGGTAAGAGGGTAGGTAAGAGGGTAGGAAAGAGGGGAGGTAAGATGGTAGATAAGAGGATAGGTAAGAGGGTAGGTTAGAGAGTAGGTAAGAGGGGAGGTAAGAGAGTAGGTAAGAGGATAGGCAAGAAGGTAGGTAAGAGGGTATGTAAGAGGTTAGGTAAGAGAGTAGGCAAGAGAGTAGGTAAGAGGGTAGGTAAGATAGTAGGTAAGAGGGTAGGTAAGAGGGTAGGTAAGAGAGTAGGTAAGAGGGTTGGTAAGAGGGTAGGTAAGATAGTAGGTAAGAGGGTAGGTAAGAGGGTTGGTAAGAGAGTAGGTAAAAGTGGAGGTAAGAGGGTAGGTAAGAGAGTAGGTAAGATAGTAGGTAAGAGGGTAGGTAAGAGGGTAGGTAAGAGAGTAGGTAAGAGAGTAGGTAAGAGGGTAGGTAAGATAGTAGGTAAGAGGGTAGGTAAGAGGGTAGGTAAGAGAGTAGGTAAGAGGGTAGGTAAGAGGGTAGGTAAGATAGTAGGTAAGAGGGTAGGTAAGAGAGTAGGTAAGAGGGTAGGTAAGAGAGTAGGTAAGAGGGTTGGTAAGAGGGTAGGTAAGATAGTAGGTAAGAGAGTAGGTAAGAGGGTTGGTAAGAGAGTAGGTAAAAGTGGAGTTAAGAGGGTAGGTAAGAGAGTAGGTAAGATAGTAGGTAAGAGGGTAGGTAAGAGGGTAGGTAAGAGGGTAGGTATGAGAGTAGGTAAGAGGGTATGTAAGAGAGTAGGTAAGATAGTAGGTAAGATAGTATGTAAGAGGGTAGGTAAGAGGGTAGGTAAGGAGTAGGTAAGATAGTAGGTAAGAGGGTAGGTAAGATAGTAGGTAAGAGGGTAGGTAAGAGAGTAGGTAAGATAGTAGGTAAGAGGGTAGGTAAGATAATAGGTAAGAGGGTAGGTAAGATAGTAGGTAAGATAGTAGGTAAGAGAGTAGGTAAGATAGTAGATAAGAGGGTAGGTAAGAGAGTAGGTAAGATAGTAGGTAAGAGGGTAGGTAAGAGGGTAGGTAAGATAGTAGGTAAGAGAGTAGGTAAGAGGGTAGGCAAGAGGGTAGGTAAGAGAGTAGGTAAGAGGGTTGGTAAGAGAGTAGGTTACAGTGGAGATAAGAGGGTAGGTAAGAGAGTAGGTAAGATAGTAGGTAAGAGGGTAGGTAATAGGGTAGGTAAGAGGGTAGGTAAGAGGGGAGGTAAGAGGGTAGGTAAGAGAGTAGGTAAGATAGTAGGTAAGAGGTTAGGTAAGAGAGTAGGTAAGAGGGTAGGTAAGAGGGTAGGTAAGGGGGCAGGTAAGAGAGCGGGTAAGATGGTAGGTAGGAGAGGAGGTAAGAGGGTAGGTAAGGGGGCAGGTAAGAGAGTAGGTAAAATATATGGTAAGAGGGTAGGTAAGAGCGTAGGTAAGATGGTAGGTAAGAGGGGAGGTAAAAAAGTAGGTAAGAGGGTAGGTAAGAGAGGAGGTAAGATGATAGGTAAGAAGGTAGGTAAGAGAGTAGGTAAGATGGTAGATAAGAGGGGAGGTAAGAGGGAAGGTAAGAGGGTAGGTAATGTAAGGAGAGGTAAGGGAGTAGGTAAGAGTGTAGGTAAGAGGGGAGGTAAGAGGGTTGGTAAAGAGTTGGTAAGATGGTAGGTAAGAGTGGGGGAAGAGGGGAGGTAAGATGGTAGGTAATGTAAGGATAGGTAAGAGAGTAGGTTAGAGGATAGGTAAGGGGTAGGAAAGAGAGTAGGTAAGGGCGTAGTTAAGAGAGTAGGTAGGAGAGTAGGTAAGAGGGTAGGTAAGAGAGTAGGTCAGATGGTAGGTAAGAGGGGAGGTAAAAGAGTAGGTAAGAGGGTAGGTAATGTAAGGAGAGGTAAGAGAGTAGGTAAGAGGGTAGATAATGTAAGGTTAGGTACGAGACTAGGTAATGTAAGGCTGTTTTAGAGTATACATTTTTAAAAACTGTTTAAAACTTGTGACAAGAAATGCATCATCGATTGCCAAGTATATATGGTTTATCATATAAATAATTACTTACCTGCCAAACATGATTGAGCGATGCAAAGAAGAGCAAATATTCGAATCATCATCCTGTTTAAGCAACGTGTTCTGTAATGGATATAATACCTACATTGTTAATCTTCATTTACATGTTTCCGTCATGTATTATAGTATTCAAAAACTGTTGAATGCATCAAGTAAGTGATGATATACATGCTGTATTTGTTAGTATTGTAACAACGTGAATTAAGAGAGATTACTTGATTAAACAGCTAAGTCATTTTAATAGAGATATAACAGCGCATAATATTAACGACGTATATCTTTCAATAAGTTAGCGACTTTAACTATGTTTTATGCAAATTGTCAATTCAAAATAAACAATATTGATTGGTAAAATTTTTCTTTATCAATCTCAAATGACTTTTAAAAACGTTAACACGTGTAAGATAAATGGGGTTGCTTTTTGTTTATTAGCAATAAGATGATTATAAGGAACTGTTATAATTCTAACCTTTATTATTTTAGTTAATCCACTATTTATCCATAATCCAGGTATAGCATGAATGTGTCTGTATTTGAAGACTGTAAAACGTTTCAGGTTTGAACTATTTTATGCACTGATATATAAGTAAATCTAAACGGAAACATCAGTTTGTTCATTAATTAATTAACTCACTTTTATAATTCATGTACTCGAATAACTCAATACTATAATAATATGGTGAGTCCAAATGGAATGGCATTAACAACGGTCTAAATCATGACAATCCGCTGTAACGACTGCTTTATTTAAATTCCTTAAACAGGAGGAAAATATCGCAATCATTGTTATTTGTACACGTACTCACCAACGATTATAAAGCCGGCAGTATTGAGTCGATAGTAATGAGCTGAATAGGGCACTGAAACATGATACAACAATTTAAACATTTCAAAAGTTTATTGAAGATTTATCCACTTTGATTTTAAATGTTTTTCGCGCTATAAAGGGTAGTGAATATGGTAGTGAATACACTACATTTAATATTGAATAGAATAGAATTATTATAAATCAAATTTTATATTTATTTTAATTTTCAAATTATGAGCCTAATTATATTAAAACCTTGTATATTATCATTATTATAGGGAAATCGAAACTAAAAAGGCTGACTAAAATGGTGCAGGAGGTCCCTCCTACCAATCAACACAGTGTCTGTGTGAAATATTGTAACTTGTAAGACGGGCGAGAATTATGAGATGAAGTGTTTCCTCCTGCATAACTAAACCCTCTGTGTGTGAGTGATTGTAATTTTAAAGATGGACGGGAATAGTGGCCTATCCCGCGAACTAGCACCGTTACTAGTAAAGGAATTTTGACTTGACATGTTTTGCAACGGTATACTTTTACCACAGTCATGTTGTTATTGAGGTAAACAAACCTTGAAACCATCAATTCTAAATAAATACATGATTAAGAAGTTAAAAATGATCTTTCTTCATGTATTTCTCTTGTTTATTGTAAGATTCGGGTGCGCAGAAAGATATTATCCGAATCCTTCTCGCGGAGACTTTGCACATACTTTTAAATTATCTTGTATTTATTGCCGACCAAAGTTGATATCATATTACCTCAAAACCATCAAAGAAAGTAATTTTGTTTTTGCACAAATATATCGTTAATAAAAATGAATGAAATACAAATAAACATCATATTTACAAAGGGAGTTCACTATAGAAAGACTAATGCAATGGGAATTTCACGGTTAAGTCCGATAGGTAAACTTTTAACACGAACTTTGTTTCAAGACAAAAGGTTCACGGCCTCCGATACTTCTTCGATAACATAGTGGCCACACAAATATATATATTAAAAAAATGTACATCTTACTGACAATTACGGTAAAACAATTATTTAACCAACAAGATAATCTGATTACCAGTTATATAGTATCTCCTTTATCATTTAGCACATACATTTCGGAGAATGTGTATTTCAAAAATATGTCTAACAATTAGTCAATGTAAACATGCTAGATTACATCTATCAATGACGTCAATTGTCTACGTTCGCTTCTTTAAACATATGTCGTTATTTCTTTAAGGGTGTTTCACGGTGCGAAAGTTAGTTTAAAAGACCCAAACATAAATGTTTTAAACATTCATTTTATATTAAGATGTTTTGAGTTTCAATATGTAGGGAGCAAAATACAAGCATCCGTTGCAACATGTGTAGGTGTACTAAGGAATTGAGCAACTTTTACGATGTAAGATTTTATCAGATTTTCAATCAAATTACGTAAATGTCTTTAAACAAAGTTATTTTTTTAAGTCAAACTAGTAAATTGGTCGTAAATATTTGGGATTATGTTGAATGATTAAACATTTCTTTATAGCTGCAATACTTTAAGTAGGAATACTTAAAACTAGATATAAAAATCTTTTGTACCGTTGTTCTGATTGCAATTTCACACGCCAAGCCTATGCATGCAGTTCATGTGTTGTGCATGCGCAGTGCAATATTTTCGTTATCGGTTATTTTAAAAATGTTTGGATGTCTAGACGGTTGACAAATACCTGCAAACTTGTGTTTTAAATCCATAAACACAAAGCTACTTTTATTTCAGCACTAACGTTTAAGTTTTAAAAATGTTTGGATGTCTAGACGGTTGACAAATACCTGCAAACTTGTGTTTTAAATCCATAAACACAAAGCTACTTTTATTTCAGCACTAACGTTTAAGTGTCATATTTTGTTTACCTTTAAAAAGTGTTCATACTTAGAAAGAAATCAAAAGATCACTGTTGAACACAAGGGTGGAGACATTTATTTTGTATGAGCACAGGCTAACTGTTCGCATTTCTAATCACCCCCACTGCATCAATCTTCGTCATGGTTTTGAGAAATTTTATAATTAAGACTGAGAAAGATGATATGTTACGGGGGGGGGGGGGGTGAGACCTTAGAAGTTATCAAAGCGATTGTCGAAACCTATCTGTATCAGTTATGCTTTAACGAATGTCGAATGGAAGTTCTGAAAATTGCCTCAATTGTTTACCAAGTCTTAAAGCTGCACTCTCACAGATTTACCGTTGTCTTAAAAAGAGCATTTTTTGCGTTAACATATTCAAACCAATGATAAAAGATTGCTTAAACCGTTACTAACGATTTAAAAAAAAATGCATAAAACATCATTTTTTTAACTTAAATATAAGAATCTGCCATCTATTTTTTTAGCACTCTTATATAACTGGTTTCCATGGATTTTCGCATACATTAGCTAGTTCCAAGACAAAAAATAAATAAAAGTTGTCAATACGTTTAATTTGTGTGAGTGCAGCTTTAAGACCCAAGTGGAGCAAATGCGAATGGACGTGTTTTTTTTAATTATTATTCTTAAGAAGGATGCCAAAAGGTCACCATCAGCATCTTGATGAGATAAAGAAGTATAAGAAAATGAGGAGGAACTATAAAATCACGTACATAGAATTACATATAGAAAAACAGTTTTGTATCCAGGTTCTATGAAATTATGTTTGATACTGATCCGCGTTAGACTTCCCAATGTCAAGTATTTTGTTTACAACTATGTAAGTTGTTTAGATCTTAAATTGGTAGCACGTATCAAACAAGACATTATTCAGTTCTGCTAGTGTGTTTTCAGGAACCAAATGAAAATATTGTAGCCTTATGGGCTTTCAAGTGCTAAACATTATGTCTTAATCTTAACTGGTAGAATGGCACATTGCCAGTTATTGTTTAAGATATTCAATTATTTTAGTATAACCGAATAGATTAGATTAGTGAGTTTAATTAGGTGAAGTGGTAGATATGAAAAGTGGCTGGCACAGTTAGCGAGTAGTTTACACAGTATAGTGTAGACCACTTAAAGAGTAAAGGATGATAAAATGTACTTACAAAATTGAATGTGTATCGAGCCAATTATTTTTGTAAGTATATACTAATAATATTTAACCATTCCTTGGAGGTCTGCAGATAATACCCACCTCAAGAAGGTAAACTATCTAGATATATTATCCTGTCAAATTATGTATGTTATTATGAGTTAATTTACAATTAAGCAATAAAATAAATCGTTTTATTATAAAGATTAACAAAGGGGTTTCATATTTGAATTATCTTCGTGATCCGTACTCTTGTCCGTACTCTTATAATGACAAAAGGTATTTGTTAATGCCGCCTCTCACTACCTCGCTTAATTCTGCACTAAATAAGAATTGTTAGCCAAATATTTAATTACCATTCATTGAGGTCGAAAATATATATTCTATGCGTTCGTCGCTTTTCAAATTTGTGTTGTAGATAATTATTTTTAAAAGAGATATGTCCTAAAATTTAGGCGTAATAGAATAATTTGTTTGTTGCACGTAATCTGACTCCTCGTAAGAACTCCGCCGTTCTTTGGAGTGTCCAGTCGTATCCGCTAAATGTATTAGTTACAATGTTTAAACTGTCAAAATATATTAAAGAATCTGTAAAATATAGAATTTCCCTTACTTACGATAATTAGTACAATATGCTTATCCTCACTGTAGTAAGTGACTTGTTGAATTCATATTTGTAAATGTGTTTGATGTTATTTGACTATGTACTGTGATGGTATACGTCTAATCAAATTATGTTCTGTTCTGTTCTGTTCTGTATTAGTAGTATGATTCACATGATTATAAGGTTTATGAAATATTTGTGAAACTGCACTTATAAAGATGACGGCAAGAACATTTTAGCATATAAAACATGGCGTAATATTCATTAATTAATTCGCAATAGTAATAAAGATTAAAAATAAGAACCCCTTCTAAAATTATATCTGTTAGTGTCATTTTCTGATGTAAACCATAACCCAACATTTACTTTAGGGCCTTACATGTTCGTACTTGGTTTCATATTTGTATTATCTTTTGAAAACTTTTTAGTAAAGGTGCACCATGAACAACGCCTGATTGTTGATAGATTGATAATCAAATATAAAATCTGCATTTTGAAATAAGCAACATTAGCAAAGCAAAAAGATAGCTAACAACGTCAGGACAACATTTTCCTCCGAACTGTTTAAGTAATTGACGGATTAACTTATAACAAAATCCACTGGGGTGAGGTAAGTTTTGGATATTTTGCACTTTGTTTAACATTCTAACGGACGCAATGATGAAAGGGAAAATGGTCATAACATTAATTACACTAGGGCTATTTTCAATCATTGCCAGATGCGTAATAACATGCGTAATTTATTTACGGAATGAATTGCGGGATTGATGTCATTATCGGGGTATGAACACAATTGGACTGGTCAAAGTGCGAGTGGAGTCCTTCGGACTCCACACCCTTAGATTGCCAATTCCCATTTGCGTTCATATCCCCGGTAATGACATCAACCCCGCAATTCATTCCTTATATTTACACCATTAGTTCATTATTTTATTCAAGAAACGTTAAAAATATACTTCATTTCGTTTCGGATTACCTTTCAGTAGTCCTTTCTTACCCATTCTGTACATAGGACGACCCGACTGTTACCGGAAACATTTTTTTTCAAATGACGTCAGAATAACGCGGGAAAAGATCAACCACTTGAAATCAATATATTTCAACTTTTAAACGTTAAATTGAAACACTTTTGGCAACAACACTTTTAAAATATAATAACTTAGCACTTTCTAAAATGTTGATTTATATTTTTTATATACGGGACCTGCTGACACAATACAAGCAATAACAAGATCAATAGTTTCCATGTATATTGTTATGCGATGAATTGCGATCCGAACATATCCGAAGATGTTGCGTTCATCGATTGATGAACGCAATTGCCGAAAGGCAGTTCATTTAAGGAATGGAATGTTGAGGTGTAAATATTACGTTTTTACATTTGTTTCATCGTTGTATTGAAACGTTGACATTTAAACAATTCATTCAGTACGTGTTTGGTTTTCATAGGTAAAAAAAATGACAAGGATGCATATAACGCGTTTATAATAAATACAATAAAACACGTAATGAATGCTTAAATGTAAACGGTCATAAAAAATACAGCGATAAGCCCTATTGTCAAATATCTATTTATAAACCTTAAGACACATGGCTATGTCACATAAAACAAAACACTAAAACTGGACAGCTTAAAAAACGATTAAAGGATACAGCTTCTCTTACGGACGACTGGATACAAATCGAAAGAAATGGATCTGAATTATGCATCACCCAGGGATTACGCATAATTCACTCCTTGAAAAGGTTCCAGTATTTTTTTATGAATTATTAAGCTCCGTTCCATCAGAAAGGCATGTTTCAAATGTTAATTTGCTTCAGAAATATAATCAAAGTCACAAATCGCAATAGGGTAACTCAAATTATTTTCGGACTGAATCGTAATTTAATTTACCTTTAAATTAATTGGGAAAATCATCCTTTTGTTTGGAAAAGGTCGGTTTAGGTTGTCGGCGTGATATATTCGCAACAGTTTTATTGCTAAACCGACTTTAAGTCGGCCAATTATATCTTCCCCTTATGTTACCGGATATAATAAGAAGGGAGGTCAGTCACTAGACAAAAACATTTATTTAAAGATAATACACTTTGCGTATAAACATCGAAGCCTTATCTCTGATATGAACAAACGACTCATATATTCTCAAGATAGTACTCGAATTTCATGTCATATACAGTCAAACCCCGTTGGCTCGAAATCGCTTGGCTCGAACTCCTCGATACCGCGAACTTGATGAAAAGGACCACTTAATTTAAACTGAATGTAAGCATAACCGTTTGGCTCGAATTTTCCGAGGCTCGACGTATTTTCGCCGGTCTCTGGGAGTTCGAGCCAACGGGGTTCGACTGTAAACGTTTGATTTTTCGTGCTTTACATTGAGGGATGTATATAGTTTCACTATTGATGTACTTCTGGCCAAAAATAGCTTTACTCTGGATTGCGATGACGTATGCGAACGTTAGGTCCACGTCTACTCTGTACCTGTCCACACACCTGAAACACGTTCGAATGTCCTACAACAATCAGGGTTTCCATTGTTTTGAACGGTCAGACCTTTCGCAAAACGACTTCAACCGAAATGATGATAAGTATAGTAACCAAAAAAGGTTGTTCTTGTGCTCTAAGTAGTAGTAATTGATGCAATTTAACAAAAAAAAATGTACTTTTCAGAACGAGGCCTGAAGTTGGTTTTGGACCATGAGGGGTTTCTTGACGGCCGTTATTATTTTTCTTCGAATTCATGCAACCGAGGGCACGCACGGTATGGGATAAATATCACTGAGATCAATGAAACCTTAAAAAGAGTGGTTGAATATATAAGCAAATTGATTGTGGGAAAACTAATATCATAACTAACTGGAAATAATTGCTCGTGATATATTAATATTTCTTCTTTATTGATAAAGCAAATTACATGAATTATGTTCGGGTACACATAATGTCATATATAGTGTTATTCATTGTGTTTTTCGAGTTTTATGATTGGTATGTCACAAATTAAACAATAGAAACTGAAACTGAAACAATAAACATGGAACAACAGCACAAAACTCTACAAACAACACAGTGCACATATACTATATAAAAAATAGGTTTGTCAAGGATTGTTAGGTACCGCATTGGAACGGTCAGTAAAATGTAAATTGACTGGGGGTTTAAACCTGTTTACGTGCACAAACCTCACTCTTATCCTAACATCTTGATTTCGAGTTTTAGAATCAGACTCAGATAAGCGAACAAGAACGTATTGAGTCAATATGGATAGTTATACACAATTCAAAAATAGATTTTGTTAGTATAGCTTATTCTGTCCTTATGGATAATACCCCTTGCCTTTTGTTATTGACCGTTTGAGTGATCATTAATGATACTATTGCTATTGTTCAGTCGATACAGTTGATGCTACTTGCGTTTTGTGCTTGTACATTTTATAGATATTAATTATCATTATTTTAGTATGTGTTTGTCGTTAGGAATGATTATTTCTTGGTATATACATTTATGATAATGCTCGAATAATTATTTATTTATGATCTGAAATACAATATGTTACGTAATGTATACATCATTTTTTACCTATTTTACGATTTCCTCAATAATCGTTTGTGATATAAGAACTGTGTGCCATAGACGTTCTTTGTTATCAACTATCAGTGTATTCGCTTGTTTCAGCGACTGGTGTGTGTGGTGACAATGCTGTGGTTGGAGAAAATAACCCTAAAGGAAAAAACCAGAACGTCGGTTCAAATACAGGTACATTTGTTAAAACGTATGTAATTTCATGAAAAGGTGAAATGTAAACATTTATGTTAATACTTCCCTTCACCGACTGATATAAAACTACACTTCTTTAGTCAAAATAAATAATTAATTCTCGAATTGCGTTGACATATTGTCAATTTCAAACGCAAATGGTATGCCATATATATGAACAAATCATAGACTTCACCAAAAAATGATTTAATATTTGATTTTAAATGTTACATTGTAAAAATGCGTTTTAAGATACAACGTGTATATAAATGTTTGCTATGAACGTGGTCCCCTTTAAGGCTGAACAGTGTAACTGACAAAGGCAGTAAATATAATAAGGTATGTTTCACCATGATGATAGTTATTATGCGTATATATCAGCCATGCAGACAGGACAAATAACTGCTGAATTCATGCTCAGGAACTCACAATGCGAGCTGCCATATTCAATTACTCCATTATTACATTCAATATTCCATAATCATAATTCTACATGATCAAAAGTGACGGTTAATGGTGATATTTCAACAGACCAATTCATTTTTCAAAACATTTCCTTAACATAATGAAAACTACAGGGCGAAGCCCAGTAATTGAAACCTGAAAAAAAACATGTACTAGAGGCACAGGTGGCCCGAACTAACAGTTAACTAGAGACATAAACCTGAGCACAGCACCTAAATAAATTCATACACAGACCACACCCGCATCAAATCAAGCTCTACCAATAAATGATGGGCTTTTACTAGTTATGCTAGTTTTACTAGTAAGGCAAACACTTCACACTTATACCAACTTTTATCAATAATTACAACATTCAAGTCCTATGATTAAAATAAAGCAATGACATCGGCCTTTTTTGGCGTGCGTCATTGGAAAGTTGGCTTGTACTTTTGAGATGAAATGTCCCTATGTCTATATCGCGGATTGTCAAACGATAAGATCATTATTTTTTTTTTTCGTTTGAAGATTAAACGGTTACTTCAATTTAATTTAACCATCTAAAAAGGGTGTCTGTTTCAAATGTTGAAACGATTCGTAAAGTACATTCATATTGCATTCAAACATGTACGCATATATATGCTTTCATAAAGGTGTCGTTCAAAGCGTTTAATTACATCGTAAGTCAATATCAATTATCATGGACATTTTATTTAATGCCATTATGCAGTGGGTTTTCTTTTGGAAAGACTGAATGAAGCTCAAACAAACCACGTCTTTGTATTCTTTTGTATGAGCTAATTACACGGTTTATAAAACATCAAGCACTTTATATAAAAGTTTATTCTAATGAATCTTAAATCCTTTGTCAGAGCGGCATCTGAAAGCTAATTCCAGTTTAGATGTACTGAATTGCACTGTTAAAAGGCAAATTATATACTAGTTTTTAACCCGAGAAAGAAACGAATTTTGCAATATTCATATATTGAAATGTCACGATTGTTCAATGCTCATTCCTTTTAACCGCCCCTGGCTATTGTTTATAAATTAAATTTATGGCATTACTAGTCGACTGCTTGCAAATGGTGTCGAAAACAAATCCATGTATTACGTACATCAAGTCAACCGACAAATGTGATGTCCCACGCAGTTATATCATAATCTGCTTAGTTATTATATTACTAACAAACCCAAAAGAAGTCCCCATCACTTTATGGTATTTTAATTATAGTGATATGGCAATTATTTTTGTCAGGTTATATTCAGACGCATGTAAGGCAATTATGCCAAATATTAATACGCACACTTTAAACTTTAAACAAGCAGAGTCAGTAATTCTTCAGAGTATTTAAGTATTAAGCCATAGTAGATTAAACCATGATTAAGTCTATCTTACGCTATGTTGGAAAAAAGTACAGTAGTTTCAATTAGAGACTAATCATTTAACGTCTCCCAACGTTGGCTCGTTCTCTTGATGGAACGTTTAAGCACTTTTTTTTAAGGATTTTCCCAAATATGTCAAGAAATTATGTTAATCACAATTATAAACCCAACACAGATATTGATATCCAAAAAAATAAACAATAAAAAAACATTATTCATCATTCATTATGAAGTGTCATAATACAAAAGAAATCCGATATATATGTTTATAGATATATATACAGTCGAACACGTTGGCTCGATAGCCCAGGCATCGGCCAAAATACCTCGACCCTCAGAATATTCGAGCCAAGCGGGACTGTTTACATTCAGTATATAAAATCGGTCCTTAACATCTATTTCGAGCCAACGAACAATTCGACACAAGCGAATTCGAGCCAACGGGGTTCGATTGTAAGTTTCATTTGTGTTAACGCTTCAGGATAAATACACTGATCAGATTATTATGCGCCTTGATTATTCAATAACCACTGTAAAAGCATAATCTTAAGCAATATCACTATATATTCGAGATAATTTGTTTTTAGATAAATAATATATATGTATATAATTAAATGACAGTTCACTAATAATGCCCCATACCAGATAGCTTAAAGATCCTACCAAACAGAAGAAAGGAAAGGAAGTCTTCGGCCGGAATCTTTATTTGCTAAAACTGAAGTACTAGTGGTAACAGCAATGCTAATCTGGCGTACCAATACCCTGCAGCTCCGAAATTGATATTAAAAGAAAACATTTCCTTCTATACAGTTTTGCATTACTTGTTAAAAAAACAGTAAATTAACTCGTATGGTTAACAACTATATGTATAGGGTTTGAAATCAATAACCTCCAATAAACGGCTAAACAAAAAAAAGGAACTGTGTAATCCAAATTAACGTACATTGTCACATTAAAACACGAATTTGCCACTTATTAATCTGTTTGCAGCGTTCGGGTATATGATGGCAGACCCTGATTTTACTTTCGACTGCTGCGGGGTGATCGAGAGTTGGCAAGCCAATTTCGATAACGTTCAGCCAAATACTAGGACTCTGTACTTCCAAGTGTGGCGCCCGACTACAGGATCAGACTTTCGACTCGTCGGGCAGAATTCCGTCTCTGTTTGTATGTAGAACTCTTTGATACAAGTGGCAAAACTATCGACCAGTCTTAATAAAACCCATTTCAAGTTCTAAAATAAGTGGTCGAATTACCAACGTGTCGTGCAGAACTCCTTATATTATGGTTGTATAATATCCATTATCTCAAACATACGTGGTCGAATTACCGACATGTCATGCAGAACGTCCTATATTATGGTTGTATAATATCCATTTTCTCAAGCATACGTGGTCGAATTACAGACGTGTCGTGCAGAACTCCCTATATAATGGTTGTATAATATCCATTATCTCAAACATACGTGGTCGAATTACCGACATGTCATGCAGAACTCCCTATATTATGGTTGTATAATATCCATTTTCTCAAGCATACGTGGTCGAATTACCGACATGTCGAGCAGAACTTCCTATATTATGGTTGTATAATATCCATTATCTCAAACATACGTGGTCGAATTACAGACGTGTCGAGCAGAACTCCCTATATTATGGTTGTATAATATCCATTATCTCAAACATACGTGGTCGAATTACAGACGTGTCGTGCAGAACTCCCTATATTATGGCTGTATAATGTCCATTATCTCAAACATACGTGGTCGAATTACCGACGTGTCGTGCAGAACTTCCTATATTATGGTTGTATAATATCCATTATCTCAAACATACGTGGTCGAATTACAGACGTGTCGTGCAGAACTCCCTATATTATGGTTGTATAATATCCATTATCTCAAACATACGTGGTCGAATTACCGACGTGTCGTGCAGAACTTCCTATATTATGGTTGTATAATATCCATTATCTCAAACATACGTGGTCGAATTACAGACGTGTCGTGCAGAACTTTCTATATTATGGTTGTATAATATCCATTATCTCAAACATACGTGGTCGAATTACCGACGTGTCGTGCAGAACTTCCTATATTATGGTTGTATAATGTCCATTATCTCAAACATACGTGGTCGAATTACAGACGTGTCGAGCAGAACTCCCTATATTATAGTTGTATAATATCCATTATCTCAAACATACGTGGTCGAATTACAGACGTGTCGAGCAGAACTCCCTATATTATGGTTGTATAATATCCATTATCTCAAGCATACGTGGTCGAATTACCGACGTGTCGAGCAGAACTCCTTATATTACGGTTGTATAATATCCATTATCACAAACATACGTGGTCGAATTACCGACGTGTCGTGCAAAACTTCCTATATTATGGTTGTATAATATCTATTATCTCAAACATACGTGGTCGAATAACCGACGTGTCACGCAGAAATCCATATATGGTTGTATAATATCCATTATCTCAAACATACATGGTCGAATTACCGACGTGTCGCGCAAAACTCCCTATATTATGGTTGTATAATATCCATGATCTCAAACATACGTGGTCGAATTACAGACGTGTCGTGCAGAACTCCCTATATTATAGTTGTATAATATCCATTATCTCAAACAAACGTGGTCGAATTACCGACGTGTCGTGCAGAACTGCCTATATTATAGTTGTATAATATCCATTATCTCAAACATACGTGGTCGAATTACAGACGTGTCACGCAGAAATCCATATATGGTTGTATAATATCCATTATCTCAAACATACATGGTCGAATTACCGACTTGTCGTGCAGAACTCCCTATATTATAGTTGTATAACATCCATTATCTCAAATATACGTGGTCGAATTACAGACGTGTCACGCAGAAATCTATATATGGTTGTATAATGTCCATTATCTCAAACATACGTTGTCGAATTACAGACGTGTCGAGCAGAACTCCCTTTATTATAGTTGTATAATATCCATTATCTCAAACATACGTGGTCGAATTACAGACGTGTCGCGCAGAACTCCCTATATTATAGTTGTATAATATCCATTATCTCAAACATACGTGGTCGAATTAGAGACGTGTCGCGCAGAACTTCCTATATTATAGTTGTATAATATCCATTATCTCAAGCATACGTGGTCGAATTACAGACGTGTCGTGCAGAACTCCCTATATTATAGTTGTATAATATCCATTATCTCAAACATACGTGGTCGAATTACAGACGTGTCGCGCAGAACTCCCTATATTATAGTTGTATAATATCCATTATCTCAAGCATACGTGGTCGAATTACAGACGTGTCGAGTAGAACTCCCTATATTATAGTTGTATAATATCCATTATCTCAAGCATACGTGGTCGAATTACAGACGTGTCGTGCAGAACTCCCTATATTATAGTTGTATAATATCCATTTTCTCAAGCATACGTGGTCGAATTACAGACGTGTCGAGCAGAACTCCCTATATTATAGTTGTATAATATCCATTATCTCAAACATACGTGGTCGAATTACAGACGTGTCGCGCAGAACTCCCTATATTATTGTTGTATAATGTCCATTATCTCAAGCATACGTGGTCGAATTACAGACGTGTCGTGCAGAACTCCCTATATTATAGTTGTATAATATCCATTATCTCAAACATACGTGGTCGAATTACAGACGTGTCGTGCAGAACTCCCTATATTATAGTTGTATAATGTCCATTATCTCAAACATACGTGGTCGAATTACAGACGTGTCGTGCAGAACTTCCTATATTATGGTTGTATAATATCCATTATCTCAAACATACGTGGTCGAATTACAGACGTGTCGCGCAGAACTCCCTATATTATAGTTGTATAATATCCATTATCTCAAGCATACGTGGTCGAATTACAGACGTGTCGTGCAGAACTCCCTATATTTTGGTTGTATAATATCCATTATCTCAAACATATGTGGTCGAATTACAGACGTGTCGTGCAGAACTCCCTATATTATAGTTGTATAATATCCATTATCTCAAACATACGTGGTCGAATTACAGACGTGTCGTGCAGAACTTCCTATATTATGGTTGTATAATGTCCATTATCTCAAACATACGTGGTCGAATTACAGACGTGTCGCGCAGAACTCCCTATATTATAGTTGTATAATATCCATTATCTCAAACATACGTGGTCGAATTACAGACGTGTCGTGCAGAACTCCCTATATTATGGTTGTATAATATCCATTATCTTAAACATACGTTGTCGAATTACAGACGTGTCGTGCAGAACTCCCTATATTATGGCTGTATAATGTCCATTATCTCAAACATACGTGGTCGAATTACCGACGTGTCGAGTAGAACTCCCTATATTATGGCTGTATAATGTCCATTATCTCAAACATACGTGGTCGAATTACAGACGTGTCGAGTAGAACTCCCTATATTATAGTTGTATAATATCCATTATCTCAGGCATACGTGGTCGAATTACAGACGTGTCGTGCAGAACTCCCTATATTATAGTTGTATAATATCCATTATCTCAAACATACGTGGTCGAATTACAGACGTGTCGCGCAGAACTCCCTATATTATAGTTGTATAATATCCATTATCTCAAGCATACGTGGTCGAATTACAGACGTGTCGAGTAGAACTCCCTATATTATAGTTGTATAATATCCATTATCTCAAGCATACGTGGTCGAATTACAGACGTGTCGTGCAGAACTCCCTATATTATAGTTTTATAATATCCATTATCTCAAACATACGTGGTCGAATTACAGACGTGTCGCGCAGAACTCCCTATATTATGGTTGTATTATATCCATTATCTCACACATACGTGGTCGAATTACAGACGTGTCGCGCAGAACTCCCTATATTATGGTTGTATAATATCCATTATCTCAAACATACTTGGTCGAATTACAGACGTGTCGCGCAGAACTCCCTATATTATGGTTGTATTATATCCATTATCTCAAACATACGTGGTCGAATTACAGACGTGTCGCGCAGAACTCCCTATATTATAGTTGTATAATATCCATTATCTCAAACATACGTGGTCGAATTACCGACGTGTCGAGCAGAACTCCCTATATTATGGTTGTATAATATCAAGTATCTCAAACATACGTGGTCGAATTACCGACGTGTCGTGCAGAACTCCCTATATTATAGTTGTATAATATCCATTATCTCAAACATACGTGGTCGAATTACCGACGTGTCGTGCAGAACTCCCTATATTATAGTTATATAATATCCATTATCTCAAGCATACGTGGTCGAATTACAGACGTGTCGTGCAGAACTCCCTATATTATGGCTGTATAATATCCATTATCTCAAACATACGTGGTCAAATTACAGACGTGTCGCGCAGAACTCCCTATATTATAGTTGTATAATATCCATTATCTCAAACATACGTGGTCGAATTACAGACGTGTCGCGCAGAACTCCCTATATTATAGTTGTATAATATCCATTATCTCAAACATACGTGGTCGAATTACAGACGTGTCGCGCAGAACTCCCTATATTATAGTTGTATAATATCCATTATCTCAAACATACGTGGTCGAAATACCGACGTGTCGAGCAGAACTCTCTATATTATAGTTGTATAATATCCATTATCTCAAACATACGTGGTCGATTTACAGACGTGTCGAGCAGAACTCTCTATATTATAGTTGTATAATATCCATTATCTCAAACATACGTGGTCGAATTACAGACGTGTCGCGCAGAACTCCCTATATTATAGTTGTATAATATCCATTATCTCAAACATACGTGGTCGAATTACCGACGTGTCGTGCAGAACTCCCTATATTATAGTTGTATAATATCCATTATCTCAAACATACGTGGTCGAATTACCGACGTGTCGTGCAGAACTTCCTATATTATAGTTGTATAATATCCATTATCTCAAACATACGTGGTCGAATTACAGACGTGTCGAGTAGAACTCCCTATATTATAGTTGTATAATATCCATTATCTCAAGCATACGTGGTCGAATTACAGACGTGTCGCGCAGAATTCCCTATATTATGGTTGTATAATATCCATTATCTTAAACATACGTGGTCGAATTACCGACGTGTCGAGCAGAACTCCCTATATTATAGTTGTATAATATCCATTATCTCAAACATACGTGGTCGAATTACAGACGTGTCGAGTAGAACTCCCTATATTATAGTTGTATAATATCCATTATCTCAAACATACGTGGTCGAATTACAGACGTGTCGAGCAGAACTCCCTATATTATGGTTGTATAATATCCATTATCTTAAACATACGTGGTCGAATTACCGACGTGTCGAGCAGAACTCCCTATATTATAGTTGTATAATATCCATTATCTCAAACATACGTGGTCGAATTACAGACGTGTCGAGTAGAACTCCCTATATTATAGTTGTATAATATCCATTATCTCAAACATACGTGGTCGAATTACAGACGTGTCGTGCAGAACTCCCTATATTATGGCTGTATAATATCCATTATCTCAAACATACGTGGTCAAATTACAGACGTGTCGCGCAGAACTCCCTATATTATAGTTGTATAATATCCATTATCTCAAACATACGTGGTCGAATTACAGACGTGTCGCGTAGAACTCCCTATATTATAGTTGTATAATATCCATTATCTCAAACATACGTGGTCGAATTACAGACGTGTCGCGCAGAACTCCCTATATTATGGTTGTATAATATCCATTATCTCAAACATACGTGGTCGAATTACAGACGTGTCGCGCAGAACTCCCTATATTATAGTTGTATAATATCCATTATCTCAAACATACGTGGTCGAAATACCGACGTGTCGAGCAGAACTCTCTATATTATAGTTGTATTATATCCATTATCTCAAACATACGTGGTCGAATTACAGTCGTGTCGAGTAGAACTCCCTATATTATGGTTGTATAATATCCATTATCTTAAACATACGTGGTCGAATTACCGACATGTCGAGCAGAACTCTCTATATTATAGTTGTATAATATCCATTATCTCAAACATACGTGGTCGAATTACAGACGTGTCGCGCAGAACTCCCTATATTATAGTTGTATAATATCCATTATCTCAAACATACGTGGTCGAAATACCGACGTGTCGAGCAGAACTCTCTATATTATAGTTGTATTATATCCATTATCTCAAACATACGTGGTCGAATTACAGTCGTGTCGTGCAGAACTCCCTATATTATAGTTGTATAATATCCATTATCTCAAACATACGTGGTCGAATTACAGACGTGTCGAGTAGAACTCCCTATATTATGGTTGTATAATATCCATTATCTTAAACATACGTGGTCGAATTACCGACATGTCGAGCAGAACTCCCAATATTATGGTTGTATAATATCCATTATCTCAAGCATACGTGGTCGAATTACAGACGTGTCGCGCAGAATTCCCTATATTATGGTTGTATAATATCCATTATCTTAAACATACGTGGTCGAATTACCGACGTGTCGCGCAGAACTCCCTATATTATAGTTGTATAATATCCATTATCTCAAACATACGTGGTCGAATTACAGACGTGTCGCGCAGAACTCCCTATATTATTGTTAAATGACCTTTATTTCATACATAAGTGGTCAAATTACAGACGCGTCGTTTAGAAATCCATATAGATTTCGATTGTTTAAAGTTCTTTATCTCATTTAATAGTTGTCAAATTACCGACGTGTCTTGCAGTACTCCCTATATGGTAGTATGTTATCCTTTCCGAAATATCTCAGACATAAATTAAGTATACGTGTGTATCGATCAGGGATTTATATTACGGATTTAGCGATGTAATTATATAGTGTACTATTTTATGTCACTTAGTGTGTACTACATATACAATTACTAATCATACAGAAAACACGTTCAAGTGTGCATGTTCAGCTTATGTCTGAACTTTACGGTCCAGTTTCGTCTAGTTATAATCATCACATATCGCAAGGTTTATATTAAACTTCACCGGTGCGCTTCTTGAATCAGCATAACGCGGGCGGGAAAAGCATTCTGTTAGAAACTAGAACTTTTCCAGAAAAGCGTGGTTGTATATATGTTTGGCATTGTTGAAAACAGTCTGTATGCCCTAGGTACTATTTCTAACAAGGTTTCTGTTCAAATTTACATACCATTTAAAATAACTTGTAATATAATCATATTGGGTTAAATACTTTTGCTATAAGATCTGTGTTCGTTTCCCCTCTCAGCTGCGGACGATGAGGTTACATTTTCGATAGCAACGGGAAGTAGGATAACGGTGAAAGCAGACGATCGTATTGGATGGTATGTTAATTAATAATTATAGAAAATTATTTAGCGTTTACTAGTATGCTATCTTATATTGATTGTACATGTGTACCGTTACCTTAATGCAAAACCTGAATAACTAATTATGTTTATACACATATGTATGTTTCCTTGATAAACATACCTAGTTCGTTTATATAGTATAGATGCGTTGTGTTGTGTGTGGTGTTTTGTGCTGTTGTTCCATGTTTCTTGTTTCCATGTGATTTTTTTATATTTTTTGTTGTTCTATGTCTTTGGCGTTCACCCTGTACCATTAAACGGGGTTAATGTTTTAACTTTTGGCTACTGAGCTTGTTTCTGTATTTTTTCACATACGTATTTAAAGATACATTTATTGAGGAACTGCAGTAGGCTGAGGATTTGCATATATTAGTAAAATGAGCAGTTGAGTTAAAAATATTTCGTGAAACGTAACTATGTACGTCATTTAGTTTTAACATTATATATTTTACAACCATTTTGAAGAAAGTTATGGCAACTTTTACTAAGTCACACTCGTGGGCAAGAAGTTGCGCGAGTGTGTGGTCATGTGTTGTTTTGAAAACCCAAGTGCCCGGAGAAAATCCACTTTTCTGACTTTGTGACCACTAACCAAACTGAAATGCGCCCAGCTTAGGAATGGAACCCGGGTCGCTTATAGTGAGACGCGACGCGCTAGCCACGGCACTTACCAGACTACCAGCTACGGTATTTCTTTGTTTGTGCGTCATTCTTTTGACCCACCCACTACCAAATATACAACGAACATTTTCGGTGGTTATTATCAGTTTACTAATTAAAAATCCCGGTGGAACCCTGCTCCATAGACTGATCCATGGAGGTAATCAAGATAGTCATTGTTATAATGATGAGTGTGTGATCTGTCTGTGTTGTATGTACGGTGTATCTCTAATTAAGTGTCTGTAAAGCCTTAGCTCTGTGTCTAAACACAGGTTTTTAATAAATCTTAAACAGATATAAGTATTTTTCCTGTAGAATCCATTGTATGGTTATATATGAATTATTTCCGCTCTGACTTTGTATATTTATGTTCTGTGTTGTTTGTTGATGTTTGTGCTGTTGTTCTATATTTTTGGCTTCGACCTCGTGCCACGTTTAAGCTTTCGACTACTGGCCTTGTTTCTGTAGTTTTTCATTTAATTTTTGTTTAATAGGTTTTTAAATAATTTATCACGTGTGTAGCTGCTCGGTAATACCATTGGTTATCTCCAATGAGCGTTTTAAACGTGAAAGCTGCACGAACTCCCTAATGATAAAGCAAACAAGTATCCATTTTTGCGGGTCCTAGTGATTACAAATGTTTCGTAATCTCTATTAGGGTAAACAGAGTATATTTTGACTTTTATATTAAGAATTGTGTAAAAGTTTAAGCAACATGTATGCTATGAAAAGTATTGCATTCGTATGCTCATAATTACCATAACAGCTTTTAAAAAGTTTTGCATCCTGTGAAGGTCGCTTTGACCTTCTCTTAATCAACAACGTAGGGGTTCGAACTCACGATATCCTGGGGGAAAAAAGCTTGCCCTTTATACCACTTAACCACTCTCTCGCCTCTGAAAATTAACCCTCAGGTGGACTGACGGAGCGGACATTATAACTTACAAGACCGGCGGCGGTGAGGATGATCAGAATCATTTTATGGCCTTAACTTCGACAACTGTTGGGAACATAGTGGACTGGAGTGGTGCAATTGTTGAGGATGAACGCACATATGGGATTAGAGCGGATCTTAACCCGAGTAAGTCGATTAGATAGTATTTAATGTAGGCTATTCGCGGTAGTAATATGTACTGAAAAAAATGCATTGTACATACTATTATAAAATGACAAATTATCTCAACCCGAATGAGTACGAAGTCACTACATCATACGGGACAAGAGCGGATATAAATCTGAGTAACAGTGGAGAATAACTGATCATCCACAGTAAAGGTTGGTATATTGTTTTTTTCTATCAGCTTAGAAATCACTTGGACTTAAATCACATGCCCAAAGAGATTCATAAAGCACTGATGAAATGCACTGTAATTGTTCGTGATGTGTGCTATAGGATGTAATGTTACAATTTTAAGGATGTGATAAAGTTAGTAGCCAATTATATTCATTTTTGAGTTGTTTAAACTGAAATTGGAAATATTTGATAAATTTTGACAAAACAATAAACAATTTTGCTTACTTTGACCAAACAAAGCAATCAAAAAAAAAATATGCAAATTAAATACATACTGTTGGTTGACCTTTTACTTAATGAAGACATACTGACGTTACCAGACTGCAAAATAAAAGTGTTCATTTAATAAATAAACATTTCAAAACCTTAATTAGTCTTTTACAATTTAAGCCTTAATACTTTTCCAGTAAATTTTGCATTTACTCTTTAAATGAAAAGGAAAGCTTGAAGCTCGAGGTACATTATAAAAATTGTTACCATTCGGTTATGTGGGTTGGATTAACCAGTTTCTTACTTTACGGAAAAATGGGATACCATATATACATTTATATGGACTGTCAAATTGTAATAAGTTACAACCATGCATTTGTTATTTGCTATTGAAAGGTTAAAGGATGGCCAATGCATTAAGCTGAAAAGTGCATTCGTTTAAATGCAATTTTCCGAGTGTTTAAAAGGCCATATGTATCATTTTTAGACAATGATCCCTCTTTTACCAACCTTCCTGGATCAACGTCCATTACCAACGCCGCCGCCGCAAGTACGAATCTAGTAACAATTACCGTCACAGACACGGACTCCTATGACGTGGACACACTTGATGTCACTATGACGACAAACGTCAGATATTCTTTTGATACAACCACAAGTAGGTTATTGTTTAGGAGTTTGATAGTGTTTCGTCTACAAACATAGTAGTTGAAGCTGATACCATAACACAATCATTTTCTCTCGGAATTATATTATTACACCACAAATTTTATAGAAAAGAACTTAATAAAACTGAATATTTCATTCAACAATGTGTAAGTTCTATAACAAAGGCAATACAAAATTATAATCAAAATCAAACAGCTTTTAATGGTCCATATAATAGTTCAGATATTTATTGTGTATCAAATGACTTGGTGTCTTAGCAATTACATTTTCCAATCGACACATGTATCAAATGTAATCAAATCTTTCTCTCAGAGATTTTAACAACAGCAAGCAGTTTTACTAACGTTGGATCAACACAGGACAAGCTTGTGTTTCGAGTTGTTGACCAGTGTGATAACACAGCATCAGCTACATTTACTGTCACAATTACCAACGATGTAAGTGAAACTGGTTTTTCACTCAGTCTTTCAGTTGCGGCTTTAAGTTTTGGAACTAAAACATTGACAAAGATATATTCTCTCAGTACTAGTAAATTGGACTCAATCAGTGTGGTACATGAGTGTTAATATAGTTAATGCATACGTATTGAAACTGTAAGTTATGGTGATGAAATACAATGTACAAGTTTAAAAGTCAGATCTTTGTGTAGATGATTGATAATTGGTCCTCTTTCCTTTGACCTGATTTGATTGATTGATCAATTGACATTTCAACTTATCATTATTATCTATTTTGAGACATTGGTAATGATAAAACCTTCATATCCAAGCAATTAAATATGATTTTGAAAGGGGATTGCTTGCTGTTTTATACTACATACAATGAACAGTCTTGCAACAAGCAACAATGATAAAAAAAAATTGTGATGGTTTTATTAATTAAAAATACATCCTTAAACCAAATTTTAAAATCATGCTGTTCAATAAAAGGCCCAATTATGTTCACTTTACTACGGTACATCGGATACCTTTAAGCTATGTTTAACTCCTCAGCCGCCAGAAATACAGAACCTCCCCGCAGCTGAATCACTCAGTGAAGACGTTACTGCCGAGACGCTTATATTCACCATAACCGCCACTGATTCAGCTAACGACGTTACATGTTCCCTTGCAACTGGGGTCTCAGCCACGTTACCCTTCCTGGTCAAGCAGATACCGTCATCAACGGGTATGTGAAAATGCATTTTAATGGTTTATAAAAAACGTCAAGGGTGAAGCACTTTAGGTTGTTTCATTTTCAAATGGTGATCAAGCTGGTGCGTTTTATGTATTTGATAATACAAATAAGAAGAACATCTGGACCATAGTCAAACTCAATTAGTCATTGCTACTAACATCAAACGCAATCGAGGTTGGGAAACGAGCAATTCATTTTAAACAAGAACAATATTTTTAAAGTTACAGTTCTACATAAGATATTTGAAATCATTAATGCGTAGTTTTAGATAGTTAGAAACAATAATACCCAAATATTCACTAAACAACTTTACTTAATATTTTGTCCGCAGAGTAAATTCTACAAGTACTTTTGAAAACATCATTTTCAGAATAATTCCAAAGTAAGGTTGAAATTGAACCTTTGCATTATATTTTGAATAAATTCGAGACTAAAGAAGTGTTTAGCACTGCTCAAACACCTTTAAAGAATTTACAATTCGCAGAAATATTAGTCTGACCAACGACCAATGATCAGATAAGTGTGCACAACTATAAACAAATAAAAATGCTCCAAAACATTCTTACACCTCTCAATTACTTTCTCTGAAATTCTAAAATTTATTATTTATTTTACAACATTTTAATATGGAATAATAGGAATTTCTAGAAAATTGTGAAATAATTCAAATAAATACATTTTAAAAATATCTAGGTCAAACTTGATGAATCTAGGTCACCTAACAATGAAACTATATTATTAAACAATAAATGTTGCATTTGAAATACATATACATCTACATAATATTCAAATTACTCAAGATGTTTATTTCATGATATTTCAGATTATGGAATTTACAGCAAGTCTAATCCGGGCTTTGATTATGCAGCTACAAGCTCTTATGCTTTCGACATCGACTGTTCGGATGGATTTACCTCGGATAAAGAAGAGTTCACCGTCTATCTTGTAAAAAACGCTGCTCCAGTTTTTGTCAATCTGCAAAGTTAGTATTTATTTATCGTTTCAGAACTTTTATGTTGCCCGAAATTTCCAAAATTACAACAATTGAATCTGGAGGGAATTGATAACTAAGCGATCAATTCACATCGAGTAAGTATTTAAGCGATACCACTGAACAAACTCATGAATTGCAACTCATCTCACATACAAGGTGTATTTGAAACATATAAATGAGCAGTTTTAATTATTATTATTTGAAGTGAACATTCAATTGACATAATATGCAGAAATGTCTTCAACGTCAATCCAAATGTTGACTGAAGTACTTAAAATGTTTATAGCTGTCACTTTTGTGTCAACATATATAATACTTGTCAATCTTAAAATTGCTTTAAAGTAAACAGAGGTTTATGT
This sequence comes from Mya arenaria, assembly GCF_026914265.1. Lineage (NCBI taxonomy): Eukaryota > Metazoa > Mollusca > Bivalvia > Myida > Myidae > Mya > Mya arenaria. The sequence continues at coordinate 69,736,820 of NC_069131.1, read as the reverse complement.
TCAGAAAGTACATGGTAAATCTTACTTTTTATTTAATCTAAGTATTCTGAATTGTTAATTTACTCCAAGCATGCATACACATTTTAGACTCTACGACCATATCCACGACCGTTCTGGTAGGAACAACCGCGTTTACCGTCCTGGTGACCGATGCTGAAGGGGACGATTTGACTTTCACTATGACATGTATCCCAGCCTCATGCCCTTTCACAATCTTCAACTGTACGGCTGTGTATTTCACTGATAATTGTTGCTAAATAATGAATTATAACGTATTATGATTACATTAAAAATACTATGGTACATTATTGTAGATCAGTTCGAAACAAAAGAGTACAAAAAACTACATGCAGATATAAAAAACAATGGATTGTTGTGTCATTGCTTGATAGAAATATATCCGGTAAAATAATGATGTTTTAAAAGTAAATGCAAAACCATTAACTATTCACTATTTATTTGTGTTCATAGCGGGCGAGATTCAAATCAACACTGACTTAGCTGGACACACGACGGTGGGATATGACCTAGAAATCACTGTTGCCGATTCAAAGAACACGGTTGGGCCTAGTCTCCTTACTATTACGTTAGCGGGTAAGAGGAACATGTTTATTTAATGACTGCTGCGCTGTATATACGAAGTATACATTCAGATCGAGTAAGTAATCGTGTTAAAGAAAGATACGAGGGCTGTCCCACTAAATCGTAGACTTTGTTGATAAAAAAATTATACAACGTCACATATGAAAAATGCTTTGCATCTAATTTATTTTTATATAACAAATAAAAAATAAAATCAAGAAAAACTGAATCGTCATTGTTTAGTATAGATTTCATACATTGTTTTTAATGTACAAGTATACCTTACTAGCGCAGTCTGATAAACAAACGTTAGAAAATTCATTAGTTCTGATAGAAGTGTTCTGAGAAGACATTTGCGTCAATTTCCCCGGGAAAACGTCATATCATATAACGACGCCGTTATTTGACGTCATCATATTTGTCGCCTCGTAGTGTCGAACCTGTGTGTCATAAATGAGTGTCTTGATCATTGAATACCGTAAAGTTGAGGCATGTGATAGACGGGTGTTGATAGTTTCTCTCCAAATGCTTTGTTACTGTTTCAAAGATCCGTATTATGCTTGGATGCATGCGTTTATGAACACAGAGTGCTATCTATTTGGATTATTTCTTATGGTTTATATTTCTTTTGTTAACAGATATAAACGACCCCGTTGTTTTGACCAATCTTCCATCCGCTGTAACGATCACTGAAAACGTTGCTGTAGGAACGTCAGTGTTCGATGTCTCCTATTCTGACGTCGATGTTTTACAAGCACACACGTTTGCTATCACCAGCTCATCGCCTATAAGCGGCACTGGATACTTCACGATTGACAGTGATAGTAAGTATTTATATGTTTCGATTGATATTTTGTACTTTTACCATCATTTTTCTAAAAACAAAGAAGAGCATTACCACCACGTACGATAAATTGCTTGATTTCAGCTATTCAATTTTACGTTAACATGCGTATGTGTGTGTGTGTGTGTGTGTGTGTGTGTGTGCGTGTGTGCGTGCTTGCGTGCGTGCGTGCGTGTGTGCGTGCGTGTGCGTGTGCGTGTGTGTTATTCCAATATCTCACTGTTTCCAGTTATCTGTCTAACTACTTGGTTTGTCCCGGAGGAGGCAAATGCTTTTCAAAAATGTAAATAAGCTTTGAATTTTTACATTCATTAAACAAATGGAAATATACCTGCTCAGCTTTGAAAGGTTTTGTACAGCATTACACTGAACGTTTAAACTGCCGAAATATTGATAAAAATGGAAAATTGACGCTAAGGTCTACAGTCCCCCAGAAGTTTATAAATTGCAATGATGTTTAGCATATTACAGTTGAAGGCATATATTGACGCCTGTTGTCATCGAATTGAAAACGAGTTTCTTTCAGCTGGGAGCATAACAACATCAGCACTTATTGACTATGAGACCATTGCTGCAACATCGTTTACGTTAACTGTCACCGTGGCAGACCCTGTGACATCAGACACAGGGGATTTGACCGTTAATATAGCAAACGAAAACGAGGCACCGTCGTTTGGTCAGGCTAGTTACAGTCTCTCTGCTGAAGAAGGCAATGTGCGTATTACTGTATTAAGCGATATAAGTCTTAACAATTTTTTTTAAAAGATATATGTCTGAGTAACATTGCAAATACTTTACATAATTATATTGACATGCTTTGTACGAGTAGATTATTATATTCTAAATGGCAATCTTCATATGTTTCAGGAGCAAAATAAAGTTCGTGGATTATCCTGGAAACTCAATACATTTGCATATACTTAAGTTATAGTCAAGATTAACAAAGAAAAGAGCTGAAACGGTAACAGACAATTTCTTATTTCTTTTCGTTTTTCTCTATCAAGGCTGGCACTGTTATTGGTACACCCTCGTTTGGATTAACAGACCCTGACACTGGCGATTTGATGAAATTAGTATTGGATTGTGGGGAGCAGACAGGCTATTTCTATATGCACCCAACAAGCGGGCAGGTATAATTCGGTTCATATCCAGTATGTTATTGCGACGTATACATTTGATACAAACCGATCAAAATTTTCAATACTCTTTACATACTCAATTCATTAATATTATTACACATACGAGTAAGTTTGCGTACTGATTTGATTTCTTACTTCCTCATATAATCAAATAAGTTCTGAAATTCTTCGAAACATAGCTGAAATAAAATAGAAAACAAGAACAGGTAACCAAAGATGTATTTACAAGTTTTATTTACTCATAGGTAAACTTCCAGTCCAACTACGACCTTGATGTCAATGCCCTCCCTACATCCGTTTCCTGCACAGTGACTGTAACAGATAACGGGGAATTAACAGACACTGCCACCCTGACCATTACGATCAGTAAGCATTTAACTTCTTGTTTGTCGGGACAAAAATGTATCCAAATTTATCATTACACCTACATCAAATGTTAAGAATTAGTAATTATTGCAACCTTTTCTCAGGTGTATACATAGTTTTGATTGTATTGTTCTGCTCTTGAAGTGATGTTGTGAGCCATGTTGGTTACAGTATACCTGTCATAGAAATGAACAAAATTGATACAGGCTGGTTCTATACATATCTAATTTGTATATGTCGCACGTGATAAACCCAAACTATTTTACGTCACGTGACTTATCATTGTAATATTTCATATAGTTTTTACTTGGTATTCCGTTATTTTCAATGTAAGAAAAACATATAACGTTCGTGCATTCTGGTTTTTCGTGGTCAGAGTCTTATCAAAATAATATTATGAACAATCTACATAATGTAAATGCATAAACGGTAAGATCTCAATGCAGCTGCTCTCGATAAATATATTTATTAGATTCTTCACGATTCAATGAATTATATGTTACATAAATTGTATTTTAATGTATTGCATATTGCACTAGATGAATAGTGTTCAAACGTTTGAACCAAAACATTTGGCATATTAACAATTAAATTTGCGGCAAAAAGCACAAAAAAACAATGTGCCGAGCACTTATTTTCTCGATGTAAAATTTACGTTATTACCCTCAAAGAAATGTTGTAATAATATATCAAAACATTGTACCTGAACCATAAACATTTTACTTTTTACAGACGATATAAACGACAACGTTCCAACTTTTTCTCCGCTGTCTTACACGTTCTATATTAGTTATTACACTAACGCCGGTGCAAGCGTCGGAGCGGTCACAGCAACGGATAATGACGCGGGAACTTACGGTGTGTTGACTTACACCCTTGACCAGACTGGTCTAAGCGAAGAGTATTTTGCTATAGATTCCACAGGGCTGATAACCACTAAGGTTCAGCCATCTACTGGTTCGTTAGGCTACGGTACATCTGTAACAATTTCTGCAAAGGCATCAGATGTTGGTGGAAATGAAGATTCAGCCACTGTGGTTATTATCATATCCGGTACGTGGACGTTGACACGACTTAACATGTCGTCTTTTATCTAAGTATGTTGTGTACATTTGATCACTTATTATAGTGTGGTAGTTCTTCCAAAAACCGTTTTCGCTGCTGATTGAGTGTTTGCACAAACTTGATGAAGTCAAAAATAATAATATTCTTTCGTAAAAAGTAATCAACAACTTTGCACATGATTAAGAATTGTTTAGGAAGGTCAAAGTTTAAAACAATCGTCTTCTAGAACTAAGTTTAATGTGGAAATATTTTTTTACATCAACTGAAAGTATCTTCCACTCTCTAAATGCATTAAACATGTGGCAAATTAAAGAAGAGTGATAAATATTAAATTAATTAATGATCATACAAGAATAATATCATTACAATTTTCGTCCTATATTAATGACGCCCGAACTATTATTATAAAAATACCAAGCCAAAAACACATCCTTTTTCAAACAAATTATTATATGTTTTCTTAAGAACTACAACAGTCAAAGACGTTTTGGACTTGAAACTAATCCGCATTCCAATAAATAACACGATTTCTCCTTTCATGTAAGACACTACAACAACCAGCACGACAACGACCACAGACCGATACAGAACGTTTATGGAAGACAGTAAGAACGTGGCATGGGTGGTTGTCGCTGGAGTGCTTGCATTAGGTTGTCTAGTGGCGATGGTGTATGTGCTGGCTACTTGTCGGGGAGAGAACGGATGTTCGCAATTCATGCGAACATGGTATGAAATTGCGTACATTTTAATGCTTTCAATCATATAAAAGGCTGTTTGAAAGTTGGTTTCTGAGCATTCATGTCAAACGCAGATAAAAGGTATTTTTCAATTTAAATATTAATATAACTTTAAAATGTCACTAATTGTAACATGTTCATAACACGGGCGACTGAGTCACTCTTTAAACTTATTGTCTATATCTTGGTTTTATCAGGTTTAAATCTGAAATATAATTCAGAAGCCCTTTTTAGGAGCTTGTCCCAAATACATACGTAGCTGCTGCAAAACGTGTGCAAATTGTTCTTATGTCATTCTCTTCTTGATCGTTGTAACATGACGTACGTAGCTTTAAAAGGTCGTGTGTAAAAAGTCAATTTTGTTTTTCTCTTCTTGATTTTGGATCCATGACGTACGTAGCTGCAAAAGGACGAGTGTAAATAGTTATGCCCTCCTTCGAAGAAGAGGGGTATATTACTTTGCACATGTCGGTCGGTAGGTCGGTCGGTATGTCGGTCGGTATGTCGGTCGGTCGGTCGGTCCGTCGGTAGACCAAAGCATGTCCGAGTGACAACTCAACAATTCCTGGACGTATGGTCATCAAACTTGACAAAAAGGTTGGGCCTGACCAGTAGATGACCCCTATTGATTTTAGAGCTCATCGGGTCAAAGGTAAAGGTCACAGAGACCTTTAATGTTAAAAATAATTTTAAAGCTTGTCCAAGTGCTAACTAAACAATGCCTAAACCTATAGTCATCAAACTTGATATGGAAGTTTGGCCTAACCAGTAGATGACCTTGGATGGTAAAAGGTTGTCCGAGTTATAACTCGACAATGCCTGCACCCATGGCCCTCGTAATTGGATTGGAGGTTGGGCCAGACCAGTAGCTGACCCATATTGTTTTTGGGGCTCATCGGGTCAAAGGTCAAGGTCACACTGACCTTAAATGGTGTAAGGTTGTCCGAGTTATAACTCGACAATGCCTGCACCCATAGCCTTCGTACTTGGCTTGGAGGTTGGGCCTGACCAGTAGATGACCCATAATGTTTTTGGGGCTAATCGGGTCAAAGGTCAAGATCACAGTGATCTTAAATTGTAAAATGTTGTCCATGTGATAACTCGACAATGCCTGCACCCATGGCCCTCAAACTTAACTTGGAGGTTTGCCTTGACCAGTTGATGACCCCTATTGATTTAAGGGGTCATTGACCAAAAGTCAAGGTCACAGTGACCTTGAATAGTATAAGGTTGTCTGTGTGATAACTCGAAAATGCCTGCACCTATGGCCTTCAAACTTGACTTGGAGATTGGACTTAACCAGTATGTAACACCTATTGTTTTTGGGGCTTATCGGGTCAAAGGTCAAGGCTACCGTGACCTTGAATGGATAAAGGTTGTTTGTGTGATAATTCGACAATGCCTGCACCCATGCCCATTAACTTGACATGGAGGTTGGGCCTTCCCAGTAGATGGCCCCTATTGTTTTGGTGGGTCATTGGGCCAAAGGTCAAGGTCACAGTGACCTTGAAGGAAAACTTAACAATTCCTGGACCTATGGTCATCAAACTTGATATAAATGTTGGGCCTGACCCTTAGATGACCCCTTTTGACTTTGGGGGTCATCGGATCAAGGTCAAGGTCACAGTAACCTTTAATGCAAATAGGTTAACAAATATTCTTGCTGTTATATCTCAACAATGCCTGAACCTATGATCATCAAACTTGACAGGGAAGTTGGGCCAGACCAGGAGATGACTTTTATAGATTTAGGAGTAATTTGGTCAGGTTCACAGTGACCTTGAATGCGAAAAGTTACAAGTGATAATTCAACAATGCCTGCACCCATGGCCCTCAAACTTGACTTGGAGTTGTGTCTTAACTGTAGATGACCCAAATGATTTTAGGGGTCATCGGGTCAAAGGTTAAGGTTACAGTGACCTTGAACGATAAAATGCTTGTCTGTATAATAACTTGTCAATGCCTGCACCCATGACCCGCTAACTTGACATTTAGATTTTTGGTGACCTGGCTGATGACTCATTTGGATTTTGAGGGCAAAGGTCATGGTCATAACACACTCTAACCTCAAATTTTGAATAGTCATAATCTTAAAACTGCCTCAACGGCATCCAATGTCAGTGACAAATCAGCTGTCATTTCGGTCCATGCATATATCACTCAATTGTCCATATAATCCTGACAACATGGCGCTCGGGGGGGGAATAATGTTTGAAAAACATCTCTTGTTCATTTCTGTCTTCCCTTCTTGATCGTGGTTTCATGGTGTACGTAGCTGCAACAGGACGAGTGAAATATTTCATTTTTGTCTTTCCTTCTTGATCGTGGTTGTTCAATGATGTTTTAAGCTGCAATAGGACGAGTGAAATAGTTCATTTCGCTCTTTTCTTCTTGATCGTGGTTCCATGATGAAAACATCTTTAACAGGATGAGTGAAAATAGTTGATTTTGCTCCTCTTCGCTTGATCGTGGCTGTATGATGTACGTAGCTGCAACAGGATGAGTGTAAATAGTTCATTTTGGTCTTCCATTCTTGATCTTGGTTCTATGAAGTACTTATCTGCAACAGAATAAGAGTAAATGGATCATTTCAACAGGACGAGGAGTAAATAGTTCATTTCGCTCTTTTCTTCTTGTTCGTGGTTCCATGATGAAAATATCTTTAACAGGATGAGAATAAACAGTTAAATTCGCTCCTCTTTGATTGATCGTGGTTGTATTATGAACGTAGCTGCAACTGGACGAGTGTAAATTGTTCATTTTGGTCTTCCCTTCTTGATCTTGGTTCCATGACGTACTCATCTACAACATAATAAGAGTAAATGGATCATTTCAACCGGACGAGGAGTAAATAGTTCATTTCGCTCTTTCCTTCTTGTTCGCGGTTCCATGATGAAAATATCTGTAACAGGATGAGAATAAATAGTTCAATTCGCTCCTCTTTGATTGATCGCGGTTGTATTATGAACGTAGCTGCAACAGGACGAGTGTAAAAAGATCATTTTGTTCTTTTTTTCTTGATCGTGGATCCATGGTGTACGCAGCTGCAACAGGACAAGTGTAAATAGTTTTTTGGGGTCTTCCCTTCTTGAGCGTGGTTCCATGATGTCAGTAACTGCAACAGGACAAGTATAAATAGTTAATTTTGCTCTTTTCTTCTTGATCGTGGTTCCGTAATAAAAACATCTGTAACAGGATGCGTGTAAATAGTTCATTTGGCACCTATTCGCTTGATCGTGGCTGTATGATGTATGTAGCTGCAACCACAGTGGCTTGATGACAAAGGCTCATTAAGATCACAATAAATAATTTCAACTAGCCAAAATTATATTTTATACATACTTGAACATGTATATCATTAAAACAATACATTGCCATAAACATAAAATAAAATGTGACAAAAAAAAATAAAAAAAAAACCCTATACTGTAATATGAAACAAGTGAGGAATGTTCGCCCGGCGAAAATGTAAACAAAGACCAATTCTCGTTGAAAATTATAACTTCTTCGTAAGCTACAAACAAAACACCTGGCTCATAGATGCAGTGGCCCGTTATATACACATTAAAACCAGTATTCTTGTCGAGAGAAACAGTATACGACGAAAATGCTTCAAACTGCGAATTATCACAAGCGCTAGCCAGACATTGTTTGGCCAAATGACGTGGTACCCGGCTCCCCTTCATCGATTAGCGAAAGCGGTCGAAGGGCGGGAACCACCGGAACACTCAATCCTTTTCCGATGGTTCCCGTCCTTCGGCCGCTTTCGCTAATCGATTAAGGCGAACCGGGTATTACGTCATTTTGACAGAACAATGTCTGGCTAGCACTTGTGATAATTCGCATTTTGAAGCATTTTCATCGTAAACTGTTTCTCTCGACAAGAATACCGGTTTTAACGTGTATATAATGGGCCACAGCATCTATGACACAGGTATTTTGTTTGTAGCTTACGAAGAAGTTATAATTTTCAACAAGAATTGGTCTTTGTTTACATTTTCGCCGGGCGAACATTCTTCACTTGTTTCATATTACAGTATAGGGCATTTTTGAATTTTGTCAAAACTCATTTTATGTTTATGGCAATGTATTATATTGATGATATACATGTTCAAGTATGTATAAAATATAATTTTGGCTAGTTATTTATTGTGACTTTAATGAGCCTTTGTCATCAAGCCACTGTGGCTGCAACAGGACGAGTTCAGTATGGTCTTCCCTTCTTGATCGTGATTGTTCCATGATTTATATAGCTGCAATAGGACGAGTAAAATAGTTTAAAAGTTCTTCTTCTCTCGATCGTGGTAGCATGACGTACGTAGCTGCAACAGAAGATCTGTAAATAGTTCATCTTGTTCTTCTCCTATTGGCCATGGTACCATGACGTCAGTAGCTGTAACATGACGAGTGTAAATATATTACAAGTTTTTCTCCTCTTGAACGCGGTTCCATGGTGTACGTATCTAAAACAATACGTCTGTAAATAGTTCACTTTGCTCTTCTCTTTTTGATCGTGTTCCCATGATATTTGTAGCTGTAACAGGACTTGCGTAAATAGTTCACTTTGCTCTTCTCTTTTTGATCGTGTTCCCATGATATTTGTAGCTGTAACAGGACCTGTGTAAATAGTTCACTTTGCTCTTCTCTTTTTGATCGTGTTTCCATGATATTTGTAGCTGTAACAGGACCTGTGTAAATAGTTTATTCAAACTCTTCTCCGCTTGATCTTTGTTTCATGATGTATACTAAACAAGTGTTAATGTTTCATAACCTTTTTATCTTGATCATGGTTCCATTACAAATGTAGCTGCAATACTACGAAGCGCCTGAAGCGCAACACCTACATGCCTCGCAATTACGATTTTCAACGTGAAAGGCGTGAAATCCGACAGACGTCTGACAGTATTGTGTCCCCAAGAGCAGTCAATGTGAAGCAATCTTGTAAGTACTCAACCATAGACGAGCATTAACAGAAAATATGTTTTGTGATTCATATTTCGTGTAGTTAGAAAAAATAGTTTAGGGCCTGTTTGGAATGTTTTATAGACTTCAGATTCAACTGGCATTTTGCCATTTCAATTTTCGGGATTGTTATTGTTCGACCTAATAATGTTTTATGAGTATAAAAGATAAACGTTACTGTGCTTCAACTTGGCTGATAAATTTAAGATTGAAAGCAAAACACGTACGTTTTATTAATGCAAATGTATAATCAAAAAATATTTCTTCAAAAACAGTTACCATTCTGTTTCAGTTTCTATAAGAAAGCCTCCACCGCCGAAATGTGAGTATTGAATTTTATTGTTGAAAATCTACTAAAACAATGTAATCTTTGTTCTTTTTTTGCAATTACGATATATAATTTTAAAATGAATTGATGAGTGTTTGATTAATACAAAGAAGACTACAGGGACAAGTTTTATAGTCGCAAATTTGAAAGTAAACCCTGTTTGAAGTCACGAGGCAAGGGACTGAACAATGATAAACTAGAGACACAAATGAATAAAAAAATACATAAACGAATACGACACCATACTCCGAAAGGGTTTTACCAATTAATGCTTGAAATACCACCTTGGAACGGTCAGTGAACCCCGATTCCATTGGAACAAGTCTTTTGGGGGCATAAGGTAGCATGTACGGCTTAACCTCACACTTGTAATGAAATATGTTTATATATATAATATTTGATTACTGTTTTAATTTTCACTTTCAGTTCAACAATCCTGGAGATCATACAACAATTCCCTTTAAAACATTACTGCTGTCTGAATAGTATTGGTGATAATACAACAATTCCCTACAAGACGATAATTATTGTCTGTATAGTATTGAAGAACATACAACAACTCCCTAAAAACGATAATTATAGTCTGTATAGTATTGTAGAACATACAACAATTCCCTACAAAACGATAATTGTAGTCTGTATAGTATTGCAAAACATACAACAACTCCCTAATACCGATAATTATAATCTGTATAGTATTGTAGATCATACAACAGTTGCTTTTAAAACGATAGTTGCAGTTTGTATAGTGTTGCAAATACTACAACAATTCCTATTAAAACGTTATTGCAGTCTGTAGGGAATTGTAGTGAATTATTTGGGGGCTTCAAACTGACTAGTAACTGCATCACAAATGGAAGTCAATATTACCATTCGAATATTGACTATAATATTTTACTTCGTAAAATAAGACGCTACACTTGTGATAATCCGTATGTCGTATGTTCGAGTCTTAATGGAGTTATTTCTGCGAAATTGTTTTTTTTTTACTTGTCATATACTATTTTAAGTGTTTTGTTGCTTCTTTTCTCTATTTATTGTATTAATGAAATGCAATATTCTTTGTGATATCATTAACCTTTGGATTAAACCATAAATTTGACACTTTGCAGTTAATGAGAATGTTAATTTGTTGTGATGTTTATTGTTATGTTCTATTTCTTTTATGCTTTTCAATGAGATACGGAGATTTATCAATGAAAAACACAACAGTGAAAATGTCAATTGACAATTTCAATGCAAACCAAAGAATGACAATATCAACTTTCATAACTACTTTTAAATTCCATTCAAGTTATTTTCCCTTGATCAGAACTAAACACTAACCAAAACGTGACTGTGTTGTAAAAAGTAATTTGATATTAAAAAAAGATTGCATACGTTTAAATAAAAATATATTTGAAAACAACTTCCCGTTTATATTAAAAATGGTATTTCTGTGTTTTTAAACGTTTCTTGAACTTTGAAGCTGAATGTTCGAATAATTGCTTTCATACCAAACCAATAACAGACAAAAATAACTCGTCGAACATAACTTCGATGTTTAATCATCGTTCAAATATCTGTTTGAACTGTTTGTCGTTGTAATACGTAATACGAACATCCCGGAAATTTGACACAACAGTTAACTTATAGAATTAAGATTATTATCCTACCCACGCCTCAAAATTTGCAACCTAGCGTGATTTTTACTCTTTACTTGGAAAAAAATATGTCCTCAAGCGAATCAGACTGGTCACTGACAGTAAGGGATGACAGAATATCAATGCATCATGAAAATATATATACAACTAAGAAATGTTTTCATCCAATGATTATCCGCAATTGTTTTGCTAACACGTTCGACCTTTTAGATGTTCATTCAATAAATGGCGGCCTAGTAACTTGGTCATGTATTGATGCCCTGTTCAATTAAATGTGGTTTCGTGCATAAACTGTAATTTTTGGAAACATAAATGCGTTAATAAAAGTTCATTCATTTGATGAATGTTAATAAAAGATTTACAGTAGCAAACGAGTCAAAGATTAACTATAACCAAAACTAACCGACATGTTTTTCTCCACGAACAGAAAAAAAAGACAGCTACATCATCAGCTATAATTTTGCGTCAGGGGCGCCCCATGGGTAGTGGCGTAGAAAACATTCTTTTCAGAAAGGGAGCGGTGAATTTAGAACATTATTTAGTAATACTAATACCACTACAAGATTAAGCATAAAGGAAACAGAAAATGTGTTGACTTCAGTAAAAGATCGTTTTTAATTTCATTCGTGATCATAGAAAAAAACATATTTGCACTCGTGACTTTGCCACGTGTGAACATATGCTTTTGTTTTTATGACACTCGTGAAATAAAATAAAAGTTACACTGATATAAACAAATATCCTTTGTATAATTATATTTGGATGTGTTGGCATGAATTTCTTGATTTTATACATCAATAAATTTCACTGTTTTACAAAACAATACTCGTTATGTTCGTTCAACTGACGGTATCAAGAAGCAATGAAGGCCGCTAATGTGGCCAATACAAGTAATCTGTAATCATAGATATAATTATACATGTAATATACATATTGAAACACGCATAACCACATGCATGGACATTTATGTAGACTGATAACGCATAAAGATATGGGTGAAAAAGAATTGGACCACGGGAGTAAAATATAAATCCCTAAGGATGTTTGTGAAACAGCCATTTGAGAGTCTACCTTCTTATAGAATTCATGTTTGGAGAGATTTGCTGCATGACATTTTTGACAAAATGCACATGCTTCTAATTGTTTCAAACAATAATATAAGTAACTATCATTATTCCAATTGTAATGTTCCTGGTGAAATATTTATGGTAATTCCTAAAACCTGATCAATAAATGGTTAGTTATCCACACAGTAAGCACAACTAAAGCATAATCGTTGTCGGCATTGTGAACAGTACAAATAATGACGCCAAAGGTGAAAGTTTCGGTTGATAATTTCATCGCCTTCGAAGGAAACACCTTGTTCAAGTTAAGTGTCATTTGACTTAGTGATTGCGTTTCGATGTCGCCTGCAGAACGTAATCCCAGAGGTGAAAAGTGGAATATACAAACTGACCCGAAATGTGATCAAGAATATTAAGATGTTAGTTTAAAATTTGTCTTTGATCATACATGAACAGGTAAGCCAAGTCCTACCCTTACTGCAGAAGCTGTGTGTAACACAATACGAACACTCTCAAATATGTTCAAATATTGAAATATGTTTAGTATCCATCTACTTTATAAGATGCTTGCCCAATTGCGTATAAAATATGGATATGGTATGACTACTAAGGAATATAGTATCACTTTGAACCGGAAACTTCCGACTTCACATAAGAATCATGTGCAAAGAATTTCCATTACACTGTTGAATTTACTTCAAAATACTATATATATATATATATATATATATATATATATATATATACATATATATATAAATGGTAAATGGTTACTACAATCTTTATGATCAATCTTAGGCGTTCTGTTGAATTCATGCGTGGCATTAGCTTCTTTTCACTAGCTTCTATTGCCCCTTGGACAAAATGTCCAGTACCACTGAAGCTTCAAACATAAGATCAGATTTTTGTACAACGGTCATTCAAAAGAATGTCCCATGAGGTGTGTTGACCAAACTTACAGGCAAGTTACTGTTGAAGTTTGTAATCAGGATATGCCCTTTTGCAACAACGGATTGAAGGCATACCCAGTGGTAGATTGTTGGTTAGATCGTTACCTTTTAAACGTACAAAAGTTAGTGATGTGCTCACACACTTCAGAAAAAAAACAAGTTCATTTGAAACAGTTGTAACAAATATTGTAAGGAAAACAACAAACCACAGGTACTCGTATATCCATTCAATTCCTTGACTCGACACACTTGAAACAGCCCAAATTAATTCATTCATTATATCCTGTAAATTATCTGAAAAAAAATCCTCTTTGAAGTAATAAAGATAAATTAGCGACATAACATTTTAAACACGAGGTACCATTATCATTTTCAAGAGTTCAACCACATGTTTTAGCTCTTCCGATTGTTTGGATCGCCTGCTTGATAGTAAATATTTGTAATGAATGCTTGTTGCTTTCGTGCAGTTAGTTGTTGTATGTATGTCTTTTGGGAATCTATTATGTAAAATAACATATTTTGTAAGGAAATCACCTGAACGATTTTCAGTTAACGATGCCAAAGTCTGACATTCGTTCCGCTAACCTGCACGGATACATATTTATACATGAAAATAAATGTATTCTTCGGACAGTTATAGAAACAATAAAGTCTCTGCATTATTCTTTTAAAGGTACAAGTATTCATATGATACTTAGTTAATATCATTTAATTGCAAAAATGCACAAAACAGAGTGTACGTTGTATTCAGTTTGATAACAAACAACACAAAAAATCAATACAAAAATTTAAAAAAAATCAAATACTTAATATCACTTATTTGCAAAAATCAACAGAAACAAATATTACGTTGAATTTAACATTTATTAGTATCAAAATCACCATATAAATATATTGCATTATATACTCCAGCCCGTTTTGAATTACAACAATTCATCTTATGTAATATGAGATACATTCACCCTGAACAGATACGTGTAGAAACATTGCGCCCAATGAACACACAAATTATATTAAATATTACAAACCGATACTAATTAAAAACAAATATATTTGTTGACCCTCCTGTTAGTTTTTCCCGTCCTATGTTTTTTTACATCTTGTAAATAAGAAGTGCCGTTCCTATTTTTACTTTAATTGTATGATAAATTTACAACGAAATACGTAAAAGATACTCAGTGCAAAGAATGAATGTGTTTCAGCCCCAAAGCATAACGCTTTGATGGATTTTGCATCATCAATAAAATCTGGTTATCTTATACCGCAGGATATTTTTGTATACATGCTATTTTACTTTTAGTGTCGAAGCATGTTGCTCGACATTGAAAGGAACTGATGTGTTGTGCTAATATAACCAATATTATGGATAATGAAAAACCGCTCAATATTTTTATCCAGATTTTCAAAAGCGGGCAAAATACACGTGCGAGTAAAACCCCATGTGATGTTCTGCAAAATACGGGGAATTTGCGTCACGAATGAAATTCGCAAGTCAATATAGATCACTTCCAAACATTTTTCGCAAATAAACAACGCCTAAATCATTTATCAGTTTGGCCTTATATTGCAAAAATTTAGACCAGTGTTTCTCTGCATCGTAATAAAATGGTACTTGAGTTTACGAACTCCGGCAACTGGAAACACGAAAAGAAGAATGGATCATTCCTATTTTGTCCTGAACATAAATGTGTCAATATACTATTTTTTATTTGATTTACACTAGAGAAGATGAAAGCATTCACTAGGACAAATCGTCATTAACACAGAGCTGAAATGAGAACTTTGGAATTAAAGAAATTGAGTGCGAGTAGCTTTGTACCCAATATTGCAGAAAAAATCTCAAACAAATAATCAATTGAAGGAATTCTTTTCAGCACATTGTGTTTATTATTTATTAGTCAATTAGCTTTTGTATCCACAGGGTTTTACAGAAACATCAATACACTTGAAATAAAAAATACTAGTGTCGCGTCTGCATCAAATACGCATCTGTTAATTTTAAAGTTACTATATTGTTTGCCTGATTAGTATTCCTCACAAAGCAATCATTGTGTACAGACTGATGTCTGCATTTATGACATAGAAGCAAGCTGGCAAACCATCGCAGATATAAATGCTCTGTACGTTGTGACAAAACTAGTACCTGTTTGTGAGTAGAAAACACCGTAAACTGCGGAAACACATGGACTTTAAAATTATATCTATAATAGCGTGCAAGTATAAACCTATATTGCTGATGCATGCGATATATTACAAAACCACGATGCGAGGCTACTAATAACTAATATATAATTAAAAAGGTTTGCGAGTCGTGCACACAGGATACATGGAACAGTTTGGTTCAGAACTTAGAAAGCTTCATGGAACGGAAAGCCTATGAATGTGTTTAATATACATTGTAATTCGATAAAGCATTTCTTTGAAAATGAGAATTTATGTATTTATTGTAAATGTTCAAATAGTACTCTTACAACATTTTGGTTTAATTAAAGGACAAATATTCGAAATAAATAAAGGCAGCGGAATAGGAATTCATGGCAAAATCAATATCCAGAGTCCGGCAGTTTGGGTAGGAGATGTAAGCTTCGACGAATGCTTGGATGAATGTAAACTTCGCTCAACTTGCACGGCCGTGAATTACCACATAATTTTCAAGCAATGCGAACTGGACCTAGAGCCTGATCCCGAAGTTGTTTCATATAAAGCAAGAGGTCTGGTACACTGGATAAAAACAACGCAAGAGGTAATATTCGCTGCAGACTACCCTTTGAGAAAGTTGGTATGTTTTATGAAATAAATGTTTGTACTCGTCTACATTTTGCTTGAGTCCGGGGAAAGGACCAATGTATATACTATATTAAATACAAACATGTACATGAGGGTTTTATGTAAACATATACAATACATACAAATCATGTTATTAATAAGTCAAAAAGCGAAGATTGAGGTGTTTCCATTATCTTAAATATGTCAATATTGTTTTGACAGCGACTAGATGTTGGTATGCTATTTTGATACAGGGCAATTCTACTTTGTACTCGGGCACACAGTGTCGGTTCGCAATACTTAAAATAAAATAATAAATGTTTTGTATATTTGATACACATTTTATTTGTATCTCAATGAAGCCTTACACAGATCCAGCAAAGTTTTCCGTGGGAAATGGTGGGCAACCACAGCGCTGTTTTACGATTGTTTTTCTATACCATAATTGCTTAAGAAGTAGTTTTCTAAGGTTTATTTAAAAATAATTAAGAGTTGGTGAAAAACATGGCCATAAGCTAAATGTTCATTATCATTTTAATGTTTGCCTTTTATATGTAGCTATAGTGTGACTTGCCGTTTCCAAAAAATGTTCCGATCATACTTGTTGGCTCGGGGTATTTTATTGTACACACATATATGAAACAAAGTTCTGTTTCTACTTACAACCTTTATAACTTAGGAAAAAAGGGGTTTGCATTAGGTATGTGTGTATAAAAATATATATTTGATATACAGTTCAAAACAAGTGTGTGTATGGAATCAAGGCACACATGCCCTATATAATGGTTTCCAAAATGTGGTCTTATGGACACTGTGTCTGCTTACTTTGTGCTGCACATGGGTTTGTTTGGATATATATGGGCTTTATGGTTTCGAAAATGGGGTCTATTTGACACTGAGTAAGCTTATTCAGTGCTGCACATGGGTTTGTTTTGATCTAAATTGGCTTTATATTTGCCAAAATGTGGTCTAATGGGTACTGTGTAAGCTGATTTAGAGCTGCACATGGGTTTGTTTGGCTCTAAATAGGCTTAATGGTGGCCAAATGTGTTTTATGACACTGAGTAGGTTGAATGAGAGCTGCACATGGATTTGATACGTTCTAAATGGGCTTTATGGTTTACAAACTGTGGTCTATTTGACACTGAGTAGGCTTACTTAGAGATGCACATGGGTTGGTTTTGATCTAAATGGGCTTAACGGTTTCCAAAATGTAATCTTAAGGGCACGGTGATTGCTTACTTAGAGCTTCAAATGGGTTTGTTTGGATCTTTATGGGCTTTATGGTTTTAAAAATGGGGTCTATTTGACACTGAGTAGGCTTACTCAGTGGTGCACGTGGGTTTGTGTTGTCTAAATTGGCTTCCTATTTGCCAAAACGTGGTCTAATGGGCACTGTGTAAGCTTATTTAGAGCTGCACATGAGTTTGTTTGGATCTAAACGGGCTTAATTGGGTGCCAAAAGCGGTCTATTTGACTCTTAGTAGGCTTAATTAGAGCTACACATGGGTATGTTTGACTCTTAATAATCATTATTGTAGTCACAATTGACTTGATAGAGAATTGAACCGACTTAATCATCGACCTATTGAGTTTTTACTTATTAATATGCTTGACTGTACACTGGCACTGGTACTGTTTCGGCTCTTATAGAACCTACATGGTCTTGCTTATAGCAACTTTATGGATCACTCGGCACTCGATTGGCTTCATACGGTCTATATTTGGCAGATATCAGAATGAAAAAAGTTTATTCGACACAAAGTGGACTTGAGAAGAGCCAGAGTGTGATGATGGTCTGGAAAATTGGGTTTGGTTACAGCCCAAAAGCGGTTAAATGACCTCTGGCTTGGCTTCCGTAGAGCCCGTCTCTGCTTGTTTGATAATATAAGCGCTTGTCTGTATCCACAATGGGCATTTCTGAGCTCTTGACGAACCCTTCTGTAGTAAGAAAGGTACAAAATGGGCTTTATTGCAATCATTCAGAGGGATGTTGGGGACCTTTTGTGTGATGTGGATTTTTTTTTTGGCGCTTGGAAGGGCACAAAATGAGCCATAATGGGGTTTGGGGCATTCAGTAGGCTTATATATAAACACTTTATGGCTTACTTAGCAGGTATTATACGTAGGACAAACTGATTTTGGGTTGCTTGGAACTAGAATATTAATACATAAGTTTGGTAAAACACTGGATGGACGTGAAAAGCGATACTTATGGCTTGTTGTGCTTACATGGGACTCACAAAAATATATGTCATGTAGCATGTTTAAATTAGCTCAAGAAGGGACATTTTGTGGTTGACTTGACTTTTAATATGGGAAATATATTAACTATGCTTAAAACTGCCTGGTGAATTTAGTAATGTATAGACATTTTTAAATAAAATTTCACCAAAAAATAAAAAAAATGAATACTAACAACTTCGATATTGAACATATTTGTATTTTGACATTCAAATGAGTTTGTATTTCAACTACATTATAAAATAGTTATCATCTATTCATATGGACATATGTTTAAAAGTGAAACAGTTACAATGTACTAATAATGAAGTATCTAGGAATCAACAAATTGTGGTAACCGCTTTTGGTAACATGTACTAGGACGACACCTAGTTTTCTCCATATCATCTTCAAAACATTTCACTTAAAAGTAACTGAACAGAGATCAGAATAGAGGATATTATCAACTACTTTTCTGCAAACACAATTTAATTAACAAAATTTAAAAAATAAAATAGGCATAAATAAACATCATTCTCAAATGTTTGTGTTTCAATATATTTTGACCTTGAACTGACCTTGATCAGATAAGTATGTCAACATTAAACACAGTATGAAATTGATACATGCCATTAATTAAGATATACATATTAATTGACTGTAACACTAGCACAACTTGCCATAAGACTCGTTCAGCAATAGCAATCTTGCGATCACCTTTAATTGGCACACTGTAACGGTATGATCCTTGGCGGTGGCGGTTTCGAAAAATAAAAAAACCTATACCCTAAACAATTGTTTTAAATGAGGGAACATATAATTTACAATTCTGTCAACGCCTTTAGACGCATACTAAACGTAAATTAAAATTAAAATGGAAAAAAAGTATACAGGAAAAACATATTTGAGTTATTTTTCATATCTTGACCTTGAAATGACCATGACCTTGAAATGGCTGAAATAACCTTAAACTTGAAATGGGAGAGGTCAGATAGATATGTCAACATAAAGAAAACTATGAAATAGATACACGCCATGCATTTAGATAGACTTTCAGAGTTACACTAGCACAGTTTGCTATAAGACTCTTACAGCAATAGCAATCTTGCGACCACCTTTGGCATGTTATTATAGTATGAAACATTGGCGTTTTCAGAAGATATAAAAGCTATATCCTTAAATATTGTTTTAAATGTAGGAGCATACGATTTACAATTCTGCCACTACTTTTTGACACACACTAAACATAAATGAATTAAAAAAGAAAAAAAGTAAACAGGCAAAATCGAATTTTAGGGTATTTTTTATAATTTGACCTTGAAATGACATTGAAATGACCTTGAAGTAGTTAAGGTAATATGTCAATTTGAAGTACATTATGAGAAAAGTAATATCTTTGTGAATATTCTCTCTTAGTTATTTAATGAAAATAGCTGTTTTCGAACATAGTATTTTTACTGAAATGGCTGTTAATGGCGGCCATCTTGGGTGCCATCTTGGATATTTCCTTTTCGCAACAGCCGCCAAGTTGCCAAACTCACTTTTCATAATCTACAGACTTTAATCTACAATTTGACACCAAAATATTTTGTATAGCAGAGGTGTGCAGTAAATTTCCTTATTTTTCACATGTTTCTGCCTTGGAACCCAGACTAATAACAGTGAGATGAATCCTGGAACCACAACACAGACCAATCACCAACACTAAGATGTATTCTGCGATGTTCGAATTAGAAAATTACTTCCAAAACAAGGCCAAAAATGATCGACAAACAGCATGCAACAAAGTCATTCAGGAAGAAACAAACATTAAACATTAACTTAAAGAACCTAATTTACTAAGTAATGCTTTAGAATAAACAGTTTTCTAATGTTGTACAAAGGTGTTTATTGCCACTGTTTTGAGACTGGATTGATACTTTATTATCTTGAAAGTCAGTCTAATGTTTGATAGGCGAGACTCTTCCCCGACCCTCCAAACAAAGTCATTTTCTGCAACTGTCTTGATCCAAATGTTATGCCTTTTGCTTTTGTAAATTTGTTTTTTAACATGCATGTCAATAGTTGGCTTTAGTAATGCACACCCAATGTCAATGAAATCCGAATGTTATGATTGCGTAAATCTATTGTATCCTTCAGAAACAATCAAAATACATGTAATTTACAATACGATGTCACAAAACGTATGACATAAAGGTCAGTTTTGATTTAAATTGTTTAGATACTCGTTTGTCTTCGTTTTAAATTGAAATTCGCTCCAGTATGATATCTACAACATAACGCCGTAAGTGTGTACAAACAACATAATGAACGATTTAATTAACACAGTGACAAACATGTACAATTCTCAGTTCAACTTACCGTAAAAGCCATGAATGTATCCGTGTTGTTATTGAATTATTCATGACAAATGTTTTAAGTCGTTTGTTAACTTCAGCTGTTGTGAAATGCACAAACATATGCTTTATCATATTTCATTTGATATTTTGTTTCGACGGTATTTTATTGTTTGGTAGAAATGTTAAACACAATTACGTTTTGTATAACTATTGCTGATCACATAAGTATTATATTGGTAATCTTTAGAAGTGTTTACGTAGTTATATTTTCTCCAATCATTTTATTGCAATTGACAATGCAAACAAGCATGTACCTCGAGTATTTGCGTAGGAAAATGGTTATAAACTTCATTGGTTAACGGAGGTCAGACCCCTTGCAAAAATGTACAATTTTAAAATCATTGATTCGCGATAAATGTAACTACACGTGGAACATATATACTAATGAGGATGCAAACAATGAAACGTTTTGAATTTTGTAGATAAATCAGCCCCGGTAATAATTTTAGGGCACAAGTCCTAACGTATTTGAAAAATAGAATATTGATACTCTTCTATCTTGGTCGACACAACAAAAACAATTATATAATTAAGTTACGTGGGGGATACACGGGGTATGTTAGACTCCAAATTATGTAAAATTTGGTTTGATGGATATAAATAGTAAAGTAGATATTTTTTCTGAAAGTAAAGCAAAATTTACAATTATATCGAGAATGCATAGAACATTTTTTTCTGTTTTGCAGGACCATGTACAGTGTGGCATACACTCATGTGACCCTGGAAATGTATGCAATATTCAGAAAAACACATGTGAAATTAAAGGTAAGCCAAAACTAAAAAAAGGCATGAAATAATATTTAAGATAAGGAATATAGCTAGCGCAGATAGTTCAATGTTTATATGTCGTGAAAAGGGCAATCATTTGCATTACGTCAATACAGAATTGATAATGTTTATAGTGCGCACATACCATATGTCTTCCAAAACAATTTATACGCCTTACATCAAATGGAAATACAATGCATTTACTTTTTCTGTAAATAAGGAATTCTAGTTAACCGTATTTAAACGAGTGCTTGATTTGTTTTAAATTAATACATTAATTACAAATGCATATAATTAATGTACAAGGTATGTTATCCAGTGCACAAATAAGTATTTAATTCAACTTGAATCAATATTCTTACGCTTAAACATGCTTCACATTTAGCTGACTTGATTGGAAAGTGTGTGTTCCTGCAAACACATTGTTTCTCTTCTCCAAACAACCAATAAAGATACATTCATTTTCAGAATGTTCCCCTCTATCAATTTTAAACAGCACCGTCATTCTCGGTAATATAAATGCAATTCGAGGCAAATTAAAGATGCGATGTAAGGAAGGATTCACTGCAAAAGGACCTACAACCATCACTTTAACCTGTGGAACGGACGGAGTCTGGAGTCAAGGACCGATAATTTGCTTCCCAGGTATTTAATAATTTTTAATTTTACGATTCAACATTTATTACAGCATGTCCGATTTTCAGAACATTATGAAATTCAGGGACAGTACCACGTCAAATTTCCCGCTTACGTCATACAGATATGTTCCATAAGACCTATCATTCTTTGTTGACCTATCCGTGCTTGTAAGCCTATCACTGTTTGTAAATAATTCGCTGCTTGTTTACCCATGCACGCTTGTTTATCTATCGCTAAGTGTTGAACTATCACTGCTTGTTGCCCTATCGCTAATTGTTGAACTATCACTGCTTGTTGACCTATCACTAATTGTTGACCTATCACTGCTTGTTGCCCTATCGCTAATTGTTGACCTATCACTGCTTGTTGACCTATCGCTAATTGTTGAATTATCACTGCTTGTTGACCTATCGCTAATTGTTGAACTATCACTGCTTGTTGACCTATCCCTAATTGTTGAATTATCACTGCTTGTTGACCTATCGCTAATTGTTGAACTATCACTGCTTGTTGACCTATCACTAATTGCTGACCTATCACTGGTAGTTGACCTATCATTAATTGTTGACCTATCACTGGTAGTTGACCTATCACTAATTGTTGACCTATCACTGGTAGTTGACCTATCACTAATTGTTGACCTATCACTGGTAGTTGACCTATCACTGGTAGTTGACCTATCACTAATTGTTGAACTATCACTGGTTGTTGACCTATCACTAATTGTTGACCTATCACTGGTAGTTGACCTATCACTAATTGTTGACCTATCACTGGTAGTTGACCTATCACTAATTGTTGACCTATCACTGCTTGTTTACCAATCACTGGTAGTTGATCAATCACTCTTGAGAGAATTGCATTTCTAACCGCGCGTATCTTCTAAACGTAATTTAAAGCTAGGATTTTATTGTATAATTGACGAGAAATCAAGTCGCAAAAATTCTGAGGCCGTTTTTTCCTTGATGAGTAATGTCGACTGGAATTAGATGTTCCACTCGATTCAAATTCACTAAATATAAACATTACCGTTAAAAATAATGATTGATGTTATTTTAAATCTTTAAATATGTCCCTTTGAGCGTGTGCTCGTGTTTTTGAACACCTTTTATATAAACTACTTATTATAAAGTGGTGTACAATTGTAATAAGTAATGCCACTGTTTGTTGAAAGTGTGTGTCTGTATTGAAACAAAAAGGAGATTTGTTTACACGGCACACACATACTAGTTAAACAATCACGATAATTAATAATTAATCGTACATACACTTACAGACACGTTCCTTTGTACATGTGATCAGGCATTTCGTGTTGCTTTTTTAAATGAAGTTCTACAGTATGAGTTTCTTATAAATATCGTAGTCCGTTTATATAAAATAAAACAAAAACATAACAAAACATAAAGCACATCGTCCGTTTTCTCTGCTTTCAGTAACATTGAAAGAAGGCGTCAACGGATTTTACACGTTAACGTTTGCCGAGGCGTCTAGAAGATGCACTGACTATGGCCTCACGATTGCCACCCCTGCCCAGCTTTTGGAGGCGTGGATACAAGGAATGCAGATGTGCAGCTGTGGCTGGCTTTCAGATGGATCCAGTGGCCTCATTTTACAATCTGAGTCTCTTCCGTGCACGAGTTATCCATACAAAGATGGTATAATGTCTGCTCCATGTAAATTTCGAACCAGGCAGGATGTCTGGTGTAGTATTTGAGTATGCAATTGTGTAGTAGCGCAATAGGTTGTTTCGAATTTGTATTTTGTATTATGTATACAAAAAGAAAACAAATTTTAACACACCTTATTTGCCATACATCTTATTTGCCATACAATGTAGATAATAATTCTATCATTTCTACTACACATTATAAACATCCGAAACTGTAACAGATATGGTGTTCGCTGGACTTCTCTAGCTACTGATTGTTCAGTGGTAATTTAGTATAATCTTAAAAAATAATTAGTGAAACTATTGCAGTGATAGTGGTTAAAAACAAAAACATTTTGTTTTGGATCTACATTGATATAAACTGATGTTTGAGCTAATAAAACTTATCTTATGGGGTTTGGTTTTTTAAAAAAGGGGAATTACACGAGGGAGTAACAACACCTATGATTTTCTAAAAAACAACGGTGACCAAAATTCATGCATCAATATGAATAACTTTTAAAAACCCTTTCGCAAATAAACAACGCCTCATTCATATATTAGTTAAACATTTTTTTGCAAATATGCAGGCCAGGACTTGTCTGCATCGAACTAAAAGGTACATGAACTCCAGCAATTGGAAACATGAAAAGGAGAATGGATCATTGCTTGATCTTAACGGATATACGCTGTGAAAGGTAAAGTGAAAGTAACGCTCAATTAACATACATCCCAATGGGGTCGACACCATTTGTAAAGAAGATCACTTTATTTTAAACGACTTTTAAAACTACTGGATGATGAAATGGTAAAGTGAAAAGCTATTCTTTCATTGAAGGGCTGAATTGGCAATTCATATGTTATGAAAATATATAAGTGAAACACGTTGTTCAGGTAAACGTTAAATTGAAAGCTACAGCTTCAAAGAGTTTTTATTGTGTTACCAACTAATAATTCCCTTTGCAATAGCTAATGGTAGAGATATTACTTTAACTAAATGGCATGCTAAATTGTGGATCTCCAATTATGCAAGCCTAACTACTTATATTTTCTTTGTATCAATGTGTTTTTTTTGTTGTTGGTGGTAACGTACTAAATTTTAAATTATTTTAAAGACTATGAGCCATTAAGCTGTCAAGATGATTATAAACAGAGCAGTAACGCACGACCTGTGCTATTAACACGTTGAGCCTCGTTACAATCTAATATTCATGTGAATCACACAGCTGGCGACCCGGCGTGCTTCATCTGGAATTGATCATTCTTATTTTTTCCCGAACATGAAAATGAGTGAGAGTGGTTTTGTACCCAATATTTCAGAAGGATTTGAAACAAAATATCAGGAAAATGTTATTTTCAGCACATTTTGTTTTATTATGTATTAGTCAATCAGCTTTTGTATTCATAGATACTTAGAGAAACGACTAAACACTACAAATTAAATAATTATGTTGCGTCTGTCCGAAACAGGCTTCTGTTAATTTTAACAGTAACTATAATTGTGCATGATGTGTATTCCTCTCACAACAATCAATGTGACTAGGCTGGTGGCTGTTTATCTGAACTAGACTCAACGTGCTTTGAATACAAGATGGGAAGCTGCACAAGCTGGCAAACCATCGCTGATATAAAAGTTATGTACACTGTAACAAAACTAATACTTGTTTTGAAGTAGAAACCCTCATTAATTGTGGAAACGCATTGACTTGAAAATTAATTATCAGTGGCAAATATGTTTTGTGTAGGCTAATAAATTTGAACACTTGCATTAAGCTGACAGCATTGTGGTATGAATGTCGGTTGAAACGTGCAAGTACAAACCGGGGACAGATGTTTCAGCTACTATATCTGTATTGTTTTACAAATCCCTTAAATGTCACATCGACCGACGGCACTCAAATTTATCATTGAAAAAATATTTAAAAGTAAGTGGATGCACTTCTTTATAAATGTGGTATAAATAAGCTACTAACCTAATTTATAACTACAACATACAGCTCATTGGAGTAATGCAAACGAGTACATGATATAAATCAAGGGTGGAAACCTAATTTTGTCTCTGTTCATGTTGTGCGTAACGTCAATCATAAGAAATGATAAAACCTAAGTATTATACGCACGCAGGAGGTCATAAAACATAAGCGACATTCAATAATTAATACTAATTAAACCTGTGAATAATACGTCTTCATAACTACATTCAAGAACAAAACATGACACACGCAAACACTTGAAATACTTCTGCGAAGAGAATAATATGAAATTTAACGTTTGTTCCATATCTAAAATTATATATTTTCAACTTACATTTGAAAACAATTCACTTGTCACACAACTTTGTGAAAAGTGTTGCTTTATGTGGTTACTTCAGTTTGCGAAACATAGTGGTTCGGTGAAACGCATGCTATGTACGCGCTCTCACTCAAGAGCTTCTATTAAAGGCAGAATAGTTATTCCTTGCTTGTTTTACAAAGAGGTGGCAGCGATCCCTGCAAAAATCGTTTAACTGAGATGTTTAATGATAAAATGTGCTTTGTTATTTTATTGCCTTCAAAATCAGAGTCCGAATCATTAGTTGGTTCAATTCACGTATGCTCAATACGTGTGAATTTCCTAGATTTTTCAGTTATAAGTTCTTAACGATGCACTCTTACTCCCAAATTAGATTTACCACAATTAATAATATGGTTTTAATATTCCAAAAAGGATGAGTAAATGTTAAATACAATGTTTCAAATGAAAGATATCGAGTTTTATTTGAAAGGCATGAGCATTAAACACAGAATTTCTAACTAATGAGACTATAGAAGACCACAGTAAATCTTAGAATTCTTAGAATAAATAGAATTCACCATACATTTAATAGTTTTGCGCTTTCTGCTTTCCAATTCACGGTTACACTCTTGTTATCAGTAGTAAGTATTTCCATAAATTCATTATTTAGTAAGAAGATTAAGATTGATCAGTCAAAATTTATGTTTGTTATACATGTGAATGCATTGATTTTGAATGTCACCTTAACTATATATGTTCTTTCCTTTACCAATTACCAACTTGTACACGCACCATTTGGTGGCTATTGGCTATATGTATAATGATTGTAAAAGGCTAATGAAAATAGCATGTCTGTATCTTGTTTTACTGTCAACTAGAAATAAGACGATTCTAAACAGTTTATCTTATTTCTTGTGTAAATGTGTTATTAAACGTCTTAATTTGATAAATAGTATAACTTAATAACACACAGTCCTGTCAATTGTATTTTTTAACATATTCCTCTAAGCTTATTTTATGTATGTTAACTATCATGCACTGACTTAAATGTTTTCGTTACCTTTGTACATGCATTCATTATCGTGTTTATTTATTTGTTCATTTCTTGACATTATGCCTAAATATATAGATATGCTGTTTATGCATAAGATAATAAACATTCTGTTCTGTTCTGTTTTGTTATAAAATATTATAACGATGATTTTCCAATCGCGTAAGATATTGAAATAAACACAATAAGCTTGCATCGTCAACAGAACATAAAATAAATATAGACGACCTTTCTGATTCACCTGCGCAGCTGCTGACCCGATAACCTTAAGCTGAACAAAACAACTCCATTTTCCGCGTTACATTCATTGCAGAGTATCCGGGACAACTAAACGGCCAAACCTATATCAGTTCGATTTAATTGCGTTTAAAATGAGATTATATCTAGTAAGATTAAAAACATAAACACTTTTACATAATTTAGCGGTTCTTTTTTTTAAATGTTGACGTTACAACACTATTTGAGATTAAAGATGACGTTAGACTATTGTAAAATGTCCATGACGACAGTTCCTGTTTGTGACAAACTTTGTGAGAATGATTTGTTACAGTTCTATAACAACTATCTAGTTTTCCTTTTATGATTCAAATGGGAAATGATAACTTTATTCATATAATCTGTTTTATAAAAAAGAGAAGTAAACGCATGACCTGCTGGATTAATACCAATTAAGATATTATGTTATGTTACAGACATGCGGAATGATATTGTAGTATTAAATCTTTGTAAAACAGTTAACTAATGACAAATGACGGCACTTATTTCCAACAGGGTCCTTTGTTTATGCTGAAGGGACAGCACACAGAAGGGACAGTGGTGGGATCCGTCCGAAAGTCCGGTTTCGAGACCTTAGCTTTCTTCGGAGAAACCCCTTGGTGTTTTTACGTGCTTGATGTAAAGAACCGATACACGTTGTACGACTTTCGAGGGTTAAACCAGAACTGCGTACTCCATAAACCCACAACCTCCCGACTTGAAGGCGGACGCCTTAACCATTAGGCAACGGAGACGAAAGCAAAGTATAGTATATGCTAAAATATATCACTGACACGGTACTGTTCGCAATACGTGTTGATTTAACTACCTTTAAATGTTCCGTTACCATAGGGTTTTACTCGGGGTAAGCATTTTTTAATAAACATTAACCAAACATTATCCCAAAGTGATCAATAATTGCTAAAACAAAGTTAATTCTATTACGTGAACACGTATAGGGTTTAGCTTATAATAAGTAAAATATATTTTTTAAAATCCGTTTTCTCACAATTACTTTTCATTTATGCTCAACAAAACTCATTTAAGACACGTGTTCTGGTCATTTTATCTTAAACATGTATTTGAGAAGCATAGAGAATGTTTTACCGGTTGTTTTAATTGTAATTGCGTTTAAAGGTGGTTATAAGTGTCTTCGATGCAACAACGTTCAACGATCGTTTTGTTTTATGGTGATATATTATCGTTTTGATGTTGCGTTTGAATAATAAGCTGTTTATTTAAAGTTCGTCTTTGATTGTACATGAACAGGTACACAAAATATTCGTACCTTTACAGCAGTAGCTGTTTGTAACACATTACAAACAATCTCAAACATGTTCAAATGTGTGCACTATGCATCTACTTTATAAAATGCTGGCCCTTGTGCGAATCAAATAAACGATTATGGTACGGCTTCTAAGGAATATAGTGTCACTTGGAACCGAAAACATCTGTCTTCAGATAAGAATGATGTGCAAAGAATGTCCATTACATTGTTGAATTTTCTTCAAACACGTTTATATATATATATATATATATATATATATATATATATTATATATATATATATATGGTAAATGGTAACAAAATTAAGACAATCTGTTCGATCAATTTATGCGATCTGTTTAATTTATATCTGTCCAACGAGTATTTGAAAAAGACACTATACTAATAACACAACTCTCTAATCTGCGTAACATCAGCTTCTTTTGACAATTTTCCTATTGCCCATTGGACGAAATTCCCAACACCACTGTTTTTTATGCTTGGGAGCTATTCCTTTCGGATACCGTTCCAGTCCTGACGCTTCAGACATAAGAACAAAATATACCACAAGTATATCCATTCAATTTCCGGGCTCCACACACTTTAACCAGCCCAAATTCGTTCGTTCATTGTATCATGTAAAATATCGAAAATGGTTTTCCTCCTTGAAGTAAAGATAAATCATCAATTTACTTTTTTTAACATGAGGTACCATTATAACTTGTGTCGTAAATCGCAGTAATAATTTGATTCTCAATATATAAGAACAAACAAACATTTAATATGTTTTTTATATACTTACATGAAATGACTAATAAAACAAGAGATGTTTGTCAAACATTATGCTCCCCCGAGCGCCATGTTGTCAGAATAATTTGGACAATTGAATGAAATATGCATGGACCTCAAAGTTTTTGGGCCATGGGTGCAGGCAGTGTCAAGTTATCACACAGACAACCTTTTGCATTCAAGGTCACTGTAACCTTGAACTTTGACCTGATGACCCCTAAAATTTAAAGGGGTCATCTACTGGTCAGGCCCAACCCCGATGTCAAGTTTGATGATCATAGGCCCAGACATTGAGATATCTCTGGGAGAAGCTTTGTTAACTTTTTTGTGTTAAAGGTCACTGTGACCTTGACCTTTGACCCGATGAAACCCAAAATCAAGAGGGGTCATCTACTGGTCAGGCCCAAACTTCAAGTCAATTTTGATAACCATAGGTCCAGGAATTGTGCAAAGCAATATACCACTCTTTGAAATGGGGCATAACAAATATGGGATGCAATGACCAAAATAAGCAACCTCATACGCCCGGTAACACAGGTTTAACTATAAACTAGTTTGTGTTTAATCGTTTTCTGGGGCCGTATTTAAAAAGCATCTTAGCGAATATTTTCAATTTAATGAGAATTTCGTATTTTTGGCATCGGTTATTTTTAATACCCTCTCCATTTCATCAGATTTATTAATATGCATATATGGTTTAGACCATTTTCTTGCTTATATTTATATTTTTGCTATCCAAACATTGTCGTTTTCTTAAAATTCCGAAGACAATTCTCCACTTCACAAAATTGCTACTAAGATGCTTATTGAAAATGGCCTCAGGACTCAGTTTAGCAATTTATCGTTTTTGAGACCTAGCTATTTCGCTCTTCTAGACTTAAGATTTCACCCTTATATTGCAGCACTTACAATGTTACGATCGCCTGCTAAAAAGTAAATATTTATACGGAATGCGCGTTAAAATGTCGCGTAGCTTAAATTAACCCTGGCATTGGATGGAGGACATCAAATCTATCCAATTTAATATTTTACCTTCTTTTGAAAGTTTTCATCAGCAACCTGATACTCTAGGCCTGATACAAACCAGATATGCTGATGTATTGAATAATAAATCGATGACATTGTGGAAAAATATGCATTTACGTTTACAATTAATGTTATTCAGATTACAAATTTCATTTTTCTATTATGCATGTACATGTTTACATGTATTTGCATAGATTGGCAATCCCAATCAGCGATGAGCTGAGTACCACAAAGCAATAACACTTCTGTGCCACCTGCATTTCAGAAATAAAGTACCCTGACTTTTTTAAAACAACATTTACCTCCGATCGTTTTTATTTTATTCATTGGAAGACGTTATACTAAAATGATATCATGACAACATATAACTATTTTTAACGACATTTGTTTCTTTTATTATTGTGACGTCATATCCCGTATGACGACATTATTATTTGTGATATGTTCAAGACGCAATCTATGCTTTAATACATTAAGTAAGGACCGTTTATTAGAATGTTTTTCACGAAATAAAGACGAAATTGCTCGTTTGCTTTAGAAACTGATCCATTTGTGTCAGGAAAAAATGAACATTTTATAAATACATCGGCTGTTCGTAAACGATAAGTCACAGAAACCTAGTTTTTGACCAAAGATGACACACCAAAAGAAACAAAATATATAAATCCATTAAAACTGGAGAATTATTTCGGGAATATACTGCAATATTTTGCTTATATTATATTGAACTTTATTTTGACTAAATTACCATGCAGAATAAAACTGTAAAATTTCACGAAGAAAGATTATGACATGGGGAATATATTTCTTAAGATTTCACCTAGTGACCTAATTTTTGACCTAATGTGATCCATATTCACAATTTCTCAAGAAAACATGCATACAAGAATTCTGACAAAGTTTCATTACAAGTTGATAAAAAAATAGATTTTATCCAGTGACCTTTTGTGACTGAGGTGACCCATATTCACAAGTGTTCAAGACAACATGTAGACAAGTTTTACGTGTAATATTAAGTGTCAAAATAATTGGGTAAAAACTATTGACATCATGACGTCGAATAAAAACTTAAAAGCCCACCAACACGGTTTATGCCATTGAAGAACCCGTTTCTTCTCGTGGAAAAATCCGGCTATAAAATGAGAAATAAAGGTATGACTTTACGGAATATTGCAAATTGAACAGATATGTTTGCCCATTGACTTGTCTACAAACATGCGGAATGAGGTACTACATACAAATATAAATAGAGCACTTTATATATTACACATGTGTAAAACAGAAAATACGTGACGGTTTTATTAAACCGGAAACAAGTTAAAGCATGTGATAAATACGTTTATTTTATTAGATGTTGACATATTAATGGCATTGAGAGATAAATTGATATTTTACTTTTATTTCATTTCAACATTTAAAGTATAACCAATACCAGCTACATTTAAGAAGCATTTTTAAACACCCATCAAGGCTGAACATTGAGTTGTTCTATATACCACTGGGATGTGTCCGAAATAAAGTGATAGAAAGTCAATGTCGCTTAGAAAAAAGCTTATAATCGTGTCCTTGGTTGCTTTTTTATAGCCTATTTATAAACTGCCCAAAACACCTGCAATCGCCCCACCTACAAACAAGGCAGCCTGTGTCCCGACAGCTAGGCCCGCTGCTCCGGCGCTCTGCGCAAGTGCAAAGTAACTTCCGGATACGACGGCTGGTCCCTGAAATGTTGAAATATGTGTTTGAGCATGTAAAAAAATTGGCCTAAAATTCACAAACAAATTATTTTGACATACCTATTAAAACGAAACAATTCAGTTGAAGCTATTGTCTCAACTGCCAGATTTGGATATCAGATTTTGCTTATATTTGACTTACTGGCCTACTTTCTGACCAGACATGTTTTTATAAAAACTTAATTTTACGGCTGTAATGAGATTTTTCAGTGGGTTGATGTTGCTTTATTCTTCTTTAGATCACTGATAGATGGATTTGTAGCTGTTGGCTTCACAGCTAATCACTGTGGTTTATTTTTGTATACAGATGTTACAAAATTTAGATAAATAAACACCAATTGAAAAACATCAACTAAGATACCAAATGTATGCATAATTACAAACCTGAATGCCAGCCGCGATAGACCCAGCAACGACACCGGCAGATCCAAACCCGAGGGCGCCTAAAGCGACAGGGGCACCAGCCAGTGTTGCAACACCCGCTGCGACGCCAAACGCTACTCTCCCAAGTCCTTAAAAAGAATGTGATTCAACAAAATTAGTTTTTGTTAAGTACACAGGTTGCTTTAAAGAATTTAGGATGGCTTTATAGTTCAAACTGATATATAGAATACCCCGTATTTTTAAAAGACCTTATAATTGAACTATTCGTCAAAGTTTGGTATCGTGCTTTGTGCTCGTGGCTGTATATGTTGACAGACTATTCTTCATCGCCCGCGTTCATATATCTGGTACCCTTTTGTCAATTAATGTTTACGAAACTTTGGTCAAATCTTCAATGTCAGGTGTGATGACCTGGTTCATGTTCAAACAAATATTACCCAACAACTTACTCGATTCACGTTTGTACTATGTTAGAATCGTTTCTCTCATATCTTAAACTGACATAGATGTTAGGGAAATACTTGAAACATTGGCTTTTAACGTAAGAACTGTTTTGTATGAGTAATGAGTCAACGTTTAACGTGTTGTTTGTACTCATTTGTTATTGATTTTCACACAGAAAACACCCACAAAGGTTGGTTCTTAAAAGGTCGAAGGAAAACAGAAATCACAATTATATATAATTAGAAAACTTCCATTTATTTTACGTTATATATATTGTACTAAATTAGGAAATTGTTTGAGATTGTTCAATTAACTTAGGCAAGTCATTTCTCAATCTCGTTTTCGTTTCAGTTATAGGCTTGAGCTTTGTATCTATGTCTTTATGTAAATCTCACTAAATATAATAAAATTAATAATAATTATAATAATAATAATAATAATAATAATAATAATAATAATAATAATAATAATAATAAAAATACAAATATAAATGATAATATGTTTCGGTTCCTTGCCAAAGACTTTCCTGTTGCGAATATTGCCAACAAGGCTTGATCGTATACAAAATAAATCTGATGTAGATTGAATGAGGATAATGAAGATGATTACGTAATATGATGGTGGTCATGATGGTAGTGGTAATGACGATTGTGATTGTCATGCTGCAGTATGGAATATAAGTACTGATAGTGCTGACTGGCTTCAGCGAAGACCACCATCATGGTAATGCCATTCAGCACTATCAGTGCTTATTCAGCTTGTTCCTTATTGCAGCATGACCTTATTCTAACTACTACTGTTTTACAAATATCAAAATGCTGCTTATAAATTCAATTTAATCGCAGCTAGTTGCACAGTATTTTAAATCGACAGAAATAATGCAGTTCTTACCTGGCATAATTGTAGAGAATGTCCGAAAAATATTATTGAAATAACAATGCTATCACGTACACAACTTGTTTACCAATACAATCACAAAGAACTGATTGCCAGCGTATTTCTCACCATGGTAAGGCCATACAAAATCAAACATATGCTTAAATTTAGTTTAGGGTAGTCATAACGTATAATACTATTATATTATTATGTTGATGTGTGCCGTTAGGTGATTTAACATAATGAACGAACGGCCTAAACTAATTGTGGTAATGTGTAACCATGCATGGATGTTTTGTTGATAACTTACTTAAACACCCTGAAAGTTTTAAATATGTATTGATTGTCTGTTTGACATAAGTGACAGGTTAGTTTTTTGGTTCTTCTGATATTTAATGTTTAGCTTAAGTAATATGATACTCCCGCCCTAGCTTTATATCAGTATAATTAAACTCTAGAGGCGGGAGTATCATATTACTTAAGCTAAACATTTAATATCACAGCAGTGAATATGTATAATGAATCATAGCTCTAAATATCGTTTCAAATTGGTAGTTTATTAAGCGTAGCTTTTAAACCTATAGGTTATCAGGAAATCTATTTATAAAGCCAGAACGGTCTGGACACATTACGGCAATATAAATAACATGTTCAACTGTACCATCAGTATTAAACTTTTGTTGTAAAGTGTGTTAAACACACATAATTTTTTCATAGCCTTATAAGAATGTAGATCGATTCATTTTCAGAAAATAGCCTGGCGCAAGTGTATTTACGTGCTTCTCATCCATCTTTGTTACACGCTCTCCGAAAATAGAGCGACGCAGAGGCATATTTATGTTTCGTTTACATATATATTAACTTAACTCTGACTATTAAGCACAGCTTTAATATAGCTTAAAGATAAATTAAAGTTGATAAAATAAAGGTAGATATGCATTTGTTAAGATATCGTTAGATGGCATGAAGAACAATCTTAATGATAGGCGGGGTACCGAACGAGTCTTTCTTAATCATTAAAATATTACTTGAGGTTACCTTACTGACCTAGCATACAACCTGATTGGCTGACATTTCGACAAAGCAAAAATCTGACACAATGAGATGATTACGATAGGTTTCGTGTATCAATTTAGTTTTGATGTTATACAATTGAAATTTTATCTGTGGATGATCTTAACCATGACTGTGACCGCAATTAAAGATCTTATTATACAGTGCAATACAACGAATATTTATCTTAATCGCAGCTGTAAACGATCAATGAGTTTTCTGAATTATGCTTTAACAACTATTCAAATATAGTTAAGTAAAACTTTAATCAATTTAAATGAAAACATGTTAATATGACAAGTATAAATGTATATGCTTAGCATACAACATGAAATAAGTTGTTTTATTCTCAATGGCAGTTAATCAAATATTTTTCCGACTTACAGAAACAAAGATATATATTAGTTTTAAAGATCATTAACAGGCTTATGTCACTGAAATTGACGAATGTCACATATTCAATGTTTAGCAACCAATGTACATACCTACCGACATGGATATGAGTCTTTCATAGTTGAACAGTTCATAAGTTTTGCTTCGCGACAGTAACGAGTATTAAGGCGTTAGGTAGGACGAGCTTGCAACCAAACAGTCGTTATGCTTTGTGATCTTCCATGCATGTACAATCTCCCCGCGTGTTAAAATTGCACATGATTGTGGATCCAATAAAGGGTGTTTGGTAACCTAAAAGTCTATGTGTATGGGGGTATGTTAAGTTTGTTTATTTGTGTTTTTAATAATATAAGATGTATGTATATTTGTTTATATCACATAATAAACGTGTGTTGAAATAAAGTTTGCTGGTTATAGGTATGCATTATCAGCCTGTGTAATAGGAAAGAATAATTGGGTATCAAATGTTAGAAAGCTTTTGAGCGAGTTTGGCTTTGGATATGTATTTGATAATGCCAGTGTACCAAATGAAAAGTATTTTTTGTGTGAGTTAAAAGCTAGAATAATTGATTGTTTTAGGCAAAAGTGGTATCGCTCTCTTGATAGTCCAGTCTTGTTTTTGTATAAAGACTTTAAAACCACTTTTGGTTATGAACATTATTTAGACATTTTACCTAAAATCTTACGCCTATTCTTTTGCAGACTTAGACTTCTTCACCCTTTAAGAATTAAAACGGGTAGATATAACCGTAATCGAATTCAACGTGGTGAAAGATATTGTTTATGTTGTAATAGAAGAGATATAGAAGACGAGTTCCATTTTATTTTTATTTGTCCATGTTTTAATCTTATTAGAAAGAAATACATCAAACGTAATTATTATATACGTCCGTCTGTACTAAAATTTATTGAACTGTTAAATTCAACAAATAGACAAGAACTTGTAAAACTATCTTTATTTGTCAAAGAAGCGTTATGTATAAGACGAACAACTCTTAATATTGAATTATAACAATGATTCATTTTTTGTTATATTTTTGTTCATTCTCACCTAATTTGAATATGTCCATACATCTGTATTCTAATTTACTCTTTATTGTATTACCTGTGTTCTCACCATGTGTTCAATTATTATATGTATATTGTTAAGAAGATGATGTACTTTGTACAAGTCTTAATAAATTATCTGTTCTGTTCTGTTCTATAAATTTACAGGACTAATTACCATAATAGTAGGATACTGAGCACTGTCATCAAGGCAATCATATAATAAGTGGGAAATCTGTTTGGTTTATTTGAAAAGTGTTAAAGGTTTTCTTCAGATAGTATTGCAACACAGTTTCTAACCGCAAAGAAATGCTTTAACTTCTTCACATTGAAATTGCACTCTGATCAAAGATACAGATAGGCAAAGCCATTAAATGCCAATTAAGAATTTTGCAATTATTTGAAATTTAAAAAGCTCGCATCTCAGCCAGATTCAAATAATTGACTCAATTTTGGAAATCGGTGTATTTCAAATGTAACTGACTATATATTTACGGAGAACGTTAAAGGCAACCTTTTTTCATGTGTCTTTTAACATTGTTTCAGCATTTACAAAAGACAATTTGTTGTACACCATTTATGCTGCTTTTTGTCATATAAGTGTATAGTTTTCTGCGTGGGTCCAGGTCAAATTATTAATATGCATATTTGCCTGTCTGAAAACAGAATTGGATTCGGGGTATATTGGCTCATTTATAAATACAAATAACTACCCAGACTCGGTTGCTTAACTAGCAACTGTTGTGTTTCCCGAAAATAGTTAATTCTATCGGATTTGATATTATCTCCGAAAAAAAAGTTTACTCCCATAATCATTCAATTAATTGAGCAAAGTCCGCATAACTGCGCGTTTTCATCAATCAATATTGGTAATATTCAAGGAAAGAAACCAGTTGAACGGAATAACTAATGATAAGACACATCTGAGGACGATCAAATGCATGACACATTCGGAAAAAAAAAACGATTTCATTTTGTCCGGTTTTTTAGACATTCTTCCGTGCCCATTGATTTTCAATCTAAATATTGATATTATAGCTAAATTGATGGCCACATGTTTCCATCGGGTCGATTTTACTGTGTGCTGATAGATTTCAAACTAACCCATTACATACTTTTATCCCTAAAAGCTTTAGAACAGCCAAATTCTTTTTTCAGTACCATTTCTTCCGGAACCAAAACCAGTACGTCGATGTCTAACCTGGTGACCCGTACAAATTAGTGTTGTTTAATCTATTGCGATCCCCGCAAATATAATTTATTTTAACACGGGGTAAATGTCGTCTGCAGCATAAATGTTTCAAATTTAGACGAATTTTAATTATGAAGATATTATCCAGTAAGTACAGCTTTTCTTATATTGTTGCATGCATTTTGTTGTTGATGAAATGATTAACACGGGTTTAAAGTATTGTTTGGAAGATATCGTTTGACATTTGTTGGTGAATTTTGATAGCTGAATAAAGGCTACTAGAAACTTGATTAAAATTCGGTTATGGAGGAAAGTTATGGAGGATAAAGATTATGTAACAGAGGAAACAAAAGGTCTTGGAACAGCCTGGCGTCAAATTTTGAGACCATGTTCTATGTGTATGCTCCTGCTTATGTACACCGGAGCAAGAAGTGTGGAGTACATTATTCAAAGAAATAAACCCTTTGGTATTAGTCAAAATAGATTGTATTTAGAGCAAATGAAATATTTTGTTTCAGGGATGTTAGCTTATATCATGATGGTATTGAACTAATTTTAGAAATAATATATTTATTTCGCTCTCGGTAACTACAACACTTATCATTAAGATATTATCAAAAACTGAAACACGATTTCTTATTTGTGTGTTTACATGTTATAGGAAGTATGGGAAAATGGTTATAATTTATTCACATTCATGTTCTATATTCAATAAGCAGAACTATTAGCGAGAGATATGATAACTAGGTATGTGTTAAAAGTCAACTTTGAATCATGTTAAATATACTGATAAATTTTGAGTGTTTTGATTGGTTAGTTATTATCACTGTCCAATCAAAACCCTTTGAAAGGTAATATACTTAAATTTAAGTTCAAACTTAGTTATGGAATTCGAATCGAGAACATTTAATCCGATACACCAATCAGCATCTCAAGTAATTTGTCTGCTTTCCGGATGGCACTAACAAATGATGAGAAGCATTAAAGATGGAGGGGAGACAAAAAGAAAGAAATCTAGAAGAATTCAAGCGGAAAGAAAGAGAGCGAAAACGTGAGAAATATGCTCCAATAACCTAGTTGCCAGCTAACAAACCGTCTCAAGAACGTCAAAAAGGCAAAGAAAAGTACAAACGAAAATGTCAAAGAAGGGAAGAGCAGAAACGCCATTTGGAAGTGATCGATTGCCAACCATCTACTAGTGGAACAAGTTTAAGAAGAAGTGCTAATTGTGAGAAGCTTGTACTTAAATTTCCATACACAAATAAATTCAGTAAAAGGTGTCTAGCGCAAAGAAGAAGTATGAGTCAGCATTAAAACGAGCACAACGGGAAATTGAAAAGCTGAAAGAGGAGAATAAGAAACTACCCAAGCAGAAAAGAAGAATACAGAAACGGATCCAAAGAGAACAGAAAAAATGGAATTAGGAAACAGCTTAATATTGATAGAGAC
Organism: Mya arenaria; assembly: GCF_026914265.1. Lineage (NCBI taxonomy): Eukaryota > Metazoa > Mollusca > Bivalvia > Myida > Myidae > Mya > Mya arenaria. Next base: position 69,697,465 of record NC_069131.1, on the reverse strand, counting down.
CCTTCAACACCAAGATCAAAAACAAAGTTTCTTTTAAGAAAAACAGGTATAAGAGTTAGCAAGAAGAGCCAAGTGTAAAGACAGCTTCTCCTTGGAGAAGCACTCACTGATACAATGAAACAGAACATGGAAAAGAAGAAACGAAGAACATTGAACAGAAGAGTAGGATTAAAAAGTACCGCTGCTTAAGCTCTCTTAGCAAACAAATGGGTGTTTCTAGAAAAAGATTGGCTCAACTGCACGTTAAAAAATGTCTGCATAACTTTTACACAAAATTATGGCCAAACGGTTGTAGATTTCACAGAACGCGAAGACAACAGTACCAATCTTCCTAGAAAAAGGGACACAAAACAAACTGAAGATGGAACAAAGCAAAATAGAACCTTAAATAACTACCTTCATAATATTTATGACAAGTTTAAGATTGAAAACCCATCCATTGAAATATCCAAAACTTCATTTCTACGAATTTAGCATTTTGTACTCTTGTTTCTCGTCCCGAAAAACATGTTTGTGCATTCATCACCAAAAACTTTGCTTTTAGTTGCTAAGCCATAACAGCAGCCGAACTCCAAATTAGTGCCAATCCGGATGATTTCATAAAGTCATTTGACAAAAATAAGGTTGAGAAGAAGATGTTAAAGGAGCAGTTGGATCTACTCTTGCTGATGCAGTTTCCCATTTTTGCTTAAAGATCATTTAAAATTGAAAACTATCAATTGCGCAATGACTTGAAAATCAAGCAGATACTGGCCGGTCGACATCGTATCCTACCTAGATTTTTAGTATATAATTATACATTGTTCTGGTTCAAAGCCAATCTGTCCAGGATCGCGAAAATGAGCGGAAGCTCCATGCTAAATAGTTTGGCCAAAACACATTTTTATGTTAATCTAAATTAATTAACAAGCGCCAGACTCATTTAGCATCAAGTAATCCGATAGAATGATTTCAACCAACAACGTTTACAACAGTTTATTTGACAACATTTAGCTTACATTGTTGGTCACTACGTACGCTGATCTTTTTGCAGCAGTCAATTGGGGCTATCGAAACGAGATTTAGAATAATTACGAAGTGCTATGCCACATAATAATCTGTGATTGATATGATTGTTATCCTCTATCAGCATAAACCATTTTACGTTAAAAGCAATAAATAATTTAATGTTAGAAAGTGTTGTGAACCTGCTTTTATTATATACCCATCATAAATCCACAAGCAAGACCTATCGCAAAATACAGTAGTCCGTATTCCACTCCAGTGTAATACGGCCGTATTCCATTCTTGTGACGTCACGTCATAACAAGTATCATTGCGCGATATTAAAATGACGTCAAGAAACAAAACAGCGCGTCGTTAAAATGACATTTATTATAAAAGCATGTGGCTTTTAAGTGATTTAATCAGTAATGTATATAATAAAAGGGTTATTAGTACTGCGTTTCGATCCTCGTGAAATCCGAATCTGCTAAAATCCAATCGAGTCCAAAACACCCCCCCCCCCGCAGTACTTATAACCCTATTATATTTAAAACGTTTCGCGTTAAGTTAAGCTGCACCGGTACTCAGATACATGCTACCAAGGTATTTAAAGGCATGACCGTGTTAATTATTTCCAGCGCTACTAATGAGCGCAGAATTCCGGGTGTTGCTTTGTGTTAGACCACTTGTCAAGGGAGATCCTGAGTAGCCAACCTCTATCTACATTGACATCAGGTACTAGCGGTCGAGACGCAAGCCGCCCCTGGGCGCTAACGAGCGCAATATCAACAGAAACAACCGCTTCCAAGTCGATTAAAGAGAACACATATAACGTTACGTGATATAGTGGCCAAGTTCTTCACATACATCACACTAGATCGCCTGTATAAATGGCGGGGACTTGCAAAATACAAGGGCTTCAATTTTCGTAAACAAGATCTTAAAAGAGAGCGCTCGCGACATCTTTTCTTTGCCAGACATCAAATCAAGTCCTAACGACCACTCAGTATTTGTTGTTGATCAGTGTATCCTCAGTGAACGATCACTTACATCAATACTATATAATCCGTTTTTATTATGGCTTTTATCTGTCTGTATTTGATGTATGAAGTGTTCATATATAATTAACCTGTGCTTGATTTCATACCTGCCGCTTTATAATAGCATATTGTATCTGCCTTTGTCATCTTTAAAGTTGTGACAATGCTAACATTGGGTACTGGCAGACATTATAAACTCAAATATTGACTAAATGATCAAGGTTGTATAAAATACTGAAAGACAGACTATTTGTGGGCCGGTTATTTTAAAAGGAATCATATTTCGTTAATAAACTTCAGGACATTATTGATACGCAACAGCAATCACTTGAAATTTAAAGCTTTGGCAGCCAAGAGCTATTAACATTTTCGTGTAAACGTGTGCTTATATCATTTTCTGAAATCGGATTTGTACATCGCACAATATTTTGAAGGAATAAAAGGAAATTGCAGTAAAAGTGACATAATATCAATCTTGTTAAGGTATATATATGTGTTCACTTGTGGATAAACTATTTATTTATTTAACTTACATTATAAAATGCTTATGTATAGTGATTGTAACAAGCATATTTATTATTTATTGAAATATTTCTGCGTGTTAATTCATTGATTTAGAAACATCGTCACAGAGAGCGCGATTCTTACATGTGCAGACTTGATTTCTAATAAGTTTCAACTTGTTATTACAATGTTTTTCTTTCAGATTAAAATTTGTGTCGTGCCATCATGGATCCGAGGGTTTTATTCTTTGCTGGACTTTTATTAACAGGGAGTGTGCCTTCCTGTAATGCTCGACGCTCCGGCGATGGTATGTATTTCTCGTTTAGATTTTTGAAACTCAGTTCTAATGCTGATGGTGAGTTCTACACTTTAAGTACCGATCGATGCACCGTCTTTTATCTATATACACACTCTGATCTAAATGAATATGGCAATTGTTCGAATTCTTTTGAAGCCTAATTTACTATATTCACTTGAAAATTGAAATAATTAATACGGAATTTAATCAACGCCTAGACGAAATTCATGTTCAATAAAACAGACATAAGGTTCAAATATGTGTGCATGTAACTGCATTTCTGATGTATTTCTTGACGCAATGAACACATTATTTCACATAATTTAGAATCTAGCTCCGGTTAATACAACCTAAATCTTTGTAGATGACTCTTGGTTCAGCCTGACGAATCTTGTCATGGGCGGCGTTGCTGGGATAGGTGCCGTTGTTGCGGCACCCGTTGTGCTAGGGGCAGCTGGGTTTGGAGCCGCTGGTGTTGCGGCCGGATCGTTGGCGGCTGCCGTTCAGGTAAATGCGTAAACGATGTGTTTTATAATAATTAATATAAGATCTATAAATACAATCACCATAATATTTTATGTCATTCATCAAATAACATACCAATTGCATCTCAAATAATAAATAATAAAACAAGGAGCTTATAATCGGAGCCCGCAGCACGCAATCCGGTATACAGTCTATAAACCAAAGGAACTAACTGGTCCGCATCAAGGATCTGCATACTATTTACACTACGCTCGTAATGTAGAAGTATAATTGGGTATCATGGGTATGAGACGATGTAAGGAACTGTGGTCTACACGTTATATCAAATATCTAAACCTTAAAGCATTAACTCGATGAGTGTCCGATTAGCGAAGTGATTCGCGCACTGGTTTCTCACTTAGGCGACCCTGGCTTGGGCGCATGTGAGTTTGGTTAGTGGTCACCAAGCTGTACAAGTTGAGTTTCTCCCCGGTACTCATGTTCCCCCGTAACATAAGACCACACTCTCGGGCAACATCGTGCCAACGAGAATGACTTAGTATAAGTTATCATAACTCTCTTCACAATCGTTGTAAAATATATGATGTTCAAACTTGGTCAGTGTTACATACTATTTAATTACAACATTTTTTTTCTTTAATAGGGACCAGCAGTTGTTTCTGGGAGTGCATTTGCGCTTGCGCAAAGTGCAGGTGCGGCTGGTCTTGGAGTCGGGGCTAAGGCCGCATTGTTTATGGGAGGGGCGGCTGCTGGGTCTGCAGCCAGCAAGAAGAACGATGATGAATAAACACATTTGTCAACTGTTATATTTTGTTTCCATTAAATACACTGTGCTTATAGTTATATTTCAATTGTTTAGACCACCTTGAATATATAATTAAAAATATGTAAAGGTTTAAACACTTTAAATTGAAAAAAAGTTCTACTTATTGAATTAAATGGTGTATTCATTGCTAAGGCAACCTTAAAGAGAATTATTATTATTTAATCCTATTTACTTGATTATATTAAGACAATGCAAATAAGTATCAACTTTTGTTACAATCCAGTTATGTTTATTCATTAGCTTTCAAACTATTATTTGTTGTATATCGTTGCATCTCTTTTCTATTATACGTTTGAACTTCAATATAACCAACATTTATTCAACACTCAACTGTAATAAAGCTTCTTTGAAATGAAATAAGTTTATTTTCATTCATACATAGATTCGGGTCCGTGTATAGACCGTCTTTTCGTTTTTCGTTTTTTACAATTGAAAGTATAAAACGAAAAAGGAACATAAATATCATTTTTGGTTTTTCTAATGATTGAATAGAAAACTAAAATTTATAGACTTGAAAGAGCGATGTTGACTGGGATCAAAATATATACAACCGTTGCCTGAACACGGGTTTCGAAACTCTAATCCCCATTGCCACATCTTGAAAATTATTCCACTTAAACAACAAAAAAGGCTCAAGATACACGACAAGTTAGTTCACGTGTGATACGTTTGATATACATAAACTACAACAGTCGCTCGCAGAGCTATTTCCGAGAAAATGCAAATAAAAAATATACCATTAATTCAACACAGAACCTGGAATATAATAAATGCGTTCACAACAGATTAGAAGTTATAATGCATTACAAAATTATAGTTGAGATATAAAAATATCATATCAAATTATTATAAATACATCAATTTTTACATCAATTTCAAATAAATGATTACACGATTGTTCAGACGATATGTTTTTGTCGTTTTGTTGGAAAAAAAAGTTTGACTAAAATCCAAAAATTAATCCAAATAATATTGATAAAAAACAGATTGCCAAACAAAACAAAAAAGCCGCGCAAAGCACAACTGCAGATGTGTAGTCAGCCCCCGTTCTGTCAACAATAAGCGGCATTGAAATATGTTTGCCACCAATATATACTATCAATACTGGTTGAGTTTGTAAATCCGAACAGTTTATAAATACCGAACACCTGTTAAATCACGTGTTTGTTTACCTTGATCGATAATTCGATGATCTAAATCGATACAGACGCTTGCCTTAGCAAAGAATGCGAATTTTCGTCATGTTTAATTGAGTATTTTTCTTATAAACCTCTGTAAAACTCCTAAGCAGGTGAAATGTAAATATGCAGCACGCGGGAGAATGACGTCACAGACTTAAGTCGCACTGTAATCAATATCATGGATAAGGAATGTTCTTAGATTTTCGAAACAAGGGACACAACTCAAATTTTCTAAGATTAGATTCTGTTCGAGTTGATTCCCATTCCCATTGTGTGTTTGATTAAAAATGAAAACAAAATATGACGGAATAGCAATCTATTTTTAGATAAAATATAATTTTAAAAGCGATCGGGATTTACATTCTCTATTTCACCGTGTGAATGATGATCTACTGTGCTTGAAATGAACGTTTTGCGTTTATGAATCAAAATATTTTGTGAATGTGTACTTCATCAGAGGCTGAAGTTTGAACCAAACATTATTAATGCCAAGTTTGAATCTACTAGAACCAAAACTCGCAAAGATATTGTTAAAAATCTGTCAAAACTGTTCGGATTTACAAACTCAACCAGTATACGTCTTCCGATCAAACAAAATATTCGATTAAAAACATTCCATTAATTTTTGTTCAATTTACCTGCTACAAATTATCCTGCCAAACGTAAAAAAAGAATCAACCTTTTCATACGGGAGATTCTGATATGGTGTCTTAAAGTCAAATGTATATATACAATGAAAAGACGAAAGATATTTTAAACAAAAATATATATGTGAACAGTTTTAAAGCTCAAGAATATAGAAAGTCATAATCGTAGGAGAGGGACGTACCTGATGTTGGCATAACTTGTGGCCCAATCGTTTTGCATGTTTGATAAAATAGTATTTGTTTACAATCATATAGACCTGTTTATGTTGTATTGATTAGTTCATTGTTATACTATATTACAATGTAATACTTACTGAATCAAATAGTTATCTATCCATTTCAATAACTGATTTTAAAGTAATAGTGTAATAAATCTTTGTCCTAATTAATATATGTATTGTATGGCTATTTTTAATTAACATTCCATTATATCCTTATAAATGCATACCATTAAATTGTTAAAAGTATAAGTATATGCAAGTTATCACTGTTTAATAATGTTCATACTGAACATGTATTTTGTATAAACACGTCATGAAAAACAATTGCCTACTTACTGACTTACTTTCCTACATGAAGAATTACATGTAGGACTCAGTTTAAAAATAATCATTAATAACTAGCGATTCTTCTAGTAAGTAAACTCATCTGTTATAACACATTTATTGTATAAATTGAAGCGTTGATATTTTATGACATGTATCAAATTACTTCAGCCTGTCAAAAACAGGAAGAAATAGGTATGAGTTTAAACTCGTTGACAAAGGTTGTGCTGAAGTGTTTACATTACATTCTACACAACTTACTTGAAAAGTATTTAGTTGAGTATCATCAGTGCCACATCTGTTCCAATATATGATCTTAACATTTAAGAATTTTATAAACTGGATGATGTTCTGAAATAACTTTTAGATATTGTAAACTAGTCATTAAAAGTCATTCCGCATTTTTCATACGTCAAATTAAATTTTGTGTTTAGCACCTGACGGATAACGTGCTACAATGTGCCTTAACATAGTGTTTCTTAACTATTTCTGTTAATGATTTGCTTATCACCTCATTTACAAGATATTTGGTTCGTATGTCTTGTCAGAAAAGAAATATTTACACATGTTCATGGTGTGCTTGACATTCTTTTTCGATCAGTTTTACAAACAGGATCAGCCGTTAAGATTCGCCCGCACCATTGTATTTAATGAACTAGCAATTAGCATAAGACTTACCCAGATCCATTTTGAAGGCACAAGGACCAATGCCAAATCAATTCGAAAGAAGGTAAAAACGACTTCAAGACACAACATATTATCAAGATACAAAAATAATTATCTTAATACGATATATTTAAAAAATAAGACATGAAATGATAATTTATGTACGTTAGTAAAAGATGTTAAAATGAAGCAAACAATGTCCTAGTTTTAGTTTTCTCAGTTTTCGAACTATTGCATTAAAAGCACAGTATAATTGTCATCAAAATTGTTGTATGTTGGTTCGTTGGCCTGACTCTATAGCTGATCATAGGTCATTTCTGTTTCCCTCTGTCCTAATCGTATTTCCGAGTTTTGTTCTGCAATTATAATATATCGCATCAAACATGTATAAGTGCTAAGTTTTGATGCAGGAGCTTAAGTATGCTTTGTTAAATGGAAACCTGCGGAAGAGTCCCGACATATTATCTGTATATAAAAATAAATTGATATAAAATGAGAATTTACTCTAGGCATTAACATTTAATGTTTTATTACAAATGTGACAGGAAGCAAAGATAATCAAAGAAACCAGCAGCTGTTCAAATAAACAAAGTACCTAAAAATCCCGATAAAGCTGCGAGAGCACTTATTGTGGAAGAACCGATGTAAACTCGTCTTTCTGAAAATTAAAGTTTGGCAACAACATGTAGCAAACTACAATTAAAAATAGTGTTGGTCTGTTCAAATATATAATTTATTTGTATAAATACATTATCTCAAACTTTATACAAATTATTGCTGACATTATGATAAAATATTCTTATCCCACGTGAAAGGGTATCATAGTGCGGCCCTTTGATTGTGGGATAAATAGCGTTGTTTGCAAAAGGGAGAAATACTTACATGCTTCGTTAAGTGTGCAACTTATCTTCATACCTTTTATTTAAAAGAACCTATCAACATATTCATGAATTGCACTATATTTCTGAATTTTCTAAATGTTGTGGGGTCAGTGCTCAGGACTCCGAAAAACGATTAAAATTGAAAGGGATAATTTTTACCTGGGTATGGATAAAATATATACATTAAAGGCGACTGGGAACAAACTTCGGCTTTAAAAGGGGCTTGATAAACAGAAGCTTTTATTATCAAAACAAGGTGAAACACAGAAAGTTTTCGAGCACCCTTTTCAATTGAATCTAAATTCAATACTGTGTTCTTGAATATGTCGAAGCTTAAACATCTTTTTCTACCAAACAAATTATCTGAATGCGCAATTATCTTATTTTTTACAAATTAAATGAAACTGTCGCATAAAACGTGTAAACGCAAATATGCTTATATTATTGACACGTAACCGTACAATCCATGCCTTCAAGACCATTGATGCAGCCATATAAACATTCGCCATCGATGTTACAGCTCATCTCGGAATTCCCTTGCTGACAATTGTTAGGAAATTTGATATCACACATACTTCCAAAGAAATCTCCCGAGCAACCTTTGAAACAGTATCCATTATTTTGTTCGCATTTTCTTTCCCAACACGTGGTGCTACATAATTCATTGCAAAGTAACCCATGGTAAGTTGTGTCTGTACACGATAGACAGATTCCCGAATCTTGCTGACATGTTTTCCAGTTTGAGCCGCAAGGAATGTCACACTTGTCTCTCCAAAAGGGTCCTGCACAACCATTGATACAAGCGCCAGTCTCAGAATTGCACTGCCCATTCTGACAGTTAAAACTGCAACTTATACAACTTCCACTCCCGTGGGGATAAGCACCGTCGTTACATATCAACCACTTTCCATCAGTTTTATTACATGGTATACAATATGCATTAAGGGAAACACAACTTTGAGAACAACCAATACCATAAAAACCATCAATGCAACCGGATATACACACTGGCCCACTGTTGCAAACATTATCTTTGCAATTATCTGAACAATTACAGCACGCATTGTTATCAATATACAACGTTTGGTTAATACATTTATCACACGCGGTTCCGATGCAATATTGAAACTGACACTCACATTCCTTTTCATGATTAGCATACCCAAGTAAACACGATTTGCGAATTGCAATTAGGCGAACATTGACAGGTTGGTCCACTATAGCCATTGTAGCATGACTCGCATTGAGCGTTATCATATTGTCGGCATGATGCGCATGTAAATTCACAAGGTGTTGAACAATTGTCACCTGAATATCCACCAACACAACCATTTGTGCATTTCCCCTGATATCCTGAACATGTTGCTCCTTTGCAATAATCCGAGCATTGTACGTCACATGTTTGTTCGTAAAAGCCTGATTTACATTGGTCGCATTTATTGCCCGAAAAGTTCACATGACATTCACAAAAGCCATTGCTTCTGTTACAGGACGATGTAGTACATCCTACGCTGCAAACATGGTCACAGTTCTAACAGTACCTTCCATCGGCACAAGAATCACATTTTGCTGCTACGAAGTTTTGGCGACATGAGCAAGTGCCATCTTTTAAGCACAGTCCATTAACACATCCTACGGAACAGGATACATTGCAGTATGTCCCATAGTATCCTGACTGACATTCATTGCAAGTATACCACTTGAATCTATCCCGACAATTGCAACTACCGTCCTCATTGCATACGTCATCCTGACATCCCGATGAACAGGGTATTTGACAGAAGGTACTCGTTCCATAGAACCCCGTTTTACAAGACTTACAATCAGTTCCATTCGAACATCGGCAGTTCTGATTAGTGCAAAATAGTGTACAATTTGAACCATATTGTCCTTGTGCACATGTACTGCATGTTGCTCCTTCCCAATTTGCTTTACACGAAATACATGTGCCATCATTATAACAGACACCGCCTTCACACCCGACGGAACACCTCTTGTTACATAAATTTACCCGGTCGTAAAATGTTTCCTTGCAAGCGGAATATGGTTTACCAGCTGCCTGAGGGCAATTAGTACAGTTTCCGTAACATAGACTTTTGCATCTATAGCCCTATATACCATCAACGCAGCCATCAAAACATGTATTTTCTCCTCTTACAGGTACATATCCACATCTAGACTTTCCTCCCTTGCTGCATCCACAGGTCAGAGTGCAGTCCAACCCGTCAATGAAGACTAGCACGACACAAAATGTGTTTAAAATATATATTTCTTTGTATTTACTCTTTGTCATGTTTATCTTAATTTCGTTACAAAGTAAAAGATATGATACACTTTACCGGATAGCACATACCTGCTATACATGAACGTGCCAAGAAGAGTAGACCAAATACCAAAAAATACATCACGTATAAGTTGTGTCTGCAACAGAAAGAATCCGTTGTTTTAATTTACCGAACAAGTTTTTAGTAAATGGTCGAATATATATACTATTTATATTACAAATGTAAAAAATTAGCGGTTTATGCTCATATGTATTTACAATAATTTATCTTGTTTAAACCTGTTTGCTTTATTGTTCTACCAAACCTTTTACAGTACGTGCAATACAGCATCCTGTTAACACTCTGTATGCTTGCTCCTTATATGGCTAAATCTCTCTGCAACCAGGCTTTTGTGTGAGAATATAACTGGTGGCTGCTTTAAACAAAAGGTTTCGATATTGTCAAAAAACAGGATTACTCAAGAAAGAAAATGTTCCCCTTTGCCAAAATGTTTTAAAGGCATTACAGTTGACAATCGTTACTGATCACCACGGCGTATATCTGTTGTTCTATTAAATCAACAGAATCAAACTTAATTTACAAAAATAAGAAAATCAGGTTTTTAACTCTTTTCAATAAGAAGTATTGATAAGAATAACGAGGCTTCTAAACACGGCCATCCTGTAGTTCGTTAATATTATCCTTTTTACAAATTATTGCCCCCCAATTGACTATGGAACTTAGGTTTAAGTTTTAGAGCAGGTTGGGATATATAATGATAACTTATATACCCTTCATTCAATTGACTTAATACTTCACACAATTATTCAGGACCATCACACAATGAGGTTAAATAACTTGATATTATCCTTAATACAAGTTATTGCCCCTGATTGACTTAACGTTTTAGGCCAGGTTAAAGGTTTAGGGCATGTTGGGATTTTAATAAAAAAACTCATGTATGTATAATACCCTTCATTCAAATCACTTAATATTTCGCACAATTACTGACGACCATCTCACAATAAGTTCCATTTTAACCCTTAATACAAATAATGGCACTTGATTTTTTTATTTCTCTTTTAATTTATTTTGACATGCACATTTATATATTCTTTACCACATTTTCATAAAGGAAAAACACGTTGTTTGAATGACTTGCGTCATTGTTTGGGCGGGCTGGTGGGAGAGCAGTGTCAAAGTCACCTTATGTATCAAATAATTTAGCTAGGTGTGACATAAAGAGATCCATTTCCCTTCAAACAAACCTAATATCGTTCATTGTTCATTTTCTATGAACATTAATTTAACTGCAATATATGTTCTCGTGTAAGTGTATTAATCTGTATTAAATTATTAAGATGAAGATGATATTCAAGCGTAAATGTATATCGGGTAACTATGTTCTGATGACAATGATGATTGGATTGTGCATCATCGGAACAGTCTACATCGTCTTTTTGTGCATTATTGAGTACAACAGAAACACAAGCAATATAGTTTCAATGTTAAAAATAATAATAAAAACACAGTCAGCCTACTCCAGACATACACCTATAACCGATGTTTTAGGCGCCAACGGCCTACACCACAAATTCCATTATGACCGACACTTGAAGCGCCGACAGCTTGCTGTTACATATTTCAATGGACGGTTCGTATCCTTAAAATAAAAATGATTTTCTAACAGATGAACATACTCGATCGTGCCTTTACAGGGACTTGGTGTACTCCAACATAAGTTAAATTGGACTCTCTCACAAATAAGGATGAGAAAATGTTTATCGCATATTGTCGTGTGTTCGTGCTGTATGAAATAATGAGGCACGCGGGTGAATTTTATGAATCGGGCTACAAATGACATTAATCTAAAACCCATATTCTTTGAGCCAACAGTAGTTTAGCATGTACATAAAGTGACCTGTTGATGTTTTAAGCCAATTTGCATTAAAGGTAACGCGATAACAATACCGCCGTCATCTGATAGACTCATCGGAAAAAACGTATTCCGATGTAGAAGTGAAATAAATAGCACCATGACCTCGTAACAACCTCATAAAATGTGTCCTTGCAGCTGTAGCATGGTCTGCCATCTTCCTGTCCACATGTAAAACAGTTCCCTCTACAGGGATTATGGCATCTATGTCCATATATTCCATCAACGCAGCCATCAAAGCAATAATTGTCTCCTAGCCCATTCTTATATCCACATTGTTCCGCTCCTCCCTTACAGCACATACAGTCCATCTCGCATACCATCCCGTCTATAAAGACTACACAAGACAAATGTGTTAAACATATAGTTTTTGTTTTTATGTTTACCCAGTGCCATTTAACCGGGTTTATGATTAAACTTTTTCCTACTGAGCTTGTTTCTGTAGTGTTTCGCATAAATATTAAACCTCTTTTAAAAGTTTCCATCGATTAATTTCATCACCGATGTTGATCTGTCGGGCTACGTGTGTACGTTGTTTTATATCAGTATTCCCGTTCCTTGCCATATCTGTCCTTTCGGAAAGCCATGAAGTGTGTATATTAACCATGTAAAAGTCACGTGATGAGTACAGATGAATATACCGACGTTATTGTTTAAATTTACTGGGATTTAGGTATTAGACACACGCAGTAAAAATCAAAGTGGAAAGTTTTGCAAGAGCTGCGAATAATGCATGCGTTGTAAGCGATGGGATACGTCAGTAATTAAGATTCAATGCGTTATACACAACGATATCAATTTCGTGTAAGTTCTTGACAATTTTATTTTATTCTTGCGATTGTATCATCTATTGTCTAGTCCCTTTAAATAATATATAGCTGTGTTGTGATGATTTATACAGAACGAAAGCAATTCACATTGAAGCAATCACGGTTTCTTACCTCAATACTCTGATAATCCAAAATTATATTCCAGATACAGTATTTAATATCTTGCGTACGCTGAAAAACGTTAAATGTTCTAAATTTCATCATGCACCGACGTAAAAGATATGCATAGTCCAGATACAGCATTTAATGTCTTGCGTACGCTGAAAGACGTTAAATGTTCTAAATGTTATCATGCACCGACGCCTGAATAACTTAGCTTATAAGTATTAAACTACCAATATATGTATAGGGGCCAACTGAAGAGATAAGGTAATTATGTTAAGTACAAAGCGAGTGTCGAAATTCGAATTCAGATTTGAATTTCTAGATCTTATTGACTTATTTTAACATTTCCGGACTTGCTATTTGTTTCGAATTATATCCAATCATCAATGAATTTAAAAATGTGCGCGTATAACACGTTCGTTGACCAAAAATGCATGTAAGTTTACTAAAAATGCATGTAAGTTTACTAAATTTACGTTGTAAAGATGAGCAATGATATTCCAGGAAGTATTTTTTGGAAGTTAGTTCTAAAATAAAGATAATAACTTTAATTTACAATTTGTTCAGGTTTGAAGCATACGTACGATCTTGTTGAAAATGTTGAAAAACATTTAATGAAACTAAACAAATACATAGTAGTAAATCGACTATAAATTATAGTAACTGCTACTATAAATAGTTTTAACTCCACTCAAACATTAAATTGCATGTTATAAAGCCGACCGTCTTGCAAATTATCTTGCATGAAATAAAATGTTTACAAAATTCTTTCTCAAGAATAACTCGCTTACACCACACAACCACATTACAGCACTTGACTACAGCGTTGTCCCTGTAGTTTTCAGTGTTGATTAACACGCAGTCACCTTTATAGCATGCATTTAATGTCCATTCTAAAACAAATAACACAAGTTCAAAGCTGAAACATATATTCCTTTGGCATGCTTTCTGACTTCTTATTCAAATAAAAACTCATCGATTATGATTTTTAACAATTGTGATGATAATGATAATTCAAACCTATTTCATGATTGGTTTGATTGCAATCACCGTCAATGTAAAATGAATACTCATCGCACTTCACAATATCAGTGATCACTTCCTGATTAACTAGCTAGAATTGATAAAGGCTCCCTAACCTTATTGATACTAACGACAAATAATTGAAGTTCAAACTCCTTAACTGTCTTAATTATTAACAACTAATTTGAAACTGATTTTGAATGAGCTTGGATTTCCATATTTATTTATGGAACCTGTTGTTAGAACAGTATAGGTTTTTTCAGTTTTTATAGTTTATTCATGTCTCATATGTACAAAACATGACAAAGCATAAAATACAAATATCTAGGAGTTCCGTGCACATACATTCATAAAATTCAATTATAGGAGACTAAAAAACCATATCTCGACATTATATGATAGTTACTTAGAACAATGGAGTACAAATGTTAAAAAATCAGATAAAATAACAGCATTATTTAGTTTACTTCAATCAAGATTCTGGGATAAAACTTTTTTTGTACTAATTGCAAAAAGTAAAATATAGTACTTACTAGATTTAGACGTTCAGCACATAACCTTAATATTGAAAAAATGGATATATAAAAATAAAACCGTGAAGATAAAACACGAAGTAACAGATATAATACGAATGATGTTGAACAAAGATATCCATTGTTGTTAGTGTTTTCTCATTATTGGGACATACGCCCAAAATATATACTCCGGTATTATAAACACTTTCCTCATCTGCCCAAATTTTCTATTGAAGAAATGCTTTACTTAGTAAGCATGCTTAAATATTGACATTCGCCTAATCCTTTGTATTACGTAACTTGACGTTTATAGTGTATAACACGCAAGACGTTATGACGTCATTGTTTGTTTCAATATTGTGTTCCAATTTAATAAGCGCGACGTCATTTAACCAATGACATATGACGTTACAAAAAACAGCTGTCCTATTATACAAACGTAAGTTGTCGGTTACACTTCATTTAGAGCAAATACTCAATTTCAAAGATACTGCTAATTGTTTGTCGTAACAAGTAATCCTAGCACGCTTCATGGAATTTGCTCGCGTGCCCTTCTACGTTCTTACAGCATAAACGCACGAAACAATGGGATCACTCCCTAATTTGATGCAATGTTCTTTTTGAACATGCTAATATGATTTTAGCTTGACTTAAGTTGTAATTAAAATGAATACACAAAAACATAAGAGCAACCCACTGTTGCTCATTGGAACATTTATTCACAGAATCTTACTTCATTTTTTTCAGTTGGCAGCATAATGATATTTTATATCGGGCACAATTATCATGCTTGTTGTCGTACTCGATAAACCGAGAGAACCTCCAATATACATGCATACATACAATTCCAAATAATGAGATGTTCTAAAATTCATGTAAAGTAAACTTTGCTTGAGGAAAATACGGCATCCGCTTGTCAATAAACAAATCAATGAAAACTATAGTGTTGCTGAACCTCCCTCCATCTAGTCCCAATTCGAATTTTTTTATAGGAATAAAATTTAAGGTAAAACAGCAAATAATAGGACAGGAAATGAAACTTAAACCACACCAAAGACTGTCTTGCTGTGAAACATACAATCATTATTATTGAACAGTTAAAGTGATTTGTATCACAAAAGCGCAGTTTGCTATATAGAATATAAACGCAAACTACACTACTGCTAGAACGAAAAATGGTTTATAGTCCTTATATTTCGACAATACTCATAGTCAACTCAACCCACAAAAGGCACTCGAACCACATTGGGATAAACAGTAGTTACACGCCTATCCACAGAAAAAACAACAACATGATTCTGCTTGAAGGTGCCCCATGCTGTATTCATGTGTATGTGCTTGTGTATGTGCTTGTCTACTGAGCATCTATATAACCGGCAAATCTAGCTATTAAAGCAATTATCTTTACTTTTTATATAATAGTAATCGTATTTCTTCCTCTATACATTCGATTAATCAGCATAAAACGCATCGTTTCTTATGTTCGAATTAATGGCTTACGGTGTATACCAACACCAATTACGGAAAGTTAACTTTTAACTATTCCAAATTATTCAAGATTAGGTAAAATTAGTCGAGTTAACAGAGCATACATATTTAAGCCATCAATCATTATATTATATAGCTATCAATTTCATTTTGCATATACAATAGTAAAAATGCAGCACGCCATATTGAAACATCCGTATCACCATTGTCGTTTTCTGAATCCGTATCATGCTAGTACGGTTTGTAGTCTAGGAACTGATTTCGCATCACTTAAATTAGCGTGACAAAAATAATTGGTTAACGCTGTCAAATGGTTGACACATAACATTACCTTATATTACTCACGCCAACAGTAGCACGTAAATATTCAGGAACATGGTATTTAAAGAAACATGAGAATAAGAACGAAGCAGAGAACATATCCGATATATCTAGACAATTCGTTTTTTGTCAATTCGAAGATCATTAATTGTTACATTATCATACACATAAGCTGCTCGCCAATATACAAAGAAGGCGAAGGTGTCATCGATAGTGAGAGGGATACTTTATTTTCTTCGATATGAATAGGCATCGAATCACTACTAAGTAACTAGAAAATCGTACTAAACAATTGTATATACAATACCTTCAACAATGCAACGATAAAGTAAACTAAAGACTACCGTTTTTAGCCTCTGTAGAACTTGAAATTATGACATTATTAAATGGAAGTGCGGGGCGACTTTTTTCAGCCTCCTAACGGCACTCACAAATCTGCTGTATAATAGGATTAACCACTTAATTTATAGAAACGTTTACGAAGATTGCTAAAACGTTTCTAATGGACTATCTTTAGTGGAACAAGCCTACAGCCATACTTGAAGTGGTAGAACGAGTAACTTTGATACACACTACCACGTCGTCGTAGTATTGTTCAATTGGTAATGTAAGGTCACCGGCCCAAAATGTTTTTTAATACTGAAACTGCATGATCAGAACTGTCACAAATTTATCGATAACAGCCTATCAAGAGCAGGACCATCATTCCTTTACTACGAATTTTCAGTAAAAGATGTTTTACGTAATGCATGTAGGTCATAAATACTTCAGTGAGGCTTTAGATAAAGTTAAGACGTAATAATATCAGAACATGCAAATCACAACTACTTATTCATAGCAGTTAATTAAAATGGTACAAGCTATAAAATGCAATAAATGCTACTTTCCTTGAAATCGAAATATAAAGTTACAAATGAATACTTTTCACAACGTTCTATTTGTTGAGGTTACACTCTTCTGTACCGCGTACCGAACAAGTAACCAAGGCTCTAAACAGTATCCATAGACACATCGGATATCCGTTTAAAAATCTACTATACACATATGTTATTTATTACCAATTGTTATCATATCACAGGTAAGAATGGGAGTTAAGTCCGGGACCATATTAAATCCAGTGTCCAGTACACACACGAAATACCGAACTGAATTTACACTGGGCGACAAATAAATCATACTTGAAGACTTGGCAAGAAATTAACCACACGACAGTGCCATACAAAACAAAACAAATGCATATACCTAGGCTCTATTTACCACGATACTATTGATACATTATTATGAACATTGATCGAAATAGTTTGCCACTTATCATTTATGTTAAACATTGATCTGCTGGATTCGCAGATTAAGTCCAACTCTACATTTGCCACATGTAGATGAACAACAAAACAATAAAACTTCAAGGATTTATCAGTAGCCTTACATTCAACACTAACTGTGTGATGAAAAATACAAGGTCAAGCTAAATAGTCGAAAATTAAAGAAAAATCCTTGTTTAGGTCTCATACGTCGATGAACTGCAGAGGGAGATAAACCACTACAAACACTAGTTAAAAAACCTTAACGGGAGATACACAGCATAATCAAGTAACAAACACATTACATACATATTTAAGAAATATTACACATCACTAAGGGTCATATGACATTATAAGGACCGGCCAGTCAGCCCCCGAAAGTGTAGGTCCATTCACCTTCGGGGGCTGACTGGCCGGTCCTTATAATGCCATATGACCCGAAGTGGTGTGTTAATATTTCTTATGTTATACCGAACATTTTATAGTACCATTAAATATTTTAATGCAATTAAGATGTGTTTTATTGAACAGAGCTAATTATGTTTACTTACGACAAATCTACGTCGTTGTGAAAAAAGCAAGCCGCATCTACCAGTTGCATGACGTCATCGGTCCATATAACATTTTTGGCGAGGTCCGGACCGGCAAAAAATATGATATGGACCGGTGACATCATAAACTGGATTATTCTCAAAATACAGTGATATACGGATCGATCGAGTTTATACGAGTATATACAAAGAAGGGACACATTTATGTGAGGTATAATATCAACATAAAGTTATCAGTCTCCGTGGCCTAGTTGTTAGGCGTCCGCCTACGGAGCGGAAGGTCGTGGGTTCGATCCCTGGGCGCGTCATACCAAGAGACGTTAAAAGTTGGTATAAGTAGCTTTCTTGCCTGGCGCTTGGCATTTAAAGGGTAAAGCTTGGAAAAGTGGTGTTAAAACCTACGTTTGCGAAACAAACCGGATAATCGTCGTCCGACACACATCACAAAATAAGTATATTTATTATGTTATTATTTATGTTTATTATATGTTTTCTTTAGTTTTAATGTTTTATAACATGTTCAGAGACGTAAAGCTCCTAAAAGGTTTGAGACCCTACCTTTTTTAATTACTTGTTAGCTCATAAGACCCTTTCGAGTAAGAAAGCATCTAAAGAAGATATGTATCAAACTATATTATACCTAAGAGTGGTCAACCATTTTACAAGAAGACCTCATGCGCACACAGATTGTTCAAACAATTTTCCGATAAACAAGCATTAAACACCCAGCAGTATGCATTAACCAGCAGGTACGTCGTATGCAGATCGTTACTCTTTCCAATGAAAGCAGGCCAATAAGAGTTTCATAGAATAGTATTTTCATTGTAAGCCGGTTAATACTATTTCCGTTTTACCCATAAAACACATATTTTACATTTCTTTATCTTAATCACAAAATATCCCTCAAAAGCCAGGTAGATATGCTTTTTGCCAAAGGCTCAGAAGTTACAGTTTTAGTATACATTATTCAAATCAAGCATGTAGTGCATCCCTTGCAGGTTTGTATGATGGGTTGGTGTTGAATTGATGTCGGACTTAAAATTAATCAGTGCAAAACGGTATTTTAAGGAAAATAAAAAAAATCAGTGATAGGAGTTGTTTTTTCATAAACAACTCTATCAGCAATACACAATAGGAATAACAATTAGCAAAAAATAAAGTTTTATGTTAGGCTGCCAATTATAAGCATACCGTCTTGGAGAATGAATAAGGGTAAATGAAAACAGGCGATCAATTATAAATTAGTCTGAATATGCTGTCGTCGATTGATTTTAAACACGCAATGAATGAATAATCGCGGTGTGGTGTCGAGTAATACAGTATAACGTCACGAATATCTTGTCCACAATCTAAACATTAATTTTCATATATATGTACTCTTTTAATACAGAAAACAAAATTGAGGCACTCAATGTTTTATTGGATGTATGAAATACATTTCTCTGTGTTAATTTACATGCTTAAAACGAACTCCACACTAATGAAAAATGTACAAGAAAGGATGCGAAACAGTACAAATACATGCAATTATAGCAACCTATTCATGTTAAAGATTCAGTTGGCCATGAATCTTCAATTTTTCCAAAGACCGTAGATCAGAGATGATTGCTTTTATAAACATTATAAGCAAGATCTTTCTAAAAACGCCTATAGAGCGTTAACTGAAGTTATAAACGAATTTTTTTTTTCAAATAAAGAGAACGTTCTAGAATTTATAAACAGTTTTAAACGTACTAGTCTTAAACTATCATACGGTAAAGAATATGTTACCTTTTTCGAATCTAGGTCAGGTCACATGTCATTGTAAAATGATAATTGAAAAATAAAATGCTAATTCAATATAAATATACATGTAGTTTGAAATATTATATACAATCATAATACATGATGTAGTCGTATTAATCCCATAAATTATCAAAATATCTAATCTTAGGTACAGTAATTTTGCGTTGAGTAGTAAACATATATGTATTCGAGCAGTCCAATCCCACGAACTGTTCCCATTTTATACAAAAGCCGATGCATCTCTCTTCCCTGCATGAATGTGTCAATCATGATTAGCACATTATTGTCCATACCCCTAACACGTATAAAAGGCCATTGTGTCATGCTATCACACACATTCACTTCCGAATATATACCATCTTGGATACATCTTGATATACAGTTTACTATACAGTTTCTTAAGGATTTTAAGGACAAAGGGTCTTTAAAATGGTACGTACAGATATATAGAAATGTTTTGTCTTTTTTGGAAATGTTTATATCTTTACATGCGTTTTTTTGTGGACAACACAACAACAAATGCACATATGTTTGCTTTCTAAATCGTTAATGAGTTGAAATTGAATGCATATTTATGTATATTTTAGACTGCTTAAATCGTCTTTTTAGATTTCCATTTATTGATGTGTAAACATCGATCTTAAAAAAATTCAAATTCATAAAAATATTAGATGCACATGATCATATTGTTAAATGAAGGTATCTACATGACTACAATGCATCTATAATTAAATATTACATATTAGATAAAGGACGGGTTATATTTGTTTTGCAGGAGTCAGCTGATACAATTTTAAAGGGAATTTTCATCATCATCGTTCTTCAAACCGCTTCTGCGACATTTGACTTCGATCCGCTAGTAAGCACGGATTGTTCAGTGGAATGCCTGTTTGAAACTCTACGACAGTACACCATGTGTATCTGCCTAAATATGCCAATGAAGACAGTTCGTAGAAAACATAGGAAACACGCTGTGTTTCGCTACGGGAAGTGAAGTAAATAGTGTAACCTTCAAGTGGTAACTACATGTTATTTAACGTTATCTGTTTCGTTTTCATATCGTATTTTAACTTAACAAGAATCGCTATTATTTACTGGTACTGTTACTTGTTGATGTGTTTTCCTATCAAACTCATATGCGCATTGTAACATATAACTGACACTAAAGCGCATGCAACATTGCTTTGAATGTGACATTCTTGATATCAATGGATAACGTCCGTTATTTAATAGTGGTCATCGTTTAATGTTGTGTTTTGAATGTGTTGGAAATAAAAGCTGAAGTATTAAAGTGTTACAGAGAATGCAGTACAGTAATATGATGGGTTATAGGTCTGAGCGTTCGTGCTTCAATGCAAATTTCACAGGCCATACGGTTTGCAATCGACAAAAAAAGAACATTGCGACCGCAACGTCAATGGTGATGCTGGTACAGATACGTCGATATCAAATACTTAAAAAAACACTTAATGCAAACAAAGGTCCTTATGAATTGAAACAATGTCTTAAATTCCAGGCTTCTTGCAATGCAATTTCAGGAAAATGCAAATGTTAAGTGTGCAATTATTGAGAAGAATGCACTTTAACTTCTAATGTGAAATTATTTCGGATAATGAAATAAGTCTTAAAACGTAAATCTTGCATTGAAAGGCAGTCGTACCGAAACTGCAGTGGTATCACAAAGCAATATGTTATGATATTTAAGAAACATATTTAAGTAAGATTGATACTAACATCAAACCAAATACGTATATGTGTGTTCAAGTTAGATGTGTCTGTTACGTTGTGTGTACACGTGCTATGGTAACTGTTTATCAATGATGAAGTATTCAATGTTCACATAAATAGGTTAATTGTCTATGAATTATATTTTTCTGTAAATTTATTTTTAAAAATGCAATGAAAAAAGCAATCTTAAACTACATACACAAATGCAAACACAACAAACAATTACATCCTCATCAAAATTGCTTTACCGTTAAATATTGTGTTTACCGCCATCTACAAGACATCATATATAAGTAATTGTAAAATGTGAATTAAACAAGGGGGAGGACGTAATTTCGTTTCATTCAAACATTAAGTGAGAAAAATGTTTCATGGCAAACAAAATGGTGGATTAAGAATGAAAACTACCAATTTAGGTACCAAATTTTGCCTGGTAAGTGGACTTTTATATAACCCTTGATAAAATGACCATTAATAACAGAACACGAAACACGTCATTTTAGTCAGGAATGTATTTTGTTATAAAATTATTTGACCAGATGCCAAACAATCGTGTGTCTTGTCATAACGTAAATTGTTGCATACTGATTTTTAAACGCCCTGACACAGGATGTAAACATGTATAAAAACAAATCCCAGAATAAAATGCATAACATGATTGCCTTATCTAAAACATAAACGAGGAATAACATTCCAATGAAAGTAATCCACTCATAGAGCGCATACTCAGTAAATAACTAACTTTATATTGCAAATCCTTCATATTTTACAGGATTTACTTTATGTTTTATACGACTGTTCGTAACAAGAATAATCAATTGAAAATCTTTGATGAATATAAGTCCAACAAACATTTATATAATTCAACGTTGTTGTTTCGATATGAATTGTAATTTATCCATACATTCGACAGTAGATGACTTGTTGGCGTACAAATTCAAACCTTGGTTCTTAGTACTGCAGTATAATGCAGTCTTATCGCATATTTACAAAAGGGATTACTCAATCAAAGGCAGCATATGATATCCGTACCTATTTTTAAAGTCAAGTATTAACTTTGCTAGAAGATAAATGCAACCAATTTAGATCATAATTGCTTTCGGTCAATTTTACATTGTCTCAAAACGTACTATCCCACAGTATTCAATATAACATTCTGTAAGATATAACCTGTAAGCGCACTTTATATGTATAATTCATGTCCTACCGGTGCTTTTTGATACAACCGTCTCGACAGCACGTGTGAAAGACGGTTACGCAATTTGCCTTTTTTTCAGCTACACATGGTGCCAATTATCAAATCTTTTTATCCGTGCCGAAAACAAATGTCATTAAATGGAAATATCAAACCTTTTCTTTCGATCTACACCTGCGTTGTTTTGTTGAACACCCAAGTTTTCTTCTTCGTTGAAGCATTTTTTACTTCACGAACTCATACAACCTCTGTCTTTGATGCAAAAGGAGAAACAATAACAGGGCGTATTATTCTATGCTATGGCAACATAATTTCACACATACGTCAAAGGCTGAAGCTGTTTGTTATCAAGCACTGATATAACTCAGTATACGCCCTTTTCGTAGCACAAACAAGAACCTAGAAATACAGTGAAAACGAACAATTGGTGTTTAACAGTTTCAGCTAGGTTTTCTCAAGCACTGATACTTCACGTGATGCTGAAGTTTTTCGTGAGGGGCATTCATTATGATACAGTGGTAGCTATAAGAGTGGTATACTCATACACTTGTTAACTTTCATGACCTTTAGTTTTTTTAAGTGTAATAATTGTATCAATATCATAGACCAGTGTTCGTAAATAATTTCATCTGAACCTCTAAAGTTCGACTGACAGTGTACAATTATTTTCTTCATATTTCGGACGCACAATTAGCGTTCAATTATCAGTACAATAACTTTTTACGCAGAGGAGAAGTAGGGCAGCTAGATTATCAAAAGTTTCTAACGCCGGGTTGGGAAATTAATTTTGGGTATATTCAGTAAGCTAAGAATGAGAGGCTATATCTTCAAAGCTTAGAGTAGGGTGCGTTATTGTGTGTATACTTTGCACGTAAAGGGGGGCTTCATATTCGACGCGTGCTTTGCATGGTTATGGTATACTATTTTATACTATTTTTCGTACTATTCTGTACGTAAAGAAGTGGGCTGGGTTGCAACCTCAAGGAATTGATACGCCGGAAAGTAATTTTGAGAGTTATCTGTACATAAAATATAGAGGACTACAGATGTAATGTTTTTTTGCTGAATAATAGCATATTCAGAATATATTATGTATGTAAAGGAGGATAGCTTCATCCTCAATGGTAAAGTATGCAGGAAAAGAATACTGATTTCTGGAACTTTTCGGTATGTGATGAGAGAGGGGACCATTTCCTCAAAGTTTTAATATACTGGATTTGGATATTAATTCTGGAACTAAAACTTATCTATTTAACATTCTTAATGTAAAGGAGTCAGGTGGTGACGTGCATATAAGTTCGGATAATCTGTTTTGGCACATACATACTTTGAAGGGAAAATACATTCTCCGGACTTAGTAAGTGTAGGTACGGGGGCCTCATCCGCAATGAGACGTGGTACGAATATTTAGGATGCTAATTTAATATTATGTTCTTAAAAGAGGAATTTGGAATAAATATACTAAAATATTTGTTAATCAGGTTAATAATATAATTTAAGAAGAAGTATGTATAATTATATACGTGTATATGCCCGTTGGCCTATTTACACCCATACTCCGTTGTCAAATGATTACTTAAAACTGCATACAGTATTCTAGCTTTCTCTTTGTGGACTCATCACGTGGTGCTTAATTCCAACAGGTGGTGTTTGCTGGCTATAATTAAAGGAAGTGATATATTATAACTACCTCTATGCAGCAGTGTCTTAGTTAACATACAACAATACGTAAACAACCCTTGAAATGTGGTTATGAAATACTAAATCTCTTGTTTGAAGTTGAAGTAAGGCAGAATTACATATATACTTGTAAATAGTTTAAAATAGTTTGCTTGATAAACCATGTCAAATTAGATGATATAATGACTCTTTTATCAACCATTGAATAACTCAAAAATATAATATTCCATGTATAAAAGAACGACCATTATGCATATATGTGTTATAATTTTTCGGGTTTGACACTTTTAAGTTGGATTCGTCTTCCTATACTGTCTTTTTAGCGTCACAGGCCTGCATTGGAAGCCCAGTCATTGTAATGTGACAAGTCTATGTAGCGTAACCGGGCTCTGCTCTGATATAACTCAGTGCAGCGTTCCCGATCTATCTGTGTAGCCTGACCGATCCTTAGAGCAGGACCGGTATGCATTGGGATACCAGTCTATGTTGTATTCTGACTTCGTCCGGCCACTAGACCGTGTAGCATGACAAGTCTTCGAAATGTGTCAGAGTACATTGTCAGAAAAATATGTGTTTTGTAACTCCCAGTCTGTTAAGCGTGACTAGTTTGAATCGATAAAAAAGCCTGTGTAGCGTGACCAGCATGTGTACGTGACTAACCTTCGCTTGGTGAAAAGTATATTCACTTATGTCATGGGACTGAGGTCGAAAATCAAGGTTCAGAACTGCAAGTCATGATTTCTTTTCTTGTAAAACAAGTATCAGTAAGACATTGTCCATACACTTTGCCATATATAGTGAATATTTATCTTTGTCAGTGTAATATCGAAAACTATATTTCACCGAGTGAGCATCAAAATGTATATCTAACGATTGGCAAAGCTATGAGTGGAATTCTAACTGTTGGTATTCACGAGATATGTTGCTATCTTACACTGAAACAAACATATTTTTATTTTTATTAAATGCCTGAAGTTGAAATTCAAAGTCACAAAATTACACTGTAATTTTTTAGGAAAATACGCGAATTTGTATGCAATCTTAAAGTCACGTCCTTAAAATCAGTTACAAGTCATGTGTACGCTGACGTTTGATTTGGTCCCGAGACCTGGCTTAGTTTAAAAAAAAGTGACGTAATTAAATTTATTTCACTGTCAAATCTGTATGTACCAGCGGAAAGCATAACAATTATAGTAACCTCGAAATATATTGCGTATGATTTAATTTAGTGTTCATAGTATATTATCACCTATCGTCAACAGGAATGGTATTGGAGTCTTTGTCATAAGGTGAGGAGCACACCGTGAAACGTGCTTTGTTTCTTAAAGTATTTAGTAAGGTATGCAGGCAATTACTAATTAACAAGTAACCATTATACGGTATTTTAATCGACAGAAGCTAAAATCTAAAAAAGTCAAAAGTAATATGTCGGGTTTCTTATATAACTGGTTTTTATGGATTTTCGCAAAGTTTGGCTCGTTTGAAGACAAAAAAATAAAAAAAGGTGTCAAAACGTTCAATCTGTGAGACTGCAGCTTTAAGGGAGAATATAGTTTACATAGGACAAAAATATGTGTTTAATGGAAGTCCATAAGAAGACTACAGTCAGGTATGTACAGTTGGTATAAATGTATAATCATATGAAAAGGTAATATGCGGCTACTATATAACGTTAAGACAAAACTCGAATCAGAATGGTTTTCTAAGGGCAATTGATATATAAACTAAACTATTATAGGATTTGAACATGTACGAATGACAGATGCATGTCAAAACGACAATGTCTTACAACGAAATGTTTCGCGAATGTATTCGACTGGCATAATCGGAACTGATATTTAAATCTGAAATAATGTTCAGTTCCCTTAAGTCAGCAGACAAACTGTGAAAAACAGGCGAAACGTGTTCAGTGCATTTATGTGTTAATATAGATACAAATGTTGACGCCCAACTGATAGTAGAATAGTACAGTATATACCTATTAACACCTTTTCGTGCACGCTTGAATATTTTTTATCCCTTATTACAAGTAGGAAGAAGACAACAAACTGCATAAGTAGCATCAACTTATCTTATACAATACTGTTAATGAAAAGGGAAACTAATGGTCAGGAACAAACACAGTAACCTAAAATGTAATCAAGATCCTTTCCAAAGACAGATTGATCTATGTCAAAGAACACCAATCAAAAGAAACAGCCAACAGTTACATATCTTGTAACATAATACTCGTGGGTAAATGTCGAGGTAAACCTTGAAGCCTTGTATATTGTATGTGTCCACACTACAGAAACATTGTAAATATGTTAATCAAGTATGATCCAAGTTTTCATTGCATTATTGTTATTGTCAAAAGAACTTTCAGCATAAAATTATTGATAAGCCTCATAACCACAGAGAACTAAAGACGACAATTATTGGGCACGTGGGGTATATTTGCAATTTTATATCAACATGGAAATTTGAAAAGGAATTGTAACAACTCTGACATCTCTATAATTCTGGGAAGTATAAACTTTAAGGAAGTCAGTTACTTGTAAAACGTTTGATTTCTTTGATGAATTCAACAGGGCTGGGAAAAGAAAGTCAACACATCTAAAGAATGTGATGCATCCCAAAGCTGTCACCATTTTGATAGGTTAATTTGTGTGTGTATAAAATGACGACTGCAATAAATAAGGTTCCCTGTGAGGAGACGTAAATAGACCAACATGACGAAAAAAAAATGTAATTGTGAATCATAGAAATTGTCCAAATGAAGTGATTATCAGATGGCTCAATAAAAATCGATATGATATTTCATAACCGCTAATCATTACAATTACTTAAGAAATGAATTGCGGTGGTGATGTCATTATCTGGGTATGAACGCAATTGGGCCGGTCAAAGTGTGGTGGAGTCCGAAGGACCCCACGCGTACTTTGACCAGCCCAATCGCGTTCATATCTCCGATAATGACATCACCACCGCAGGTTTTTTTCTTATACTTACACCAATAATTCATTATTTCATTCAAGAAATGTTAAAAAAATACTTTATATCATTTAAGAAAACTTTTCAGTTATCCTTTCTTACCCATTCTGTAAATAGAACGACCTGACTGTACCCGGAAACATTTTTTCAAATGACGTCACAATAACGCGGGAAAAGATCAATCACTTGAAATCACTTTTAAACGTAAAATTGAAACACTTATTGCAACAATACATTTAAAATATAATAAATTAACACTTTCCAAAATGTGATCTATATTTTCCGAGACCTGCTGAAACATTACAAACATTAACAAGATCAATAGTTTTTATGTATAATGTTATGTGATAAATTGCGATCCAAAACCTATCCGAAGATGTTGCGTTCATCGATTGATAAACGCAATTGCCGAAAGGCAGTTTATTTAAGGAATGGATGTTGAGGTGTAAATATTTGTCTAAAATCAGTGGTAGGGCGGCAATCCTGCATATAAAGCTCTTGTGGATAAAGCCCTTGTTTTTCATTAACGTAATAAGTACTCATAAAATTAATATCAAATGCGAATCAAACCCGTAAGGTTGTAGATCCCCCTTCTTTAGGAACAGAAACATAATAATATCATCATCAAACGGGATGCTACCCAAACATTCTCCACATGCATACTACCCTAAAATTAGTAATACACTCATGCGTACCAAACCACTGATGATATAATACCTCTTCCTTTAGGAACATACTTCTCACGCAAATAATATTATATTCTTGAGTACAAAACTCCTTATAATGTAACCTCACCCCTTCAGGAAAACAACACTCCCACAAGCAATATCCAAGCCACCGTTTGTCGCCCTTGTGAAAGTAGCAATCCTCATTTACGTAAAGAATAGTCCGTTATTTAGATCACCGACCTAAGAAACAAACCCTAGACAATAAAAGACCATATTCGTAGCACGTGTATAACTGCTACAATTACAATATCAATCATTTGAGGATATAGCCCACCATCCCCTCCTGTACGAACATAATACGAACTCGCTTCCTCTATTTCTTCCAGTCCAAAAATTAATATTCCAAGCATACCAACATTACTGACCGTTTTTTTTGGCAGAAAACGCGTTGCAACTGCGGGAAAGATCGCGGCGATGGTCAACGTGGTCGTTCGCGTCATCGCCGCATTCATCTGCCGCTTTAGCGTACGACTTCCGAAACATACAAGCGGCGGGTCGCCGCGATGCGACCTACCGCGATATGCAGGTATTTAACAGGTATAGGTGGTACAAATAGAAAAACATTAACAATTAACAATTTTACTCAATATAATAATTATTCACATTCACACAAGTTTAACGATGAAATTCAAAATTTAGATTGTTTCGAACAAGGTGACAATGCACACTTTTCAGGGATAAAACTATGTTTTGAGTACGAACGAAGAGTTGTAAATTAAGGGTCGATTTGTTTGAGTTTAATAAAATTGACTTGAATAATAGATAAAGTTAGGACGGAAACAAAGAAAGGGCCTTCAATTCCCCAGCGTATAGTGAAAATCAAATTAAAAGGATAGTGTCCGCGGTCAGGAAAAAACCACTGCGATGTGCAAAATATGCAAAAAAAAACGCGTGATTGGTAAAATATTATGGACATGTATAGCCCCAATCTCTTCCCGTTCTTTTTTCTACTCCTGCGTACGGAATGATTGAAAATTTACCTACCCTCTTGTAAATACGTTATAGTCCAAATATGAATATTCTTATCTTGCTTTCCAATACCTTAAGGATGAACTCCCTCCTTTACATAGAGTTATGACCATACGTACTATTTTAAACTCAAAAACTAAATCTCGCATAATGACCACATCTCACGGCATACTAAGGTAACACTTAAACTGTATTTTGATATATTTGTACGTGGTTCGTGTTGCCACTAAGACATACCCTGAGATGTAATACATGGGTTTGTGTTCAACTAGCTAATACCCAATGTGTGCCATATCTGTGAAAGCTAGTGTTTATATTCACTGTTTGTGCTACCGGCGTGGATTGAGATGCAAAACATTTGTTCGAGAAATAACTAGATTATGACTCGATCGTTTATGTGACATATGTGTGATAACCAGTCTCTATATCCAATGTTTTTGCTACCTGTTAGACGTGGACTAAGGTGCAACAACTGTGTTTGAGAATAAACAATTAAAGCGCTTGACGTATGTGTGATATTAAGCCAAAACAAAGACTATGTACTACACCCTGTTCTTTTTCTTCTTCTGCACAAAAGAGGTTGTATAATGTCATCATTACATCTGTTCTACAATGAAAATTCTAATTCCTTCTACCACTTCTACTACTATTACACTACCACTACTACTACTACTACTACTACTACTACTACTACTACTACTACTACTACTACTACTACTATGACTACTATTACTACCACTACCACTACCACTACTACTAATACTACTACTACTACAACTACTACTACTACTACTACTACTACTACTACTACTACTACTACTACTACTACTACTACTACTACTACTACTACTACCACTACTACTACTTCTACTACTACTACTACTACTTCTACTATTACAACTATTTCTACTACTACTACTACTACTACTACTACTACTACGACTACCACTACCACTACCACTACCACTACTACTACTACTACTACTACTACTACTACTACTACTACTACTACTACTACTGCTGCTACTGCTACTGCTACTGCTACTGTTACTACTATACTACTACTACTACTACTACTTCTACTACTACTACTACTACTACTACTACTACTACTACTACTACTACTACTACTACTACTACTACTACTACTACTACGACTACTGCTGCTACTACTACTACTACTACTATTACTACCACTACCACTACTACTACTACTACTACTACTACTACTACTACTACTACTACTACTACTACTACTACTATTACTACCACTACTACTACTTCTACTACTACTACTACTTCTACTATTACAACTATTTCTACTACTACTACTACTACTACTACGACTACCACTACCACTACCACTACTACTACTACTACTACTACTACTGCTACTACTACTACTACTACTACTACTACTACTACTACTGCTGCTACTGCTACTGCTACTGCTACTACTATACTACTACTACTACTACTACTACTACTACTACTACTACTACTACTACTACTACTACTACTACTACTACTACTACTACTACTACTACTACTACTACTACTACTACTACTGCTGCTGCTGCTACTACTACTACAAATACTTCTTCAACTACTACTTCTACTACTACTACTACTACCTCTACTACTACTACTACTACTTCTACTACAACTGCTTCTACTACTATATCATGGTAGTATAAACCTTAGCGACAGATGTTAAATCCATTCCTATTTCGTAGGCAAACTCTATACATTTACAACCTTGATAATTGGTGATGTTAATGCTAAGTTCTAGAATCGCGCATGGACTATCGAAGGACGTCTTCATTTTACATGATTATAGGATGGACTATATTATTCCTGTCTAATAAAGGAAATTCAAGGACGAAATCTATTTGCATTCGAAGGACACCTAAAATTAAGAGGATGGAATATCTTATTCCTGTCTTATATCCTTCATTGAAGGACAGAAGGAATAATAAAACAGCCTATAATAGTTACGGTGCACCCGTTTAAGGTTCATAAAGCACAACTGTTACTCGTACTTTCAACTGTTGTTGTTTTGTTTTTACCTGCTCACATACAGCGAAATCATTGTTTACTTACCAAAAAAGTGTATATATTTTATTAAATGTTATGTCAAGTTTATTAAATATTTCTTGAAACGTGTGGAATTATTTTTGTTAATAGAAATAGACAAAGA
Source organism: Mya arenaria (assembly GCF_026914265.1). Lineage (NCBI taxonomy): Eukaryota > Metazoa > Mollusca > Bivalvia > Myida > Myidae > Mya > Mya arenaria. The sequence goes on along the minus strand of NC_069131.1, from coordinate 69,665,815 downwards.
AAGACTAATGATTTGATTATATTTTGAGTTCTGGCAATATGCCATTTAAAAATTGTAAGATATTATTTATGCCCAACAGATATAAAAATAAATAGACATAAATCACATCTCGGTAATTTTTAAAAACATTTATTTTCATACAATCAAGAAGAAATATCAAGATATTCCTTAACGATTTAAATGGGATATTAACTTCTTCATTCTAAATATAATAGACGTGAGATAGTTGATCGGTACAAAAGAGCTCCAGCCCTAAACGCTGCTATTTTTAAAATATATTGTAAAGTTTAATTAATTTAAATATCTAAATAACATTATCCCATGTATTTATTGGCAGCTGAAATGTTTAAAAAGACATGAGGCCTTACTATGTCTTACTTAGTCTTAGTTATTGTTTTAAAAATACTATATATAATCGTGTCAACCCTACGCAAAATAAATTAAATTGAAGTATTATGCTCCACTCAATAAAAGTGTCTTATCTGGTCATTTGAGCTAGGCAGTAGGTAGTTTTTGCTTCTACCCGCTGAATGAATCTAGTATAAATGCTTTGAAACATGACTCACTTACCAAATATATGTCTTCTTGTGCTGGCTATCGATGAAGTCTGACCTGTCCCACCACACCAAATTTATACATTCTGGGCAGGCGATCGGTAAGCTCTGCTTTGCCCCCTCTATACAAATTATTTATTCTGGTGCTGGCGTTCGTTGGGGTCTGCCCCAGCCACTCATTCAATATATGTACATTGTTGCTGGCAATTGGTAAGGCATACCCTGCCCCCTCAACATAGTTATATATTTAGGTGCTGGTGTTCGGTCAGGTTTGCCTTGACTCCTCACCAAATTTTGTATTATGGTGTTGGTGTTTGGTGAGGTCTGCCCTGCCCCCTGACCCAGTTTATGTATTTTGGTGCTGGTGTTAAGTAAAGGTCAGCCCAGCCCCCATACTCAATTTATTTTTATTCTGGTGCTGGAGATCGGGGAAATCTACCATTTCCTCCTCACTCAATTTATTTATATTTATCTATTCTGGTGCTGGAGATCGGAGAGGTCTACCCTGCCACTCTAAACCAATTTAAAAAGTTTCGTGCTGGCGTTCAGTGAGTTCTAACCTGCCTCACTCACCAAGTATATGACTCCTGCTGCTGTCGTTCGTTGAGGTCTGAACTGCCCATTCACGCAATTTATATATATTCTGGTGATGGAGGTCGGGAAGGTCTACCCTCCCCCTCACTCAAGTTGTTTATATATATATATATTCTGGTGCTGACGTTTGGTGAGGTCTGCCCTGCCCTATAAACCAATCTACAAATTCTTTTGCTGGCGAATGGTAAGGTTTGCCAAGTCCCGTTCTATCGATATATATATTCTCTTGCTTGTGTTCGGTGATATGTGGACTGCCATCCCCCCCCCCCGCCCAATTTATGTAATCTTGTGCTGGCTATTGTTGAAGTCCGTCACGTCTTTTTAGGGTAATACATTTAGTCCCTTTTAAGGGATTTAGAAATTGCTTGTCAAAACGACAAGTTTACACAATAGATGTTCTAACCGAACTATATATCTTGGCGATATGTATAAGTATGCTCTTCGAAAACATATAGTAAAGCCTTATCGCAGAAGTCAATGAACTGTCGTTTGCCATCCATTTTTTAAGAAACTGAATAACAAGAACACAAGAGGCAACGCAAAGATCACGGCCTTTCATTTTAAAAGAAAACATTTAATTTTGAAGACAAAACCTATATTTATAAATAGATAAATATATAGCTGAATTTACTGGCTACTGCTTTCTGCTGGCTACTCATGGCCAATGATAAAGGCCGTCCAGTTCGAGAACAGAACAGAACGGAATAGTTTATTTGGATTAAAACATACAGTTCATCATCCATCAGCATGATCATACATATAAACAATAGTCAATATACCATTTAGTATTACATTTTTCTGTCAATGCGACTTCTTCCATATCGCCTTATTTCAATTCTTAGACTGTGACGAGTTTATATGGTTCAATTGCTCCGGTAAGCTTCTTTTCAACAGAGCAGGAGGTAGGTGTTGAATTTGTTTGTAGTTGCTTCGAATATTTACTTTAGTTGAACGTCCAATTTTGGATACAGGAACTTGCTTTATAGCCATAATACACGCTTCATCAATTTGGAAACAAAACCGGCTAAATAACAACAATAAGTGATCGAGACTGTTAACTGTTATCACCAAGGTTATGTAATTTAAACAGAGGTCATGACACTTATGTGTGTCATAGCGTGTAAAATGGGTAGTTGTCAGTCAAAACATCCACAGTTATATTTGTCTATGTCAAGCATTGACTGATTTCTTTCAAGCTTAACGTCCACCATTAAATTTGCCCTTACATTGAATTCATGGAGTTATTCTGCTTTCCTTTTTCAGACCGAGTACTTGCGGGTTTAGCCGAGGTAGTTTGAGATCTATCTTTAATGTTCTGTATGGATTTTACTTAAATGTATACGATTTTTTCGCGTTTCAAGAAAGGGGAATGCGTGAACTTGGGGTTGTATTTACAAACAGTTGCTGTGTACTGCGTGTTCATATACTATTGACAACTAACAGGAGCTGAGAAAGGACAGCGAGCTTTACTATACACCTCTTTGTCTTATAACCGAATGCATTTATCAGGATTTATATGCCTGTCGAAAAAAAATAATAAAACTAATTCACAAAAGATTCAGTCAAGGGCTATAAAATGAATTCAGGATAATATGGAGAGCTGAAGGTCAGCGAGCTTTCCTATACACTGCTTTGTCTGATAACCGAATGCCTTTATCATAAAATATATGCCTGTCAAAAAAGTTTATAAAATAAAGAGTTCAAAATAATCCAATCAAGGGCCATAATAAGAATTTAGGATAATATGGAGTTGTCATGAATAAATATGCGAAAGCCGTGAGCGACAGTGTGAAGTATGAAGTTCTTTGGATAATCAGGCTTTGATGTCCGACTAAAACCCCAAGACGCCCTATAACTTAAAACCAAACTTCAAAGTCGATCGATGACCATGGTATGTATTTATTATATGGAGTTTTGTAACCTAATTGTAAGATGGACATCACCATTCGTGTGAATGACGAATTACGAATTGTTGTATACCAATTATAAGTGCAAATCCAAACTTGCTCTAAAACTAAAAGTATAAATGCCAACTTTCAATTTAACTCTAACAGGACTCCGACGTTGACGGGAACGCAGACGTGTACTGCCCTCCTTATTATGTGCATCGTATGCATGTACTAGTAAAAACAAACTTTTGGTATGATAATTTGTTTTATTGATGTTTACCGATACACTTAAAATGTTATCATAAAAGTTGCTTAATGAACAGTATGTCACCATTACAGTTAGTTAATGCTAGTGTACACATTTTGATATATTCCAATTTTTACAATAATATACTTTTATTCTTTAAGGTTTTCTTAACAATTAACCTTATTTAATTAGTAAAATATAAGCTTATTGCTTTAATAAAAACGGTTTAAATATTACACTGTTGACACATGTGTTTATTTCTTCTTGCTGGCTGCAGACCCGGCCGCCGCCCCTCCCATAAACAAGGCGGCCTTAGCCCCAACTCCAAGACCAGCCGCACCTGCACTCTGCGCAAGCGCAAATGCACTCCCGGAAACAACTGCTGGTCCCTATAAAACAGTGCATGAAATATCAAAAAGTATTAAATACTAAGAGTATTAAACGTTGATCGAGTTTATACTCTTTTAAGTTTTGTATATGTGATATAAGTATGGTAATTAGATAAGAAAATAAGTTGATTTTTAAAGTGACATGTGCATAGCATTAATTATAGTAACACTACATATATAGATAAAAAAATTAATGGTAATAACATGTGTCGCTTTAATATATAATATATAATTTCTCAAGCATTGGTACAAAGATAAACATATAAAAGTATGTAAGTCAAAGTGCTGTTTCTCTTAAGCGAAGTATGATATTAATAATTACAGGTATCCCTGATATGTATCAAGTTGTGTTTTCACTTGTTTCAGTTAAATTGGGATACCTGGTTTTTATGCACTATGATAAAAACACATATTATCAAATACAGTATTCAAACGCACAATGCAATACGAAACAAGTTTAAATGCTATGCATATAGTGTTTGTCTTTTTAGAGCATAAACTTTCAATGTACTTTGTTAACTGCCTTGTTTTGTTATTGAATAGATACGCTAATTTTTAAAAGTCAATACGATCAGTGGAACGGTGGTCTGAAAACAAATGTTCAAAGCATTAAAATATTGTATTAGTATATATTTAGCATTTTAATACACAATGAAACTCAGTCTCAACTTCTTGGGTATTGCATTGCTTACACAATCTTGTATCCACTAGATACCGCTAGGTTGTTACTATTTTCAAAGGTAATATATGTGATACTTGTTCTGTAAACCAAAGTTCCTTGCATCATCAGACTCACGATGTGCGGTCTTAGCCTTAGTATTAATTTGATTAAGAACAAGGATTCCGATGGTCAGTTAATTACAAGTACATTAGTTGCATTTAGCGTATTGTATTATAGTTCCAAGTGTCATTAGTAGGTTGAACTCGGATGCCGACGATGTCCTTTTGTTTATAGATTGTGTATAGTGAATGTCGACTATGAGTAAGTTCCTCGTGTCAATAGGATGAGTACCAAGGAGTCCAGATAAGTACAAGTTTATTCAAAGAACCCAGTCCATGATAACATGACAGCATGAGTATATGAGACAAAGAAATACATAAAAAGAAACGAGGGTATTTTAAAAGAGAAGAAAATCCAAATGACATGAAATATACACATCGACAAAGCAAACTTTAATGGGAGAGACATATGCTTATAACAATGCATTAAACAAACATGTTCGATATCAATAAGATTAAAGTAACTCGTATTGATGTTCGCATGTAAGTCTATATGTATTGACGTATTTAATATTTCTTTTACAAACCGGCATAACTTATTATATTTGCTAAATTTATTGTTTCTTAAACACATTAAAGGTTTAAATTTTATTACATTTGGATTGTCATAGTATTTTATATCGATAAATCTCTTTCTGCTATCGTTCAGTGCACTGCATTAAGGAAGAGAGTGGTACTCGTCTCCAATACTACTGATAGCTTGGCACAAAGGACACTTTCTTGAAAAAACGTCTAGTGTTACGTTAGATCGGGTTGTTAAAAATGTGTACAATTGAATTCAACTAGTATTCCATGTGTAATTGGAGCGATGGGGGCAACGATGAGTTAATTCCAAGTGTTCATAGGAAGTGAACAAAGAATCTCAACGATGAGTTAGTTCGTATTGATAAAAAATGTGGACTGTTCGTGCCGACTATGAGCTTTATCTGTGTCATAGGATAGGGACCGTGGGTGCAGATGAAGTGTTATTTTCTGGTTTTCGTAGGATTAGTAACGTTACGATGAGTTAGAATCCTAATGTTATTTATATGTCAATCATGATTGCCAATGATGGGGTGGCTCGTAGTGTTTAAATGGTGTAAAATGCAGGTGTTCCTTGTGTAACAATTTTATTAGATGTGATACAATTATAATTTATAATAGATGACCACAAACATTATGATGACCGCATTTAAAGTTATTATAAGTATCCGATACCACAGGGGTAAACGCCTTTACCTGAACTACAGCTGCAAACGATCCAAGCGCAACTCCAGCACTAGTAAACCCAGCAGCCGAAAGCACAACTGGCGCAGCAAAGACGGCTCCTACCCCAGTCGCAGCGCCAACGACAAGATTAGTCAGGCTGAACCAAGAGTCACCTATACAAAAAATGGTTTGATGACTATTGATGAGGTTGTTAGTAATATATTTTTGTTCACTACGCCCAAAAATACATCCGTAAATGCATTTTAAAATTGCAGTGACATGTTGCAAATTATTGAACAAATGTATCATTTATTTCACAGAAACGGTCTGGGCTTTAATTGAATAAGGATATCATTCGAAGTGAATCCAGTGTTATATGCTTAAGTAAGTTTTCACGAAAATCGCTATATTCAGCTAGATCAAATTGTACACATAGTAATGCCAATCATGATTCATTTTGAATGGAAGAATATGACAATTCAACATTGATAATTTAAACATTAGTGCTAACAGAATCGTAAACGGAATCCGTAATTGATTCTTAAATATGACATGTTCTCAACGCAAATGGATCAAATATTTTACCAAATAAAAACCAAGGTATATTAGTATCAAGATCATCAGCCCGTTTCATTGGAAATGACGTATGTTCCATCTTTATCAACCTATATACAAATGTACAGACATGGTCATATACGTCTGTCATTGTTTCTAAGAGCATAAGGTCCATTTTTAAACAACTACTGATAAGGAGCTATCAAATTTGCATAAACTCTGCAAGTTGTCTGAACTTGACATTCAGAAAGCAAAAGATAAGCATCTATATTGGGGAGAAGTTTGCGCACGTAGTAACACAGAATATACACGTTGTGTGTCTGCCTACGATGCTTATTCTTCCTTCTCATCATATCAGGTTATTTTGCCACTTATAACTGCACTATTCAGAAAGGGACAACTTATTTAATGTTAAATGAGTGTCTGTCATTATATTCGCCGTAGTCGACAATCATACAGGTTTTCAGCATGTCACACACCATACCAATTTTGCTAGGTTGCGCAAAGGAGTACTATTGAGAGCGGTTTGTAGGACGACATAGCAGTTGTATTAATTTCTCAAGTCAAAAAATATTTATCTTTTTTCCCCTAACGCTACAGCACACTGATACTTATCAGGTACGTATAGTTGCTTTTTACTAATTTAAAAATCGGAATAACGGACGCATTTATTTACGTTGACATGGCCCTATTTATTCTGTCACATTTGGTATATATATGCCAAGTAGTTGAACGTTTACCTCATGTGAAAAAGGTCGCGTGTCTAGAAATCGTTATCTTTCGCTAATACAAAATATTGAAAAAATATTTTGACATATTTCTTTATGAATATTTAGAAAAACATATTCTTAACAGCATGCTTTTTGAATGTTATAAGGAGTGGAAATCATTACATCGCAGCATTTATAACATTGGAGGAAGAATCGTTAATCATATGTTGGGGTTTTTACACCCAAAATTTGACAATGTCAATCCATTTTATAACATGACTTTTTCGAGATAGATTATCAGTGTTCGGCTAATAATGTATATTACCAATGCCTTCTGTATTATGAGATTGATTCGGACATTAGTAGAAGGTGCTGGTAACATTATCAATCGATTTGCCTATCCAGCTTATGACTGACAAGATAATATTAAAATATTTCAGAAATTTTCCAATTTCACGCCAATTAGTACCGTGCACATATTCAGTGATTAGCTGTAATGAGTCGAAACAACTGATAGTGGACGAAATCCAATTTGTTTGACTGAAATGGACATGAATAACCGTAATGGACGGTTTTCCATGTGCACGCTGTTCTCTTGCGCTTTCCGCATACGAAAAGTCTAGCATTCTAATAGTTTCTAACAATAACTACATCGTATGTTTGAAAGGTTATTGCATTAGGTACTCTGAATTGTATTCCTCCGTCTGCAGATAGAGTTGGGATCTCTAATTATTGAAGTACTAATTAGGGTTTACCTATAATTTTATTATAATTTGTTTTATCATTAAGTTTCCTCAAGTTAATGCAAACTTAGATAAAGTTTTATTTTTACGTGTTTTCTTTATTCAGAATTGTTAGGATAAGAGTGAGATCTGTGCACGTAAACTGGTTTAAGCCCGCAGTAAGATAACATTTTACAGACCGTTCAAATCCTTGATAAACATTCCTAGTTTTGTTATATAGTATATATGCACTGTGTATTTTTATGCGGTTGCTCCATGTTGTTTTTTTATGATTTTTTTGTGTTGTGTTTACTGTAGTTTTTTACATTTTTAATTATGTTAAATATTGTTGTATATATCCTTATTTGAGTGAAACCTATTCTTTTCAGAGAATGATTAGCCAAACACTCTCTAGTATTTAAATGAAATCACCGGCTTCGGCGCTATTCTACTTCGTGAATATACATGGCCTTTTATGTATAAACCTTGACTTTCCTAGTATGCAAAACATACATACTTAATATAAATATAAATTCCCAAATTAAAAAAGCCAAAACATATCGCTATCTGTTTTTCGATTTGTACATAAACAATATGCTTTATTCGTTTGATAATTAAAGTCAAGGAGTCAAACATGATACTGCAGTAAAACTCGTCGCATCAACCTATATTGTGCGCCTTAAGACTCGCCGTTTGTGCATCGAACATCTCGAAAAGAGATCTCATTATTATAACAGAGAATCGAGCATAACTGAAAGAATGCAACATACCGTCGCAGCATCTAGCATTACAGCACGGGACGGACCCTGTTAATAGAAGCCCAGCAACGAATAAAACCCTCGGATCCATCATGTTTCAGCACAACTTTCTGTCTGAAAGAGAACACAGTTATATTACTAGTTGAAATAGATAAGGCAGCATATCTGCACATGTTAGAATCGCACACAGTGCGATAAATGACTTTGTTTTTTGACAATGAACGAAAATGACACGCTTTTAAATGTATAGATTTATATTTAGTACAATCGGTATAAAGAAGCACTTAACTGTATACGTTAAATAGATTAACACTAAATCCACAGTTTGACACATAAATATACCTATGTAAGACTGATATTCTGTCACTTAACTGCGATTCCTTTTTTCCTTCAAAATTGTGTGCGTTTGCACAATACCGTTTTTTTAGAAAATGATATGAACACAGTTCGAGCTAAAACTATATTAATTCTTGGCGACCAAAACTTTAAGTTTCAAGTGATTGCTATATAAAATCAATTTCGATTATTTCCTTTTCATTTAAAATGTCGTTCGTTTACTAGGTCATACCGTTTCAGAAACAGATACACCTACGATTTCGATAATTATCGCTGAATTTATATGTGAAAGTCAGATTACATGAATTAAAATCTTAATGATTAAGAATGGGTGGAGTGAGCCTAATTCAGGTTACCTAACTGACTTAGAATACAACCTCTTTGGCTGTTACATTGTTTGTTTTTCAAAATCGGACGCAGGGAGTGTGTACCGGATGAGTGGCAGTGGGCGGACGTTAAACACCCGCGAAATTTGAAATTCTTAATGATTAATTCTAGTATTAAATGACTGCTTATTTGCTATTTTATAGCCTTAAACTGTAGGTTGTATTCTAAATCTCGTTTGACTATTTTGTCATTTTTAAATCAGAATTTAGGTCTGCACGTGCCTAAAAGCTGCATAACCTTGTTACCCATGTGTATCTCCCGTTTGGCTGAAAACAAATGTTGTTGCCAAACCCCAATAGATGGTATGATAAACGTCAATTGTGAAGTTGAAATGCTGTGAAATCTATTATTAAAGAACTTTGGGTAGTTCCATTGCGCTGATACTTTCAACGACTCCATGCATGTTCAAACCGGAGAATCCCTTTTCTCTTTCGCGGCAAGTACTCGACAGCGAATCGAAGTAGATAAGATGTTAATAATAATTATGTTTGGATTGACTTTAGACTAGTATATCTTTTTAAACGATTATGATATTTCATATTTAATATTGAATAGTAATTATGATAATATTAGGATCTTTATATACTCTAAGATGGCGTTTGTGTATTGATATCCGAACCAGTCCAAAATCAACCCAGGAGCGCATTGACTGTCAATTCAAAAGTGCCGAATATAAGGAGCATGCCAACTATAGTAAACAGTTGAAAAAGAGGATAGCCATGGATTATATGTTGTGCTGTATTCTTATGCAAATAGGCTTTCTAGTAATAATTAACATTTGAATTTCGATCAACCTATACATATGCTATAATCAGATTTTGTACTGACAAACAAAACTTAAAATTCTACCCAAGCCGCGTCGCAGGAAGTTTCCAAACCCGTTTACGAAAACAAAAAAAGGCATACTGCTGTCATTTATATCCTCTAATTACCATCAACAAGAAACCAGGCTTGTATAATATATTTGAATATAAATGAATTTCTATTACATATGATATGACACTCCTTTGCTATATTTGTTGGTATATTTAAGTGAAATTAATAACTCTCGTGAATAAAATGACGTTCAAATAGGTGTTGTAAACTAAGCATTTTATACATTCGAAACAAATGTCACAAACGATTCCTTTCAAATTCGTGCTGTTGTTAGCAATTCCGGCAAATTCGATACATTTACAACCTTGATTACTGATCATGTTAATCCTAAATTCTAGAATTTCGCATGGACTATCGAAGGACGTCTTCATTTTACATAATTATAGGATGGAATATATTATTCCTGTCTAATAAAGGACATTCAAGGACGAAATCTATTTGCATTCCCTAAGGCTTAAACAATGCAACTCCAACTTTGATTACAGCTGACGTTAATTCTACATTGTAAAATAATGCATTTTATATCGAAGGAAACCTTAAATTAAGGGGATGGAATATCTTATTCCTATCTTATAACCTTCATTGAAGGACAGGAGGAATTATAAAACAGCCTGTATTTGTTACGGTGCACCCTTTTAAGGTTCATAAAACACAATTGTTGCTCGTACTTTCAACTGTTGTTGTTCTGTTTTTTTTCCTACTTATATACAACGAAATCATTGTTTATTTACCAAAAAAGCGTGTATATATCTTGCTTATTGTTATTTCAAGTTTGTTAAATATATTTTCAAACGTGCGGAATTTATATTATTTTTGTTCGAAGAAAGAGAAATGATTTGATTATATTATGAGTTCTGCCAATATCCGATTTAAAATTTTTAAGATATTATTCATGCCCAAAAGATATACAAATGAATAGATAAAATAACATATTGGTAACTTTTAGAAACATTTAATTTTCATATAATCAAGCGAAAATATCAAGATGTTCCTTGACGATTTAAATGGGTTATAAACTTCTTAATTCTAAATAAAAATGGAGTAAGATAATTGATTGGTATAAAAGAGCTCCAGCCCTAGACGCCGCTATTGTTAAAACTTGTAAAGTTTTATCAATTAGAATATCTTAATAACATTATCCCATGTGCTAATGACAGTTAAAAAGTTTAATAAGGCTGTATTATGTCTTACTAAGTCTTGGTTATTGTTGAGTAATACTATAAATATAATTGTGTCACCCCTCGCGGGTTCAGGTAAAATGAATTAACTTGAATCATTATGATCCAAACATAAGGGTGTGTAGTAGGTAATTATTGCTTCTACACGCGGAATTGGTCTAACGTCAATGCTTTGCAAACATGACTCTTTTGTCATATATATGTGTTTTGTGCTGGCGATCGGTGAAGTCTACCCTGCCCCATACCAAATGTATACATTCTGGGCTGGCGATCGATAAGCTTTGCTTTGCCCCCTCTACCAAATATATTTATTCTTGTGTCTGCCACTGACACTCATTTATATAGATTGTTGCTGGTAATTGGCAATGTTTGCCCTGCCCCATTCGCCAAATCTTTGTAATATGGTGCTGGTGTTGATTTGACGTCTGCCCTCCCCCTCATTTAATTTATGCATTTTGGTGATGACTTTTTGTGAGGTTTACCCTGACCCCCTTACCAAATTTATATATTCAGGTGCTGGTGCTCGGTCAGGTTTGCCTTGACCCCCTTACCAATTTATGTATTATGGTGCTGGTGTTCGGTGAAGTTTGCCCAGCCCTCTTATCCATTTTATATATTTATTTTGGTGCTGGCGATCGGTGAGTTCTACCCTACCCCTTTAAATCAATTTATAAATTTGGTGCTTGAGATCGGTGAGTTCTACCCTTCCCTACTCACCAAATTTATGCATCCTGCTCCTGGCGTTCGATGAGGTCTGCTCTCCCCCCTGACCCAGTTTATGCATCCTGCTGCTGGCGTTCGATGAGGTCTGCTCTGCCCCCATGACCCAGTTTATGCATCCTACTGCTGGCGTTCGATGATATCTGCTCTGTCCCCCTGACCAAGTTTATGCATCATGCTCCTGGCGTTCGATGAGGTCTGCTCTGCCCCCCTTACCCAGTTTATGCATCCTACTGCTGGCGTTCGATGAGGTCTGCTCTGCCCCCCTGACCAAGTTTATGCATCATGCTCCTTGCGTTCGATGAGGTCTGCTCTGCCTCCCTCCCCCCTGACCCAGTTTATGCATCCTGCTGCTGTCGTTTGATGAGGTCTGCTCTGCCCCCCCCCACGACCCAGTTTATGCATCCTGCTGCTGGCGTTCGATGGGGAATGCTCTGCCCCCTGACCCAGTTTATGCATCCTGCTCCTGGCGTTCGATGAGAAATGCTCTGCCCCCTGACTCAGTTTATGCATCCTGCTCCTGGCGTTCGATTAGGTCTGCTCTGCCCCCTGACCCTGTTTATGCATCCTGCTCCTGGCGTTCGATGAGGACTGCTCTGCCCCCTCATCCAATTATATATATTCTGGTGCTGGAGATCGGGGAGGTCTTCCGTGCCCCCCCCCCCTCACTCAATTTATTTATATATATTCTGGTGTTGGCGATCGGTGAGGTCTTCTCTGCCCCTTTCGAACAAAATATATATGATGGTGCGGTCGTTCCGTGAAGTCTGCCCTCCCCCATCACAAAATTTATACATTCGGGTGCTGACGAATGGTGAAGTTTTCTCAGCCCCCTTCTATCATTTTATATATTGTCATGCTCGCGTTCGGTGATATGACCGCTTCCCCCCTCCCCCACCCAATTTATGTCTTCATGTGCTGGCTATTTTTAAAGTCTGTCACGTTCTTATATTAAGTCTCCGTTGTGGGATTTAGAAATTGCTTGTCATAACGACAAGTACACACCATAGATGTTATAACCGAACTAAATAACCTTATCATTGAAGTCAATGAACTATCGTTTGCCATCCATTTTTCAAAACACTGATTATCGAGAACACAAAAGGAAACGCAAAGAGCATGGCCTTTTACTTAAAACAAAATTACATTAAATTTTGAAGACAAAACCTATATATATATTTATATATGTATATATAACAACATTTACTGGCTACTGTTTTCTGCTGGCTACTCACTTATAATATTTTCAATTATAAAGGCCGTGCCGTTCGAGTTAATATACTACAATTCCTCTGGTAAGCTGTCATAAAATGGAGCAAAAGGGTGGTGTGGAATTTGTTTGTAGGTGCTTCGAATATTAACTTAAGTTTAACGGCCAATTTTGTATACAGGAACCATTTATTATATCCATTACACTCGCTTCATCATTTCGGAAACCAGACCGGCTTTTGCCAAGGTAATGTAAATTAAACAGAGGTCTTTTCAATTATGTGTTTCATAACGTAACAAAATGGGTTGTTTCCTTTCAAAACACCCAAAGTTGTTTTCGTCTCTCTCAAGCATTGACTGATTCAGGCAAAATGTCTTTAAATGTATGTGGCTTTTAGGCATAAGGTCCGAAGTATAATGTGTTTCTTTCAAGCACAACGTCCACAATTATATTTGCCTTACAAATGGGGTTGTATTTGCAAACAGTAGCTGTGTAATGTTTTTCATAGATTACTCATATCGACAGGAGCTGAAGTAGGACAAAGAGCTTTAATATTCGCCGTTTTGTCTTATAACCGAATGCATTTATGATGTACTATATGCCTCTCAAAAACAATAAAAAAAACAAATTCCAAAAATATCCAATTAAGGGCCATAATTTAAATTAAGGATAATATGGAGAGCTGAAGTAGGTCAGCGGGCTTATCTATACGCCACTCTGTCTTATAGCCGTATGTTTTTTCGATGATATATATGCCCGTTAAACAATGCAAAACAAATCAAAAAGATCCAATCAATGCCAATTATTTGAATTTAGTATTATATGGAGTTATGTAACCTATTTTTATGATTGCCGTGAGCGACAGTGTGAAGTATTAAGCAGTTTGGATAAACGGGTTTTGAAATCCAAGTAAAATCACAAGTTGCCCTAAAACTTTAACTAAACTTTCTTAGTCGATCAAGGGTCATGATTTTGATGATTATATGGAGTTTTGTAGTATAATTGTTGGATGGACATGGACATTGGTCTGTAACATGAAGTAGGTTGTCCGGTTAGCGCAGTGGTTAGCGCACTTTCTTCGCACTAAGGCGACCTGGATTCGTACTCGGTCTGGCGCATATGCGTTTGGTTAGTGGTCACCAAGCCGGACAAGTGGGTTTTCTCCTGGTACTCCAGTTTCCCCCACAACACAAGACCACACTCTCGCACAACATCGTGCCAACGAGAGTGATTAATATAAGTTGTAATAGTTTGTTTCACAATCGTTTTAAGATTAAATAATTTAAAACTAAACATAAAGTTCATTGAAAAAAAAGTTTAGAAATAATAACCGAAATCCCAAACTTGCTCTAAAACTTTAACCGGACACAATATGAAGAGTAACCAGGGCCGTATTAAGAATAATACTAAGTCATGTAACCAAATATTGTAATGGTCCTGAACAACTGTGTGAACTATGACGTGAATTAAGTGAAGGGTATTGGACTTTGGTATAAATAACAACTTTTCCTTAATGTCTAACCGGACGCCGAAGTCAACGGAAACGCAGACAATTGTGCGAGTATTTCTGCCCTCCGTTTTTCGAATAATTTGGATAAAACATAATATTTTAATGAGATTTTAATCTTTCTTATTCAATGATTAAAAAATATCAAAAACTAACAACTGTGTCCAAAGGCAATTGCCACTGACGATACTTTTATAAACATTTACTGTGTGTTGTCCTATTACCACCTTTATAACATCTCTTTTCTAACTTTGACTGTGTATATTTCAAACCCCTTAAGGCGTGCATCTCAAACCATATGTTCGTGTTTATTCATACAAACAGTGTTTGTTCACCCCTGTTTATTTTGCTCGGAACCTTGTAACCACTTCGTTGAGCGCCATCGTTTGCTTTTTTAGTTACTCCAGGTTATTAATAGAATACATCCTAAGCGGGGGTGGTTTTGTTTGTCCAGATTACCATTTATAGCAGTATTATAGTTCAGAAAGAAACCGCAATGTTCCAATGTAACTCAGTAACTCTGTATTCAATTCTCCAACATTTGCCAATGTTTACATAATATCTTAGCGTCTGATTTATGTTACCAAACACTCCTTCTCCCTTCGTTCTCCTACGGTGACTTCTGTTATTCATGCATGTTACCAACAAGAGCGTATGTGACTTCCATTTAAAATCAAGTTTTCTAAAACAAAGTAAAACAGCTAAAGTATGCACAATCAATCAAGCTTGAGATTTCCCACATCTTTAAAAAGGGCAAGGGGAAGAAATATGATAAGGCTACTGCATTCTCTTCTCGTCTCCCGTAGATTGTAATTTTATCGGGCTACAATGATTTCGCTATAACAATTGGATCGATGACATAGTTGAATAATATTCATGACGATCAAAATATTTGTCAAGGTTTAACACAGTTTATCAATTTCGTTTGTGCATGGAAATGTTTTAAATGTATTGCAGAGGCTAGCAGGTTTGTGCCTAGGATTGGTATATTAGCTATAAATTTCATGTTAACACTGGACATTTACCGTTTTCATGACGCATTGTGTTTTGTCGACACATCATTATCAATTGTTGTATTGTGTCCCAGGACGTGATAAGCAGCCAATAAAATGTTGTATTTTTTCATTTCTTGGATCAAGACTGATTGTACCCAGCTGAGGCCACAGGCAACTATAAATGTAAGCCAGGGGCAGCTGTTGGGATCTGTTTCATACATTCAAGTCTCTGTGCTTGAGACCACTAAAAAGTTACTTTGCTGCAGACCTAGTTCATAGGTCGTTTTCCTTTTGAATTGTAGTTTAAATGAGACAAGGATTTAAACCCACCCATTGGAAAAACAGCAAAGCGAAACAAAACATGAAACAAGATTTATGCAAATATACAAACCTAAGTCTCAGCCTCGATCGACTCAGCAATGACGCCAGCAGATCCGAACCAGAAGCCGCGTTTATTTAAAGGATAACAAAATGTCTGCAACACCTGTTTGGCACCAACTGCTACCCCCAAGGGTTCTCTTAGAGAAAGATATGCAATGCATTTGGTGTTTGGTTAGTGCATAAATTACTTTAAAGGACTAAATTGTCATTATAGTTCCAACACATTTATAACAATCATTATGTTTTGAAAGAACTTATTATTGGTTTACGCCTCAAACTTTGGTATCATGTCGGGTTGTTGTAGTTAGATATATTGACCGTTAATTCCCCGTTGTCCTCCATTTATGTTTTCGACACGTTAGCCTCCACTCAATGACCAAGCCCCAACTTTTTGAATTTTCCTAAGATTTTAATGCTTAAACCGTTTTTTTTTTAAATATAAGTTTGATTTTGAATAATGAACAATAATTTATTGTGAATTTTGTAATGAGATAATTCCTTATTTACATGTATATGTAAAACAAAAGAAGTAAGCATTACTCTTATAATACCAATACAAAAAGTGAGCTTAGCTTGTCATGTTAAACAAGACTTCTTTGAGAATTGTCGTCTGTGACGTTATTGATCAAATTTCTTTAGTCCTTACTTAAGTCGATTTTTTACATTTTTATAGTTATATTAATAGAAAGCTATTTATAAAATTGGCCTTATAAAGACACATGTTATATGAATGATTGGATAATGTTTGAGTGGAGTAATATTGCAAGAAATGTATATGTAAAAGTAATTACCCGCAATTTGTTTTCATAAGTTGTTCCTAATTTGTACAATGCGGCTTCTTCAGGCAAACAAACACACAAATAGAAATGTTTGTTCTTAAATACGAACAGAAAGAAACATTTAAGATAATCAGAATAAAATGCATTCCTATGATGTCAGTGTAAAGTACTCAATTGAGTCATTGTGCCAAGTTCAGAACAACCACTCTCACTCACACTCAATGCGTAAATCCACTGTAACCACATAACGGTTCAAATACTTTCAGGTGTGCATGAGGCTAATGTGCTTTCGTGTGAGTGAGAAATTTGTGAGTGCTTGACTTGAACCGTCATCGAGAACTGGAATATATAGGTGATTTGCAGCTTATGATGGAAATCCACTTTCCCAGTTTTATTATTATTATAATTACTCGACAGCGCCACCACTAGGGCAACAGCGCCACCACTAGGGCAACAGCGCCACCACTAGGGCAACAGCGCCACCACTTTTATAAATATGTGCATTTTTCCTTTTTAAGAAGTGCTTATTAGTTTTGTTGTGTTCCTGCATAGGTACTATTCATAACAGTTATGTTTGCATGCGTGAGAATGTTCTTACGGGGTGTGTAACCACTGAAATGTACTTACTATGCAATCAGATCTCAAAATATGCACAAGTAGGATTCGGGAGAAAAGCTCCTGGCACCACAGTTTGCACAATATTGAAACGAAATAGTAACCAGCCTACAGTAGAAGTGTTCTTACACGGTACCACATTCTCCGATTTTCGAAATATGTCCGTTAAATGAAATTATCAAATAAAATATAAATCATACTCACGTTTGTCCATGTATACATAGGGCACAGCTCCACCACGGAAGTGTCGACAGCTCTTTTTCTTTGCACCACCGTAAAGTGGTGGAGCTGGCGTTTACATGCGGTGTAATGTAAATGAAGGCTAATTTAACTCCCATTGTAAACTGAATTCGATTATAGATCGATCTTATGAAGAAATATGAGCTGTATGCTATTCATTGTATAGTGTTAATGCGAGAACAGGTGTGACACCCATTGGCAAATTTAAATAAATTATATTGCCAATATTAAATTGGTTTCGGGTCTCTTTATTCAAATATATAATAGATCGATTCATTTTCAGTCGAATGAGCGGTACAAATATATACCCGCTGTTCGCATGAATCGCTTCGCAATTATAATACCTTCAAAATGCAAGTCAATCCGATTTTAATACGGTGAAGCAAAGACATACATGTATATCGTTTGCATGTCCAAGAGAAAAAAAACGTACGTTGTAATAATAAGTTTTATATTAGTTCAATATTGAAAAAATGTTAATTGATATAATACTATTTTAATGTTATTATAATAGTTGCTTAATCAACAGCATGTGATTATAAAGCAAGATTTTGCTTTGTAATAATGAATTTAATACATTCGAGTTTTTGAAACAATCTACCTTCTGGATTAACTTCTTTACTTTAGTATTTTACTGTTAGTCGACAAATGTGTTTATTAATCGTTGTTCTTGCTGACCGCCGTCCCAACCGCCCCCCATCCGGCAAACAATGCCACCTTAGTCCCGATTCCGAGACCGGCCGCACCTGCACTCTGCGCAAGCGCAAATGCACTCCCGGAAACAACTGCTGGTCCCTATAGAAGAAACATGTTGTAAAAAAGAGAATCTAATGATGATTGAGTTTATGTTTTAAGTTTAAGATATTTGATATTTTTTATAAACCACAGTTCATTCAGCGACGGATACACTCGATACCCGATTTTACTCTTATTGAGTTTCATAATTTATCGACGATTAGTTATATTCCAAACTTAAACGTTGATGATGGCGATGAGTTAGTTCTTCGAACGCACAGCTAGTATACTTTTGATGCCTATGCTGAAATGTTTCTACAGTTGTTATGGTAATGAGTTAATAGAAAGGACAATTGCAATGCGTAACGTGGTTTCCAACGATGATTGTTTTCTTAAGTTAACAGGGTTGTGTACTTCGGGTTTCGGCGATAGGCTCTCTGTGTTGTTACTTTATTAGATGAGATACAAATAAAAAATATATGATGATTGACATTAAAGATCGTGTTGACTTCATGTATAGATTGTGATGTAAACATAAATTTTATAAGTATTATTTTAACACAAGTTTAACGACTTTACCTGAATTGCAGCTGCCAATGATCCGGCCGTAACACCAGCGGCTCCAAATCCAGCAGCCCCAAGCGCAAAAGGGGCAGCCACAACGGCACCTGCCCCAACCACGCCTCCAATGGCAATATTCTTCAAGGTGAACCAAGAGTCATCTAAAAATGATTTGGTTGTATTGACCATAGATAGAGTTGCTTTTTTGAAATTATGTAGTATCTACGTCAATAAATACATAAGAAATGCAGCGAAATACAGCCAATATTTGGATCCTATTTCTGTTTGTTTAGCATAAATTTTGTCTACACTCATTCATTTAAATTGATGAGAGATGACTGTAAAATCAGCTTCAAAAAATATTCTAAAAGTGTCCATTCGCATCTAGATTACATCGAGGGATGAAAGCGAAAAGGTTTTATCTTCTCCTTTATTTGATGTCACTTAGAACCTTTGCGCATTCATCCCTCGAGATTGTACATATAGTTTAAAAGGTAAAGATTATTCAACTGGAATGGAAAACAAATATTTATATATTTATTTCTTAATCGTAAATGTAAACGGAATCAGAAAGGGAATCCGTAATTGTTCCTTAAATAAGAGGTATTTTTAACGCCAGCAGTTTCTGCGGTTTCTGGAAAACTTTAACGCAAAATCAAAAACGATGAACACCGTTTTATTTTCCTCATAGCACCGGCTAAAACGATATTAAATTTCACGAATGTTGACATAGTCTGTCTTAACCTAGGTATTAACGAGTATATGATGCGTACAAATACGTGTGTATCTATAATTCCGTACCATACCTAGTGTGTCATACGTCTCATGACTTAAATTACTGTTAGTCTTTGCAGACAAACTTTACCCACCGTATGAGCGCCGACTTATTTACAATTAAGTACGTCCTGTTAGATCACCCAGCGTTACTAAAACTAAGTACAAACTGTCTAATGGCCTGAAATCACAGTATATACCGTCGATGATACCAGCATAATTGACACCATTATATATGCATTTTCGAATCACATAGCTTAACGACAATATAGTACATACCAGAGGAGAACCCAGTTTTCCTAAAAACATTTGACATATTATCCAGATATCAGGCGAAGTGCGAAACCTAAAATGAATGTTTAGAAGAAAAGACATAGTGTCATGGCAACGAGCGCTGCAAATATATATTAGCTATCGTCGGGAAATATTAGAAAAAGGACGTTTTTGCGCAACATCCAGCGTTACTGCAAAGTGTACATGTCGTTAACACCAACCGTTACTGAAACCCGTACATGTCGTCAACACCCAGCATTACTGAAAGCCGTACATGTCGTCAGCATCCAGCGTTACTGCAAAGTGTACATGTCGTCAACATCCAGCGTTACTGCAAAGTGTACATGTCGTCAACACCCAGCGTTACTGAAACCCGTACATGTCGTCAACACCCAGCGTTACTGAAACCCGTACATGTCGTCAACACCCAGCATTACTGAAACCCGTACATGCCGTCAGCATCCAGCGTTACTGCAAAGTGTACATGTCGTCAGCATCCAGCGTTACTGCAAAGTGTACATGTCGTCAACACCCAGCGTTACTGCAAAGTGTACATGTCGTCAACACCCAGCGTTACTGCAAAGTGTACATGTCGCCAACACCCAGCGTTACTGCAAAGCGTACATGCCTTCAACATCCAGAGTTACTGAAACCCGTACATACCGTCAACACCCAGAGTTACTGAAACTCGTACAAACCAACCGTCAACACCCAGCGTTACTGAAATCCGGACATGCCGCCAACACCCAGCGTTACTGAAACCCGTACAAGCCGTAAACACCCAGCGTTACTGAAACCCGTACATGCCGTCAACGCCCAGCGTTACTGAAACCCGTTCATGCCGCCAACACCCAGCGTTACTGAAACCCGTACATACCGTCAACACCCAGCGTTACTGAAACCCGTACATACCGTCAAAACCCAGCGTTACTGAAACCCGTACATGCCGTTAACACCCAGCGTTACTGAAACCCGTACAAGCCGTAAACACCCAGCGTTACTGAAACCCGTACATACCGTCAACACCCAGCGTTACTGAAACCCGTACATACCGTCAACACCCAGCGTTACTGAAACCCGTACATACCGTCAACACCCAGCATTACTGCAAAGCGTACATGCCTTCAACAACCAGAGTTACTGAAACCCGTACATACCGTCAACACCCAGCGTTACTGAAACCCGTACATGCCGTCGAACCACTCAGTGTTACTGCAAAGTGTACATGTCGTCAACACCCAGCGTTACTGAAACCCGTACAAGCCGTAAACACCCAGCGTTACTGAAACCCGTACATGTCGTCAGCATCCAGCGTTACTGCAAAGTGTACATGTCGTCAGCATCCAGCGTTACTGCAAAGTGTACATGTCGTCAACACCCAGCGTTACTGCAAAGTGTACCTGTCGTCAACACCCAGCGTTACTGCAAAGTGTACATGTCGCCAACACCCAGCGTTACTGCAAAGCGTACATGCCTTCAACATCCAGAGTTACTGAAACCCGTACATACCGTCAACACCCAGAGTTACTGAAACTCGTACAAACCAACCGTCAACACCCAGCGTTACTGAAATCCGGACATGCCGCCAACACCCAGCGTTACTGAAACCCGTACAAGCCGTAAACACCCAGCGTTACTGAAACCCGTACATGCCGTCAACGCCCAGCGTTACTGAAACCCGTTCATGCCGCCAACACCCAGCGTTACTGAAACCCGTACATACCGTCAACACCCAGCGTTACTGAAACCCGTACATACCGTCAAAACCCAGCGTTACTGAAACCCGTACATGCCGTTAACACCCAGCGTTACTGAAACCCGTACAAGCCGTAAACACCCAGCGTTACTGAAACCCGTACATACCGTCAACACCCAGCGTTACTGAAACCCGTACATACCGTCAACACCCAGCGTTACTGAAACCCGTACATACCGTCAACACCCAGCATTACTGCAAAGCGTACATGCCTTCAACAACCAGAGTTACTGAAACCCGTACATACCGTCAACACCCAGCGTTACTGAAACCCGTACATGCCGTCGAACCACTCAGTGTTATTTAAACAATATTTCACAACTTTGAATCGACAAACGTTTCAAAAAACAAAGTAAAAATTATCGGATCATGTTGTTTTTAAAAACCAATCATACTCCTATCCCTTTAGCATCAACTCTTAAAAAGGTCATAGCATAGAAGTAGCATCGAAGCAGAAGTTTTGCAAATTCATGAAACCCAACGTTGCAGAGTAGACAGCAGTGTCAAAACACGGGCGTAAGTGATTAAAATAGTTCGTATCGTCGAAACATCCAACATTATCATTACAAAATAACTAACATAAAATAAAAAAGCAAGCGTTACTGAAAAGAAGTGGTATGAACCATCTACACAGGGAGTGATATTAAAAGAATACCATAACGTAGTAGAAAGATAGTAGCTTCGAAGGATCGTACTAAATATAAATTTATACCGGCTGATCCGAGCTTGATTTTGACAACTAGTAAGTAGTATATAGGCATATGGCTTTACTGAAAACAATAATCTGACCTTCGGTGCAACGATCGTTACTTAAAGCGAAGAACTCACCTTTAACATTAGAACTGAGTATCGAGCGTTGCTAAATAAAAATATCATACCATCGGAATATCGGGCATAACAGGAAGGCACACACCCTGTTAATAAGAGTCCAGCAAGGAATAAAACCCTTGAATCCATGTTGGCACGACACAATTTACAGTCTGTAAGGAAAGCGTTGTTTTTACTAGCTGAAATTGATCAGAAATTTAGTGCACATGTATACAACGTTCACACTGTGATAAATGACGATTTTCTACATCAATGAGCAAACATTAAGCGCTTCAACTTATAAACACTAAAACAAACGTATAAATAGACATTATACAATAAATGTTAAATATAAATATACCCGAATAAGATAAAGATATTTCACTAAACTCCAATGTCTTCGTTCTAGTTTAAAATTATTCACGCTTAGATCATTTTAACTTTTGGCAAACAAAGTCTTAAGTTTCAAGTGATTGCTGATACGGATCGTTATTGCGCTGAGGTTTGTTATCAAATAATCTGCCAAATTTGTTCAAATAGCTTTCAAAAGGTGATAAACATACAATTTCTATAATTTCGATAATTATCATGCTGAAGTTTCATGTTTCAGATGATTGTTAAAACGTATTGGTAGTGCCTTCTTGTACATAAAAGAAATATAGATCACGTTTAAAATATCAGACCCACATATTGGTTATTTATCAGTATGGATTTGGTGATATTTGAAGTCTGAATGTGATTTTGTATGCTGCATTATCGTGAAACCAATCGTATCTACCATTTGACAAAAAATAAACGTTTTTGCCAAAACTGGAAAATATATCCGCAAATATGGTACGATATACGTCAATTTTGTGAAAAATTGCTGTGAAATCGGCTATTTAAGAACTCCTGGTAGTTCCATAGCGCATAACGTTTGAGTCATTAACAAAGTACTCCAGTGTCCCAACATCACAAAAATACCTTAGTCATTTATAAATCTCGAGTTCATCTCATTTTTCCACATTGCAACAAAGTCTTGTTCAAAACACTTCTGCTTTAATACACTTACTCAAATGTTACGTTATTCATGCAATTAAATAACACCAAGTTAAACAGTACTTAAATGAACAAAAAATATCAATTTAGTTCCTACCTGCTATTCTGGTAGATACTGCGTACTTAATAACATAGTAGTTTTAACACGGATCCAATGATTTAACAATAAGATACCAATAGCCGGTTGTCTACGAAAAGTAATCGACTGACCTTTTATACATGACATACTCGGCCTAGGCCATACGAAATCAATTATACGCTTAATTTTTGTTGAGAGGAGTCGTTACGTATTAGAACGCCTGTAGCAAAACGTAAGCCTATCGTACATAATTTATAACTTGTGTCATTAGAGGCTAATATTATAATATGCGACTGATTAATAATTAATTATGAGTTATTTTTGCAACATAAAAATACCATTCCATCGTCTCGACAATAATCGGACATGATTTGCATAATAAATTCAAAGCATTTGGCAGAATATTGTTATCGATAACTGACATTGTGTACGATTACTTGTTGGTGTTTGAAAAAAAAGCTTTGTTTGCTTTACTGCACTGAATATGGAAGCCAAGTTTACAATAATGATAAACTAAATATCATTTCAAAAAGAGCATAATTCGACATTTGTTTCTGTAAGCTTTTCGTACATTGTTAAAGCGACAACAGGTTTGACACACAGTGGGCAATTTTGAAAAAAAATCATACCGCTAATATCAAACGATGATTTTGAAGTGTATGAAATGCGTTATAATTTTGAATCTAATCCAACTAGAATATTTTCAAAATTTATTCATTTTCAGACAATGGAATGGTACAAATATATACCCACTTTTCGCATAGATCGGAACGCAATTCGAATATCATCAAAACGCAAGCAAATATGTTTTCAAAATAATAAGGTGTAGTAAATGTAGACATGTGTATCGTATGCGTTTTTAATAACATAAACTTTTGTTATTATAGATAGGGAATATTATGTCAGGCGGTTAATCCATGGTGTTGTATCACTTCGAGTTGCTTGTGGAAGAATCCGTATTGAACGAGATCGAAGGTCGAGTGCGCTTCTGATTCTTCCACAAGTAACAAGGCTTTTATAATATACCTTAACACTATTTGCAATTAAAGACAGCCAAATATGTTAACATTTTAATTTCATCGAACCCAGAAACACGTAAGCAACTAGACAAAATAATACCAAGTATACATGCATAATACAAAATATTAATGGAATATGAATATAAATCATTCACGCGACCTTGTGTGACGTCATTATGAATTGTTTAAAACGAAAGTAAACGTCCGGCATTTAAAAACAAGTAAACAGTTGAACTGTTGAACTAGAATATGTGAGTTTTATTCAGTTTTATTAATTTTACTCTCAGGGCATTCATTCACTGTCACTATCGATTACCCGGCATATGTAACAATCGGGCACACTATGATAGATGACGATGTTTTTACTAAATAAGTCAACATGACGCGCTTTCTAATGTTTAAATTAATTAAAACAAATATGTACTAATACATTAAACTTTATGTTGAATAAACAGTTAATCCACAATTGAACACATAAATATGCCTAAATAAGCTTGATATTCTATAACTTACCAGCGATTCCTTTTTGTTCAAAATTGTATGTGTTATCACAAAACCGTTGTCAGCGAATGATATTGTTACACTTTCGATAATTCCGTTCTCATTTAAAATATAGTGATTTTGCTGGGTCACACAATTTTCAGAAAATAGTTTCAATACAATTTCGGTAATTGGTACGCTAAAGATCAATTCACTCAAAGTTTCAAGTTTCAAGTGATTGTTAAAACGTATTGGTAGAGGGCTTCTGCTTTTGAAATAAATATAAATCTCGTTCAAAATATTTATTAGTATCGATTTTGTTATAATTGAAGTTTGACTGTGAGTTTAAATGTCTGCTGTGCCTAAAAGATGTATTATCTTGTAATTTTATCGATTCTCGTGTTTGAATGAAAAATAAATTGCGTTGCCAACAATGGAAATTCTACCTTAAATAGATGATTTGATATACACAATTGTGAAATTTCAATGCTGTGCTAAATGACAATTAGGTATTTCCAAAGCGCTGATACTATGTAATGACTCCATTAAGATCCATCGAGGCTCCAGCTTACAATTTACAATCGACGTATACACACGGGAAATCCCGTGCCTTCTACGCAGCGCGCACTCAACAGCGGATCGAATAAGATACAACGTTGATAATGTGTCAATGAGTTGTCTTTAGGCTAGTACACCTTTTTAAATGATTAATTATTCATACCTAACATTGGATTACTAAATATAAGCATAAAGGCTACATTGGCCTGCCAAATAATTCACCAGTTGTATATCATTGGCCGCACAGACGATCCCATTCACCATTATGATTCATGCCGATGCCGGCTGGACGGTGATCCTATACTTTTGGTTCATTTGAAATGATATTACTCTCTGCTCAACAATAGAATACGTGAACGAAAGCACATATATAATACAGTCAGTATTTGTGATATTTATTTCATCTGAAGTTTGCCGCACGTCAAATAACATAACCCCCTTATATCTAATAGCTCTGTAATCATTTTTGTTTGGGGTATTTTACTACACGTACAGTCCTCTCCTTTGCAACCAAATAAATGTGGACAGGAATCAAACTTATTTCTATGTTCAAACATAGTTCATATGTTTGTGAGCATTACTAGTGATTATGTTATGATTACTGGGATTGTCCTTGTATTTTTCAGTGTATCATTGCTAAATCTTTCTTCTATTTTCCTTACTATTAAAATGTCTTTCATCACTTAATAATACAATGAACACTACATAGACAAGCCCAGTAGTCGCAAATTGAAAAATAAATCTAAAAGAGTCACAAGGCACGTGCTGAATTGTTAATATCATAAAAATGGGAAAGTAAACGACAGCTATTAAAGACGTCCATTTGAAGATAACATCTGAGACAAAAATAGCACTTTTGATACAATTCAGGTAATTGAAATATGTCGATGTCTTGAATGTACTCCGATTTGAAATCAAGATATTCATAATAAACCCTCACAGTTTGCATTTTTATTATATACCCATCATAAATCCACAAGCAATACCTATCGGCCGTATTTCACTTTTGTGACGTCACGTCATAACAAG
Source organism: Mya arenaria (assembly GCF_026914265.1). Taxonomy (NCBI): domain Eukaryota; kingdom Metazoa; phylum Mollusca; class Bivalvia; order Myida; family Myidae; genus Mya; species Mya arenaria. The sequence goes on along the minus strand of NC_069131.1, from coordinate 69,639,096 downwards.
TATCGTTGTGAGATGTTAAAATGACGTCATCAAACAAAATCGTGCGTCGTTAAAATGACATATATTATGAAAACATGTGGCTGTTAAGTGATCTAACCGGTAATGTATATACTAAAAGGATTATTAGTACTGCGTTTTGATCCGGAATGTCGTTTTCGACTCTCGTGGAATTTTGCAGATTTGGATTTCACTCGACTTGCGCCTCGTGAAATCCGAGTCTGCATCGTACCAAACGGATAACATTGTGTGTACACCATGAAAAAAAAGAAATGCAATGAAAATACATACCGATACCGACGATAATCGACAATGTTCTCATATCGTCTGTTTATAAGTTTAATACAAAAAGGATAATTGTTTGTTTGAGTGATACATCGAATTGATTTCATCAAGCTAGCACCGAAAGTCATGTTTTCAAGAATCATGATTTCAACGAGGGTTTCAGCATTTTGCACCAATACCTTTGACTTAACCACGCTGATGAGTACATCGTATTATGACCTCATAATTGAATTACTTACTGAAATATTTGAAGTACATTCCGAAATGAAATGGGGCTAAATCACAATACACTGTTATACGTAGAATCCAATTCAATTAAAACACGATTTACAAACATTTAACATTAACATATGCGTATGTATAGTTGTCACTGTCACAGTTGTCGAAAATAATGCGGAATCTTTTGAATTTGTGGGGTTGAGAGTGATCGAACTGAGCGACTGGCGGTCAAATAACGAACTCCGGGTGTCCGGATAATTTGTTTGCTTCGCTGATATATTTAATTTGCAGTTTTCAATGATATTGTCAGTGATTTCAAGCTGCTAGAACTGTTGTGAAATACTTATTGTGCATGTAGGTAAACGACATGCACATACGTATCGTCTGTGTTCCGGACAGCTTCGTTTCTCCGGATAAATCATGACATTTACCCGTGACCGAGCAATACTTGGTAGGTACGACGATGATCGCGGCAAATACGATATGGTCGGCACCTGGTTTAGGTTAGAGCAACTAATTGTTGGTTTCTCATTAACAATATAAATTGTGAGTGCTGGGTTTGCGGAATACATTTGGGTGAAAATTACACAATAGCAAATGATTTATTTTAAATTTCCATGATGTTGCACTGCGGGATTTTCTGTTGAGGTGCGTATACAAAAAAATGTATCTTACTTACGAGTCTTGCAATTATCCTGCGTGTATGGTCAGTCCGTCAACAGAAGTTTTAAAATTATACGTTTGAAACGTGAGTTGATCCACTGTGTCTTGTGAGACTCGACATATCTTATTGCTTTTGACCGTTTATTTCTGTATTTATTAACATACTTTTATTTTGGTTATATTGCATTCTCTACCTTTTTTTCAAACAGCTACTCAACTTCAAATGTATTATTCTTTATTTCCGGACATTTTTAGTTTAATATGTATTTCAGATATGATTTGAAGTTTTGACAACATAAACTGAAAACATACATGTTCTGATTAAATTACTCGACTTATTTAAAAAAAAAAAAAAAAACGGAATTAAACGGAATTAAATGAATATGGTTTAATAAAAACTGTAATCCATAATCGGGCAATGCTCGGCTTTTCATGCGATAATACAACTTTATCTTCAAACTTGCCGGAGATGGACACGTTTTTGGACTAGGGCACTTGTGGCCTAGTTCATAGCCATAACCGCGATGTCTGCATTTTCAAGCCGCATCTGAGGGTTCACTGACGTAATGTATTCATACGCTGTATTTTGATTGGATTGCCGTTAGCGAATTTGAATAATCAAAGTAATACCAGAACTGATTACAATCACAACATCCAATAAAAATAGTTCTCCTAACAATTCAAGCTAACTGTATGTTCTTTGAATGAAGCACAATAAATGCATACGTAGCGAGTGAGTTAATCAGGTTTACCACATGAATGTTCTTGCATACGGTCAGATTATATGCATTAAGAATATGAATATATTGGAAAAGTACGCATCGACGTTTTTCCGTTCAATGCTCTGTATTGATATACTGGTACCCTCTTTCTCTTTTATCCGAAAAGAAATCAGTATCAGCTAACCGTGGTGCCCGTCGCGCATTCGAAATGTCTTATGAAATACGTATTAAAAGCGAATAAAGCGTGCGGTCTAAGTAGAAAACAAACAGGAAAGTTGGTTTAAAAAAAGTAGTGTTATCCTTTGTATACAATGTTGGTATTCCGAAGTCGGTCCCTGATCTTTTTTTCGACATAATTTGCATGTTTCCGTGATATTTTCTTTTCGATACAAAGTTTGTTTTAACTAATCATCGCATGGCACTTAGCAATTTTTTAAATACAAAATGATTTTTGGTATTTATTGTTCGAATACTATTCATGTTAACTAAAAACCATATGCCGCGTACCTGTATAACTTTATATTTTTTAGGAAAAGTAAATCAGGGTACCAGTCTACTTATTGACCTCAAAATTTACTCTGATCAGTGCGGCCGAATGATTCAGACATGTATGTTATCACTACTTCCGGATGTTGATGATGTGAATTTCATAGTGTTTTATTGAGGAAATTTATCAATAAAGCCGCCATTGAATGATTACCACCATCAAACGGATTTATTTTCATCTTACCATGGGTAGCATTTTTAATTTGACACGTTAGTTTTCAAGCAATACAAGTTCGTTTGAAAAAATCATGTGATTTCAATTTTGCAAAATGGAGATAAAAAAATATCAAATATGCGCATACTTATTTATGAAGTTTCATTCTAAATGAAGCCAAAGTATGGATATGTGCACAGCATCTGTGAATAAGATGATTGTTTACCTATGTGCATAGAAAAATCTTGGAGCCACTCTCAGTGTAAGTACATGACATTGTGATAAACCATCGCCATTGATAAAACAATCTTGCATGCTCAATTTTGATTTCCTCTCTTATATAATGCACCAGTCAATTGTTCCCACGGCCCCCTCGGGGATATACCAGGGAAAAGGGCTGTGTTTTTACCTTTCAGGTGCCCTCGTAGCTAAAGAACTTCAGCGAACACATTATATATTACCTTTTTGGACGTGTTGTAAACATCAAAAAAAAAATATCAACATTACAGTTATGGAAGCCAGAACTAGTGTCCTCGCAATGCTGGGTGATTGCGGTGGTTTTGTCTTCCCTCAAAATATATCAGGAAATTGCACTTACCTTAGATCCCCGGGGTGTGAGGTTATTCACGGGATTTTACCACCAGTTCGTTCTCGCAGGGCAGGGATTTTACCGGGGATTGGCTGGATGGAAATCCGGGGGGGGGGGGGGCGTGGTTACAATTGACTGGTGCATACTTTACAAGTTCTTTTTCTGAAGACGCTTTGTGCTCACTTTTTGTTTTCTAGCCAAGAATGAAAATCAAAAATCAGTCAGAGATACAGTATGGTGATGCATTTTTGTTGATAGATCAATATAAATTTGTGAAATATTTGAGGGAAAGGTGTTTGGTTAAATAATTTACAAGTGTAACTTTTGAATTTTATTTAACAATGCAGTGCCGAATATTGTGGAGATAGATTTGAATTTGTATTAATTAATCAGTTGACTTGTGGCGTTTAGGGAACAAAATCAAAATATTTAATAAAGATCCCTTATCACCCAATGTTGTGGAATAGTAAAGTAATGAAAATTTAATCTCACAACAGTCTTTCTCAAATGCTGTCAAGGCTTTTTTATGCTTAGGAATATCTAACCTCGCGATGTCAGACCAGAAATCATCTTGGCATGAGCTTGGATCACAATGTATCATTATCCACCAGTCAATTGTAACCACGGCTCTCACATCCGGGGGTATACCGGGGATAGCCGGCGAAATGGGCCATGTTTTTACCTTTCAGGTGGCCCCGCAGTGCCAGGTCTTCCCGGAAAATACAGTGACCAGTGTGGATGGGGCTTAACCTAATGTCCCTTGGGTGAGGGGCATTTGGTGGGGACTTTACCATCAGATTATCTCCGTAGGTCGGGGATTTTAGCTGGGGTTGACTGGACCGAAAGTAAAAGTCCCCGCTATTCCGGGACTGGGGGGCGGGGCCATGGTGACAATTGGCTGATGCATTAGCTTGTGTATTCAGATAAAGTTAAGAATAAATATTTATTTATATAACTTATACTTTGTAATCTAATTCAAAGATTTGAAAAAGGTATCCTTTATCAATAAATGCAAATATACATAAATGACTGTGCAAATCTTTTTGTATCATCCAAATATGAGTACCTTGCAGGGTGAATGTTATTTGTAAAAATTATACTAAGTGAGCTTTCAAGATTACTTTTCCAATCGCATACACAATGCAGTTTGAAACCTGAATAATTAAAACAAATCTTGGTTGTAGACCATTACTATTAAATATTTGATAAGTCACAGACATTATAAGGTACAGTTTAAAGGGGCTGTACTAAGTTAATGATGAAAAAGCAAATATTTAAAGAAAATTGTAGAAAATTGACATAAACTTGGTATCGATGTGTACAATTAATGCATTGAAACTTACTACTGATGATCCCCATAGTTTACAAATGATTTATTAATAGCAGTTATTTCGTGTGTTTTTTTCCATTAAAAATGATTACTAGGTATTGTCGTTCCAAGACAAAAATTAAAAAAGTTGTCAAAATGAGAGTGCAGCTTTAAACTCATAATAAAATGTCAATGCACTTCATTTGACATAATTTTAAACAGATGAAAAAAATGTTATATTTAAAAAGCACAATATATCTTTTATGTGACCTTACATTATAATGAATTTATTCAGATCAGTGACCTTTCTTCACTTAAATGTGAAGCTTGGGATTGAATACTAAATGAAACAGGAATGAAATTAAATGAATCACAAAATATCATCAAATTTATACACACAAATGTTCTTTGATATACCAAAAAAATGAAACTTTTTAGACATACAAAAATTTAACATTTACTAAATACGGTTATAAAAATGATGAATACATTTGTAGGATTTGATATCTTACTAGATGTAACTCGGCTTCGTTCATTTTTCTAAACTTTCTCTCAGTGATGAGGACTAAATTTTATTCACTGCAGTTGTGTTTTCTAAGTTTATGAAAATAAGAACAATTGAAACAATTCATTTACTACTGTTGATCAGTGCAGATTGTGGGAGGTCATTGTTGATTTCAATGAACCACCAATAAGCCCTGCCAAAATTGGATACTGATTGGTCAGTCAGATGCTTTTGGTAAGCATGATTAGCATGAATGTTAATCTTAACCATCATTTATGAATGTTTACACAATCATTGAATATTGAAATAACAAGCGAAATGTTAGTTTGAATAAAGAAAGCCGTGAAATATGTGAATTATTCAAAAAGAGACCATTTTTTTCAGCTTGAATGTGTAAAAAATGAGAAAATTTTTAAATAAAATTATTTATTGTTTATCAGGAAAATGTTTAAATCTCATGTTTAGGCCTATAGTGATCATACTTGATTGCTATTGGCACTTATTGCAATATGTTTTATTCATTGCAATATTTATGTAAAACATCAATTATTATATTGACTTAAGTTTGTAGATAAGAACTAATGGCATAGGTGATGTGAGAATGATCTCATAAGTCTTTAAACCCCCTTTTGGTATTGTGAGTTTTTTGCTCAAGTCTTGTTCAGTTTAGCTTTTGAAGATTTTCAAAGTAACTGCAAAACAAGTCCAGCTGTCTAGAAAGACTATGTCAAACCCTGACCAGATATAATTTATTGTCTTTTCAAATTACCAACTTGGCAATGGTTTTATCATAACATAGGATATTGGTTTGAACATGTTAGTGTTTTTGTATGTGGAATGAAATATCATAAGTGGCACTAAAATGAACATAATTTATAGTTCTCATTGATATTACACATAGCCACAAGTACATGTTGATCTAAGATTTAAGGCTTGGATGGAGTCAGGGCAACAAAAATGCATGTTAATACATTGTACTTTCCAACACAAGAACTGTTTGTTTATTCAAGTAAATAAAGCAATCCCAACACCAAGAAACTGCAGTATTGCATAACCAGCTTAATTGACATTATGAGTTGGAGTTCAAATTGCTGCAATTGAAGGCACATCTAGTTTTCAGAATTATTCAAACTCTGATTTAGCAACCTTAATTTAGTTATATGAACTTCTTTTGCGAAATAAAAGCTTTTTTAGATTTACAAGGACGGGTGAAAAGTATTTGCCAAATGTACTGCAACACCTGATACCTGTTGCCTAGGAATCCAACAAATTCTTGGCACTCCAAATGTTACAGTACTATTCAATTTTAAGTGCCTGAAAAGAAAGCTTCTTGACTCTACATTCAACATCTTCTTTCTGTATGACATATTGGACCAGGGAATCATGAACCTACAACCTTTTGCATCTATTGAGATAGGGAGCTATCAGGACAGTGACAGAGGACAATATAAGAATGGCCAACTGCTGCATTTATTGAGTTATCTAATGCATACAAATTAAGACGGAGATAATAATTCTAAATTTTTCCAAACTACTTCCTTAAGCATCTTGTACATGTATGTAGTTGTCTTTTACAATGATTGTTCAAAGTTACAATGGCCCTGTGGGTTAAAGATGCTTTGTCCACGGGGTAACAGGTTTTGTACATAATAGGGTTATAAGTACTGCGTTTTGATCCAGGAGGTTGTATTCGAATCAAAGAGATTTTTGCAGATTCGGACACCACAAGGCACAAGCCGAGTAAAATCAAAATCTACAAAAAACTACCAGAATCAAATATGACATTCCGCCATATCCGGATCAAAACGCAGTTACCACATTTTAGCCTAAAATGTTATAATTATGGGAACTACTTTTATACGCAGTCACCCATAGTCGCCTAGGTGTTAATCCGATCTGGTCATTGTTCAGTTTAATTTTGTCCCGTCCAGACGTCCAGTATTTGACTTAAAAAAATGGCGGCATCAGAAAATGGCGCTCGACCGAAGACAAAGGCTTCGCGAAAAGTTCAAGAGGCCATTGAGTCCCTAGTGGAGGAGAACAAGGAAATGCAAGAGGAGCTTGTGAATTTGACTCAGAAGAAGGAGATCTCTTACGACTCTCTGGATGCTTTACGTCGTGAACGCTCGGTTCTACAAGGGATGACGTCACAATTACGTCATATGTACTTCCGATTGAGCTAGCTTTTGGTGTATTTATGTATGAAGGACTAATCGAAAGTGTTTTTCATAAAAAATGTAGGGACGGGTTTAGTTATAGGGGTGACGTCACCATTACGTCATATGTACTTCCGTTGTGTGGAAAATTCTCAATAAAAAAAATGTTCTTATGATTGATATACATGTTTTCACATGCTCAATTCGCTGTAAATCAAAAATATCATTATTTATTATTGAAACTTTTATACCTTAAGTATCTATTCTTGCTTGATTTATCATTTAGAGTAGAGATTAAAGCATAAACCGCTGCCCTATAGTTGAAAGGTCATTTTGGAAGAACTGTCATGGCGGACGGTGCAATTTTTAGAGTTGTTTTTCAAGTGGAGTGATTTTTCTTAGGAATAACTTGAACCCCCTTTTTATTGGCTTAAAAGGTAATTTAAAGCTTGTACTTTAAGAATATATGTGGTTATCATAGCCTGCATTCGCTCGAAATGACTTTAAATGTTGTTTAAAAATTATAATTTTACATTCAATTATATAGGGAATAACAATTGTGGTGTGTAACCTAAAACAGCAGATAGAAGAGCGGCGTACCGACGTCACAAGAGTGGTATATGGCCGTATTTCACTGGAGCGGAATATGGGTTAAAGTATTTTGTGATATGTATTGCATGTGGATTGATGATGGGTATAAAATAAAGAATAAAATTATGTTTGGTATTCCATTCTCACTAGCAGTGTGATGAACTGCTGATACCATGTTATGAAATTTGATGGTCAAAGTATTTAAAGACATTTCAATAATTCATACAAAAACGATATTCATCTCATCTTAGTCTACGCAACTTGCTTTGCTATGTACAAAAGTCTGCAGCAGTTATATGAATAGCATTAGACAGAAGGCAGTGCCTAATATTTATCAACAGCACTAAGTTATCATGGTAACATGTTATATGAATTGAACAACAAGCACAAATTTAGAGGGAGAAAATAATTCTTCACTTTTTAAATAAAAACTACTTCCTAATAGCATTGTGTATGCAGTAGTATGACATAGGTGTACAATGTAGATGTCTTTTACAAAGATTGTTTAAAGTATGGCCCTGTGGTTTAAAGTTCCCCTGAAAAAGAGGCGACAGGTTTTCTATATAGTATATAATTACATCATTGAAAATCTTCTCTGAAACTGCAAATAACAGTCCTTTGATATAAAAGGAATTGATCAAATTAAAGAAGTATGTGTGCAAACCACGTAAATTAATTTGTACAATTCTGATTTAACGACTTTGAGAAATTCAAAAGAACTATGACTTTATCTGATTTAACGCTTTAGCCCCCCACCCCCACCCCCCTCACTCTACACACACTTAACTAGATTTTTCAAATTTCCTTTGCAGCTTGCAAGCAGTTTTAGTCTAAAGTTTAAGCTAGCCCATTAAACAGTCACCCCTTGTGATGTGAGCCGATTTTTTCAATGCTTAGAACATGGTTGTCAACATTCCCCTGAATGAAGCCCTAGTCCATCAGTGCTTTTACCACTTTGATTTTCATTGTATTCCATTCGTCTGTTGTCATTGATTTCGAGAAGTAAAAGTTTGATCAATTAGACCAGGACCTGGGTTTAAATTAGAAATTAGATACGTTGCAAATATATTTGTGTGTGTTTCCCCTGGTTAGTTTTATGGTGCAGTTTTATCATTAAACGAGGGTTGTTCAGGAAGTGCACGGAATTATTCCATTCAGACAACTAAATTAATGTAGTTATAAAGTGATTTGTAAGTAGGTTTTAATTTAAAAAAAATATTAATATTGATGATGAAATTATTTATATTTTCTATACACGTGTTGGTCATATAAAGTGCATACAAAATGCATACTGCGTAGCCTGAGATATACATGAACTGCAATTACCATAAATGCAAGCCTGGCATGATGGAAAACTTTTAAACTGTCACGTGTATGTGGCTACGCTCAACGCATAAAGCAGAAATTGCTTATATGGGGCGCAACTGTACCCTTTTGCCACATAAAGAGGATTTACTTAACCATTTATTTTAAAGCTATAAGAGTTCTAATATTTCAACAAAAACGATGGTGAGGACGTTGATGATGATGGTGGTTGTCATGATGTTGTTGATTATGATGATTATTAAGATTAGCATATAACTGTCATTTTGAAAAAAATCGGGAATGATGATGATGATGATGACAATGATGATGATGATGATGATGATGATGATGATGATCATGATGATGATCATGATGATGATCATGATGTTGGTTGTGGGGATGATGATGGTGGTGGTGGTGGTTGAGATTCTGGTGGTGATGAGGGCGGTTGTGATGATGATGTTGTTGATTATGATGATGATTAAGATAAGGGCGTAGCATATTACTGTCATTTTGAAAAAAATAAATACGGGAAAAGTAGGCAGGCAAAATGGTCAAATTTAAGGTAATATTTTAAAGTTGATCCAAAATTGAAAGTTGAAAATAAAATATTACTCCCCTGGTATTGTTCACATCTACATTTTCTTGGTTACAAATGACTAGTGTATAAAACACAATCAATAAAAGAAAGACGACCATGATGACCTTACATCAGTTATCTGAGTCCTCTTGTTCAAGTGCCCAAAACTAATGCTGTGTTGAAATGTTTGGAAACAATATAATCTTCAAAAGTTTTCTTATCGTTGCCCTGGTAACCAAATATATACACTGATGACCTAGACCTAAATAAATTTCTCCATCGCACAATAACCAGTGGTTCTTGACATGGAAATAATTCTTAGCTCATCTGAGCACAAAGAGCACATGCGGAGCTGTGGGGATTGATGGATGTCTGTTGCTTGTCCGTCGTTAACAATTGACTTTTCTAGAAAGGTTTGAAATGACGTTGAAAGTGCGCATTGTCAAGGGTACATGCCCGTCAGTCTGACAAAAAGGTGAGAATATATGTTACGTCATACGACGATTCCCTTTTCTGATTGTCCCAAATGACGGTGTTGTGCGTTATCGTAACATATATTCCCGCCATTAGTCGGGCCAAACGTCATTTTAAACGTTTTCGCAGAAAGATCAATAGGTTTGGTACCCTATACATATTTTATCATGCAATAAAATATTATCAAATTGAATTAAAAGTCGTTTTATTATTAAAGAAGGTAAAGTACGACAGCCCATTTTAATTACTGAAATGAACAATCATCAAACATGTGTTTGAATAACGATCTGGATTGTTGAATCTGACATTGGGATTTGTTTTATATATACGTATTACGAACACATATATCCAAGTAATTTACCTGTTTGACTTTTCATTTTAATATTTTTTTCGCTTGAAAATAAACTCAAATATAAAAAAACGATGACTTTCATGACAAGCATTACTTTCGAATCATCTTCCTTGTTTTGTGTGAAGGTGTATCATTTGTTAAACATAGACGGCACTAACATTGTGTTTGTTGGTTTAATTGAGCAAGTTAAAAAGTTAAAGTAATAATAAAACCTTAAGGTCAAATTTAACGGTTTAATAACGACTTGGTTATCAAATGCCATATTGTCAATTGTAGTGTCCACAACGTTACTCTTGAGTTGCTTGATCTACAAATATTATATACCGCAACGCTTTGTATTTGTGAAAAAAACAATATTCGGGTGTTCGGCAAACTCCTTTTGGTTTCAAGATTAACTGGATATGTTTGAGCCACATAGTACCCTCATGCTGGCCTAAATATCTTTTCTCAGACTAGAGAAAGACAATTAAGCTGCATTGAAGCTGATTTTCACCAATCTTCCTGCAACGTGTTTAGACATGAGGCAACAGGTTAACAGTGTGGCAGTATATGCTTTATTGTGGCAGTGGCGACAAAGTGCAATTCACCAAAGGATTGGATTCCTTCTGGCCGTTTATATTTACAAATCCTTAATAACAATAACTTTGACTGTGACCTTTAACTTTGGTGTTGTAATTGGGCTTTTTCCTTATGTGATGATTTGTTTGGAATATGATGGAGCAGTGTTGTTATACATTTTGTTACAGGAAACATGCTTATGCTTTACAAAGCACAACACAGACGTGGTTTAAGGCATACGGATGCATTTACAGGTTGTTATGATTGTTTTTAACTCATCTTTATTTAAAAGTTATATTTACAATGGATTTACTTGCAGAGCAACAATCAAAGTCAGCTGATTTAATTATAGAGGATAACAGTTCAGAGGGGATGTCACCATCTTCATCATGTACCATGTGTCGATGCTATTTTATCACAAGTCCGTTCTGTTAGCAGACTGTCAAATTATTCAGCCCCTGGGGACAGTTACAATTGCAGAGATGGTAAGAGAAGTTTTTTATCTCCAATGTTAGTAAACTGATCTCACCCTGTCGATTTAATTTCATTTATCAATTACTTGCCATATTGTTGCGGAACCAGTTTGCATTCAGTAATAGTTTGTCACTTCATTTATGTACTTATGTCTGTCCGTGCATGTATTTGTTCAAATATTGCATACAGGCTTTTCTTTTATAACAAAACTGCCTCCAAAAGAATTGAATAACCAACGTATAACTTATTATATTGATGTAATACAATGAGTGGAAATTCAGTATACACGAACAAGAACGATTAATCAATCTGCAGTATTTGTGTAATTTTAGCCTTTGCGCCCTTAGTATTTATTAGGGAATCGGTTGCAATTTTACTATCAATGATCGGTTCCACTCAAGTAACCGATTATCGATAGAACAATCGGTTTTTAAAATACTAGATAGTACCTGAGTTGTAGTTTTATTCATGTACAGTATAAAACTCTTAATCATTATATGCATATACCTTATGTCTATGATTGAAGTTATTAAGTGTTGTTGTATAAAAAATAGTTCATTTTCTTGCTCATTGTGGCTTTCATCAGCCTTTTTGTTAAAGATAACATCTGAACACTAACTAATATTTTTTTTTTCGATAATCGATTATAACTAAATACTATCGATTGTCGCCGATTTCAGGCCCAACCAATCCATTTTCGATTATAATCGATCATCGGAACATGTATCACTAGTATTTATAATGTGGAGTATAACTTCAGAAGTATTGAATGAACTCAAATGAAATTTCTGATATTGGTAAGGAAAATTCAGACCAATTTCAGTGAAGAAGAACCATTTCTACGGTCAGCTATTGTCCTGTTGTCACTTTATTTTTGCGCAGCACAACTCCAAAAGGATGTAAAACATTATCATAGCCAATATCAGTTGTAACGAATAAAATGGTGGCCAACGTAATGATAAGGCTCTCTTGGTCGCATGATTTGTAAAGCTGCAATCACTGCCACTTGTTTCTTTCAGATCCCAACAAGCAATGCTGTCCTGTCTTTAAAAAGCAACAGAAAGGTTTGACGTTCAATGAGATATTTGAACTTTGTGCATTTTCAACATTTCCAAGTGAATAACTTTGCTCCAATGCGAAAAGATAATTCTGAGTTTGTTGTGGATCTTCAAAAAGTTAAAGAAAAATGTTTTAATTTGTGAGGATAGCGGTTGCTATAACAGTCATTCAAGCCTTCCATCTTATGAAGGAATTTAACACAAAATAATCCTATATTGTCTGAAAACAATGTTTATACAAATAAAAGAAAATATATGGAAAGAGGATAGATCGAGTTGGATTAGGAAAGGCAAAAATAATTATAAGGAAAGTATACTCATATTATGGTTCAGAAATATATGCTGTAATTCAGTACTTGGGAGTAGCAATAACATCAGGTGTTGGCCATGGCAATGCCATTTATAAGAAAAGACTGTATGTCCGCACATATATATCCGTTCTTGACCGTGAAAAACAACATCTTCAGCATGAGCCACCAAAGATAGTCATATATATGATAGAGAAGGAAAAGGGGCCCTATTATTATGTCATCATCATGTCACGGTCCTAAAGATAGAAACCAACTTTATAATTTGAAAACAAAAATGGAAGTTAAACATAGATTTCGAAATACAGGGCCAGTTATCCAGCCAAATTTCACCACACTTATAGCAGACACGGACTCAAGAAAGTTTGTAAAACATGTAGATTTTTCATTTCTTTCAAAAGGAAAAAAAAAATATCAAAATTCATTTGCAATGACTGATACTGCTGTTACCTCGACACAAAGGTTATGTGATCCTTCAAGAAGCTCAAAATAACAGCTGGGAATGGACATGATTTATGAGGCGGCCCATTGTATACCATATGTTTGAAATTTCCTCATCCCCATCTAGTTCTCAAAAATATCAAATAAACGAACCCTTCAGTGTTTGCTGGAATGATGACTTGTACCGGTCGTGCGGAATTGGCTTATAGATTCTTAGCACACCAACTCAACTTAGGCGGTTTACATAAGCTGATATATGAGACTGATTGGAGCTGGCATTAGAGGAAGGATTTGAAGCTGTATACTCTATTGTAAGTGTTAAAAGTGAAGATAAATCTATCAAATTAAGGTGTTTTAATCATGTTAAAGACGACATGCTGTCTAAACTCAAAAAGGATTCAACTACTGCAGATTGTGCCAATGAAATTATAGAGCAGATATAAGGGAAATAAATGAATGATGTAAGAACCACTGGACTAGTAGACGTATCAGAAGATCAGTATGAAACCAGATATCAAACCATGTCTGCAAAATGGCCCCTGTCAGTCAAAAATAACTAAGTTTCAACACGACTCAGAATTAGGTCACTCGAAACAACGTTACTAAAATCAGTCGGAAAAGAAATAAGAATGGAAGCTGGTTTGGGAAATCCTCGACAAAAATGTGACAACAAAAGAGCAGAATCTATTTGTAATATCTTGAAAGATCAATATATAACCAGTAAGCAGTTTAGTGTACAAACATGTAGTCATACAGGAAAATATAATTATAAAAGCAGTTTATAATTGTGGTTGATATCGGTTAGCAGGTGCTCTTCAGCTGTATGATATACCGCACAGCAAATGGTAGTCAATTACTGAATTCCAAAGTAAGGCGTTAGTTGCAAAGATTCTAAATAGTTATATAACAGAAGATTGCCACAAGGACCATTACTAGAAAACTTAGTTTGCAACTTCAGGTGTGTGGTTCGTAGCTATCATCACTATCTGTCAACTTTTCTAATTACTAGTTAATGGAAGGAAATTTTTGTCTCATGATTCTGTTCGGGAACTTGGCAACGGAAAATTTCGTATTGTAGAAGAAAGCGACGCTTACGTAGAAAGGAAGATAACAAAAATCATTTGTATGCAAATGCACTGAGTGTATGAAATTGAAATTATGTGCTCATATTCTGGTTGCTGCAGATGAAAAAACCTAGTGTGATTAGTTTCCTTTTTAATTACATTCCATCAGCTGCAGTTAATAAAAACAAAAACAAAAATCAAGGAGCCAGAAAAGGCTCCCAGATTGTAAAACGGATCACCATTTAAAAATATGTAACCAGTGACACCTAGAACATAAACGTTGACTACGCAAATGCGGACTTGAATGAAAGCCGCCCGTTCAAGTACAGTGAGATTTGGCAAAATTATCAAAGTTCAAGGTTGTATATACAAATTTATCTGAAATACGAAACATGACCCGAATGTGTATAACATGCAGTAGTAGCATAAGTATTAGAAACGCAGTAGCTCCCCTTGATGTTGCAATACCTCATATGGAAAGGTATATTATGTATCCACACAGATTGGAAGATGGGACAGTTGAAATAAAACCAACAGTTTCTAAACCAACAACAAATTATTATTGCATGAAAAGGGAATGCTTGCTAAAGACTTCCTTATTTTTGAAAAGGCCTGCTTATATATAATGGCATTGAACTTTCCGAATGCCACAAGAAACTCCCCAAAGATAAATTTGGCTTTGAGGTATCAGCATGATATAAATGACCAATGGCATGAGTATAACTTGCTTATCATTTTAATATATGAACGTATATAAAACGGGACTAGTCACTTTATTGCCTGAAAAGGTTTAACATATTTGGACAAATGGCGTTATGAATGTTTGATTTTTGCTGTTTTGTTTATGTGAGGTTTTGAGAATATAGAGTTCAAGTTTGATGCTGTGATGTGACACCTTCCTTCTATTGTGGCTTCTGGATTCATTTAAACCAACTAGTAAGTTTTCTGTGTTTGTGTGTACTGTTGTGCATTAACTCAACGGCTGCCTTTTAATAACTTAAGTTACATAAGATGTTCAGTTTAATAAGTGTGATGCATATTTTGTTGCATACTTATTATTCTTGCATGTCATACTAAGTTTCTAAGAGTTTTGCGGTTACTGAAATAGTAATCCGCAAAATTTGGTTGACAGCCAGTAGGTAACCCCTGAAGCGCACATTTAAACGCTTTTCGCCGACATTGCTTTCATAATATCGTTACGAGACCTTGTTCTCAGAATAAATTTAAGAAATATCATTATAGTACTTTGCTTTACAATTTTACTTGCAAAAATGCATACTAACATGTATTGTATATTAATCTACATAACTTATGTCAACACTGTTTGATAATTGTATAATCGGCCTAAGATCATATATGGTGTTATTTTATTGCGATTAAACTTCGTATAAAGCCAGCTGATAGGTCTGAGTAGCCTGGAAGTTGTTGTTTGTTTGTTGTTTTTTTGTTGTTTGTTTGTTTGTTGTTGTTTTTTTTTTTTTTTTTTTTTTTTTTTTTTTTTTTTGTTTTTTTTTAAGGGGGATAGTTTGCCACTGTCACTGCAAAACGTCCACGTAATTACTGTTGATAATATCGTTACGATAATGATGATATCATTTAAATACTAAATTACATATAAGTTGTACCACAAATAAATTAAACATGAATAATATAAGTGATGTTATAGAAGGAAATACCATTCTTGTTTAACACCTTCCCTCACACTACGCATGAACTCACAACGCTGTATGTTTAGTCTTTGGAAATAAACTTGGAAAATTATGTTTTCTTTTCAATGCTGATTTTATAATAAACCATATGTGTTACAGAGGTAAAACACTCCATATTTCCATTGTACCTACCACTGTTAACTTCTATTAGCTCATTTATACTGCATTCCAGTCTTGTTTACATCGGCTTAAACACATTTATGTTTCCCTCTTAGAATTAGCATCACTCTTGAACAAGAAATAAACATTTTGAAAAACTGGTTTACTTTCAATCAATTGCAAGCAAACCCTGACAAATTTCAAGCAATTTCAGTTAGCTCAAAGCTGTTAAAGAAATAAAATAATTCAATATACTTAATCACACTAGTGTTTGTGAAGAGAAAGTAAAACCTTAAAGCGTTGCGGTAGATAGTTTATTAAATGTTGAAACCAAGAGTTCTTAAATGTTCAAAAAGCAGCTTAGCAATTGATTTCTTTTAAAGACTTAGAACAAACAAATAGTAAGCTTATTATCTTTAAATCTTTTATCAGATCCAATTTAAACTACTGTCCTGTTGTTTGGCATTTTTGTAGAAAAACTACCACAGAAACATTGGAAAAAATCGACACAAAGCTTTAAAAAATGTTTTTGATAAATACAACTCAACGAAAATCTTCTTCATAGAGTTCAATTGCCAACATTGCATCTGAGCAGGGTAAGATACATCGCTACTGAAACTTACAAATGTCTGTATGGTATCTCACCAGAATATGTACAAAACCTTGTAGCTTCCAAAAGAAAATAAGGTGCTTTCAAAACTACCTGGGCTTAAAAAGGCTGATCCATACTAGGACAGGTCCCTCTTTTAAATGCTCAATGTAAAAAATAATACCTTATTGCTTTAAAAAAATCTAAGAAATTGCGAATTATAACATGTTTCACTGAATATCTTTTACCCTTTGTCATAGAAGAAAAGGAGTGTTGCTTTCAGTGGGATGGCCTACACCCACTGGACAAGATATGGCACGCACATACCTGAAATGATTTCGGCGGAAATTTTGAATAAAAAATAACAAATAATCAAATTAAATATCTATTTAGATTTGTTTTAAATTGCTTAGCATCTGTCGAACACATACAACTACTTGTGTTTATTTTTTTTCGGCAAGTTTTATGTTTAGGTGTTACGATTATACATTGTCAATTAACTTTTTTACACAGTGGTAGGTGCTGATATTGTCAGGACAGTGGCCGGGCAGAGGTATGGTTACCTGAAGGTAGGGATTGCCAAAATGGGATCAACAATGCCTTTGTACGGTACTATTTCCGATAATATCAGCAGAATTTAATTGTGTCTAAATTACATGATACATACAGTTCCTCCTCTAAGCAATACTTTTCAAAGTATTAATTAAGCTTAAATATGATTTTTGCTCATGGTGTTTGGACAAATATGTTCAAAATTGCAGGGTGTTGACACCTTGAGGCGAAAGGGAAGTTCTTAATTCCAAACTGCATAAAGAGAATCAAATGTAAATGATTTAATTTTATTTATATGATTGAAAGCAATTTGAAGTTCTTTGTATGAACTTGTCTATTTTGTATTATTACTGTTCGTATATATCGAATAGTTTTATATCATGTACCAATAGTGAGGCAGACTAACATTAAATGGTTAGATAAGTAGTCAATAAAGACACACGAACCAAAACAACCACAAGAACGACACGATTACAGACCTATACAACGAATGCAATTTGCTGATGAGCATTGCATTTACAGCAAATACTCTTTTATAAGAGGGTATATATGCTCTGCATTTATGAGTAAGTCCAGGTTAAATTACGCACATTCTAACATGTTTTATGCACATTTTGCCAAACTCCAACTAGTCATTCCCAATCTGGGCCGAAATCTTCAAAGTATAAAGGCTCTGCTCTCTCCCGCTTAGAGTTTCTAAAATAAACCAGAGCTTAAATGTCAAACACATGTTCCAACAGTGATTGCCTTACATGATCGGTATTATAACATTAGCACATGATATGTTCAGGCTTTAACACTTAAGATGACAGATGTCACAGTCACTTTTCATGTTGTTTTTCTCCGCATGATAAACATGTCAATCCCTTTTACCAAGGCCTCATAAGACGGGGATACTTTATAAACAAACCGTCGATCATTGTTTAATCAAATACAGTTTTTTTACAGCTAATAGAAACGTTTAACAGTTAAATAGAAAAAATCTACAACTTTCACTGAAATTCAGTCTGACTGAATATATGTATCAATAAATATCAGTAAGAAAGTTGCCTCGCGACCACCGTATAAATGGTATGTTAATAAGTAATATGAATTTTCATACCAAGCGTTGAGTGGCTAGGGTTGATTAATGAGGCTCATACCGACGCACTATGACATGTGTTTCCATAGATAATAATCTCACAGAACAACAAATAACTTTAGAGTCGTCTATTTATTTCAAGTTTGAACGTTTCAGTGTCAAGTTTTAATGTGAACATTGTTATATAAGTTTGTTTGTTATCTCGATCAAGACTGTTTAATTCAGTATTATAAAAAACACGATCTCAATAGTTCAGTTTACCGATGACTATGACTAAAAACAAGAATTAAAAGAACATTACAGTAGCTCTAAAATATTTCGGAGAATGATGATTTTTCTTGACCAAAACTTAAACCCTTCATGCTTGAATACATGAGCAAGAAATGAAACGGTGCCGAGTTATCTTGATATCCAATCCGATGGTGCCGAATTGGCGGTGCCTTATTGAAATGGCCCCGAAAAGTTTGTGTTCCGAATTCGTTTGGTGCCGAATTGTCCTGAAACCGTTCTACAGTGTGTTTTCCACTTTTTATGCTCCCAAATGCAGAGCATATAGTTGCTGTACGTCCGTCCATTTATTCTTTTAGGGTTTTAGCTAAAGCGTTATAGGAGGGCTATACGCACAAGTGCATTGCATAAGAACCATAACCATAGCGTCTGTAAATTATTATTTATTTTCTTTCTCGTTATAAGTTCGCATTATGACAAAGCTTGTCAACATGTACTGAAGGGTTTGAAACGTAAGTTGGAACAGATACATATTTACTGAAGTATGTCTCTTTAACCATCGTTTATACTTAATTTTGGTCCAGAGCATAACTCAAAAAATTCGTTGAGGTATTTACATCAAGCTGAGCCGAGTATTTATACATGTGCAAGGAATCAATAGTTATCAAATCACGGTATACAAAATAGGAATCTGAGGATTGGGTGTTAAATACCTTATTACCATTAGTGGATGGGGTAAGTAAGTTTATTCAATGTATGCAACCTAGTTTTAGAGAAATTTCATGACACTTAGTAACTATGAATCATTAAATGTGATCGAAATCATTCATGTTGAATATTTAAAAAGTCATTTAAATGTCATTTTTAATAGTATGCTTTTACATTAGTCGTTTCTTACACTGCCTGTATTTTTACCGCAAATGTTAATACATATTTTAGCAAATAGACAATAACAACCTTAGAAGGCAACCGTGACTTCATTACATTTAATATATCAAAGCTATTCTCATCATAAAGTACTTGTACAGAACTATGATGAGGGGTAGGTACTATGATTAATATTCGCACTCGGGCAAGGCCCACTCGGCGAGTGCTCCGCTAGTATTGTTAGTCATTCTTGGTTTAAGTAATAGAGTGCACAGAAAACATGTAACCCTGGTTTGAGCTACCCTTGTCATTAACGTGCACCAGTGTAAAGCAATGTCACACGGGAATCCCATTTAACCCCATTTAACCCAATTCAACGTCCCTCCCGGAAGAGTATTAATATTCTTCTAGTGACCCCTGGATTGACAGTCAAGTGTGTAACCACTAGACCACGGATCCGCCATACCAGGTATATGATGCATTAATGGTATGTCAGTTTTGTATGTACGTTTAATGTCTCTCGTTCAGTGTCTTTAAGGCCAGAGTTGATTTTGAACTTGTCCCTAAAATTTCCATTTGCCATCTGAATATGTATTTATGACCGATTTATAGTTGAGATCATTTTAGGGTTGTATTGTAAATTATAATTCTTGACATGCCCGTCCCATTCATTTCCTTGCACAATTATAAACCCCTTTTCCTTGTCCTGTTAAAAGTTACCACTGCAGGTCATTGGTATTGGTGAAAAGCTTCTTACTTAATACCTATATCACACTAGACGAAGACAATGAAGACTTCACTACGTCTTGGCAATTTCGACGAACGCTTCAAAGACGCGGTCAATTTAAAAAAAAAAAATTACTCAAGTTCATACTACGTCCTTGCTGCGTCTCTGCCAGGCATTCTCTACGTCTCACACGTTCCACATACGTTCTTACTGAGCGCATCCTGACGCGTGCATCACGTCATATGCGTTCTTAAAACGCGCGTACCACGCCCAATGCGTTCCTTGTACGTTCTTACTATGACCAGGAAGACTGCTGCATGCGATTACCAAGTACGTAGCACGTCCTCACCACGTTTTTATGACTCGAATTAATTTGTAAATGGAATCAAGATGAAATGTACGATTTTATAGATTTTCTCTTTCTCGACGCAAACTATTTCCTCAAGCAGTAATTGCTAATCTAGGTAAGTTCTTTGTTACTTGAGTGGTTCGGTAGTTTTCATTATCTGTACTGTCATATACACTAATATATCTAGCAATATCGGATGCTTACAATCTCCACATATTGTTTGAGTACAGTTTTATTAATATCTTAATGTTGTCTACTGAAAGGAAAAGGAAATAAAATTTTACATTTTGCTTTTGTTGCAAACGGATTTAAAAAACTTAGAGAATGATTGTAAATTTAATTTTGTTACTATCATTAGGTATTTTTGTAATGTATTTTATATAGATTGATAACTAACATAATCTATTCTTTTCCATCATTTTGTTATGTTCTTACATGCACACAACCTGTAGTTTGGTGAGTTTAACACATTCGTTTTGAAGCTGCCCTCTCATAGATTGAACGTTTTGACAACTTTTATTTTTTTGTCTTGGAACTAGCCAATTTTTGAACAAATCCATGAAAATTAGTTATATAAGACTGCTGACAAAAATTAAATCGCCGATTTTTGTATTCAAGTTCAATAATTGATGATTTATGCATTTTTCTTAAAGGCATAAAATTTTAATTTTCGAACAAAAATATGAAAATCTGCGATCTGATCTTTTGTCAGCAATCGTTTATCATTGGTTTGCAGATATGTACGCAAAAATTTGCTCTTTCCATGACAAAAGAAAAAGTTGTAAAAATGGTAAATCTATGAGAGTGCAGCTTTAATTAAACGTAAACAACATACATAAAGTAAGATCCGTCGAAGGCAACAAACACAGCTACCTGGTATTTAGACTGCATTTTTGGCCAGTCTAGCTATCTGATCTAAGCGATTAAGTCTCAATGGTGATCTCTTGGATTGATAATTATGAAAAAAAATATTCTTGTACTCTATGATACAGATAATAAACAATGTTCGACCTTTATCGTATACACATATATTAATAGCGAACACAAGTCTGGAACCGTTAGAAAGAATAATGATATTTTCTTGGAAAGTAGTGAACCTTTACTACCAAATAATATCCAAGGTTTGCCTATTAACGACGCCAAGAAATGTCGACACCAGACGGGAACGCTGTCTATTAGCCTCATGTCGGCGGCACATGAATCTGGCTCGAAGACTTCGGTCGTGTATTTCATATATGCACAGCAAAAATATGAGATCTGAAATTAACATTATCATATGAAACAAGAGGGTGAAATGATCTACTTGTATGGAACATCCTTGAACTTTCTGCAATTCACGCTGGCTTGAATTAAGGACAGATACTCACAATGGCTAGACAAATCGCGGTTAACTGTAACATTGTGGGGGAACGGACACCGGATATAGCTCAAAAAGTGATCAATCGATAAGCGTTTGATTTTGACACATGGAAAACTTTCTATTATTTTTTTGTATTTTATGGTTATATATTTATTAAAATCGAAGAGTTTCGAATAACTTGATCCTGTGCAATATACGACTATGATGGAAATGTGTCTCCTTTTTTGTATAATAGCCCAATTCTCGCCGAAAACTGCATGATCGCTCACAAATGTTCATTTATGTGGTACGATTTAAAACATAAATCAACCAATTGAAAATAAAAATAAAAACTGAATCCAGCGATTTTATTGTAATTACATTATCTAGTAATGTGTAAGATATCAATACGATATGTTTTGTTGTTACGGAGATATTCGTACCTTTTGATGCCCTGGCGGTGTACTGGGGATAGATACAGCAAATAAATAATTGCACAGGGGATAGCTATTAAGTGGACTGATGATATTAACGATGTATTTAGAATAACGAGACTGTGATTATGTTTACGGCCATTTACCTATACGCGAGCTCGAGGGATATTGTTTGATGTTGTCCATATCGCAAAAAATGTTTTTTTTTTGTTTTTTTTTGTATATGTATGCACTTAAAACTGTTTCATTTATACAGCTTAGTGAACCATGATGTGTTTTTCACAAGCATCAATGTTCGAGTCGCAAATATCTAAATATTTGAAATACGCCGGTAATCTGATTTATTGAGGAACACAAAACATATGGCCGTAGAATTTATGTGGTGTTTGCTATTCATATATATAGTATTGCGTTGTAAATCAAGTAGGTACGTGTTTGTACACAGAAAGTAATCAGTAAGGAATGAGATATTGTGATCAATTTGGAACACGTGAAGCTTTTGTCTAAGCTTGGGTCGATGTTGCTATTACTTAGAACAGAATAATTGTCTCTGCTCGTTCACTTCAGTGAGAAAGTATGTATTGTGACCAACCCTGATATTTAAGCAGCTTGCATAATTTTATTATATACGTATATTTAGGAGATCATGAATCAAACTCATTGTTAACTAAAGTTTGCTCAATAATTTCTTATCAAATTGTACTCTCACTTTTTGCAGATTATTTGAAAGTTCGAAATAGACATACATGTATATTGTATATTAACAGTGTTACTATAAATTTTTGTCACATTTTACATCTTTTCACCAGGACTCATTTCTCAACTTTGAAACTATCCTCAGTACATGATACAGCTATCCCCAGTACAGTACTGTGAACATTTCTAAGGGCATATTTTCAATAGTTTAAAAGTAACATTGCCAGTTCTTACAATAAAATTATTGAGCTTATGCTTGTAAAATCCATCGATTCAGATTTTTTATTTATTCGATATATTTTCTAAAAAAATAACAATATTTGTCGAAATTCTTTAAGTTTTGAGGTGATCATCTCACATTTGAAGAAACATTTATCGGGGTCTGCTAAATCGTAAGCACCTTAAAGTATACCATAGGCCAAATTTAGCATTCAGCTAATAGTTCAAACACTTGTTTCATTTGTGGATACGGTAGATATGCGTTAACATAGCAAGATCTTACCTCTGGTAAAGAAAAACAACTGCATAATTGTATGTTTACTTATCACTTTTTGAGCTATATCCGGTGTCCATTCCCACACAGTGTGTAATACAAGATAACATTACAGTAAACACCCCATGTACTGCGGTATTTCTCTATAAGACCGTGATTTACAGTTAGTTGTTCACGGCTTTAAAACGTTTCCATTGCTTTATTTTGGCTCCAGGTTTTGTACACTTGACACCTTAAGTATGCCTTATCACTTTATTTCAGTTTATATATGCATACGTGTAACAAAAAAGAAAGACACTTTAGAGTGACTCGCTCATGGTTTGAACAATGCACTTTTTTAATTACGAAATAATGTATGGCAAATGATAACGAGTGTTAAAACAAAAATACTTAAAGCTGGAAACCTTCAGCGAATGTTGATATTTGCTCAAATATCGTCTTTGGGGACCACAATTTTCATAAACGTTTAATACGCGATTGAAAATTAGTTAGAGCTGTAATGTTGCGTGATTGGTTGATTGACATTATCACGTGATGTTATCAATGTATCCTTATTTGTTCAACATATCCAACAAATTGTTAAAGTCGCGGTGGCCGTGTGGATTAGCCGGCTATTTTCTAATTTATTCTTGACTTTACCGGCTAGAGTTCAAACCCCAATAAAACCAAACTACATTTGTATGCTATAACAGTAATTTTTCTGCAATATCGATATCTTAGAGTAATTTAATGATAAAATATGTGTTGTCAAATACATTATCGGTAAAAATATACCCATACATTATCGTGTTAATCTGTTAACGTATATTATAAGTCCCTGTGTTTAGTATATATAATACAAAAGAAATGCATTGACAAAGATTTACATTTTTACATCTTTTCTATTTTCAGTCTTGGAATGGGCAATTGTTTGCGTTTATTTCTGCAAACCAGTAATAAAAAACTGCTGACAGAGGATGAGATCGCAGATTTTAATATAACCGTTTGAAAAATCATGTTTTATGGCTAAAATCATTACTAACGGTTTAAGAAAAATGCATAAAACATCAATTTTTGACCTTTAATATAAAAGTCTGCGATCTATTTGTTTATGTCTCATTTCAATATCGTTACTGTTTATTCGTATTAAATATAGTAAAACAATATCCAACGTATTGACTTATTCAAATACTGTCGCTTAAACGTATTATTATTTGCCATTCGAAGCTCCTCGGCCATTTTTATCGAATACAGCCTTGGATGTGTATGGACTGTTTACAATGTCAGAAATCAGCACACTTTAACTACGCTGCAAATAGATCGCGTAGTAGTTTCAATTTGGCAGTTAAACTCAATGACATTAATCTTGCAAATCTTAATTATGTTTGCAATTAACTTCACTGCCATTTAATTGAAACTTAGATCTTCAAAGACAAGCTGAACATAACATTAAATAAATAATAAAAAAACTTTTTTACAAACAACTTCTACTAATGTACCGGCATACATCCGCGGTTGCTTTCTAAGAAAATGGCCGAGAATTTTCGAATGATTATTTGCGTCAAGCTTTAAAATCTACATGATCAATAATGCGACTGCACTCAATGATGCTAAAAATGTCTTAACCCCGACCAGAAAAATCGCAGCCTTTATATATTCTAGAAAAAGGGATCGAAAATTGTCGATCGCTCGAAAAAAAAGATCGAAAATGATCTCTGTTTTCGACACTTTTTACGATACAAGATAAACAAATCTTTATTTAAATTTAAGAAAATTGTATATGCAAACAAGAAACATAAGCTCAATTACATATCAAAAACATAAAAATGAGATCGTGACCTGGAAATTAAAGCATATGGTTTATATGCGCACGGTTCCGCTAGTTGACATACCACTGTAAAATTGTTAGTTATTTTAAGAGTATATTTAAAGCATAAACTGTATACATTGAAAAAACAAAGTCTACCACTTTGTAGGAATGTTAATTGATAATGTATAGTCGTAACACCTAAACAAAAAACTTGTCGAAAGAAAATCACAAGTAGTTATAATTATGTGTTTGACAGATGTTATATGAATTTGAAACAATCCTTAACCAATATTATCCCATGCTTTTCAATTTGATTATTTTTTGTTGTTTTTTATTCAAAATGTCCGCTGAAGTCTTTTCTGGTATATGCATACCATATCTTGTTCAGTAAGTGTAGGCCACCCCACTGAAAACAAAACTTCTTTATTGTTAAGACAAAGGATAAAAGAAATTCAGCGGAACATGTTATGATTCTCAATTTCTTCAGATTTTTTAAAGCAATATGGTATTGTTGGCACATTGAGCATTTACAAGAGGGGCTTGTCCAGGTGTGGATCAGCCTTCTAAATTCCAGGTAGTTGTAAGAGAACCTTAAAGCGGAAAGAATTTTTCCCATATTTTGTTGTTCTTACTGATGTTACATCTACACAGTGAGGTTAAAATTGCATGTCTTTAAAACTACAAGGTTTTGACCATATTCTGGTGAGATACCATACAGACATTTGTACGTTTCAGTAGCGATGTATCTTACCCTGCTCAGATGCAATGTTATCAATTGAACACTATGAAGAGTTTTTCATAAGTTGAATTGAAATAATTAAAAACATGTTTTAAAGCTTTATATTGAATCTTTACTAATTGTTCTGTGTTAGTCTTGCTAGAAAAATGCCAAAGGACAGGGCAGTAGTTGAAATTGGATCTGATAAAAGATTTAAAGATAATAAGCTTAGTATTAGTTTTCAAAAAGTGCTTAGTCTTTGAAGGATATTCAATTACTTAGCTGCTTTATTGCACATTATAGAAATTTTGGCATCAACATTTGATACACCATTTACCTCAATGCATTAAGGCTTCACTTCCTCTTCATAAACACTTGTGTTATAAAGTATATTGAATTCTTTTATTTCTTAAACAGCTTTGAGCCAACTGAAAATGCTTTAAATTTGTCAGGGTTAGCCTCCATTTGACTGGAAGTATACCAGTTCATCAAAATGTTACTTTCTTCTTCAAGAGCGATGTTAATTCTAAATCAGAAACATTAATGGCTTTAAGCCGATGTAAAGAAGACTGGAATTCAGTATAAATGAGCTAATTGGAATAAACATTGGTAGCTACAAATCACTGCTGTGAAACTGTGCGTAAATGTACTTTTGTGACCTAGGCTGACGCAGTGAAATCTGTTTACATGATAATGGAGTTCACTTGCAATAATCGCATAATGGAGTGTTAAAGGAATAGTGATATAAGTATAGTGAAACAATTAGACTTATTGCTGATGCTTAATATGATGATTAAACTTATAAGACACTGTACACATGGGAACTTGTAGAAGTGAAACTTACATAAACTGTCATCGAACGGGTAAGGCAATTAAATGTTTTCATGTGTGTAAATTTGCACTCTTCTGCCTGTGTTTCAAAATAATCAAGGACATTTTATATCACCAGGTAAATCCATTTTTTATTCATGAATATACAATAATTTATCAAATGTAATTGAAAAAACATTTTATTCAAGAACAAAAATTAATGTCAAGGCCTGGGGCCAATTACTATGAAAAAAGTTAAATATCTTTACGTAACCGTTTCGATTAACCAGGTGAGGGTATTATAAGAAGCTGGAGTTCGATAAAACGTTTTAACTCCATCAGTTTAAAAACTGGTATCAGAAAAGACTAAAGAGGTCAACTTATATAAACTCGTAACAGACAACTGCCGCTAAGAGTGTTGGGTTTTCAAATAAGCCGTAACGGCTTACAACTTCTTCTTATTTGTGTCGATAGTTATGGAGGGTAACATTATCAAAGAAGCTGGTAGAAGCTGGGGAGCTGCTTTATATATATTTAAACAGGAACTTTTGCTATTGCCATATACAACCCATTTTATTAGCTAAACAGTGTGTATGTTCTCCCTCGGGTTAACATTTTTTATCACTATTATTTCCGTCGAAATAAGCACATTGCTCAATATTAAAATATTAATATCCGAAGTAGCTGTTTTTGTACAGAAATAACACATACGCAGATATATGGTTGTTGACATTTTTCATTTATACTATCTTATATAAGTATGGATATCAACTAACAATATAAGACTGTAATGAAAAATGCAGTTGTGGACCATTTACCTTATAGTTTGAATTGTATTGGGATACAGCAACAGCCAATTTTTTTAAATACTTAGATACAAAACAGTCGTAATATACCATTACACGTTATTAAAGGTGCCATGTGGCTGATAAAATCCAAACTCTGTGACTACTGCATAGGCCCATTTTCGAAACAATAATTCAGATGCATGTATATTGTCATGTAAACACACATAACACACAGTCGTGGTATGCAGATGTTTGTTTTAGTATATCTGTGAAACAAATATACGAATCAGGAATGCCAGGATGGAAAATTTACTACGCAGATCTTCCTTTATAACCATTGTTTCCTTTGGCTTTCAGTATTATCTGAAATGTATCTATGTAATAATGTAACTGCAGTAATTTGTAGGCTACGTCTTTCATCTCATAATTAACGGTAGATGGCATCGTCTAGAATGTATCACTCCTCGTGAAGACAGGTAGTGTATAACATGAGATAAATTGGCAGACAAACACTACTACGAACTATAATGTAATACTGAACTCCGTAAAAGATACATTTCTTAATGTAACTAGTACAATCCTGGTATGTATTACTATACATAGTAGTATAACTATATAAAATAAGGAACTGTACAGTCCATGCCCCTTGACCTCTTGTGACCTTGTTGTTCTGAGAATATCTTGAAAAAGTCTATAAGAATGCATCGCCTCCTTGTGTTTTCCAGTACTAAATATATGACAGTATAAACTAAAACAACTTTTCGAATGTACTAATGTTGGCATTGAATGTATATATAGATACATTAACACTTTCTCCGTCAATGATGTGGAATTTTCACCTTTGAAATTTTATGTTGTCTTTAGTCATGTTCTTCCTTAACAAACTTAACAATTTCTTACAGCTCGTATCTAAACAATCCTCACATGCTCCACATGCTTTGGCATCTCTGTTTATCTTCTGGTTAACATTTGTTCTGCTGATGATCCCCAAGGGTCCGTCATTGGCACGCAGCATCAAAAACAATCAGGCTATATATTGGCATCAACTAAAAATGTTAAACTAAGATGAGCAAAACTAAAACTATGGGCTTATCAATGGCTTTTTTCAATACGAAATCAATACTTTTATCACTAAATTCCACCTTCTTGTCTTATAAGAAAATAATCGGTAGGTCAAAACAAACAAATACTCTGATAATATGTTTTATTTACATAAACCTGGTATAAAATATCTATACTAAAAAGCAGACATGACAAGAAAAACGTAATGGGAAAATTCAATGAGTCCCTCGTAAATATGTGTGTTTTCATGTAACAACACTCTTTTAATATACAGACATAATGTGGAAAGATATCATTGTACACTAAAATAAAAATAATTGGAAAAGTAATAAAAACACTTTCTCTTGAAACCTGCCATAGTTTGCACGAAAATAATGTAGTTGATCATTATAACTTATCACTTCTTCCTATTATTCAAATGATTTCATTTCTCATCCATCATTATCATTTACGCTTTAAGAAAAAATGTTGTTATCATTTTGAAGGATTCTACCATTTACTAATAATGCACGAGTAATAGTATATTTTCTTGCATTACCATTCATAAGTGTTTTTGTTGTTGTTCTGATTGTCGTGCATGCATGCATGTAGGTGCGCGCGCGTGTGTGTGTGTTTGTGTGTACAAGAGAATAAGTTTTTTTTTTTAAATATAAGGCAAACATACCTATTATAAAAAGTTATGGGACTGATGTACCATAGAACAGTTTCCAATAATAGAGTAATAAAGATATTAACAGTCAGTTATGCCTATTGTTTAGTGAATATTCTGGATTTTACACAAACCGGTCAACAATTTATACAGGATAACATTTGTGAAACCATTTAAATAATTTGTTGGTTTTCAGTATTGGAAACATTTCTTTAATCAAGAGATTTAAAGTCAGTCACATCTGCGCAAGAGTTAAACGTTCATTAAGTTAGCATAAATTTAGTTCTTAGAAAGAAAAACATAAGTACTGATTCACATCATTCTTTTAAATACAGAAGTTCTTCAGAAGTCTGATGAAGTTAATTATTTCCTTTCCTGTTTACAAATTATAAAAACAGGCCTTATACATTTGTGTGCGGACTTTTAATGCATAAAATGAGAAAAAGTTGATATTTCAATTACTTTCTTATAAGGCTAGAATTACTGAAACAATATGACCGATACAGAATATGTAGTATATATAAGGTTGTATGCGCGTATGATTTTCAGTTCTGCAAAGGACTTTTGGCGGACTATTTGTCTAAAGTTATGACAACAAAATTGAGGTAAGTCCCAATATTTTCTTTTGATAACTTAAATGAAGCTGATGATGATTTTAACGACATACAGCGGATAAAATTTGAATTTGAAAAAAAAATGTTTTATTTTTATAACGAATTATTGGCTAAAATTTGTGATTGATAATTACATTGTTTATTTCTACTTACAACATTTAAAGAAAATAAAACTTAAAAAATAGCGAGTGGTACATTACAGGAATTAATAAAGGAATATTTATCATAGGACTATGTATGAAGATTTATCACAAATATCACCCAGATTTAGGTAAACAAAAATGGAGCGACTAAATTATTTACCTTAGTAACTTAAAATGGTATGTTAATAAAAGGTTGTTTTTTCTTTAATGTGTTGCAAAATCTTTATATTAAAATAAAATTAAATAACAAAGCTTGAATTTTAAAAACGAATGTTTCAAACTTGTTTAATGGTGGTCATCGAAAAATATAACGGTTTAGATTATACATTCTAAGGTACATGAAGACAGGGCATACAAGCAAAAACTGAAGTTGCAAACTATTGAACCTATAAGGTAATTAACATACTTTCCTGTCTATATCCTTTGGGTTTCATACGATACGATTTTCTAGAGCTATCTCTATTTAAAGATAATAACAGTGTATAGATAAATTTCTAACGTTACGTCGTGTTCTGACATATTGTCAAAAAAAAATTACGACAGTTATATCAATCTGTATAGTATTACTATGACTGCTAATACATATTTATGACGAACTGTTAATAAAAACAAGTTTTACCACAACTTATACATTTGTTTGAATATAACAAAAAGGTTGAATAATTGTCGGAAATAATAGTTCTTATAAAGGTTATCGAGCTTAATGTGGACGAAAGTTACAGGAAACTCGGTGTTTCTACCTTATGAGTCGATAGTAAATCAAACTAAATATTTAAGCACTCAGCAATCATTCTTGCGTTTTTAAGCTATTAAATAAACGGTGACAATCTTGTTTTCAGTAATTAACATTTTCCATTAATGCATTATTTAGTAGGTAGTTAAAGGTATATAACTCAAATTGTATGTTTGTTATACTTGTGCTAATTTTTATTTTGACTGTAATAAATATCTGCTTTATATTTTGAAAATGGATCTATGCAGTAGACATAAAAAAAAAATTCGTCAGCCATATGGCATTTTAGTTACGATTGTTTATATATCACGATACCTTAGTCTTATACCATCCAAAATAGCTGATGCCAATTTTGAATGCTTAAATTAAGATCAATTTAAAAGGTAAATTGTCCATGATTGTAATTTTATACATCATGCTTGTTAGTTAATTTCCATTCATGAATCAAAAACAATTAAAGAAAAATGTCAACCATCACCTTAAATTTCCATCTGAGTTATTTGTGTTCCAAAAAACCCGACCGGACCTCATTGAGCGCCATTTTAAAACATGAAGCAGTTTACAACATTTTATAGGATGCTCATTGGCACGGAGATCCATAACCTTTCGTTTGCTGATATTTCGGTTGGTCTCAATAAAGTCTCTTTGCAAGAGTTCTTACAACTGCATGATTTAAAATTCAAAAATAGAAAAGCAGTAAAATTAAATATTGATTCAGAAATGATTTTGTTGTCTAAACAATTGACTTTTTCCTCCTTTTCTCCAAGAAAGACAAAACTAACCAAGAACTTATGCTCAGCTGGGGGATCCTCCAAAAGCCCTCAACTATAATGCTTCAGATAGACAACCCGTTTTTTAACCAATATGTATAATTTGAAAAGCCGTAACGGAAAACTGCTCCTTCTTACAGAGATGTTATTTCTATAGATTTAAACGATTTGACAAGTGTCAATTTGAATCCATTTAAATATCTAAACATTCTGTGTTTCTTTCACAGACTCGCGTTAATTATCAATAATTTTGTTTATATAAGCACACAACGACATTAAGTGGATTGGTATCAATTTTTGCATAAATATTGGTGTCTTTGCAGTGAACTCTCCAAGGCGTTTTGCTTTAAACATGTTTTTTAACGTGATCATCTATCAGGGAAAGAGGTGCCTTAGGGTTTTTTCCAAGCCCTTTTTACAATGCACAAAATCAATGCATATTTAAGAGCGATGAAGTATTGTATATTTCTGTTAGATATTCAATCACTGCAATGAGTTCTTGCTTGCTTTTTTGTTGTTGATGTATTGTAAGCTGATTAATTGATACAGAATTCAATACATTATGACAAATTTAAAACAAATATCATGTTTCTAAATGTCGTGTCATTATACTGTGAAATCATTTATATTTTTAGGCTTGAAATTTCGTATTTTTCTTAAAAGGACAATTTCGTGTTGCTTTTTTTAAATTCGTGCATTTTTTTATTTAAAATTGAAATCCGAAATCTTCTGCAAGTTCATCATTCACTGATCTCATGCTATGTGTCATCTACGTGTATGACAATACAATTGGACAATAATCACAATATGTCAATTGCAGATACCGTGTCAATTATCGCTGGATCGGTAATTTAAGGGGCATATATAAAGATGCACCAAATTTAAGGATATAAAATAGTGAAGCCATTGAAATTTTGCAAACTTTGAAAACATAGCAATAGTATTTAATTTAAAAATCGAAAAAAAATCAAAGAAACAAAATGAAGTGAGAGAGTAATAATTAGCACATTTTACTGGCCATTCAGAAGGTTAATAATCAGCTTGCTCTTATGCCCCGCCAATGTCCTACAAAGAACTGAATTCAGGTACTAATAACTTATTTTAATTTATGTTATTACAAGATATATACAACAATCATATATGTGCATGTGAATACATGTATATCCTTCCACATAGACTGTATGATTTCAGACTTTATGGTAAAATCGTTGGGATCTTGAATATATTTCGTGAATAATATCCACGAAATCCACAAAAAAGTAATGTCCCACGAATATTTCTGATTTCACAGTACTAACGGTATACTGTTTTATCAAGTTATCATTGTATTTGGCATAGTATATTATACTTTTTTCCAAATAATCCTATAATATTACCTAATCATATTGAAATATCGCACATACGATAAAATGACTCTTTTTAAAATATTTTCCTATATGTTCCCCTTACCTCCCCTCCAAATTTGCATGTGCTCTACAACTTTCTCTAACTCAATTCAAGGTAACTGTTATACAACTGTATTTCTTTACTCGCCACTATGATCCCCCTCCTGTCACCCCACACAAACCACCTTGTTCTTCATTGAACCTGAAATTATTGCAGAAAAATACTTAATTTATCAAACCAAAACCTTCTTAACAAGTATATTTTGATTCGTTTCTTCAGTTTTCTTCCTTTTTTCGCACGCCCCACCCACCTCATATTTCAAAATCAACGTTTAGACTTGTTGGAGCAATCTCTTTTCATTCCTTTGTCGACCAGACTTTCATATGTATCTTAAATATTGTCTTTTTTATCCTTTTGTTTCTGCTTTCGTCACTTAGCCCTCAGAGACAAAAGTAAACACAAGTAGTATTTTAGCTCAATTGATCGTCAATCCAGGTAAGTTTCTTATCGATATATTTGTTATATGCGAGAGTTCGTTAAAGTGACATGGTGCAAAAGAGAATGCATTTTTTTGTCTTTCGATCGGTGTAGCTGCAACCCAGCTTTATTTGCCATGGATTTTATAAGTCCATTCAAATAATTTTGTCCCATAGACTGGCATTGAAACCAAACTTTGTTGCCACCTAGCCTTAAGTACTTTATGACCAAATAGAAGGGCAACTCATCTCTGAGCGTACTCAGGGTGCGGTGGCGTGCATACTCCTTGTTGGTAAAAACTGGGCACAATTTTGGTGTGCATTGGAAAATTGCTTTAAATTCACATTTAACTGACTGTTCCGAGGCGGTACCTAACAATCCTTGATTAACATATAGTATGTATGCACTGTGCTGTTTGTGGATTTTTGTGCTGTTCTTCCATGTTTCTTGTTTGTGATTTTTTTTGTTCTCTGTCTTTGTCGTTTTTCCAGTGCATATTCTCACATAATATTGGTGGAAAGGCGCGGGATTCTGTTTTCTTTTCGCATGTTCTTGTTTTTGAGAGTCTTTCATTATATTCCAAATATTCCGTCTCCTTTAACTCCCCTCCGTTTCAGGCTGCGGTTTTCTGTCCCACCCCGTATACCGAAAATTCACTGTGTTGTTTAAGCAAAAGAGAATTTATGATTTTATCAGGAGTATCTTTGCCAAGGAGACTCATTTCCTTTAAAATTGCTTGCTCAATCTTCGATAATGGTTCTGCAGCTGATGGGCGGTCTCCTTTTCCTTTTCATTCAACTTTTTCCATTTAGATGCAAGAACTGCTCTTGATGTGGCAAATTCTTTATCTGCTATTGTACTGAACGTATACTTGTTTTTACGCAGGCACCTGGAAAACAAATTCCTTTCCTAAACGGATATTGTCTGCATGATTATTGGGTGGAGTGGAAAATCCATAGTCTTGTGGCATTTTATAAAAAAAAAAAAATTCAACAGTCCAATAAAATAATTCAAAATGTTGGAAGCGACATAGGATGTTGAATTAAAAATAAGTGTCATTGTTATTTTACCATCTTCTAGGTTTGAGGCTAGGATTTGAGAGGTATTGTGCAGGGTAGAGGTGCGTGGGATGCATCTTTGATTTCCTTAATCATGGCAGGCAACTCTTATACATTTGTATAATATAATATTAGTATTAGTATTATTATTTAATATATTAATATTACTGATGGAAAATTTAAATAAACGTACCTGGTTAAGCTCCTGTGGTAGCTGGTCAGTGTATCGGGCTTATGTTCTGAGGCGTCAGGTTTTCGGATAACAAGAAGAAATAAGCCTAGGTAATTGTCAAACACTGCTGAATTTATCTGCCACATAACGCTGGTTTTATCACGCTCGTATAGCCAACGCTGGAATTGCCCGCTACTAAACTCTGTCTTCCGAACAGTGTTCTTGTTTTTCATCTGCCCAATGAAGTTCTCTCAATCTTCCTCACTTATGTCCAAAAAAGTTGGCTTACGCATTTCAGCTTGAGCTGTGCTTGTCTTTTGTTAATGTGTAGGCTGATCTTGATTAATTTGTATGCTAATCTTGATGAGTATCCGCAGATAGATCTGTCAGGGAGTCACTAGCATTGTCAGTACTCGCAATAGTCGTACTGAGAGTAAAATCCAGGGGAGGGTGGGGCGTGGCTCATTATCGATACAGAAGTTTGCTCAGGGTTGGAAATGGTATTCCAAACTCACTCTCAAAGATATCGTCATCGAGGACTTCAATAACCCAAACTGGGTCAACTGAAAGAAATCTAAACTATCAGGATCATTCATTAGGTACACATTCGCGTGTGTTTACATAGTACAGCTGCCGGTAGTATATATATATTTTAGCAGCAGACACATAAGTTAAAGGAGAATCGCGTTCGGTTTTGTGCTATTCTGCATATCATAATAAACAACTTTTAAATTGAAATTAATTGCCGAACATTTATTTACTTTATCAAGAATTGCTGTCATATACAACTGAACAATAATACCAATTCAACGATTTGTTTTTTTATAGGTAAACTGGGTCAATCTAAAAATAGAGTCGGAATGGCAGATATTACCGAACATGTACGATCGAAAAACGTAGTCCCGGTCTAGTGTGTAATACGCAAACAGAAAGCCACAGTGTCTTATATAGGATTTTTTGTCCGGTCATTTGTATTTTTCAGTTAAAAATGGAGAATTTTTTGACAGAAAATTTATATGAATATAATAAATAAATATTTTGCGCGGATGCTATTCGCTAACTACTAGCTGGTAGGCGGTGGTTATCAGATCATGCACAGCATATCAAGACCAATACAATAAGTGGCGCTCTTTTAGTCATGACGAAATGCTGAACATTCAGTGAAAAAAAATCAGTCTACTTGCATAGCTAAAGCTGAATTTTAAAGATAAATAATACCATTTTCTTTGTTTAATGATACAATATCAGGCCAAAATTGATATGATTGTTCAATGTATTTAAAGTCAGTTTCACAATAAATTTGTGCTATCTTTTATTAGGACCACTACAATAAAGTAAAAATTTCCTCGTTCTTCTTACATCATTCCTTTAGGAATATAATTTTGATTTGAACGGGGATTCAACGAATAAGTGTCGATCAATATGAAATAAAATATTCGAATGTATTGAAAAAACAGCAATCACATCGGTTCAAAAAGATTTCAAAGACACTCGAATATCAGTGGTTTTTGAATTAGCAGTAGTTTAACAAAGTAAAATTAATCTTCAACTTGTATTTTTTACTGTCAGCTGGTAAATCAAAACAAATTGCTGAAATATAGTAAATATGGTTTCATATTAAATGAAGGGTGCATCATTTATTTATTTTCAGAAAAAAAATCACCCTATTGATTTATATGATGTTTACTTTCAGGCTTCATACCAAAGCTGTGCAGATATGAACAACACGACCAACTTCACCGAGCCATATCCTAATGTCGCCGACATGAGGCTCATAGACAGCGTCCCCACCTGGTGTCTACATATCTTGACGACTCTTCTTGCTGTTGCATTTCTACTTGGTGTACCTGGAAATTGTTTGGTTGTAAAGGTCCACTACTACCTTAAGGAAAGATCAGTTACAGACTGGATGGTATTCTATCTAGCGGTCTCTGACTTATTTTCGCTATCAATATGTGCACCCTCGTTCATCATGACAAATGTTGACATATGGAATTTGATTATGCCTTCCTGGATGTGCAAAGTCCACCACACACTCGCTAACATGGCGTACGCCTCTTCAAATGTCATGATCGCATTTACAGCACTAGCAAGGATGAGAAAAACTCTAGCAAATTTAGATCTGCTATCATCAAAACAAACATGCTATTTTGGAATAGGCGTTATAATCGGGTCTCTTTCTTTTTCTTCTGTTGCATTTATTTTAACTGGGAACAATGTTAAGGGTCATTGCTATTTCATACATGAAATGAAAAACATCCAAATGTACGTTTATATCATATATGGTGTTTTGGCACTTATATGCAGTGGTATAACTCTTGTCAGTTATTGTCGAATTGTTAATTATCTAATAAATAGGAGGCAAATTCAACCCGGTGTGAGAAATGTAGACAACGCCTTTAGTAGAAATTATATCCGTTCGATGCGAAGTAGTAGGCTGATGGGAATTGTTTCTTTCGTGTTTGTCACTTCTGCTGTTATCCCTAGCACAGCTTTATCCATTTTGATGGGTATGAATTTGCAAAGCAATTCTCAAGTAGCGAATAGTCTCATATTTGTTTTCTCTAGGATATATTTCATCGGCAATTTCGCAAACCCGATATTATATATATGTATGTCCTCATCTTTTAGGAGAAACATGTTGTCAGGCACGTGCTTGTTGAAAAACAGAACATAACTTACAAAAGATAAACCTTTTCATAAACTATCGATGAGGTCCATTTACATTTCTCTTCGTAGTAAAGTATTCAATATTATTGTTTAGACCAAACCTAGCTTACCATTAATCTTAGGGAAAGAACACGTGAGGTCTTGATTAAGCAGTTTTTCCAAAACGTCTTGCTTCTTTTACAGCTGATCTCGAACTCGCCGAGATATGCGCGCGCACCAGTGACGTCAGCACTTCATGTGTAAACAGGTCACAGAGTGCACTCGCACTACAATAGTGATCCATAATACTTCAATTGAATGTCAATGAGAGCATGTCAATTGAATCATCGTGTCTAAATGAACATGTATGATAATACTATGTTATTGCGTTTACATGAGCAAATATGCATGTGTTTCGGAACATCACAATTCAGAACAAGCACAGATACTATCAGATAACTGTGTTTCGGAACATCACAATTCAGAACAAGCACAGATCCTATCAGATAACTTTAAAACCATATTCATTGCATACGCATAGAAAGTAAGATGATCTATTTATTTGTTGGAAACATGGTAAATTGTACAAAATTGTTAATCAGTGCTGCTCTTTGCTAGCTAGGTCAACAACTTGAATCGAGAATGTAAGTATAGGGTCAACACTGACTTGACATCACTTCTGATGCAACTAGGAAACCAGTGAAAGTAGACATAAAAGGTAAAACCTTCCAAAATCAACAGTTTATAAATTTATGATCAGCAAATGAAATCCAACGTTGTAAATATTAACAAGAAGGACGACATATTTGTAATAAATGAAGTTTTAACTATGCGTTGTAGTTAAAACATAATTTTTGTCAAATATCTTCTGTGATTGTTACCTATTGGAAAGTGTTTTATATATGTTTGTTGATGCATTTTTCGTATAATATTATGAACGATGACTAATAGAAGTATTACCAATGTGAACAATCATGCTATAGTAATGTGATACATAATTGTACACATTGTAAGACATTTAAAACTCAAATATGATTATTTGTTAAACGAGTTATGGCCCTTTTTTAACAAAGTACCTCAAATCCAAATATCGGAATTGAAAAAAAATAAACATTTAAAACAATACGTTTTGATTTTTTTTCTATAAAATGAATAAAAATCTATAAATATCCGAGCAAAACATTGTGTTTAGCAAATTGTTTTATGATTAACTTTCACTGAAGAGTGATTTATTTCTGTGTTTAAATGCAGTATATTTTGAAGTATGCGCAGGCAACAAGGTAAAAGTCACAGAGCATTAGTCAGAGTTTACCCACAATTTGTCGTCAAATTCCTTATTCCTATGCCATTACCATCTAATATTTTGCTTGTTATTTTTGCATAACATTATTGTTAAAGCAGGCACATCTCTTGAATTATAATCAAGTAAAACATTAGTGCGTAAGCTACTGTACAGATGCTACATACACAATTAAGTTTTTGCTTTTATATGTGGTGATGAGGAATCCTATACTATCATTTTTTTTCAATTCTTGAATGTTCGGTCTCGTTTGTCCTACAATGGTTGTCAATGTTCCGTTTTAATCAAAGCGGAGGCTACTGCTATTTCATAAAGTTTATGTAGTGTGTCTTCTCCACGGATATTTCTTCAAAACTGTAATATTAATGCTGTATAAAACCAAAGTGTAAAACTTGACTCAACCTTGTATTCATGTAAATAACAAAATCACTATTGTATGTATAACATATCGTATTTCTAATATCTTTGTATTTTAGTCTAGATATTGTCCAATTTTTACTGTTACTGTTATCATGTTCTCTTTAAAAACCAGTGTGATGCAAATATACCTTTAAAAATCAAATATCATATAGCAATAAAGGGAAAATACTCAACCGTTATAGGACAAACTTTTTTTGTGTCAACGGGCTCTTTCAAGACTTAATCTATTTGATCACACTACAGTTATATGATCCTCCTTACGTCTATAAATATTAAATAATTGCTTTATTCACATAATTGTACTGCTGCAATTATAATGTGTGTATAATGAGGGTCACATTTTCTATTCAACATTTTCATTAATTGTTTACTTATTTATTTATTTTTCAAAACATATACATTTAATTTGATCATTTTTATATTACATTCTTAGCAAGAATATATCTTTGTGTTGAAATCCGAACATACACAAAAAACATTTAGCTTTCATAGATAAGAAGGTACACAAACATTTCTTGAGAATAGCAATTCACTTTGTCTACAAATGCTTAACTATCTTCAAAATACATTTCAATTTCAATTAGCATGTAAACATAAGTTAGCAAGATTTCGATGATGACTCTTATGATTCTTTTTATCGTAAGTGATATTTTATTGATTGCATATTTATGTAAGAATTTGTTTGCTGTATGATAATACCAATACAAATGTTACAATAAGTAGATATCGTAAATGTTTCTTTTTAACCTCATTTCATTGTAATATGTCTGTAAACCTGTTTCGAGTCCCTGCTTGCACAACAGTTTATCGTGATAATGTAACATTTATGCTTGTTCGTATATGCATTTTTCTCTCTTTTTTGATATAAACATATTCTTTACAAATGCACATTTTGTCATATTGTGTTGTCTTTCTGCTTGCAAATGTATATCTGATCGTATCATTAGTATATCTTCACATGTACTTATCATGACATATTTCTTTTCGTTTATTTTGTTAACATATGCATTTATATATTTATATATTATATGTTAATTAATATATGTATCTCGATCAGAGGAAATAAAGAGCATATATATAGTCAGTGTGAACAATGTTCTTTCACCTTAGCCGTAAAAAAACGTTGATATTTAAATCATTGTACCCAGAAAGGAATTGTTAATATTGTAACAGTCATTGTGAATCGAATGCTAGTGGAGTTGCTATTCCACTCAGAACACTTTGAATGCTAAAGGGTATAAAAACATACAAATCACAATTGTCTAAGTAGGCTGGATGAATCGTATAGTGATGTGATTATCTGTTTGCCATTTCTATGAACCAAGCGTTGATCCTTAAGAGTTATTCAATCTAATTTTGAGGCAAACAGGCGATTTGTGGAAAATAGAACACAGCGTTCAATCCAAAACTAGACCATATGGTTTAGGAAACAATAGGTCATAATGTCATAAAACATGCTTATATCCATATAGAGAATAATATGAAAAGGCAATAACCTAAGCTTGGAGATAATATAACCATTCTCAGCAGGGAGGACTTGAGCTCTTTTATATTAAAGCTGCACTCTCACAAAATGAACGTTTTGACAATTTTATTTTTTGTCTTTAAACAAACCAATTTATGCAAAAAAGCATGGAAAACAGTAATTTAAGCTTGCTGACAAAAATCAAATCGTACATTTCGCAGAGTTCAAAAATTGTTTTATGCATTTTTCTTAAACCGTTAGTAACGCTCTTATCAATAAAACATTAATGTTCGAACGGAAATATTGAAATCAGAAATTTGATCTTTTGTCAGCAGTTTAATATTACTTGTTTACAGATATTTACGTAAAAATTGGTTAAACCTAGACAAAAAAAAATCGTCAAAACGGTAAATCTGTGAGAGTGCAGCTTTAAACAATATGATAGATTGTATGAGGAAATGTGAAAAAATATAATTGTTACAAATCAGATCATTCAATTGTTGCTTTAGAATTATGACTTTCTGTTGCCAGGAATAGCTAGGAACTTAAGTAAATGTCTTAAATTAAATATTGAGAATGTATAAAATAAGTGATGATGTTAATTTACAAAATTGTATTCTTGTACATGATAGTGATGCTGTGATAGAAATGGTTAGATCAGAAAACGCTTGTTATAATAGATGTTATAGAGTACATTATGATAGTTAATGTTTCAAAGTGATAGCTGGCTTATTTGTACTGATCACATGTTCAATTGTAGTAAAATAAAATTTGAAAATATTGATATGATGTTTAAACTTTGGGTTACACTATGTAAATGACCCATTTGATATTAATGAAAATATGTATAGTCTGAGTGCTTTAGAATTGCCTGTTAGCAAAACTGTTTACATAATGAACATAAATATACATTTATCATGTTTATATTTATAAATATATATACATAAATATATATAAATACATCTTCATCTTGTCATACACATGTATTTTAACTACTGTAAAACATAGTGGATGCTCATACGTACTGTCAAAATATTGAACAACAGGTTTTAGGCAATTGATCCTCTAAACACTGCCTTTTGTTATAACCAAATAGTTTTGCTTTTCGTCTTAACAAAATACAAACATTTAATATTTCTTTATAGTGTATGCCTCATATGTAGGTGTGAATATATCCTGAGGATAGAATATGCATTCCGAGACTTCCGTTTTAAGGCAAACGTGGTGAACATATATATAAACAACTTTTAGGACCTGAAACGTAATATAATATTCGTTATAATAAACAATAGTTTGTACATTTTCAGCATTTGCCCACAATTTGTGGAAAAAAACACACTATGAATTGCCAAACATATCGCTCAGTAACCGAGTATAGTGTATAATATAGTATAGTGTACATTCTTCCGCTTCGCCTTCGCTATGTTTTATAAAAATTGATATGAAAATAACAAACTTAAAGCGATAATCCTTTCCGAAACGAGCGGTCTTTTTCTTCATGGTATAATCAAATGTGACGTCACCAGCGACGTTTTTAAGCAAATAGAAAAAACAACATGCTTTTAAAAAGTTCAATAAATGGCACATGCAGTTAAAAAATATCCAATTACAAAGGATATTATCACTCAGTGACACCGCTGGCCATATATTAATCTCTTATTTTAAATAAAACGAGAATAATGTGTACACCTTTCTTTTCATTCCGATGTTTCAAACCTGCCATTGACCTCACTTTAAGCATTAATGTACTAATGTAATCAAAATAATGATAATTACGTGAAATGCAACTTACTAATTGAATAACCAATTTCTTTAAATATTTTGGTCAACATGTAAGTGTGTTGTAAAAGAACATTCCGACTTAATTGTTTCAAATCAATGTTTCTTAAATATTGCTTTGGTTAGTTCTAAATTCTATTTTGATTGGAGGTCCGCAATTTAGTTGCCAGTTGCTATTGGTGCTAATGAAAGTTATTTTGACTCATTTCATGTGATTGTTGCTAATACGTTGAATTCAAATAGAACATAAAGTTAAAACAGAGTCCTAAATATTTGGAATATAGTTTGTTGACTATTGTACAGTGATATGAACATAGATATTTGATGTCCTGACTTGAATGACGGGTCTATATGCTGAGCTTTGAACAATGGTGAACATTCATTTAAATTGGAGTAACGTAAGGCAATCAGTTACCTATTTGGATTTGAAGCCCATCATCATATTATTATTATTAATGACGATTTGCATATGTTCATGTCGTGGCAAAGATCACTTCTAAGCAAATATCTCAATAAGTTTACTTATGTTAGGCACTACAGAGTATACAATATCAATAAGGCGAACCAAATATACACCAAAAAAGATCATTGCAGCTTTTGAAGGTCAAACTGTTGGTCAAGACCTCACTTCTATTGGCGGTCAAGGTCAATAAATGAGCATTGCTGTAAAACAAGCGTTAATACAGGAAGACAGATCCAGACTCTTATGTTTCCTAAGCCGTATCACTTTGGAGAACACAAATTAACTGTAGGTCATGGATATAATACATTGGTATTATATAAAAAATATATATTGTTTAAATCGAAACCAAAAGGATACATGATCACACACTCTTGTCCGAATGACATTTAGGCAGATAAAGATGAGAAATGTGGGGGCGTCAAAAAATGCGTCGTGTTCAATAAGTGTCAACAGTTCAATGAACTTGGAACTTTAATGTATGACATGCTTTCAGAGGATCTTTCTTGCAATAACTATTTTATCAGTATTAACAGTTCTACCGCATCACGGGGGATTTTAATCTCAATATTATAGAGAACGACATACAGCAAGAATTCACCATTTTAGAAATCAATTAGCATGATTTTCTATTGATGTTCTAAATATCCATATTACGTTTAGAGTACATCTGTCCCAGTTCCTTTTGGAGAGGGCTGACATACAAAGTTAAGTCCATAGGGAAGGGCGTTCAATTTACGTCAAAACCTCGAACAACTCCTGGTAGCATATGACTCAGGAACGCGTACATTTTCTGTGTTCATAGGTACTTGTTTACATTTGTTGCTTGATGTATAAGTAAAAAGGAATGCATTGATCGTTATATATGAATACTACACACTTTATTACCTTTTATTCTCTTCATATTATCGTATTTATTAAAACTTATGCAATTGTCGTTGGGCCTCAGATATAAATGAATAAACAGCAGCGCCTACATGACGACAAGTTACAGACTACAAATCCATATTTGAGTTTACCAAATAGTCGTACGTTGTTTAGTGCAATTAGGAATATGTACGCACAATAAACAGCCTTTTAAAGGAATATTATTTTGTGATAAACCTTATGCAGTGACTAAACCTAATGGTATCAAAGT
This sequence comes from Mya arenaria, assembly GCF_026914265.1. Classification (NCBI taxonomy): domain Eukaryota; kingdom Metazoa; phylum Mollusca; class Bivalvia; order Myida; family Myidae; genus Mya; species Mya arenaria. Next base: position 69,595,203 of record NC_069131.1, on the reverse strand, counting down.
TGCAATCGGCATTATATGCCATAAACATTTTTTTACGACAAAACAACATTTAAAATAGCCTATTTAGTTAAAGGGGTGCATCGACACACGCATGACCCTATTCATCCTTAAAATTCTGAAAGGGAACATTGTATGTCAATATTGAAACAAAATATTATAAAATACTATTCCTCACAAAAATATGTCCCTTCTTTGTATACTTATATAAACACGATCGGTCCGTATATCACTGTATTTTGATGAAAATCCAGTTTTATGACGACAGCGGTCCATATTATATTTTTGGCCGGTCCGGACCTCGCCAAAATGTTATATGGTAAGTGCAGCTTGCTATTTTCACAACGGCGAAAAATTGTCGCTAGTATAATAAAAAAGTTCGGTATAATATAAGAAATATAACACACCACTTCGGGTCATATGGCATTATAAGGACCGGTCAGTCAGCCCCCCGAAAGTGAATGGACCGAGGCGTTATAAACACTTTCGGTGGCTGACTGGCCGGTCCTTATAATGTCATATGACCTTCAATGGTGTGTTATATTTCTTAAATTTAGCATGCACTACTTTGGGCAAATACAAGCGAAATATGTACTATAAAGAGCACCTTGACCACAGTTAACCACAGTTAGATAATCTATTCATTTCGGATCTGATAAAGGGGTGGCATGTTCAATGTTCGCTCAAATGTTAGGGCCCTGAATGTTCCAATGGATAGTTCCCATGTGCAAAGTGACATTAAAGATATTACAAGAGACATGAGTTTTACAGGTTTTGCTGGTTGTTATGACATCAGATCAAACACTTCAAACACAACAAAAAAACATTCCCAATAAACAGTGTTCGCATCATCTTGAAGCTAAGATGCCTGAACTGTGTAAACTATGTCATTTGGTATAAGACATTACTAAGACGACGTAAGACTGACAAACTAACACCACATACACAAATACAAACACCACTGACAAACTTACACTACATACACTAGTACAAACACCTCATACAAACTAATACCACATGCACAAATACAAAAAACACACAAACTAACACGACATACACAAATACAAACACCACAAACAAACTAACACCATATACACAAATACAAACACCACTGACAAACTAACACTCTATACAAAATACAAACACCACACACAAACTAACACCACATACACAAATACAAACACCACACACAAACTAACACCACATACACAAATACAAAGACCACTGACATGCTTACACCACATACACATATACAAATATCACACACAAACTGACACCACATACACAAATACAAACACCCCTGACAAACTAACACCACATAAACAAATACAAACACCACTGACAAACCAACACCACATTCACAAATACAAACACCACTGACAAACTAACATTCTATACACAAATACAAACACCACACACAAATGAAAACCACATACACAAATACAAACACCACTAACAAACTAACACTATATACACAAATACAAACACCACTGACAAACTAACACTCTATACACAAATACAAACACCACACAAAAATGAAAACCACATACACAAATACAAACACCACTGACAAACTAACACTACATGCACTAATTCAAACACCACACACAAACTAACACCACATACACAAATATGAAAACCACATACACAAAAACAAACACCACTGACAAACTAACACTACATACACAAATACAAACACCACTGACAGACTAACACTCTATACACAAATACAAACACCATACACAAATGAAAACCACATACACAAATTCAAACACCACTGACAAACTAACACTACATACACTAATTCAAACACCACACAAACTAACACCACATACACAAATACAAACACCACACACAAACTGACATCATATACACAAATACAAACACCACTGACATACTAACATCACATACACAAATACAAACACAACTGACAAACTAACATCACATACACAAATACAAACACCACTGACAAACTAACACCACATACACAAATACAAACACCACTGACAAACTAACACGAAATACACAAATACAATCACCACAAGCAAACTACCACCACATACACAAATACAAACACCACTGACAAACTAACACCAAATATACTAATACAAACACCATTGACAAACAAACACCACATATACTAATACAAACACCACTGGCAAACTAACACCACATACACTAATACAAACACTATTGACAAACAAACACCACATACACTAATACAAACACTACTGTCAAACAAACACCACATACACTAATACAAACACCACTGTCAAACTAACACCACATACACAAATACAAACACCGCACACAAACCTTACCCTCATCAATATTGCTTACCGTAAAATAATTGGAATACCGCCTTGGAAGGGTCAGTGAAACAATAGATCACTGGAACTCGAGTCAACTCAGCGCTTAACATAGGACAAATTAGAAAGTGCCAGGAACGGAACTAGGTTACAAGTAAATTATAAACTTTTAAGAACACTTTTTTTTGTGCTGAGCTGATCACGCACGAATTAAACTGTTCTTATATGTCAACGAAAGATGCATGCAATTTTGTGAATGATTACCACTCTGTACCACTCCATTTGGCTGGAAGGCATTTTTATCGTATTGAAGGTAAATGTTATCGAGACTTATAAATGTGTCAGAACAATCTAGAATGTTCTTTGCCATACTTTGATGATTAGATTAGATTATACCTGTTCTCATTTGTTGCGGTTAAGGCAGTGAGCTTATGTGCCAATGACAAATGATTTAGGCTTATTGTAATCATCAACCTTTCCTTCCTTTGATAAATATCACTATGTTCACTTTACGAAGGTTTGAAGAATAACTTATCATATGTTTTTAATAATCCATGAACATGAGTTAACTGTGTAAAAGGAACAAAATTATATTTTCTAAAGAAAAAAGAAACAACATTTAGCAAACATATCTGGTAGGAACTCGCTTGCGTTGTTCATACCACATGGCTTTAATGCAAAATATAAACATAATTTTGATGGGTATGCCGGATACTCTTAGTCGAATAATTAACATAACAGGATTTACAGGGAAAATAAACTATATTCGAGTTCGATGTCAACAACCTGTTTTCATTGATAAAAATACCAACACTATCTGGGAAGTATTTCATTTATTCATACGAATCGGAAATTAAACACCATTTTGGAACGATATAATTTTTAGTAACCCAATAGGGGAAATATAATTGATATTGTGTTAATACTTTTACCACCATAAGCAATGCAGCAATTGCAACCACTTGTTTGCTGTTGTCGTTTTAGCAGCGCCAAGCGATAACCAAATACAGTCGAACCCCGTTAACGAACACCAAGGGACCGACGAAGATACCCCGAGCCTCGGAAAATTCGTGTCAAGCGGGATTGTTTACCAACAGCATAAAGTAAAACACTAAAAAATATATGCAGGTTATCAATCAATTAAATCACGCATATTGCCAATTTCTCGATATGTATTGTTGCCTTATTGTTGTTCTGAGATTTACATTATTCCGGATTTCCAGAAGTTGTAAACAAATGATTGAGATAAATATTTCAAATTAAAGCTATGAAATAAACATCAAGCTTTTCATACTTAATCTTTAAAAGACTTCAATATTGCAATGCCAGTTTAATAGCGATGTGCTGTTGTTAAAGAAATATATGTTATTTTCTTATTTTAATTCTTAGACTTCTTTGTTTTTGCTCTGTTCTCTCTTGACACAACAATACGCTTCAACAATAGGAGTCTTTAATATATGGAGGCTATTCGTTGCCAAAAGTCCAGACGTGTAATTCCCACAATGTGCTTCTTAATCACTTACATTTGTCAATGTAGACGTGCTATTTGTTGTTTTCTATACGTCAGTTTTTCCGTATGGATTTGTCATTAATCATTATAGTAGTCAAAATGTATATTTGTCAGATCGACCCTGTAAAACCTCACTAAAACATAGATTGTATAACTTGCCTTTAACAATATGATGATGTAATTTAGAAAGCCTAATCATGCATATGTAAAACTGCAATCCTACAGTCGACACTCGCATTCGTAAAATGATCATTTGCAGTCCAATAAGTCCAGGTTTACAAAAGTCAATTGACAAGTTCAGAATTACAAGGATAGACGATTTCGCCTATACCTAATATGGTAAATGTCACCGGAAGAAACGAAGGTTAATGGGTGGAGCTAACGAATTAGACTTTCTTTCGTTTATTTCCGTCGAATCAAGCAAGGGAGATAACATCTTTGCCTACCGCCTGTAAATTCCCGGTTGTAAGTCCGAGTACTCTATCTTTATTTCACAATAAAAACTAGAATTACTTTCATCTTTTATTTTATTTTGACGATCAATGTTCCTAAATGGGTTATAAATCACCATATTATTTAGTCAATTGCAGTTGGGTGTATTTGATCTGGGCTCACGGACCCAGATTTATACTGCCACTGCCACTGTCAGTTGTTTTTTTTTACTTATATATGTAGTAAGGCAAATTTAAGGTGAAATTATTTATGTATTTTTTTTTAATGCATAATTCTTCATTTTGCTAAAATTGCTAATTGTTTAATATTGCAGTTGTTGTTGTTGTTTTTATGTATCAAAAGACATCTTGAAACTATTTCAAAAGTATTCTGCAATTTCAGTTTTAATCGCTTGTGTTTGGTTAACGAAATTAGGTTCTTTTGGAGTGTGATAATATGGATTGAGTCTGGACTATTGTTGTTTTTGCAATTGTTTAATCTTGTTTTGGCTTACTGTTTATTCAGTAATTTTAGCACATTTCTTTGTATGGTGCAGTGAGCCACCTGACACCTAGACATCAAAGTTTTAAGAGTAATTAACAAGTCTTACTCTCTTTTCTTATTTGCATAATTATATTATAAGTTTTAATTGGCCATTGGGCCCTTTCCTTTTTTGTTAAAGGTATTTTAATTGGTTGAATTTAATATGTTCCCTCCTACCATTTTATCATTGGGTGAGGACATTTTTGTAAATAGGTACTTATAGAGAATTTTAGAAGAAAAAAAGAAAGGACTTTTCTGGATTTTTGACTTTCAATTAGGAAACACCTGAATTCTTCTAAGTGGCATAACCGTAGCCACAGTGGCATAACCAGAGACTTCTAAATAGTCCAGCCACATATGAAGATTTCATATATAACTGTACATGAAACAAACCTTTACACTGAATTTACAATTGGATTAATGTTACTTGTTATTTGTTATCTCTGAGTTGAAAGGAACTTTATACACAAATAAACGAACAGAAAACTTGAACAAGTCTCTGTGTTGAAACTACAGCAGCCAAACAGAATCACTCTAAGGCTGACCAACGGTGTCTGTTAGCAGGGACTAAGAGCAAGGAGGCACAGGGGCTCTACCGAGTTAATTCCCCAATTATTCGGAGTACCCCCTGTGACCGCGTTAGCGGGCTTGCGCCCAAGTCTTAGCGAAAGACGGCGCATCAGGAATGCAACCCCCCCAAGGAACCTGACGACAGGAGATGGTGGAGAACAGACGGGTACCATTCATACTGAATGTTAAACAGTGACTTGTTTAAGCAGATCTGAGGTGATTAAATTCATGTCCAAAAGAACCCATTATGATGTCATCTTTTCGACGGGCCAAACCATAGGACCTAATGAAACACAGGACCAGGCCGAGAGATCGAATATATGCCTGAACCATTGACGCAAGGGACCTCTGACCAGTAAGGACAACAGGAACAACTACAGCAACAACCAGTGACTGTCTCATAACAAACCATTGACATTTCATGGTGAGTACAAACTGTATATACTTGCTTTCCTGCTTACTAGTCATGTGTGATTCCGATACTCATAGGTTCTGAGCCAATTTACGTCAATCCTACTAAATTTTGTAACAACTCTTAAGGTGGTTTTAATATTCTAAACTATAGTCATTTTAAAGGTATAATTAACTAAGTTATCTTTGTTGTAAATTTTTGAAACAACACCAAATAGGCAAAATGGCCCCTAGGAAACGCAAAACATGGTGTTGTAGCCAAAAAGTCTGCTCAACTTTTTCATCAAATGTTAAAGATGAACCTAAAATCAAGTTCACTACGAGTCTTGATAGAAACTTCATCAATGTTAAGTTCGGTGAAAATACTGTGTCTTGTCTGGTTGATAGTGGAGCAAGCATTTCTTAAGACAAGTAGCTCCAAAGGCAAACATTATTCAATCAAGTATTGGTGCTATAATTGGAGTGTGTGGTGAAAGACATGCGGTGTTAGGTGAAGTAATTCTTGATGTGAATATTGAAGGACTGGTTATGAAACAAAAGTTTAGGATTTTTGAGACTCTACATGCCAAAGTTATTCTTGGAATGGACTTTTTAAGAGCAAATAAGGTGAAAGCTGACTTTGCAAATATGAAAGTGACAATACCAGCTCCGAGAGCATGCAAATCAGAGGCTACAAGGGACAGTGCGTATGTGGGGAACATTACTGTAAGTGCCTTCCAAGACAAGAACACTCCTGCGGCATTTGCTGCCACAAATTCAGAAGTCATCATACCTCCACATAGTGAAACAATTATTCCAGTTAGCATTGCAAAATTCCCAGAAGGATCTATAGCGCTACTTAAACCAATGTTGAACCTGATGAGGGCCCATTCTTTAGTCGGTGGAAAAACAATATGTGTAGTATATAAAGCCAGAGGTACATGCAAGCTCATGAATCCAACAAGTTTACCAGTATTTCTCAATCCAAGAACTGTCATAGCAAAGGCGCAACACATTTCCAAATCCAATATCCATGAAATATCAGAAGAAAACATTAACCATATATCTGCCGATAACAAATCCCCTCCGTCAACCGAGCATTACAAGAAAATAGTTCAAGACTTAGGCATCAACCTCGGGAAAACTGACCTTACTGAGAACCAAATACAACAGTTGTATGAATTGCTAGGAAAGAATAGGGATATTTTTGCAAAGGACATGTCAGAACTTGATGAAACACACATGCATTACCATACAATCCACACAAATGATGACAAGCCTGTGAGTTGTGCTCCTTACCGACAATCACCGGAAATGCGTCGGAAAACTGATGAGATTCTTGACGATATGCTGAAGGCCAAAATCATCGAGGAGTCAACATCACCTTATCATGCGCCAATTGTGATGGTAAAGAAGGGCAACACCAATGAGTACCGCTTCTGTGTGGACTTTAGGAAACTGAATAAACAAACCGTTCCAATGTCCTTTCCAATTCCAAACATAACAGACGTCTTTGACACAATTGCTGATGCAGAACCAGAAGTTTTCTCCAGTGTTGATTTGCGTAGCGGATTTTTCCAGGTCCCACTAGACCCGCAGACCAAGCAAAAAGCAGCATTTATAACTCACCGAGGAATATACAATTTCCGACGCCTACCAATGGGTTTGTCCAATTCAAGTCTGTCATTTCAAGCACTAATGTGCAAAGTACTGAAAAGTATGAACTTCAAGCAAGCTTTAGTTTATATCGACGATGTACTGATATTCTCCAAGAACTTCACAGACCATATGAAACATTTAGAACAATTATTTTCCCATCTGAGGAGTGCCAATTTGAAACTTCATCCAGCAAAGTGTGCTTTCGCAACAAAAACTATCAAATATTTAGGACACATCATCTCAAAAGACGGAGTTAAAGTCAGCCCTGAAAATGTTGAAAAAATGCATAAGTTTGCTCGTCCAACAAATGCTAAGCAGGTCAAGAGCTTCTTGGGAATGGCTAATTTCTACAGAAGATTCATTGAGGGATATGCCAAGATAGCAGCACCTTTGAACAAACTTCTAAAGAAAGACCAGCGATTCAAGTGGACTCCAGATTGCCAGAGAGCCTTTGAAATTCTAAAGAGAAAATTGACTGAGGCCCCAATTTTGGCCTACCCTTGTTTTGACTTGCCATTTAACCTCACAGTTGATGCCAGTGACTATTCCTTAGGATACATATTGTCTCAAGTACAGAATGGTAAAGAACATGCTATTGCATACAATGGAAGAGCTCCACGTGGAAATGAACTTAAATGTCATATCACGGAAAAGGAGGCCCTAGCATTAGTTGAAGGTATACAGCATTTCCGGGAATATTTAGCAAACCAGAGATTTACAGTATATACAGACAACATATCAGTAAAATACTTACAGAGCCTTAAAGATTGTCAAGGAAGACTAGGAAGATGGAGTTTAATACTACAAAGCTACAATTTTGAAATAATTCACAGACCAGGCAAACTAAACCACGCAGATTACTTATCGCGACAAGAATATGCTAAAGAACAGCCAGAGTCAACAGAGGAGACACAGGTCTACGCAACTGAAACAGATGAACAGCGTACAGAGACCACCTTCATATTTGATGGAGAAGATGAAGAAGTGGTAATAGCAAGCCTACAGGAAGAAAAAGATGTTCCATTTCCAGATTTAGTAAATCTTCAGAGATCCTGTCCTGAATTATCAGACATGTACCAGTACAAGCTTCTCAACATAGTTCCAGATGACCCGGAAAAGGCCAAGACATTGGTGGCCGAGGCATACAACTTTGAGATAGATAAAGGGGTACTGGTACATTTTTACGTCAAACGTGGGAAGAACACTCCGCGAGATATTCGCCTTGTGAAACAAGTAGCCATTCCAAGGGTTCTGCGTGACGATGTTCTTCGCTCGTATCATGACTGTGTACTAGGGGGACATCAAGGATTCGACCGCACATATGCTGCACTACGGAGCAAATACTTCTGGTCATCAATGTACCAGGACATCCAGCAGTATGTTCGATCCTGTGTGACATGTCAACAATCAAAGCGTGACTTCCATGCTCGACGACCTCCTCTGCATCCCCAACCAGTACATGATGTGCTTGATCGGTGGCATATGGACATTTTAAGTGGCCTACCAACCACCAAAAACAAGTATAAGCACATACTTTTAGTTGTGGACAGCTGCTCAAAATGGTGTGAAGCCTTTCCTCTACGGACCAAGGAAGCAACGGAGGTAGCAGAAATCTTCTTTCAACAAATCATCACAAGATTTGGTGCGCCTAGAGTCCTGATCACAGACCGGGGAAGAAACTTCACTTCCAACTTGGTAAAAGCACTATCAGAACTTTTCCAGATCACTCGACATCTTACAAGTTCATACCACCCACAAACCAATGGAGCGTGTGAGAGGATGAATTCGGTGATTCTGCAAGGTCTGAGAGCTTACACCAAAGACCAACAGGATGATTGGCCTGAACTGCTACCTGGTATAATGATGGCTTACAGAGCCACACCAGCTACCCAGTCTACACAATACTCGCCATACTTCATGCTGTTTGGACGGGAGATGAGAATGCCCATCGACACAGCTCTTATCCCAAAGGAGCGTCTGGCACAGGACCACAAGATATTTCTGAGTAGAGTATTGCAGAACCTGGAAGAAGCTAGAAAGATAGCGAAAGATAATATACAGACAGCGCAGGACAGGTACAAGAAGATATATGATAAAACAGCAAAACCTCCAAATTACATTCCTACCGACAGAGTATGGTTGTATTGTACCAAAGTCCCGCTAGGAAAAGCACCAAAACTTCACAGAAAATGGATGGGACCATACTATATTACACAGATCTGTCCAAATCACACATTCAAGCTACGAAATTGCCAAACGAATAAAGAAGTGAAATCCCTTGTTAATGCACAACGGCTGAAACACTACTGTGATCCAGAGGATAGACCAACCAACCCCCCAGGTGAGTTGAAGGATGGTCAAACAGAACTTGATCCTGATGAACTACCAGATCATATTGCCGACCCCCAGCCCCATCGACCACAGCAAGACCAACAGCTCCACCATCAGCCGCATCAACAGCAACAAAATCTTCCACCTCCACGAGTCCCAAAACATCAGAATCCTCAGCAGAACCCTAATCGAGAACATCCAGTTGACCAACCTCTGCTGCAGCCAACAGTCCCAAAACCAACGCTAAACCAACAACCCAAGCAATTGACAAATGGCCAGAAGAAACCTCAAGAGGCAACCCATCAGGCACAAAAACAATCCAAACAACACACAAGGCAAGGTACTTTAACTTCTTATAAGGAAAAGACACAAACACTTAACAAAGATTCCAAATCAACAAAACCTGAACCCACAAAACGCTTTAACCCACATTGTTTGGACTGCAAAAATAACAGCTGTCATGAGTACCGAGATGATGAAATCAAACTTGTGAAGTCAGCAAACCGCACCAATGGTATTTTGTACTATTATGTAGTTTTCAATGAACCTGGACGAAAAGGTATATGGACATTTGAGTGCAAAGTACCGCAGCAGTTTACAAGAGAATTTCACGCCAAAAAGACAATGGGTGGCAAAAGGAGAAAGCGGCCTTTGCAAGAAAAACAAAACAAATTTTTTGATAGGGCCACTGTTAACAAATGTACAACTCAACCAGTAACTGATGCAGGGACACAGACCGACATTGAAACGGAACCATCAATAGTTCAGACTAATAAAGCAACAAACAATACAGAAAACTCACATGCAACACAACACAAACTTCAGGCAGTAAGAATCGTGGACCTGCACCCGTATTATTATGTTCAAGCTGGATCAACAAACCCTAGATGGCACACATTATCTGCAGCACGAGATTCAGCTATAAAATTCTATTTGAAACAATGCGAAATTGCCAATGAAACAAAAGTTAAAGCTAAAAAATAACAATGCAACGCACACTGGATGAAATGAGCAACACAAAGCGTACGATTCATCCGGATGTTTATATATTAACCCAGCACATCATTGAAGTTGACTGCAAAAACGATGGCACTTTCATGTATCTAGTCAGCTACGAAAACCAACAATATGCACCGGAATGGACAAAAACGGAAGATGTTCCTCCGGTTCTACTTGAAAATTTCTGCAATATCTTAAAAGATGACTTTGAAGTAGATGCTGTAGTATTTTTCGTTCAATAACTTACGATACATTGCACTGTTGTTAAGTTCCAATTATTTTTTTTAAAATTACATTCTTACGTTTTATTCAATAATGTGAGGTATTTATTGTTATGAGCAGATCTGATTTTTCCATAAAGTGAAAAGTATAGGTCTATGTTCTTTTTCATTTGTGGCACTTATATTGTTCCACATCATATGGTGGGCCACAGTTTTTGATATGGTAAGGGCAAGCCCTTAAGTTTGATCACCGTTGGCCACAAGTCTTAACTATAAATTTGGGCGAGCTTCTATTGCATCTGACATTGGTATCTAAATTTTTCAAAGAGCTATCTAAGCTCTCTATAGGTTTTTTTTTCTATTTTTACCGGCTTATGTTATATTGCTTAGTTTAGGTAATAAACCACTAAAGTTGTGTACATGATCTAATTCTCTCCTTCTCAGAATCCCATTTAAAAGTGAGGAATCGCACATGATTTTCAGGGGGAAAACTGTATGTCCAGGTTGGTACTCTCAGGGCAGAAGCTTAGCGACATTGTTTATTTTTTGCTTTTACATATATATCAGATGGAATATATGATGAAATTGTATGATGTAAATAGCCAGGGTACCCAACTTGTAAATATTGTAAATACTGAAAAGATTAGAAGACAAGAGTGTCTGCATACCTACAATGCATACAGGCTAATTAATTATTATGTTTGGGACAAACATATTCCAAGCAGGGGTGAATATGTAGTAAGGCAAATTTAAGGTGAAATTATTTATGTATTTTTTTTTAATGCATAATTCTTCATTTTGCTAAAATTGCTAATTGTTTAATATTGCAGTTGTTGTTGTTGTTTTTATGTATCAAAAGACATCTTGAAACTATTTCAAAAGTATTCTGCAATTTCAGTTTTAATCTCTTGTGTTTGGTTAAAGAAATTAGGTTCTTTTGGAGTGTGATAATATGGATTGAGTCTGGACTATTGTTGTTTTTGCAATTGTTTAATCTTGTTTTGGCTTACTGTTTATTCAGTAATTTTAGCACATTTCTTTGTATGGTGCAGTGAGCCACCTGACACCTAGACATCAAAGTTTTTAGAGTAATTAACAAGTCTTACTCTCTTTTCTTATTTGCATAATTATATTATAAGTTTTAATTGGCCATAGGGCCCTTTCCTTTTTTGTTAAAGGTATTTTAATTGGTTGAATTTAATATGTTCCCTCCTCCATTTTATCATTGGGTGAGGACATTTTTGTAAATAGGTACTTATAGAGATTTTAGAAGAAAAAGAGAAAGGACTTTTCTGGATTTTTGACTTTCAATTAGGAAACACCGGAATTCTTCTAAGTGGCATAACCGTAGCCACAGTGGCATAACCAGAGACTTCTAAATAGTCCAGCCACATATGAAGATTTCATATATAACTGTACATGAAACAAACCTTTACACTGAATTTACAATTGGATTAATGTTACTTGTTATTTGTTATCTCTGAGTTGAAAGGAACTTTATACACAAATAAACGAACAGAAAACTTGAACAAGTCTCTGTGTTGAAACTACAGCAGCCAAACAGAATCACTCTAAGGCTGACCAACGGTGTCTGTTAGCAGGGACTAAGAGCAAGGAGGCACAGGGGCTCTACAGAGTATATTCCCCAATTAATCGGAGTACCCCCTGTGACCGCGTTAGCGGGCTTGCGCCCAAGTCTTAGCGAAAGACTGCGCATCAGGAATGCAACCCCCCAAGGAACCTGACGCCAGTTCAGCCCTGTGACATGAGCCAAAGCAAGCAAAAAATGTCCATTTATTTTATTTACAAGTGGACCATGGGCGGATCGTTCAGTTGGGGGGGGCTGTAGGGCATGTGTCCCCCCCCCCAGTTGGCCCGCAAGTAAACTTAAAGGTTATTTTTTGTCAATATTTCTCAGAAAAAAATACTTAATTACGCAATAATGCACCAATTCAGACTAAAAATATTTAAAATATTCTAAGGGGAGTACCCCTAAACCCCACTTCCCACATTTTAAACATATTAATGTCATGCCCACTCGAGGGATCATATCCAAAAAGTTGTGCCCCTAACTAACGCCCCTCTAACGCAAGTCCCTGTTCAAAACTTGCTCTAGCAAACCCACGAAACTTTTGATGGACATCATAATGATATCCACCTAGTTTTGTCTGATGTTATACATTTACTATCTTAATAAGCATGTATGGTGTAAACGTGTAATTTCAATACATCATTGCAACAAAATATTCATGTGAATGGAAGAACAGCCCTCCAACCCACTTGTGTCCCCCAGTTATGAATTACGGGATCTGCCACTGTGAACCATATCAATCAAGTGGGGGATTTCAAGAACATGAAAAAATTGATATCGTGAGTCTTAGATTAGAAAAACAAACGCGCGATTTTCCCCTCCTAAAGTGCTAGGTCCGCTTCACCTAAATGTGAAAAAAGCCCTGACTGTTGAGTGTAGGTGGGGTATAAAAGGTAGCAGCAAGTAATAATTGTTTATTAGCAATAAAGTCATCACTTCATCATTAAAATACTTTATTAATTACCTATAAAATAATATTCGTTACAGTATAATGTACGAGTTATATGAAGTTGTAATCTATGTGTATTTTATCCATACAGTTCCAGCTACCAGGTAAGAAACCTCTGGGGCATCTTAGTGAATAATTTCAACTTAATTAAAATTTAGATTTTTTTCTTCTTAAATTTTAAATTATCTAATATAACTTATAAAAAGGCAAGAAAGTGTCCTCTAATGGTAGAATTTAAAATAGTGTTTATAGTAATTTAAAGCTGCACTCTCACAGATTGACAGTTTTGACAACCTTTTTTTTGGTCCCAGACTCGGCTGATTTTGGCAGCAATGCTTTCTATACAAATAATAAGATTACTCACACTAAAAGAGATTTAAATTGTTTGGAAAACTGCCGACATTTTTCATTTTTCTTAAAACGTTATTGTAGTATCACTTTTAGCCATAAAACATCAATTTGCGAACGTAAAACTGAAAAACTGTATCTGATCTTTTGTCAGCAGTTTTATACCACTGGTATTCAGACATTTACGCAAAAATTGGCTAATTCCAAAACAAAAAAATAAAAAATAGTTGTCAACACGGTCAATCTGTGAGTGTGCAGCTTTAAAAGAAAAATAAGACACTGGGACTTTTCATTCTTGAAGTATAATTTAATGCTAATGACTTACATTTAGTTGTGTTTGAGTCAAATATCATTTTGCATACATCTCATTTCATGTCATATGTGCGTATTAATTACTATTATATAGACAAAAACATGTTGTAATATCATATATTATTTTATTCGACATGAACTAATTTATAATCCATCCTGTTTCCAAATCAGAGTCCATAATGTCATAATATAGATGATTCGTAATGTCCATAATAAGGTTCGCAATGTCCATGGTCCAAAGTATCCATAACTGGTTTAAATAGAGCCGAGTGATAGCGGAAATTTCCGAAAGACGTAAGGAGGAGTTAAGACATGGTTAATGCGGAGTTAAGACATGGTTAAGGCGGAGCTATCTATACATAAAGTTAAATTCATCTCGTAAACATGTTCAACTGCAAATGAAAAGTCACCACCATACAATGTACTTTGTAGAACTACGTACTGAAATCTGTCTTCTACACGCCGCAATCTAAAACCCGGCATGTGACTTTCACAGAATGACGTCTGTCGAATAGATGCAAGGAGAATAAAACTCATTGGTACAATGAAAAATGAAAATGAGCAGTGTAAAATGTAAACATACAACCGATGAGTTGGCGGTTGCAAAATGAAAATTGATAAATCATCAATGTTACAAACCTAAAATACACACATACACGTCTGGACTTTTGGCAACGAATAGCCTCCATATTAATATGCTTACGTTTGAACATTTTCATACTTTTTTCTGTACATTTATGATTTATGAGAACAGTAATAAGTTCTTAAAGCTGCACTCTCACAGATTAACAACTTTATTTTTCTTTTGGAAAGAGCAATTTTTTGCGTAAATATCTGTAAACCAATGATATAAGATTGTTGACAAAACATCATATCGTAGATATTCATATTTCCGTTCGAAAATTAATGTTTTATGGCTTACTAACGGTTTTAAGAAAAATGCATAAAACATCATTTGTAGTTAAATATAAAAATCTGCGATCTGGTTTTTGTCAGCAGTCTTATATAACTGTTCTCTATGAATTTTCGCAAAAATTGGCTCGTTCCAAGACAAAAAATATAAACGTTCAATCAGTGAGAGTGCAGCTTAAACATCAGACAAATCAACTTCATTAAAACAAAGCAGGTTTGTTTCTGTAGATTTTTTTATATAAATATTTATATTGCAAGAAGTCACTACAACATTAAATTGAAATTATAAGCTGTTTTCAAATACACTAACAGCACGTCCCATCTAAGTTGCCCTTAATTGCAGAAAGGTCAATCAGGCATAGATTCATTATAGGTGTTGCTGGATTTAGATTAATATTATGTTTTCCATAATAATAATTTTGAAAAACATATATGGTATAAGATACCACGAATGTAAGCAAAACAATTTAAACTGTGCAGACAAGGCTCTTCACGTTTTGTATGAAAATAAGATTTTAAATACTGTTAATACCTTCGAGTAAAACGTATTTGATTAAAACTTCAAATATTAAATCAAATTAAGCGATAATATTATTTTGTTATTTGTACATTCTGTTAACGGGTTGGTATAAGTATCGCGTAGTTTGCTGTACGACACATGTATACTAAAATAATAATCCATTCCGCATGTTTGTTAATAATTCAATTGAAAACAATATACACTTATTTTGTATTATTTACAAATATCTTAGAAAAAAAACCGTTTATTTCTCGTTGATTTATATGACATACAAACTGATTTAAACGATATTATACGAATCGGTACGATCCGATACAAAAAATACAATGCAATTAAATACTTACCATCGTCGGATACTTCTTCATAATGAAGTGTTTAAAAAAGTATACAGGCGGTGCCAACAACGGCAGCAACGTTGAGAATTTCGATAAGATTATAAAGTGACTTCTTTACGTTATATACCGTCTCTAAAACCTCTTTAGTCCAGCGGTGACGACAAGAAATGCATATTATACAGAACGAAAGGAGTATTTATGTCGACTGTTTCGTCGTGTATACTCAATATCTAAATTGTTAATCAAAATTATAAGTATAAGACAATATGTTAAGACATCAATTGATGCGTTTATGTGTCAAATAAGTGTTTTTGGATATTAGGAACAGAATGTTGGAAGAACATTAAACATCAGGATGAAGTTAATTTTAACACATTCTTAATAATATGTGATATAATAGTGTAGTTTATTTGAGATAATTATAAAGCAATCTGAAGGTCTTTAAAAAAACAACATTGTAAGCCTCTCAGAAAACATTTTAACTATTGAGTTAAAGTTTCACAATTTCATTTTAAAACCAAAATAATACTTTTGAAGTATTTGTTTGCAGCTGATAATTTCAAAGCATAGGAGTGCAGTGGCGTAAACACCGTTGTACACTTTAACAAAGTTCTGAACAATCAGCCCCCGATGTGTTTCAGACTTACATGTAGGACCGGTTGTTCAGAACCTTGTCAAAATTAACAAAGTAATTGACTTCAGCGTTATTTAATTTGAAACGTGATCGTTGTGCTCGCATATTTAAAGTGTTCTCTCATGTCTTTGTAAAATGCATTTTTGCATTACAAAATAAAGTGTGACAACTCATAAAGAGTGTTAAAACTAAGATACCAAAAGCTTGAACCCTTCAGCAATTGATGACATCAGCAATGTGGCTCGTGGTGTTCGAAAATAACGTCAACTACGTGACCGTTAATCTCATTTCTTTTTTTAAATAAATATGTTTTCAATATATTTAAAACTAAATATCAAGAAATACGCACAGCTTAACCAGTTTATCAACACTCTTACCATAAAGCCTACACAAACACAGAGAAATTGTTCAATACATTAATCAAGTTAGATAAATGCTTTGTCATTCATTTGTTATTAATAATTTAATTAATGCCTTCATTCACGATAAATCATAAAATCATAAAATTAGTAACGAATCAGTTGATCAATAAATTAATTGATTATTTATTTGATGGATTAAAATTATAATTGAAATAAATTTATGACCCATTTATTCACAGACCTATGCCATTTACTCGCATTAATGTGATTATCTGATAACTAGTTATAAAATATGGAATACAAATAGTATGAGCACTATTGGATTAAAACTATTTTTAAGAATATTGTTGATTGTATACATGCATATATACATATTGAGTTATGATGACGTGCTTTTTGTTCCACGTGCCCTTACATTGCGCTGAAGTAAGCAAAGTTTGGCAGCGTTTCTGCCAATTATGATGACGTAAACTTTTGTGTACCACGTGACTGACGTAGGGATGTTTTGTGTATAAATATTTAAGCGAAAAGCTACAGAAACAATTTTACGCAAATTCGTATGATGTAATTTCGTGCACCACGTGAACTCATCTTTTGCTGACGTATTAAA
Source organism: Mya arenaria (assembly GCF_026914265.1). NCBI lineage: Eukaryota > Metazoa > Mollusca > Bivalvia > Myida > Myidae > Mya > Mya arenaria. The sequence goes on along the minus strand of NC_069131.1, from coordinate 69,577,669 downwards.
TGTCTGTGGGAATTTTATACTGATGAAGTTCTTTGTTATGTATAACTTGACCTAACATTAGCATTATTTTGTATAATTTTACGCAAATTCTGATGACGTTTTTTTAAGGTACAACATGGCGTATGTTTGTGCTAAAATAAACAATGTTGTGTAAAAATTAACGCAAATTCTGATGACGTTTTTTGTGAACGCCGTGACTAACATCAGATTTTATTGTGAATATTTTTACGCACACCCTGACATACCGCATGACATACTCTTTGTTGTCCATGTGACCTCAAATTGTGCTGAAGTAAGCAACGTTTGTGTACTTCTTACATGTTTGTACCACGTGGTTGCCAAAAGTATTTGTTTGCGTCAAGATGTACATAAATCAGATGAAACGTTTTTTGTTTACCTCGTTGATTTCAATTGTAAATTGTCCTGACTTTCATTTATTCTCATCACGTGCTATTTCCGTACCACATGCTGTCGTAAGCAATGTTTGGGTAAAAGTTACATATATTGCAATGTGTTCAACGTAATTGACGTACGCATTTCTTGCCTATAATTTCACGCACAGGCTGATGACGATCTTTTTGTTTCACGTGACATTCAATTTTTATAACGAAAGAAATGTTTGTGTAAACCTCGCAACTATGCAAATCCAGATGACGTTTTTTGTACCACGTGCTGACGTAGGCTTTAATTTCGTAAAAGCGTACACAACTTCTGAGGACGTGCTTTTTGTGTACCATGTGACTTAAAAGTATGCCTATGTTCCGATATGTTCACGTAAGCATTGTTTATTTGTTAAATTTCGCCCAAATTCTGATGACGTACTTTTGTGTACCCCATGACTGACGTTCGCATTTCATGTGTATTTTTTATTGCTAGTTCTGATGACGAGGTACTTTTTGTGCTTATGTAAGTCATGTTTGCGTATCAGTTAACTAACGTGAGTGACGTAAGAATCTATTGTGTATAACCTAAATTCTGATGGCGTTTTTTTTATAATACCATATGACCTGTAGTTGTGCTGATGTAAGCAATGTTCGTCTAAAATCTAACGCTAATTCTAATGCATTATTTTTATTTGTGTAACTCGTGATTGACGTAAGCATTTATTGTATTTAATGTTACGTAAATTCTGCTGGTTTGCTTTCGTGTGTACCGCGTATGTGACTTTACTCATGTATTGTGTTTTATTCAATATAATTGTGATGGCGTATTGTTTACCATATGACCTGTAATTAAGCTGCCGTTAGCAACTTCTATCTTTTTTTGCAAATTCTGATGACTTACCTAATTTGTATAATGTTGCTGACTTAAGCATTTATTGTGCATAATTTTACAAACAAATTTGATGGTGTAAATGATTTGCACCACATGACTTTGAATTGCTCTGACGTAATAAAATCTTTACACAAATTATGATGAAGTACATTTGGATGTACCACGTGCCTTACAGAAGAACCTCATCAAAATTGGGTCGAGATTTTACACAAATATTGTCTACGTCAGCTTAAATGGAGGTAACGTGGTACACAAAAAGTACTTTTTTCTGAATTCACGTAATAATTTTCACAATCATTACTTACGGCAGCGCAATTAAACGTCACGTGGTCAACAAAATGTACGTCATCAGAATGTGCATACAATTATGCTTATTAAATGCCTTTGTCAATTCACGTGGTACACAAAAATGAACTGCATCGAAATGTGCATATTTTTTTTTTAATTTTAATTTAAACTTTGCTTACGTCAACATAATTCGAGGTCACTCTGTACACAAAAGTAAGTAATCAAAATATGCATTAAATTATACACAATGAATACCTACGTCAGTCACGTAGTATACGTAAAATATTATAATAAAATAATAATTTAATTTGAAATGACGCTGTACACATAAGTCAATCATCCAGATTTTTGTAAAACAAATCCCAAGAAATGCTTACCTCTCAATAAAGGATATTTATTCAAAGTTAATACATCTAAACAATTGTTTTACCCTTTTCATTCGGGAAAGCACTTTATGAAGTATCATAAATGTTTGAGCGTATGGAAAACTAATGTCAATTCTTTTTTTTCGCTCACAAAAATGCTTGGCTCAATTTCGTCAATTTTAACTTCCTCGTCTACGGTCTCAATGTCTTCAAAATTATCTTTATCATAACAGTAACCGTCACAAACGTATTTCGCATATAACAAACTGCGCCATCTGGGCTGTCATCTTGCATGGATTCGATTTCGCTCGATATTTGTTCTTCAGCATCTTGAGCATCTCGCAAATAATATTCAGCCATTTCTATCATTTTTTCATCTTCATTGATATCATCCATGGGTTGCTGAGAACAAGATTCCCTCGACATGTTTTTTTTGCATCTGCTCTTTTTCACTAGTGTTCTCACAAGGCGTTGTTTGTTGTGTCGATTCTTGACTGGACATAATGGTTTTAGATTGTGTATGAATAGTACCGAATTTCCAGCCCTTTTAATATGAAATAAACAACAATTCAGTACATAGTACATCGCATTCCATGATGTAAATCGAAACCAAAACTGACAGTGATCGCTCACAATAGAAATATGACGGACATAAGCAACCTTAATTTACAAATTACCGGCTTCGTAGCGAGACTATGTATGGGTGATAACAAACACGAGTCTACGTTCAAAGACATCGTCTCGATACTTGACAATATCGAAAAAACTTTTCTGCAAAACAAACTAGCAACTGAGTATCGCAAGAAATGTGGCGCACTACAACAAAAGGTGTTTAGTTTGACCAGAGAGAACGATCGGTATAAGCAAACTCATTTGCACAACTTGAATACGGACGATAGTCAACTATTGAAAGACGAAGTAACACGCTTGACATTGAATCTGTCACAGCTGACTGCGGAAAACAATCAGCTTAAGCAAAATAACACGGCATTGGAAGACGAAGTTTTGCGTTTGAAATCTCAAACAGACAACCTGCAATCCTTAGATGAAGCTGCCTGTATGGAACTATTCAACGAAAACACTGAAGATTTTTCATGAATAACTTTACTTTGCCACTTACAAGTGGCTTTTACGAAATACAATAAAAAAAGCAATTTCAAAGCATTCGTTTGTATGTTTATTTTATGTTGTCAGAAGTCTTTATGGCTGGTTTTCTGTTGTTTTTTTACATTGCTCACATCGCTGGCAAGCTCACAGTTTTCCGTTTTCCTCTTAGCGCTTAAGTTCGATGTACAATCCATCAGCATCTCTTTTTGTTCTGTGTAGTACATCCTACAGTCGTCGCACTGGCAGTCCTCAATTTCGAAAAACTTGTAGTTATAATAATTCAATCTGAAAAACTTACAGTCATCACACTGGCAGTTCTCAATACAATTGTTCGTCATGATGCGATTTGTTTGACATTTGTTGATTTCAGCAAGACTTAGCAAGATATATTCAAAAACCGTGGTCCTAATGTAATACATTAAGTCTTAAGAACGCAAATCTCAGTACGTTGTGCTTAAACTGTTCTCTTGCGCTTTGCTTGATTTTAGCCAGATAATCTTTTCCTTCTTAGTTCCTTGACTATTGTTTATTTTATCCAATTTCTTGTAGTATCGTTTCCTTTCCTTAATGTGTGCTAACGCAACTGGATGGTTCAACCAACAAGCAGAACAAAAACGTTGTATTTATCAAAACAGCTTGGACACGCTGAATGTTCGAACACACAGTTTTTCATAACGAGCAAGAGATAGTTAATGTTACTGTAGCCACCGCACCAATGACAATCTCTGAAACGTTTTCCGAGACTCTTATCATACGAAATATATTTTGAGCTTTTTTACCGTTGTTGTGAGCCGTACTTAATTTAAAAGGTTCAAAAATATTTCACTAATGTAGTGGCAAGCCGATTTCATTCAGTTTATGTAATTCAAATGTTTTGACAACAGTAACAAGGCAAATCCAAACCCTTGGTGACACAATAAACTACTGTCTATGTTTGCTGCGTTTTACACATTTACGAAAACACTAGACGAAGAATATTTCATTTTTTCATGTTTATTTTACAATTGAATCGTTATCTACAAACACTTGAAACATCATAACACACTAAAGTCTCCAAAGTCCTGATACTCAGAGTCCCAATGAGCTTAATTTTGAAGATCTATAGGTTCATTGTTTATAAGTATGGTTTGATCGTTTTCCATATATAGCCTATGTGCTTCAACAGGAAATCGTTTAGAATCTCGGGTTCAGCAAACTCGTTTGAACTGCCTTTCAGTGCTGTCCTCGGTTCCTCCGTCTCACAATACTTGATCATTCTGTACATTTCAACGCACCTCCGGATCTGGTCTGCCTCATATTTAGACTCCTGAATCTTGTATATTTGTTCAAGTATTTTTGCAACTTGATCATGATCCAAAGGGGAAGCCGGCGAAGAATTTTCAAGATCATCGCTAAAGCTCTCATCGTCATCTGAAATAGCTGTAGCTTCATCTTTTCCTTCCCGTGCCTTAAACTTCTTCCTTATCGGGCTAGCAGGTGGAGTAAGAACGTCTTCTTTTACTTTTACTGCGCTGAATTCTTTCTCATCCATGCTCACATACATACAAGGCTCGATATTTTGATGTTCAATTTCAGTTTTTCGGTTTCAATGTATCGGAGCAACCCAAAAAACCATCGCAAATGCAGCAGTGTGCCTTCTTGCAACCTGGATAGTACCCCCAATGCAAATCGGGCAATTGCTGTTTTTCGTTTTTCGACGATGTTGCAGTTGGCACATCTTTATGTTATTCATGTTCTGCTGCATCTCGCAAATAGTCTTCTGCCATTGCTTGTAGTTTTTCGTCTTCAGTTAAGTAGTGCTGAGGAGATGATTTGCTTGACATGTTGTAGATTGTAGATTGTTTGTAACCAGTGCACAATTTGGAGACCTTATAATAGCAAAAAAATAATTCATCGATGTTATTCATCGTCATTTCATTTGATTCAAACAAGATCCATATAGTCATTGTCCTTGTCCAACATACCAACTCTCATCGATTCGGTTTGTTGGGGGTAGGTATTGCTGTAGTCTATTTGCTGTTTTTTCACAATGTTATACGTCTCACAATTGTCCACTTTTCTTTTCTTTCCCGCATTGGAACTGGAATCGTTCAAATCCATCTGCGGTTTGAACATTTCATAATAATTCATGAACATTTCCTTGTCCAACATATCAACACTCATCGATTCGGTTGTCGATTGTTGCGGGTAGGTATTGCTGTTGTCTGGTTTCTGTGTTTTTACTGTGTTAGCCACTTCACCCATCTGACAGTTCCCGGCATTGGAATCATTCAAATCCATCTTCTGTCGGTACAATTTACAATCGTCGCAGCGACAGTTCTCGGCACAGAAATTGCAGCGATACTCATCGAAAAAACCATGGCATGAAATGGTGGTACCCTTGTTTTGATATTCCAAAAAACATTTGATTAGCTTTGCCATGATCTCTTTGCAGTTTGGTTTTGCAGTCTTTTGCAATGTTTTGTAGTGTTTTGCTTTTATACCCATTAGAACTTTGCATTTTAGAACTTTTTATTATTTAAAGGCGAACATCAACACGTCACTTTTAAACCTTCCCCTTGTGCTTTTCTTAATGGTTGCGAGGTAATCATGCCTCATCTCTCTCAATAACCAGTCGTTAGTTTCTATTTTACCCAATTTCTTGTAGTATTGTTTCCTTTCCTTAATGTGTGCTAACGCAACTGGACGGTTCAACCAACAGGCAGGACAACATCCGTTGTATTATCTATAAAAACAGCTTGGACACGCGGAATGTTCGAACACACAGTTTTTCATAACAAGTAAGAGATAGTCAATACTACTGTATCCACACCACTCACAACATCGAAAACGTTTTCCGAATCTCTTATACGAAATACTTGACATGTTTGACATTTTTGGATCTGTATCGGCTGTCATGGTTTCTTTGTATGTTTGTATGTTTGTGTGTTTGTATGTGGGCATGATTTCACAAAGTCTTACATGTTTTGTAGCCACCACAAATAATGGAATACAGAAAACGGGGGTGAAAATAAGGAGGGGGATTTTCAACAAGGGGGGGGTGGGCTTTTTATATCAACCTATTTCCTCAAGTCCATTCCATTTCGATTTTCCTTTTTCAAACATACGAACAAAACTTTGCAGTTTGCTCATATAGTAGGAAGGGAGCCAGACATGCTCAAACGATGAAATCTCAAAATGTCTTTAGTCTAATACGCTAAGGTTTCTTAGTTTATTTATTTAAACTTGATTCAACAACACAAAAACAAATATGTTTATATGATCATCTTAAAGGACTCGTTCGTGTTTTCTGTAAAATGCACTTTTTAAATCTCAACAAATATTGACATATGCTGAATTACGTCTTTAAAGTTCACAATTTTGAATAGCGTCAGGAAAGGGGTTCAGCAACAGACGTAAAGGTTCAGTTATGTATGTGTACGTATCCTTGTGGGCGTTAGGTTTTGTTGTCAGTTCCTGCAAGGGTTCACACTCAAGTAATACTAGAATGTTTATTTTATACTCAAAGTGTACTTTTTTTGAGTAATTCCGGATTAGATGTCTTACAAGAAAAAAAAAATTGTTCAAAAGCATAAACGAGTCTCTTTAAGATCATTTTTGAATTGTTTCAAACTTCTTTAAAATGGCATTTCTATACATTTGATACAACAAAATGTGTTTGCTTAGCTTGATCCTGTTATAAGGGATTAAATATGCTTCGAGAATTAGGCTTAGTTCGGTTTTCTAGCTGCTGAGCATTATTCCAGCGGTAAAGTGTTAAAGCCCTCTCCGGGCTCATTTTTACTTCCAGGTTAACGATAAAGATATTACTTTACAAAACGTCCAGATTATAACGTACGCACCTGTTATCAGGAAGACGTGGAGTTCCGGAAATGGGGTCTGCCGGGGCGAGGTGAGGGGGAGGGGGCGATACTTTGACTGCCCAATGTTGTTCGGGGAAAAGGTCCACGTCAGTCTCCTATGTCGTTCTGTTGAAGGTTTTATCTGAAAGAAACACACAAAACGGGAATTACTTTTTCATCAGTGCTGTTGATGATTACTTATAATTATTTTTATTTCACTCTGAGCACAAGACGGTAACATAAATTTATGACATAACATTGCTGATTATTCAGATTTCTCTTTTGCTAGGTTAATGCTATGAAAACTATCAATATGCAGCATATATATCTCAATAAAGGCAACTTCGATGCTACATTTGTTTGAGCACAAAAGTCATAGAAACATATTCTTCGTTTCTTTTTTGGCAGATGAATCTTTTTAATTTAAGTTTTTAATTAAATCTGAAAAAAACATTAATAGGGCATTTTTTGAAAAACATAAATTGATAAATCGCATTTGATAGCTCTACATTACATCATCATCATCATCATCATCATCATCATCATTATCATCATCATCATCATCATCATCATCATCATCATCATCATCATCATCATCATCATCATCATCATCACATTACTTACCAAACTATTCCTTAATCGCTTTGTTGTCGTCTCTATGTTGATGTGCACGTGACCTTTGAGCGGGCGGTAGATTTCTTTGACGTTATTCACTGGAAGGCTTGCACCTGGGCGTTCCCGATGCAAGGCCAACTTTAGGTGTTAGAAAAGTTACATCTCTGAAAAGAGTGATAGAATTGGCGGCGAAAAATAATAAAAATAAATATTATTTACGTTTGCTGCTTTATACAAAGTATTACTTATTGGTATGAAAAGGGACACCGAATGTGTATGATTGTATCAAAAATAATGAAATAAATACATTCAATGTTAACTATAAATTTAATAAAAAGTTCAATGTGCATCAACGTCCATATTCATGTTTGATTTTATTTATTTGCTTAATTTCGACAACCAAGTTCATATTCCGATTTTTTTTTCATTATGTTATGTTTCAAAATGATTTTTTATTACCCAACAAAACAAAATGAATATCATTTTGTGAACAAGGTTTGCCTATCAGACTGTCACATTTTTGCGAGAAAATTACCCCAATTTCGTGCCAACAATGTGGCGAATAACATGAAAACAAAATAAACATGTTCTGCTACCCGGGTTTGGTTAAAGCAATCTTGGGAAAGATGCTGGCGCTTGCACTTTCACTGTAAGATGGAGAAAACCAACAGAAAATGCTAGTTTGATTTTAATGTTATTGTTATAAAAAATAACAAAGACATTTCTACATATATATTTGGGTCTGCTTTCGAAAGAAACAGTTCTTTCCCGGAAACTTAAATCCCATCTTTTATTTAAGTAACAAAATAGATTTGTTTGCAATTTATTTTCTTACCCGAAGTGTTTTATTTACATTGCCCACAAAATACAAAATGAAAATAAAATATAAATTACTTCCAAATAATGAAACAATTTCGATTTTGGAATCATTCATGAATTATGAATGTCGTGAACAGATATAATTATTTACGCATTTAAACAAAACTTACTTATAAACATTCATACACACAAGTGTTTCTTTTCGGATTTTCCTTCAATAAAATATTATCGGAGCCATCGAATGTTGTCAAAAACAATCATACCTAGATGAAAGAGAACTGTCAACCTCGCATTATGATATAAACACTTAGCTTGTGACGCAGATCGCGTCCGGGTGTTTCCGTGATGACGTTCGGTCTAGATTGTTTATTGTCGGGCACTTTCGGCGATTTTCGTCTACACCTGTACCAATCCGTTCTGGCCATGATCTTCAAACTTTGCATCAAAACTAAAATTGTAAAAACTTAACATTGTAAATAGCATATACGCGAACAACATAAAGCGATTAGTGACCGATTGAGCAATATGTTAAACGCAGTTTGACAAATAAAAATTTAAATAGAAAATAACCCGGTATTGGTTACTCGAAGGCACACTGTACGCGTCAGATTGGTACATTTGCACATGCATTGGTCAATAATCTTGGATTATAAGTTATTACTAATTATGGTCCATATCCCACTTTAGAAAATAATACAGCCCGAGCAAAACTGAGCTTTAACAAAAAGAAGTTTAATGTTAACTGAGAAATAAAAAGTAGCTTCATATTTAATACGTACATGCACACTTTTCAAGGTTCAAAAAATCTTCTTATTGTCAAACAAACTGACCGGGAGCTCCCAAGGTACCGTTTGCACATGCGCAGTGCCCAGTTGACAAGCTGTCCTCATGTAATCAGATTTCAAAACCTGATGAACATACAGGTGTGAAGAATATATATCAAATCTATTCGAAGATTAAATGTTTAATGCAAAGAGTGTTATTTATACATAACTATACATGGTTTTAGTCAACAATTAAATGTATGAATTCCCGAAATACAAACACATATGTATTCTAAATGTACTAATTATTGATTGTTGGATTCGTCGTCTAGCGGTAACACACTTGACTGTCAATTCAAGGATCGCAGGTTCGATTCCCCGCCACACCACTAAACAAATACGTATCGCCTTCCGGGAGGGCCGTTAAATTGGGGTCCCGTTTGACAGTGCCATACACTGGTGCAATTTAAAGGACCAGGGAAGCTCTAACCAGGGTTACAATTCGCACTTTGCTCCAAACAACATGAAAATAATAACAATCATATCGGAGCACTCGCCGAATGGGCAAGGCCCGAGTGCGAGAATTAATAAGCTTACAGACCACCAAATGTAATAATTACTCTGAAAAGCGACAATAGGACACGGACAGGCACAAAGATGACCCAAATGAGCGGCATACCTGCACAGTTTTAAATAAAAAAAATATTTGTAGAAGGTGTTAGGTTAACGAATAAAGGGATCAACAGGGGATATATCCGTTAATCTTAGAACACTAATAATTAAATATTTACCATTCTTATAATGCAGGTATGTTATATACATCTGAATGTTGTGATATTTGATGTAACTGGTGCCATAGACAACATAAGCGACATTTGAGGGTGCTACACACGTACAATTACAAGTCTTAAAACGAAATAGAACACACATTTTATTGTCAACAAAGCCAAAAGAATACAAGCATCAGTAATTGGTGCCATCATATATACTGCACTGGAACTGTATCAATATTAAGTTTCAATAAAGCATTTAAAGATAACTCTTACTCCAAAATAAGATTAACCACAATTCAACCGATTATTTTAATATGTCAAAAAGGATGAATAATTGTCAAATACAATGGTTCTTATGAAGGATACCAAGTTTAATTGGAATGAAATATGCAGAAAACGCGGTCTTGTTACCTTATATGACGATAGAACATCACAGCAAATCTTTTATCACTCACCAATCTTTTAATAGTTTTGTGTTTTCAGCTTTTAAATACACGGTTACTATATTGTTATCAGTAATTAATGTTTTCAATAAATGCATTATTTAGTATGTAGTTAAATGCTTTTCACTCAAAAAATAATTATTTATAAATGTCTTAAATGGCAAAAAAACGTTTTTTTTATTTCCTCAACTTTGTGTACATTTTGTGTAGTGACGGCATTGGCATTCACTCTAAATACAAATTCTTTGCATTTCACAAATATAAAATCGAAAATCCTTATATAATACCAATCAAAGATAATATATAATTATGTCATGTTCAGTTGTTCTATTTTCGAGGAGATGTTATTTTGTTCAGTGCTCGAAGGACACACACATATATGAATATGAAGCAAGTCTTAAATCGCTTGGCGTTTTTATATATTAATTTTGTTCCGTTCCGTTCCGAAAAATACAGTAACCCACACGGGTAACGGGTAATTGTATTTAGTAGGAACGAACTTTATAACGGCTTCAATTTCTATATCATGACATTGATGCAAGAATTTATGCTTTTATTATTAAAACGTGGCCTTTATTTTAGACAATTTCCATTTCTATATGAATATATTGTATAGACTTCTAATGATACATAATGACGATTTTTATCAGAATCAGAAACGAGCAGAAAGTCAAGAAGTCCAAGATATGCACTATCAGCTGAAAAACATTGACATTCATTGCATTAAAAATATTATGTTTGGCTTATCGGCAGCATTGACAAGTCGAATAAACTTAAGTTATCACATATTTTAAAAAAATACCCCGACAAAACCGCTTGTACTCAGAAATGGCTGAATGTCGTGTTTCCGTATTAACAACACGAGCATGCGCATTATAAAACTCGCCATTGTTTTGTCATCTTAATTTTGTTTTTGAACTCTGGATTTCAATTCGGAGTCACAATCTTTGTCAGAGCGACTAAACTGTCACACAAATCCAAGGTTCGCGATTGACCATGCTAGGCAAAGTTCTTCTGCAGTTTCATAAGTGAAGTTACATGTGACATATTCTTTTTCGGGCCATTTGTAACTTAGTCAAGGGCTCTAACTCTCGTAATATATTGTAGAATGTCACACAATTTAGAGGAGCAAATAATCCCATTCTGACAGACATTCTTGAAGTTAAATGGTTGTATGTGCCATACGTTTGGAGCTAAATACGTCAATGACATGTCGTGAAGGGAGGAAACTTGTCTATATAGTCCCATTAATACATGACTAAGTTTTTGCCCGGACAATTCTAAATAACTTGGACGTTTCAACAAAGGCTTTGTCAGTTTTAATTTGACCTACAGACATTGGTTTTGCACGCTATTCGTCATCTTCTCATAATGAATGTGTGTGCGAATTATAAATCCCCTTTTGTGAACTGTTATTAACAATTATTTGCATAGGTGATAGCCGCAATTGCAAGTGTGCTTCCAAATGCATGTTTTGCTGTACAAATGTCGTGCATTTCAGTTTAGTTGAAAGTAATTCGAAACCACAAGTAAGACACATGAAATGTGATAAATTGTGCACACTTTTATGAAATGCTTAAACACATAAATGTATTATTTTCCGCGTTGAGTAAAATTAATTAGAATAAATTTATGTTCCCTTGTTTGTAATGGAATAACCGCCCGGTGGCGTTTTATAAGCACGAGTGATTCATATGCACGAGTATATCGTGCGCATATGAATGTAAAGACATTCAGGGCTGGTAAGCCGATACGTTCACATTGATACAATTAACTGCAAACAATTACAATCAAATGTTTAAGGTGAACGTTTTCTGTTATTATGCAATTTTATCATATGAATGATCTGATCTTAATTGTTTACATAGTCTTGTAATCGACACCTGTATGACTTGTAATTGATACGTATACATGAATCATATAAATAATAGGTATTTTATACATACTTGTTAAGAAGGTTACGGGTGATAAGGCCCGACATCTAGTGGTACGAGACAAATCCTGTAAATCGGGATGACAAACGGGCAGAGGTTTCTGAGTTTTCCCCAGAAGGAGGGTTTTATCTCAGTTTTTCCTCGGCCAATCGACCACGTCTGTAAGCTCCATTGTTTATAAGCGCGTCGTTAACTAGATGCTGTATGTGTTTATCGGTTTCCCAAATGAAACCTCACTCGAAAATAATACCATTAAAAAGTATTGATTGTATCGTTTTCTATAGGAGGTTATAGAATGGTATTGAGGGAATTATTATTTAAATATTCATTTTAAATTTGCGTCAAGACTATATCGCACGTGATCGCAGGAACAAACTTTGCACTCAAGCTTTGAGTAACGTTGCATCAACATTTCTGACAACGACCGCAGAACATACAGTTTTCATTTGTTTTTATTTGCCAAAATATTGCACATTTTTAAAGAAGTTCTTTACCAGCAATATGGAATAGGCAACATTGCATGCACTACATTTCTACATCATATTCAATACATGCAAAAAAAACAATAACATAATCAACAATGATAGTAAATCAAAAACACATATTGCTAGAATAATAACCCCAAAACCAATCACAACCATTAAATAATGTATTGCTCATAGATATTTTCAAGTAAGGTTTCACATTCAAAACAAAAATACAGTGGCTAAAATCAAAACATTTACAAAAACAAACGTCTTTCACATGATTCATATCACTTACTAAGGTTATAAGTAACCATTTTAATAATACGCATTAAATAGATAAACAATGTAACATTTAATTTTATCAACCACTGTGTGTTCAATGGACATAAACATGTAGCACCTTAACTAAGCGTTTTGTTTTTCAAAGCATGTATTTAACACATGGCTCAAAGATGGAGACGAAACTTCTGGTATATGAGGTATCCATTCGATACTTTCAATGATTAGTTTCAAAGTGAAGATAATCTATTTGATGGCTGGATGTTTCAGCAAGTACGTTTTTGATAATTGGACTTTTGAAATTTCGACAAACTTTCTTCAATTTGGCGAAAACGTCTTCAATGTTTGTGCTCGAAATGATGCTATTCCTAACGTTGCATTTCAAAACGTTGGAGCGCTTTGAAAATTGGTTGGCAATATCTAGAAGCCATGCGTCAGGAAGAGACATATTTTCAAATTCCAACTCATGAATACACATCTCTGCGAATTGGACGACAATGTTTTTTACTCGAGTGTTCTTGAATCGCACTGATTGCAATGTCTGCAAAGTACTCGCATGATTTAAAATGGGCGAAATGATAAGCTGTTCACATCGTTCAAACGATAGTTTTGAAAGCCTGCTCCATTCTTTATCCTTGAGAACCATTCCTATTCGATCCGTGGTAATGTTAACAAGATACAGTTCTTCTATTGCATCTGAACCAACGCTTCCTACAACATATTGTGATATTTCATCAACACGAAGTATCGACAGGTTTTCACACATGGATAAATCGGTATCGTTTACTTGAACATTCTCTAGACTTAATTCACAAATGCTGCTGGTGAATTGAGCGTGTTCTGGAAGATGGAGCTCTTTTTGTGGACGTAATTGCTGTTTCGGTTCGGAAGTGAACGTCCAAAATATTTCTAAACTTTCAGTTGGGATATTCACAATCTGTACGTTTAAGGTCAGCACATCGATATACAAATATTTGAGATTCGTCATATGTGACATGTCTAGTACCTTATTCTCGTACGAATTCAATGTTTCAATGCGTAGCTCTTCTAGATCATTACAGTTTGCTAAAGAATCTAAAACAGATATTCCTTGTTTTGTAGACAAATTGCGCACTATTAACAGCTTTAATTTACTTGACTGTGAAAAATCAAAATGTCCATCCAGTTCAACATGAACAAGACTAAGCTGTTCCAGATTGTTTGTAAAGTTCGATGACGCAGGAACGGTAACAATCAGTGGTTTAATCGTATTTGCAATTGGTCTACTATAATATACCCATAGTTCACTTAGTTTTTCAGTCGCAATGACAGCTTTGTCTACTTTAACGTTAACAATCCTAAGTCGTTCGAGATTTATGAGTCCAGAGAAGTCCAGTATGGCATTGTTTGGATACTGTAATGAATCTAATCGTACTTCTTTCAAATGAGTTAAATTCTCAAAGTTTTGAAAACATTTTGCATTATATTCCGGACTAGAAGAAATATGTTCTAATACTAATTTCTGTAAGTTTACACACTCAGACAAGTCGGCAGCAATGTTTAGCTTCACATGCATGACACTCAATTCTTTCAATTTTGCTGAAAACTTTCCTTGTAGTTGTAGCTCTAGATCTCTAGTGGGTCCCTGTTGTAGGAATTGGTTTTCAAAATACATCCAGAACTGTTCTAAGTTGTCTGCTTTTATTTTCATGGAAGAAAAGCAAACATTTTCTAATTCAATATTAGATAAATGTGTGCAGCCTGTTAGGTCTACATGCTTTTTCTTCAACTCCACATCATTGATGAAAAGAAATCGTAAATGTTCACTTGACGGTTCTGTTAGTGTTTCAAGCATCAATGTATCATTATTACCAGTAATAATAAGAGTACGTAATGAGGTCAATTTGTTCCCTCTAAATTCCATATCTAGGTCGTCACTTCCAAGTGCTGAAGATTTCAAATGCAATGTATTAATATTCTGCATATTTTGTGCCACCAATAAACAAGGCGGTCCCTTGTTGTTTTTTCTGTCTATAATCATGTGTTTCAAAACAATATCTGCTGTTTGTGTTCCACTGTTGATGCATTCCTCGTGGGCCATAAGCACAGCATTCTGATAACTGATCAATTCATTCTCGTGATATTTTCCATCTCTGTAGAAAACTCTATCGATTGCACTGTACATTTCTGAACACTTCTTTCCTTGCTCATAGTTCATAACACACAAGAATGACATCATGTCGGGGGATGCATTTGCTTTGAAGTATGTTTCAAAGCGATCCCAATCATCGCTGTTCAATTGCCTTGTACAAATGTATACACATGCGAGCATTTCTTGATATGTCTTGTGCAAAAATGTGTAAACCATTGATTTGTCACTAAATAGGTTAGAGACAGATCCCGATATGAGACCAGATGCTAAAAGAAATTTTATTGAGATTTGTTTCAGTTTGTCGTGAAAATATTCGCAGACAAAACTCTCCGTCATTTCGGTCTCAGATTGTCGCATTATGTCGTAAAATGCTAACTTTCCAAGACTGAGGACGAATGATGGTATGCGGTTGCATATTTTAGTTTTATCAAAACCCGTTGGTAGATCATCTTTATCTTGTTGAAATTCGCACAACACTTCGAAACATTCTAGCTCTTTCTCAACTGCAAGTTTTAACATCATATCGACTACGTTGGCATACATATGTGTTCGTGTCTGTCCTAGTAAGAATGGTTTTGTTCCTGTTTTATTCATGTCATATCGATCGTGATAAATGCAGAGTAATTGCAAGGCTATGAGTGGATTTGGCAAAAGACTTTCCAAGTTCTGTTCTCTAAGAACAGTAAAAAAGGCACCAATATCACGCTTGATTACAGACTGACTATTCAGGCAAACATTGGCATGTTTTAAAAGTTTGTGTGTACATTCCAAGTTCATTTCCTCAAGCTGGATTTCTGTGTATGTCGATGTAGACATGCCCAAGGCGCCAAGTTTCCAAGGACGAGAAGTACAAATAATTGTGTATTTCCTAGATTCAAGGGGAGGCGTGAACTTTGATATGTTTTTCTCATCTAAACCATCTAATATGATTAAACTGTGCTTCTCTCTCAAGTCTTGTTGTAGTTTCTTTTTGTCGTTTTCACTTACCCATGAATCATCGATTTTGTTTTGCAGATGGCTAAATATAATATCGTCTATATTCACATTGTTGCTTTCGACATCTTTAATGCTGACAGAAAAGAGGTAGTCGAACTTTCTTAAGTATTCTACGTCTTGCAAGTAATCCGCCTTCCCTTTGAATGCATCCAAGAGGTGATGGTCGTTTTTCTTTACAGCACACCATAATCGAGCTAAAAATTTGCAGAACGAGGTCTTGCCCAATCCAGCATTTGATGTGATGCAGGTAAATCTTTTGCGCCTGTCAAGTGGGTTCAATAGTTGCTCTAGACTTGTTATAGGTTCTTTTTTGTAACTGGTATATCCAGTAGCCAACCTCACTGGCAAAACTTTAGAAAGTGTTGGTGGAACGTAAAAGTCATCAAGGTCTGGATTTTCCTTTTGAAAAAATGGCCCTAGCGTCAGTTTGGTATTTTCAGAGAGATAATGCCGAACAATGGTGTTTTTTAGACCTGTTGAAAGAAACAAACGTATACATAGCATGTATTAATTAACTGAAATAAATGAATTTGATTTAATTAAGTGCAAGTCATATCAGTTTATGTATACACATTTACAATTGTGAATATAACGAATGCATACTTTCCCGAAAATTTAACAGTAAAGTGTGCCCACAAAAACTTGCCAATAATAACCTACACAATGTACATTCCTGCCCAGTTCAACTGATTCTCAGAATCCCCACGCCAGATCTGAGCCTATTTGCACAAAGATATTTTCAGGTCAGTGTGAAACATTGGTTTACCTTTGGAGGGTTTGATTGTCCTTATCTAATTTTTGAATGAATACACTTGCGACCTTTCTTCTAAGGTATAATTGGACTAAACGTTTTAATAACGTGGAATTTGCACTTGCATTAAACTATTTTGTTATTTTACAATGATATGATTAACATCACACGGTAAAGTTGTTTATTATTTATAAAAGTTTAAGAAGGTACTAAAGTATTTGTTGTATCTTAAATGTTGCTAGAGAAAATGGATTTTTTCTACATAAAACACAGAACCCCAAGGCACGGCCATCTTTCATCCAAGAGTCATAATTTGAAACCTTTTGGTAAAGGACTATTTAATGTTTCTTGTTTGTGATTTTTTGTTTTTGTGTTCTATGTCTTTGGCGTTTACCCAGTGCCATTAAACAGGGTTTATATTTAAGTTTGTTTTGCTACTGTGCTTGTTTCTGTAGTTTTTCACATAAGTAATACATACCAAAAATCAAGGTTCTAGGCCTTGCAGTTTCAGATTAGTAGATTTTCAAGGAACTTACTATATATAGTTATGAAAAACGTGTGACCCCGCGGGCGGGGCTAGTTTTGACACCAGGTATATAATTTGAACAATCTTGGTGACGGACCGGTACATAGAACTGCATTTCAAATAGCGTGTGTCTGGCTAATGGGGTTTCAGAGAAAAATGTGCTTTAAGTCTTAAAATGTTGACGCCGGACGACGATCAACTGACGACGGACACTTGACGGTCGCAATAGCCCACCTTGAGCACTTCGTGCTTAGGTGAGCCTTAAAGTTTTAGCCATATACTGGTCAAATCACTGAAGATTATTAGTCATAGGTCAAACCGATCTCGAGTTATTTTGCGTACAAAGTTTTTATAAGACTGTTGACTGTGGCCATCACTTAACCTACTGGTCTTAAACAACGAAAGCCAACTTCTGGTGCTGTACAGCCTACTACTGTAGCTTGCTGGTCCTATGTTAAACAGTTTTTGAATGCTTGTACGGACAGGTATGGTCTATCGACGTGCTTTTATTTTAAAAGGGGGCGTGAAAGCCTTAATTCTATTGTCAACATCCCTCAGAATTTTCCGACTGTTTTCGTAGACAAGAGTGATCAAACTTAGTTTGAAAAAGAAAAGGATTCTTTATATTTCATCTTGGTCGAATAAGAACGCATGACGTGGATTCACCCTTATAAAATCAAAACCAACAGCAACATGAACAAAGATAGTAAACCGTGTTGCATCCATCGCAAATGATTGCCTTGCGTGACATAGAGAACTTTAAAAACTTTCTTTATTCACCGACAAAGATGCATTGTCGTTACGATTTTCTAAACTAAACATAATGTTAACTTTCTGAATATGGTAGTCCATATTTTTTACCTTCAAACTCATCGTAATAACGTCCTTTGGAAGAGCAAGGGTCTTCTTCTGTCCCAATTTTTCGTCGTTTGGCTGGGATATCATCCGACATGATGATATCTTCAAATCTTCTGCAAATTAAAGCAATCAGTTTATGAAAGTTCGTTTGACGCCTATTAAATCAAGAAAATTGCTAAATTATGCAAAATAAACATTAAAATAAACATCTATTTAATTTGAAGACAACGATAAGTGTTTTGCTAAATCTGGACAAAACTCTTTTTTAGTTCATGAATTTTATTCTGCACTTGTGCGAAAGTGAAAGTAGACAAAACTTGTAATAACAACACAATGTTTAGTACATCAAAATTTAGGCATATTACTCTTTGGTCTTTGGTATCAAACAAAAGCACACTAGTATGTGAAAATAAATAGTAAGGTAACTACAACGTATAGGTCTAAATATTGTTCCTGTAGATCAATGGTTTGTGCTCATACTGCGTAGAAGAAACAGCCAGTTACGTACATCTCGGGGTACTATGCGACAAGTATATGAAAATCTTATTTCGGTCTTACAGATTGCGGGGCATCAGATGACCAAAGTCTACAACCCCTAACCATGAAACATTTTTACGAAACGATAGTACTTCCAAAGGCTTTATACGGTTGCATGGTGCGGAACAATATCTTAATAACACAAATAAACTCCCTGATTCGTGTCCATAAACAATGTTTTAAGTCGATTCAAGGATTTTCACGCGCATGTAGATCAGTCGTAGCACTAGACTCTATCGGTATTTTATCTTTTAACTACACAATAGACAAAACAAAACTTTTGTTCTTCGGACAACTTTGCAAACTGGACCCCGCGAAAACAGTTAAACGGATATTTATATACAGCCTTCTTGAATTCCTTGAGAGTCCAAGTCAAATAATAGATTTTTTTCCCGATTGATATCAAATATTGTGCAAATACATTATTTTGGTTTACGTTAACCAATATCTAGAAAATGGCATGTTTACAGTAATGTGTACGTGGAAAAACATCGTTACGGCGTTGCTAACGCAGAATTTCAATCAAGGCTATTGAGTGAAGACAGTTTGCATGGTTTTCTGTCTATTAATAATGAAATATCACATCATGTATTATATGGAGGTTCTGTCAAATATATCGTGAGCAACTCAAATATTGCAGGACGGTGACCTTAGCTCTAAGTAAAATTTTCAGCAGACCTTACGTTACTAGGTGCACACTATGTTCTGATCAAACATATTTCATTTCAGAACATTTTTTGTTATTTTGTCGTGCGAACGATACTACTAGGCAGTGCCTTTGGCGAAAATTAAGTTTATTATTCACAGCAAAACAGTTTGATGAATTTTGTCGAATGCATTATTCAGAACAATTATTAGAAATGATGTCCGGGTTACGATCATATACGTTCCGCGACCATTGTCGAGTAAATATTTTCAAGACGGTACCACGATATCTATTTTTCTCAGCAGGCAACTGGCTCAATTTTTACCGCATATGTAATTACATGTACAATGTGTGTAAGCATACCCTCATTTGAAGTTTTGTTCATTTTGGTTGTTTTTGTAAAAGTAATTATTTATTTCACTGTGTTTACTGTTTTTATAAATATCACTTCTTTATCATTGTCATAATTCTTATCTAAAATGCAGGAATAAAAGAATCATCTATCTATCTACCAGGTTTCGTGTAGGGACATGTCATTTATTTCCCAGTCTTTGAAGTGTTGTGTACCCTGAAATTGATGTTATATGCATAACATCAATTTCAGGGTACATATTCTATCTATCTATCTATCTATCTTACTTGATAATTAAAGAATGTTTGATCGTCGAGTACCAATGTAGAAAGTCTCAACGCTATGTTTGTTTGGTTGTAGCCCATTTTCTTATATAGATTATATTGAAAACCTTCAGAAACATAGTATTTTACAAAATTAGCTTCAACCAAACAATCTACAATTCAAGTATGTCATTTGAAATATATCTTTTCTGATTCAGGGGACTAAATCTCCCGGTTGAAGAGTATTCAAGGGCAGATACATGAATTATTGAAAAGGACGATACATTAAGACGTTGCCGAGACATTACCCTATTTGCGCTAATACTTTCTAAGTCGAGTTTGCATTTTAAAATCAAAATTTTATTCAAATTGCTGTTATCTAGCTTCATTATTAAGCATGATAGATAAAAAGATACATATATCTAAAAAAATTAATACAATACATGATGTATTTGCTGAGATAACGATACATGCAAAACCTTTACCAACGCGTTACGCAGACGCCGACGCAAACGTGATGGTATATATTTCATTTCTGTTCGAATAATCAATTTTAAATCAACGTAAGTTGCAGGTTCCCAAAAGACATATTTTCATTAGATTAATAAAGGAAGATTATAAAATAATACTATTGAAATATGGATTAAGTATTTGTACATTATTAAACCAGCAATTGCGATTCATATCTGTTTTGTTTATGGGTGATACTAATTAAGCCATTCAACTCAGTAGTATGAATTTGGTTACTTCGTGTTAAGATAGTATCTCATCTGTCCTTTGTTCTATTCGGAAGAACAGCCTTCAGTTGTTTTGATTTATTTTTAAACCAAGATAATCATTTTGGTTTGTTATTATGCAAATCTTTGTATTTGATGTTATTATTGTATTGTGGTGTATTTGTAACAACTATATAGTCTCCTAAATTCAATAAATAGGTGACAACGCATAATATGTGTCATATTATATTGAAGATACATTAATAAACTACGACACAATTCCGTATGAGTAATTTTATTTGACATCTCGTTTGGCATTCCTTTTCCGCTTTAAATAATCATTTTAACATTATATCATCAGACATTTGTACCGTTGATATAATCATTCTTATATATACTAGTTTCGTACACGAATGTAGATTGTTTCTGTATGTGATATTTTCGTCATCGATCAATGACGGGTTCTTAAGTAATTAATGTGAATTGATAATTAATGTTAACTGGCTTGTATAAATGTATTCAATTGGAATGGTAAAACAATAACATTTAACCATTTAAAACAGGTTTTTAAAATAACAAAGGTTTAAGTTAATTAATATTACAAACAAGAGATAATAGTTCTATACATTACGATTTGTTCTAGAAGAAGTGAATAGTTCAAATCATTACGAAAATCATTTAATTTTAATACTCACGTTTATTATGTCACAGTAACATTCCACTGTCCATGCCACCTTGGCATAGTATGAAGATACGCTTGATCTAAAAATATAGTCCATAGGTTAACACTATCACGCATGTTAAACGCCACATTCATGGTAACACCAAATAGTGTTAATATTTACATTTATGATTTGATTGTTTAATGGGTTCTTCTCTGCTCCAAGTTTTTGTTTTGGGAAGAACTTTGAATGTAGCTCTGTTTTACAAACTGACTGTAACTGTCGACCATTTTAGTTTTATTAAATCACCCTTAATTTATACCATCTCTTGTTACTAGGTAGCATAAGCAATTATATATGTTGTGCTGCGCAGTTCACAAACGAGCGTATCAAGTGTTATTATGTTGAAAGTCCATTTCCTCCTTTCCTACTAGACTTTCGGCAGCATGAAACTCAAATCAAATTAAACTTGTGTTACCCGAATAGATTAAACAAACCTTTCATCTGGATACTGTATCCAGAAGGCTAAACGTGTTTTTAAATCAACACTTGTCTGTTAAAAGTATTCAACAACGTTTCTGACTCTGTTAATATACCTTGTAAGCGATAGCGAATACCATGCGTGTTAATCTAAAACGAAATATAACAATACGGTCTCGGTGGGTTAGTTTATATTTAGTTTGTAATATTTATCTTTTATGCTTTTCATAAAGCCTCAATTCCACCTTCACGGAGTGCTCAATGTTGAGCTTTTGTGATATCAATATCTGGCGTCTAGCGTCCGTCGTCCGTTGTTTGGCGACCGGCGTCAACAAATCAAAATTTTCGTCTGAAACCCTATGGCCCAGGCCCATGATATATGGTATGCAGCCTCAGGAAGTATTCCATAACCAAGAGTGTTCAAAATACGTTCCCGGGGTCAAAAGTGGCCCCGCCCCAGTGGTCACTAGTTTTCTATATACTCATGTATAAAAATATCCTTTAAAATCTCGCCCTTAGCCTATAGTCCTAGGTTGAGTCCATATAGAGTGGAAAATAATTTTGATAAAAATATGTTTGAAAATCCTGCAATAATGTTTGATTTAAAAAAAATAGTTTCATGATTATTCAGAAGTATAATAGTTTGCGTATTTTAACAGTACACACACTTTTAAAACACAGATATTTAAAGGAGATATTTAAAGAATGAAACTGTTCTTGTTGTGACCTCATTGTAACTAAATTGCGCAATAGTTCTATAAATGAGAAAGTGCAACCCACTACAGGAGACGGAATACTAGATTTATTCAATGCGATTTTCTCCCTTTTGCACTGCTCTGCAGTTCTCTGAGTAGCATTGTTGATAAGATGGAAGAACTTATATCCTATATCATTATCAAGCAAAATATACCTCGGATATATTGAGGTTCACAATCCAACCTCTCGATAGGTGGGTAAGCTAGGTCAATTCCATCTACATTGCTATGTATGAAAGATGACCTCCTTATAAACCAACAAACTACTCGACAACCACCTACTTTCTTAGCAAGCAGCAACATTTTAAATAACCACTTACTATTTGATAATTTTGATCAACTGACCAATATTATAAGTTACGTTGTTAGTAGGTGACCCGAAATTGGATATAAGGGGCAAAGGAAATCATATCGGATGAGAGCGAAGCTCGAACCCGAATATGGTATTCTGCGCCCCGTTCATCCCATATCGGGTCACCTACTAACTGGTTCTTCTAATAGCTCGTAAAAATGCTGCAGCTTTAAACAAACTTTAGTTTTATTAAGTTCTAATATTGTTCGGTTTACCTGTCAACAAAACTGCATTGTAAGAGGAATACGAAGTTGCAATTTTGGCACCGTCTATTATGGTACCGTCACATGTCGATCTAGAACGGTTACATAAACGAAACAATAGAAATCGTACTAACATGACGTTATATCGGGTCACCTACTAACTGGTTCTTCTAATAGCTCGTAAAAATGCTGCAGCTTTAAACAAACTTTAGTTTTATTAAGTTCTAATATTGTTCGGTTTACCTGTCAACAAAACTGCATTGTAAGAGGAATACGAAGTTGCAATTTTGGCACCGTCTATTATGGTACCGTCACATGTCGATCTAGAACGGTTACATAAACGAAACAATAGAAATCGTACTAACATGACGTTTCTTAAATATTGAAACAAAACTTTGTTTCTTTAAAAATAACGCCTACAGTCATTTACAACGAATTATTTTGCCAAATACATTGTTTGCATTGTGCTACGCCCTGTGATATAATCAAAAGAACAATACCGCATTTGACTCAATATTTTGACAAGCAAAAATCCATGACCGTATTTCTAAATTTATGTTTACATCACAGGCTGATCCGCGATATATTAGTTCGACAATTGAAGGTCAACATACTTCTATAATAATAATAATAATATTTTGGCTTTGTCTTCCAATTGTTTACATACTTTATATTCTATTTAAGGTTGCCAGCTGCTTAGAAGATGTTCTGAAATATTGATCTTCATAAAAACAGATTCGATTTTAAATGAATAAAGTTTTGCTATGTATTTTTGGGTGATAAAACGAAAAAGTTAGAAATTGAAATTATATATAAAAGTTATATATAAAACATCGAAGGGAATTTGTTCAAAAGTTATAAAGCAGTTTAATTTTTCTGTCAAATATGTCAAATTTGCAAATTCTAACAAAAATGTTGTTTTTTTCGCATATTTAAGATATTACGCACACTTGAAATACGAAGTCGAAATAAATTCACGAGATAGAGAGCTTCCATAACTGTATTTATATTCAGTCTGACCCATGCTCTCGAATAATTTTCGGGCCCACCTGTTGGTCCTGAAAATATATTACAGAAATTAATTTTTAATTTTTAATGTTTAATGAAAGTACTTGTCAGAGAAAGGCAAAACTGGCAATAACTCTTTAGGTTCGATTTCAGCTTGACATGAGTTAAGATAGTGCCATATAAATATTGTGTGTGAATATAACGTCATTCTTTGTAATGGAGTATGTTTCCTTCTCCAATTGTCAAATTTTAAAAGTACCTGTAACGATAGGAATTGAATTAGTTACGACTAAAAAACAATTTCGTAAATGCGTTTTAGTAAATATTATTTTTGTTTAATTAAATCCCCCTCTCCGCCCGCTGACTTTAATTTAAATACAGCATTTGAATGGTACAAATAAATAGATGTCACGCTGATTACAGTGTTAACTTCAAGAACGGATATTGCTCATGATTGATAATAATCTGCACCATTAATGCAATCTTTACGAAGCAAACAATGATTCCAATATCTTCCTAATCATAGCACTGTACAATCATTTAAATGCAGTGTATGGTCTATTAAGCAATGTTGATTTACGTATATGAATTATCTTTAATTAAGACCGACATTTGCTGATTTCATGGGATTAGCTTTGTTCCATTCGTCGTTGTCCTATATGACATAATAACACTGTGTGCAAAGTCATGATCACGCGTTTGTCCTGTTGAAATATTGTAAACACAACGCAATAAATGACATCTGAGGATACTATTATTTCTTACGGTTTATTTATATTCAACAATCTAGTTACAGGCATATGTATTAACATTGAAATATCATTGTAGTGTACACTCAACGAAATCACTTCCAAATGTTGTTTTTACTCTTATGTTGCTGCTGCTTCTAATGCTGCTGCTGATGATGATGATAATTGCCGACATCTATATTGTAATTTTAGACTAGACTATGTTCAATGTTACGTACTACACATGTAATATAGCATTGCTGGTGAATTGCCTTTAGCATTTGTAACGTGCGAAAGATCAACTAGGCCAACAGTTCCCTTCAGAGAATGGCATGCTCGACCCTGAAGGGGATACTGGTCTTTATATACACTAAATTCTCTATCCACATGAAGCCCGGGCATTGCTAATTTGCATATTACCAACCAAGTAAATGAACGTACTATGTACGTACTTCCGTCTATAACGGAATGTTATACTATGAACGCACATCTGCTGCCTACAGCGGACCGTTACACTATGAAGGCACATCCGTCGCCTACAGCGGACCGTTACACATTGAAATATCTTATATCAGGGACAATTTGTTATCGAAGAAAAATGTGATTACAAGTTTGCCCAAGCAATTCTTGTTAATAAGGGTTTGAAATGGTAGAGTTGATTATGTAGGGGCTGTTGTCTGATCTGTAGATTGTTATTCTTTACAATTTCCCTTTCCCACACGATGCATCATTCTCTATTTGGATATAGTCCGAATATCCTTACAAGAAACAAGCAAAACTTTCATCGGACTACTTTATCAAATTGGCTAAAGTTACCCGATCTTAGTTATATGTGATAGGTTGTAAATATTTGATAGAGTCTATGTTCATGTAAAAGATGAAGAAATTCTTTCAGAACTGGTCAAGCAATCTAGATGGTATATTTAATCTTTATCTATGTATTTTTTATCATCTGTAACATTGTTGCTTTTATGATCTAATAATCGGACTGCCGTTCCAAAAAAGAAAAGAAAAATACCCGATGTTTTTTGGGGTTTTTCAAATGAGCACACGTCTTAGATGGCTTAACAGAAGTATCCTTATTCCGATTTTGACAGCCATTCAGAACAAGTTTAAAATGCCTCACTCGGGTTTCCCAATATGAGGTGTATTCATCTGGATTAAGAATAGTCTGTTATATAAACCCGAAGAGAATCAAATGAAGTTGATAATATTGTAGTGCTTAGGGACATTTAAACGGTTTCGTGCTGTAAGTTTATTAAGAATTATATACTTCTTTACCACATTGTACAAAGTACCAATATACGTATTTCATTTCAGCTATTGAATGTTTATTATTAATTTAAAGAACCTGCCGTTCTGCTCATATTTCTCTCATTTAAAGACCAAATCGATATAGGTGGCGACAACATTGCAATAAAACTTTCAATATTAAAACTACTGTTGTTGATTTCATTATTAAAATCATATATGATCTGTTCTAATCCAAAGGTGGCAGTATACGCCAGATATGATAAATGTTATTAATTATGTATATAGCTTTGTACAAGATAACTTCAAATCAAACAATTTTTTTTCAAAACCGACTAAAAATATAGGTTGCAGTATCAGTAAGTGATGAAGGAAATATTCGTATGAAAATAATTCTATACATAATCAGTATGTGTCCAACATCGTTTTAGCACGTGCTAATAAAACAAATCAGCACACGTCCTTCACTTTCATTAAGTAGCTTGGATGTAAGAACACTTAACGCGATTTCGAGAAATACAACTTTGTTCACTATTTCATCGGGTTAACTATTAATTATTAACTAGTAGTTCAATAGATCAATTCAATATCTGATAAAATAGTTTAATGCCTTATACCATGCAATATTAACATAAATAAGCTTATAAATCTACGATACAGTCAGATGTTTGATAAAACCTTAAAATCCACACGATGCTTGATTGATTTAAAACAGATTTGTATAGGAAATACCAACGACATCCCTTATTCAACAACTGACGCACTATATGCTAATGAGGTAGATAAGTTGTCGAATAATGGCGCTTTGCAAAGAGTACTGAGCAGTTGCCTTTTTCTGAACACTTTTTGAGTTTTAGTCTTCATAGATTTATAACTAGAGAAATAATGTACATTTTCAATCCTGTTTCTAAAATAAATGTGATGCAAGCCCTTTCGAATGAAAATGTATCAATGTTGTTCAGCGAAAAATCACCGACTTAAACTGACGTATGATTTTCTTATTATCTCTTTTTTCTTCAAATGAATATATTTCAGCTTTAAATCAAAATATTTTACGAAAATAACAGTGTAAGTATAATTATATTGTTTTCCTAAAAACATATTTAAGCAAATAAATTCTTAGCAACGCTGGTGCGCTTCATGGATATGCAAAATCGCGGCCGAGCGTTCATATTGCATGATCGTACAGAAAATAAGAATCAATCCTTAATAACAACTTATGTTACGTGTAGGGAATCATGTTTGTATATCGCATTTCGTCGTTTGTAATCAGAATTACGAAGCTGAACATAATGTACGGTTCCTTTTCAAAGTGTGTGATTGTTGTTTGCTCAGTTTCCTAAAACTCAAAAAAGTGATAGAATGTGGGATTCAAGAGACAGAACTGCGTGAATATGGCTACGAAGTAGTCTAGCTCATTTTAGAATATTCATTTCCATTCCAACCTTTTCGAAAGTCCGAAGGGCTGAAATTCATTGCATGTTCGGGCGGGGTTTAATTATGTAAACGGTCTAATATGCACATTGTGGTGTATATAAAACAATTGAAACTACTGGGAGGGCCGAACAATAAAACATACTCCTGTTTAAAGTTAAATCGTTTCTCACATAATGTCAGTACTCCTGCCTTAAGTTAAATCGTTTATCGCATAATGTCAGTACTCCTATTTAAAGATACGCCGTTTCTCGCATAAAGTCAGTACTCTTGTCTTAAGTTACGTCGTTTATCGCATAATGTCAGTACTCCTATTTAAAGATACGTCGTTTATCGCATAATGTCAGTTCTCCTGTTAAAAATTACGTCGTTTCTCGCATAATGTCAGTACTCCTGTTTAATGTTACGCCGTTTCTCACATAATGTCAGTACTCCTGTTTAATGTTACGTCGTTTCTCGCATAAAGTCAGTACTCCTGTTAAAAATTACGTCGTTTCTCGCACAATGTCAGTACTCCTGTTAAAAGTTACGTCGTTTCTCGCATAATGCCAGTACTCCTGTTTAATGTTACGTCGTTTCTCACATAATGTCAGTACTCCTGTTTAAAGTTACTTCATTTCTAACATAATGTCAGTATTCCTTTCTTAAGTTACGTCGTTTCTCGCATGTCAGTACACCAGTCTTAAGTTACGTCGTTTCTCGCATAATGTCAGTACGCCTGTCTTAAGTAATGTCGTTTCTCGCATAATGGCAGTACGCCTGTCTTAAGTAATGTCGATTCTCGCATAATGTCAGTACGCCTGTCTTAAGTTACGTCGTTTCTCGCATAATTCCAGTACCTCTGTTTAAAGTTACGTCGTTTGTTTCTCGCATAATGTCAGTATTCCAGTCTTAAGTTTTGTCGTTTCTCGCATTATGCCTTTACTCTTGTTGAAAGTTACGTATTTTTTAGCATATGTCAGGAAAGTAGTACAGATAACCACAGCGGCAGTTTTTCGAGTGTACATGTATTTGATATTTTCTACGACAGTCATACATAGTAACTCAAGACAATCGTTGCATACCTTCTTGCGGATCTGTATCGTCCCCAGGAATATTTTTCAACGCGAATGAATCGAGATCATATTTAATCCACATATTATGTCATGATTATGTCAAATACATGTACACAAAATGCTAATACACTCGTACAATACTTCCCATATATCCAACGGAGTCGTTTCCCTACCGTACTAATAGTCTTGTCGCAACTAATCGTAACATATTACATAAACTCGTACATATTATCGAACACAATTTATATAAATAAATAATCATAATGTCGAATAAGTATAGAAGGAATTTCGTACTTATGTCGAAACAATTTGTGAGCTGCCGTTAAAGACGTATATCCATGGTCTTAAACATAGCAAAGATTACGCAAACAACCGTACACACATGTTTACCAATTATTTCGTAGACAACTCGTGGCTACCGTTGCGAGTTCAGTCTTGCCGTATTTCGGTAGATGTCAGGTGAAATGTTGTGACAGTGTGAAAGGGATATTACGTGTTACGTTAAAATCATATACAAATAAAGAAATGCGATCTGGCAACCTTGTTTTATTGTACGTTCTTTTCGACTGACTTATGAAGTCACTAATTAACATTACAATAACATCTACATAACCGGCACAAAATTTAAGCGGTTTGTGACATCCCGTGGAGGTCACGAAATTATAAGGCAACAAATAGTTATACAAAACTGATTATAAGATAATGTAATAATTCTTTTGTATGGTGTTCTTAATATTTACAGACCAAGATAGTTATGGGAAATACTGGAGGAGGAAGCGGGGGCGGCGATGATGGATCCATTCAACCTGTACCTTCTATTGATGAGGGCGATGGTGGAAAAATAAGAACAGGGGACAGGGATGCTAGTATGAAGTCCCTACGTGTCAGTCCTTTATTAATGGCCGTGCTTCAGGAGGCTCGGAGACAGGCGAATCTGCTGACTGTACGTGACGATGAAAGGGTCCCCTTTCTACAGCCACGGTGTTGTTATACGTAAAGATAAAAACAAACACTCAATGGGATCGTCCATAATTTATTTAAAGATGCACTGTTACTCCCAAATAAGATGTACCATGTTTAAAACAATTGTTTTAATTTACCAAGGATTAATAAATGTCAAAAACAATAGTTATTTTGAAGGATATTGCGTTTAATTTGAAAGTAATGTGCAGAAAACACGGCATTTCTCCTTATGAGACGAAAGTAGATCACAGTAAATCTTTTAGCATTCACCAAACATTTAATTTTTTGCGTTTTCTGCTATTAAGTACACGGTTATAAACTTGTAATCAGTAATTAAGATTTTCCATAAATGCATTATTTAGTAAGCAGTTGAAGGTTAATCACTCCAAATGTATGCTTTTTATACATGTGTATATATTGATTTTGAATAAGAATGTCATTTAAATATATATAAGAATATATCATGTCAAAACTACGTCGTGTTAGCCTCTCTCATTCATTCGAGACAATAAACTGGGTTGGTATTGTCTAACACGTGTCTGTGTTTTTGTACGAATGAAAAGTATATTTAGGCACGACCGCCCCTTGACCCGCCCCACTCCTTGTTATTTCACCAGTGCATTAGAGTTTCGCCTTTTGATCGACATTTAATTATCATATTAAATATTAATAGTAAAGAGTATTTTCAAACTTGTACGAGGTTCCTTGTGTAATATTTTATTCCAACCACCGAATATTTTCGGAAAGCACGCATCACCGCCATAACTGCTCACACTATGGCAGTCAAGGGTTACGGCGTTCGTTTGAAATGCCAATAGACATTCCTATATGTCTTCTCCAAAATGAGAAGAAAGTTTGAAGTTAAAACACGTCGTTTAGATATATCTTTATAATGAAAAGCATTGTAGCATTTTGTTTGAAGTGAACACACGGGGTTTCGTGCTATGTTATTTATTGACTTGAAATACGTGTTTGAACCGAAATTTATAATGCACCAGTCAATTGTAACCACGCCACTTTGACTTTCGGTCCAGCCAAGCCCGGGCAATATCTCCGCCCTACGGGGACAAACTGCTGGCAAAACCCCCGCACCCCAGGGACCTTGATAATGCCAATTACCTGCTATATTTGGGGTAAAGACAAAACCACCGCATTCACCCGGCGCTACGTGGCAACCTGGAAGGTAAAAACACGGCCCATTTTCCCGGCTATCCCCGGTATACTACCGGACCTTGGGGGGGGCAGACTTTCTGCTTATAAGTTTCTTCTGAGGAGTCTCATCGACTGATATTGTGTGGAGCGTTGCGCAAGGTATATTTTACCATACATCGAGAAATTCCGCCAAAGAAAGCATACGAAATACCTCACACACGCACGCACGCATGCACGCACGCACGCACGCACGCGCTCACGCACACGCACACGCACACACACACACACACACACACACGCATACTTGCAAGCACCGCCAACTGAGGACACGCAACATTTTACATCCAAATGAGGACACCATTTTGCAGGATATAATTTTGAAAAATAATTACGTCAATGTGTTATACGGACATAAAGCTATCTTGGTAGAGGTTTAAATACGTTAACATTTTTTAACAAAACACCGCCAACAAGGGACATTGACACACCAAAAAAATGCGAACGAAACACCTCCAACCAAGGACATTCTGCCTCCGACCTCCAAAAGAGGACAATTTATTACCAGGCAAATTTGAAGAAAAAAACAAAGCGGTTGTTCGGGAAACGTTATACGTCAACCTGTTCGTTGTGTGATTTGACTGTAAACCCTCATTTAAGAAAAAAAAACTCTGACAACGAAGAACCCAACGGGGGTCACACCGACCTCATTGGTTCATTTGTTTAACATTCTGCATG
Source organism: Mya arenaria (assembly GCF_026914265.1). NCBI lineage: Eukaryota > Metazoa > Mollusca > Bivalvia > Myida > Myidae > Mya > Mya arenaria. The sequence continues at coordinate 69,546,144 of NC_069131.1, read as the reverse complement.
GCGTTTTTTAACAGATTCCGTCTGTCTTTCTTACATGTTTGCTTCCTTGATCCACATATATCCCTCGATATTCTTTGTTTACGACAAATAACAACTTCTAAATCCCAGAATCTGTTCAGGATGCACATTATCAAGTATGTTCATTCTAGATGGACCTTCGATTTCGTTTTCATTATTCTGTCAAAGTCGACATTGTTTCTCCGTCGTGTTTTTTTCACTGGTCCATGGGACTCGTTTCGTGGCCGTTGGAGCGCTAGATTGCAGACTTGGTGTCATGGACGTTGAAACACAGGCTCGCGGGCTTGGAGTCATGGTAGTTCCGGCGCTGGGTCGCGTGACGAGATACGTAGTCGTTGGAGCGCTAGGTTGCGGGGTTAGAGTCGTTACAGCGCTGGGTTGTTTGATGAGAGACGTGGTCATTAGAGCGCTAGGTCGCGGGAATGAAGACATGGTTGTTGAAACGCTGAGTCGTGTGATGATAGACGTGGTCGTTAGAGCGCTAGGTCGCGGGAATGAAGTCATGGTTGTTGAAACGCTGAGTCGTGTGATGATAGACGTGGTCGTTAGAGCGCTAGGTCGCGGGAATGGAGTTATGGTCGTTGAAATGCTGGGTCGTGCATTTAGAGACTTGGTCGTTGGAGCGCTAGGTCGCGGGAATGGAGTCATGGTTGTTGAAACGTTGGGTCGTGCATTTAAAAACTTGGTCGTTGGAGCGCTAGGACACGGGAATGGAGTCATGGTTGTTGAAACGCCGGGTCGTGTGATGGGAGACGTGGTCGTTAGAGCGCTAGGTTGCGAAATTGGAGTCATGGTCGTTGAAACACTGGATCGTGTAATGAGAGACGTGGTCGTTGGAGCGCTAGGACGTGGGAATGGAGTCATGGTCGTTGAAATGCTGGGTTTGAACCTTGATCTTGCCAAGGTCAACAAGAGCGCCTTAAAGAGAACACCAGCGCTCGTCTGTTTTTTTCTCCTTCGAAAATGAGGCATAACTCAATACAAACTAAAGCCAGAGTTATGCCCCTTGATGTACACATGCATATTGTCCCTGGTAACATCTTAACCAAGTTTTATTTAAATATGAAGTGATTTAGTTACTGTCCTAGGTAAAAGACTGCATGGTGCCCACAGCCCTGACAGGTGCCAAGGCATATCACAATACCAAGATACTTTTTTCTGAATTTTTTTTCTTTTACAAAAATTAATGCATATCAAATTTCAGTAATAAACAAATCTATTCATTGGCTCTAGATACAATTCAACCAAACAAATACTTAACGTTTTGATAGCAAACAGAAGAAAGTTAATACATTTTTGTTTGACATGTTCATACATGATGTTATTTCATTTGCATTTCATCAATTTATCCAACAACACGAAAAACATCACATCACTGAGAAGTGACAGAAGCATTCAATACAAAACAATACCACACACCATTATTTACCATGGAACAAAAAACAATTGAATACACTGCAGTGTAAATGACCACAAACATCATGGACAATTCTAGCAAAATCACCTCCAATTGAGGACAAGTTATTACCATATTCAATTTCAAATTTTTAATTGTTAAAAAATAAATAAAAATAGAACAATATCCAAAGAAAATGTCAATCACTGATGGTATTCAGATATAAAGCTTAAATCAAAATGCAATCTAGTCTATTCTATAATTTAAAGTATCTATTTGTTTAATTGTTTGCTTTTTGATGAGCCTATTGCAAGGCCAGTTGCCTTGTTCTAATGTACCCTTTCACCATTGTCCTTGATCGCCTGGCAAGCATTGGATACTTCTTTATAAGTTCAAGACATTTTAACTTATTTTTGGTGGAGTATTAAGCTTAAAACTGTTTTTAAGGCCATTTTCTACCACGTCTTCTTCAGCCTAGCTCCAAGGTGTTCTGACTGTGGCTGTTCGTTTTTCCTAAAACACAGAAATACAGGCTATTTAATAGACAAAAAAATCACTATATTTTCATCTATTTTGAGCACTAAAATATGAAAGTGTGTTCTTGATAGTCCTCTATAGGACAAATAACCATAAAACATATAATCCTATATTAAAACATGTTTTATCAATTGAAGTTGTCTAGGAATTAGCAACAGTGCCTCTGCAAGTCAATATATAAATATGACCTGTATTCAAGATGATGTGTTTTCACTGAAAACCTTTATATTATTTGATTTCTGAATTTGTACAATAAAATGGGCACGGTAAGCAAACTCATTTTTCTGTAGCCCTGACCTGAGCAACATGTCTTACAGTGCTATATAATATACATTGTTGTCCATGTTAAACATGTTTGACTTCAGGATTTTATTTGATATGTAGAAATTCAATTCAAGGCCTTTCTGTTAAATACAATTAGATATTTTCACTGTAACTTTTTACACTGATCAGTAACATGACACACATTCTGGCTAATTTAAACACTGAATAGGTTTTTTTTTTAAATTACAAGTATGGTTGTTACACAAAATTAATTGTACACTAAGGAAGACAACAGAAAAGCCTGATCACAAAAGTGCACTTACTCCTTTACAGAAACAACACTTTTCAAATAAAATTTGCTTCAAGAATAGAAATTTCTAATTGTTACAAATTTCAATATGATTCTTACATGGTTTGTGCCAATCCCAGCATTTACGACTGCTATTGAGTTGACCTATGGAGACAAAAACATATTATATACGCAAATAGGTCTGCTATGTTTCTTAACGCTAACAATTAATGCTATTTATAATAATGAAACAGGTGTCTCTCGACAAGTGTTATTTGAATAAAATTGATGTACATTAACAAAACATCTTTCTGAGGACTTTTCTAAAAATATCACCTCCAATGGAGGCCAGTTACTTTTATTAGACACCATGCCTGTATTGAGATCTCAGGTATTTCAAATTTCCTTGATGCCTATGCAGTACTGGTTATGAAATATTGAAGGTGTAGTGTTTTTAATAAAAATAATTTATCTCAAACACACACACACCAACCTCGATTTAGGGAGACAATTTATCTCTACACAACAAGGCTAAAAGAGACATGTTGCAACAAAATGACATAGCATTTTGTCTTTTGAACCTCTGGTATTTTGATTTTGTTCTGTGGTAAGCATAATACTGAAAAAAAGTATTCAGCTTTACTGATTGTAAGCACATACAGGTACATATATTAAACATTTCGGTTAATGATAATGCTATTTACATACAATGATGTACAACCAAGATTGTGAAATGACCTTCAACCTACGACTAGAATGATGTCAAACTGATTTTAATATCTCTGGTGGTTTGAATTTCTTATTTGTTAAGCAAATTTCTACATGTTGTCATCACCTCAAACGACAATGAATTTGGTCGAACACCCATTGATGTCCAAATGAAGACACTTCATTCCAATCTCTTTGAACCCATTATGAAAACTACATTCCAAGACTAATTCTTTTACAACAAGGGCAAATCTATACATGAAAACATCAAATATCAGGCACCCGTTCATCTTATATTATAAAAACGATAAGTGTACCTATTTCAGTCCCTGGTTGATCAACGGAGGCATCAACATTATCAACATCCACATCATCAGCATCCACATCATCAGTATCAACAGTATTCACATCATGACACTGTTCAGCTGCAATACAAAAACATCACATCACTGAAAAGTGACAAAAGCATCAAAAACAGAACAAGATTATACATTATGGTATTTACCATGGAAGAAAAACTACTGAAAACAGTGCAGTGTGAATGACCTCCAACTGAGGACAATTCTAGCACAAACACCTCCAATTGAGGACAAGTTATTACCCTTGAACAACACATAAAACTATTTCATAAATATCTCTTGTTTCAAATATCATCCTACTCTAGGCACTTCAAACAATTTAGTCTTTAAGACAGGAGGCACGTTTAAAGAAAGTATTTTAAAGAAAACCCACTGACAACCAATATAAAAAAAAAACTTCTGCAACTTCTAGTTAAGAAACAAGAGCTGTCATAAGACAGCGCGCTTGACTACGCCGCTTTGACTTAGAAGTGAAAACAATAACAATGTTATATGTGCCTGTCAAACACAATAAAACAATCAAATTAAAAAAGTGAACAAGAAGCGGGATGTGACAAAACCAGGTTTTTAATGATTGGCAGAAGAGATTCAGTTTCAACTGCTTTCTTCTATCTTTAGTAGCAGTGACCTTGATGCCATGGGCCCCAAACACAATCCCCTGGAAGTCCTCCATAAACTATTCCTACATATTAAGTTTGGTCAAAGTATGTCAACCATAACTGGAACAGTAATCTATTTTTAGTAACAGTGACTTTGACCCAAGAGGGCCGAAAGGCAATCCATGAAAGCTCTGCAATTGTGCTATATTCCAATTTTGGTCACACTATGTCAACCCTTACTTGAGATATTCAGTACCGGTACTTAGCATATTTCTATTTTTAGTAGCAGTGACCTAGATTCCATGGGCCCCAAACACAATCCAATGGAAGTCCTCCATAAACTCTTCCTACATATTAAGTTTGGTCAAAGTATGTCAACCATAACTGAAACAGTAATCTATTTTAAGTAACAGTGACTTTGACCCAAGGTCGCCGAAAGGCAATCCATGAAAGCTCTGCATAGACTTGTCCTATATACCAAGTTTGGTCACACTATGTCAACCCTTACTTGAGATATTCAGTACTAAGCATATTTTTATTTTTAGTAGCAGTGACCTTGATTCGAATGGCCCCAAACACAATCCAATGGAAGTCCTCTATAAACTCTTCCTACATATTAAGTTTGGTCAAAGTATGTCGACCATAACTGTTACTACATTTTCCTGTGCTACAGAAGTTCATTACTTTTATTTGGATTGGTTTTTCTTACTGCTTAAAGACCGACTGAATTAGTTTCAGTAAGTTATCTGTCCTCTGACGATACCTTCACCATTTTTACTTTCCTGGGCTCTGTTAAGGTAGTGCGTGGATTCCCTGTGGGCCACTCACATTTTTTCATATAGGTTTTCCAATTTAAAAACTTGACTATTGTACCTGAGATGTTAAATTTCTCTGATTTTTGATAGTTAGAATTAAATTACTTGGAGTTTATTTTTTATACTGTGTTTGTCAATTTTTGACACTCGACAGAATTGTTTCAAACTTACAGCCTAAAGTTGCATTATGGCTTGCCTGAGCAGCTAGGTATATCTAAGGCATTTATTAGTTTCATAGTTATTTTGGTTTTTACAGTGTTATTTCCATTTGAATTTAATTAATGAACTTGAATTCTTGAATAGATTGTATAAAAAAATGCAATCATCTCAGTTGTTCTTCACACCCAACCTCCCTGCCTTTGCCCTGTGTCGAACCTGAGGGTTCTTGTAACCGCCCGTGCGGCTTACTACCACTTGTTGAGGTTCGGTTACACAGTAATCTATTTTTAGTAACAGTGACATTGACCCCAGGGGGGCGAAGTCAATCCATGAAAGCTCTGCATAAACTTGTCCTATATACCAAGTTTGGTCACACTATGTCAACCTTTACATGAGTTATTCAGTATGAGCATATTTCTATTTTTAGCCAGAGAGACATTGACCTAGACCATAACTCTAGGGGCCCAAAACACAATCTCAGAAAAGGTCTCTATAAACTCTTCCTATATACCAAGTTTGGTCTATTTATTTCAAACCTAGCTAAAATTATTCCATTCATAAGGTGACTTTGACGCTGCCTTCCACCAGCCGCCTGAACAATGACGCAAGTCGACATTCAAATAACTGGTTTTCCCTTTATGAAAATGTGGTTAAGAATATATATAAAAATGTGCCTTACAAAGGATATAAAAAGAAAAATTGAAAACAAAAGTCATTCCCATAATTTGTATTAAGGGTTAAAATGGAGTTATGTTCCTTGTTCTAAGATGGTCGTCAATAATTATGCAAAGTATTAAGGGCATTGAATGAAGGGTATAGACTGTTTTTTAATAAATCCCAACTTGCCCTACAACTTTAACCTGCCCTTTAACTTTAACCTGCCCTAAAACTTTAACCTAAGTCAATTAGGGGCCATAACTTGTATTAAGGATAATATGGAGTTATGTAACCTCATTGTGTGATGATCCTAAACAATTGTGTGAAGTATTAAGTCAATTGAATTTAACCTGCCCTAAAAGTTTAAACAAAGTCAATCAGGGGCCATAACTTGTATTAAGGATAATATGGAGTTATGTAACCTCAAAAGAGTGATGGTCTTGAACAACTGTGTGAAGTATTAAGTCAATTGAACAAAGGGTATAGAAGTTATTAATAAATATCCCAACCTGTCCTAAATCTTTAACCGAAGTTCAATAGTCAATCAGGGGTCATAATTTGTAAAAAGGATGATATGGAGTTATCTAACCTCATTGTGTGATGGTCATGAACAACTATGTTAAGTATTAAGTTAATTGAATGAATGTATTGGACTTCTAAGTGAAAATCCCAACTTGCCCTAAATTGCAATTTCTAACCGGACGCTGACGCTGGGCTGAGTAGTATAGCCCTCCTAATTCTTCGAATAATCGAGCTAAAAACTATATTCCAAGGCTTATCATAAAACTTTTTTTTTGCAATTTTGCTCAAATATCAGGCACAAATTCATCTCATATTATAAGAAAGATAAGTGTACCTATTTCAGTCACTGGTTGATCAACGGAGGCATCCACATCATCCGCATCCACATCATCAGCATCCACATCATCAGTATCATCAGTATTCACATCATGGCACTGTCCAGCTGCAATACAAAAACAACACATCACTGAAAAGTGACAGAAGCATCAAAAACAAAACAAGACTATACGTTATGGTATTTACCATGGAAGAAAAACTACTGAATACAGTGCAGTGTGAATGACCTCCATCTGAGGACATTTCTAGCACAAACACCTCCAATTGAGGACAAGTTAATACCCTTGGACAACACATAAAACTATTTCATAAATATCTCTAGCATTTAATTTCTTTTATGCTAGGAACTTCAAAGTCAGTTCCGTTTCATAAAACTGGAGACACCTCTACTTAAAGTGTTTTATAGCAAACCCACTGACGACCAATATTTAACACTTTGCAACTGTTAGACCTTTAAGAAAAAAACTAAATTTCAAGGCTTATAATGGAACAAAATTAAATTGCAATTTTACTTAAATATCAGGCAACCATTCATCTCATATAAGTAGAAAGGTAAGTGAAAAAGCGTACCTCTATTAGTCCCTGGTTGATCATCCGGGGCATCTACATCATAAATATCCACATTATCAGCATTATATCATCAGTATGAACAGTATCCACATCATCAGTATGAACAGTATCCACATCATGGCACTGTCCAGCTGCAATACAAAAAATCACATCACTGAAAAGTGACAGAAGCATCAAAAACAGAACAAGATTATACATTATGGTATTTACCATGGAAGAAAAACTACTGAATACAGTGCAGTGTGAATGACCTCCAACTGAGGACAATTCTAGCACAAACACCTCCAATTGAGGACAAATTAATACCTTTGAACAACACATAAAATTATTTCGTATAAGTTTCTAGTATCTAATTCCTTTAACTCTAGGCACTTCAAACAGTTCTGTCTCATAAGATAGGAGGGACCTCTACTGAAAGTATTTGATAGAAACCCCACTGAAGGCCAATATCAAAACACTGCAACTTCTAGTTAAGAAAAAAAACTATATTCCTCTAGGCTTATACTAGAACAAAAAATAATTGCAATTTTACTCCAATAACAGGCACCCATTCATCTCATATTATAAGAAAGATTAAAGTACCTATTTCAGTCCGGAGGCATCCACATTATCATCACCCACATCATCAGCATCCACATCATCAGTATCAACAGTATTCACATCATGGCACTGTCCAGCTGCAATACATAAACATCACATCACTGAAAAGTGACAAAAGCATCAAAAACAGAACAAGATTATACATTATGGTATTTACCATGGAAGAAAAACTACTGAATACAGTGCAGTGTGAATGACCTCCAACTGAGGACAATTCTAGCACAAACACCTCCAATTGAGGACAAGTTATTACCCTTGGACAACACTTAAAACTATTTCATAAATATCTCTAGCATTTAATTCCTTTTATGCTAGGAACTTCAAAGTCAGTTCCGTTTCATAAAACTGGAGACACCTCTACTTAAAGTGTTTTATAGCAAACCCACTGACGACCAATATTTAACACTTTGCAACTGTTAGACCTTTAAGAAAAAAACTAAATTTCAAGGCTTATAATGGAACAAAATTAAATTGCAATTTTACTTAAATATCAGGCAACCATTCATCTCATATAAGTAGAAAGGTAAGTGAAAAAGCGTACCTCTATTAGTCCCTGGTTGATCACCCGGGGCATCTACATCATAAATATCCACATTATCAGCATTATATCATCAGTATGAACAGTATCCACATCATCAGTATGAACAGTATCCACATCATGGCACTGTCCAGCTGCAATACAAATAATCACATCACTGAAAAGTGACAGAAGCACCAAAAATAGAACAAGATTATACATTATGGTATTTACCATAGAAGAAAAACTACTGAATACAGTGCAGTGTAAATGACTTCCAACTGAGGACAATTCTAGCACAAACACCTCCAATTGAGGACAAATTAATACCTTTGAACAACACATAAAATTATTTTGTATAAGTCTCTAGTATCTAATTCCTTTAACTCTAGGCACTTCAAACAGTTCTGTCTCATAAGATAGGAGGGACCTCTACTGAAAGTATTTGATAGAAACCCCAATGAAGACCAATATCAAAACACTGCAACTTCTAGTTAAGAAAAAAACTATATTCCTCTAGGCTTATACTAGAACAAAAAATAATTGCAATTTTACTCCAATAACAGGCACCCATTCATCTTATATTATAAGAAAGATTAAAGTACCTATTTCAGTCCGGAGGCATCCACATTATCATCACCCACATCATCAGCATCCACAGCATCAGTATCAACAGTATTCACATCATGGCACTGTCCAGCTGCAATACATAAACATCACATCACTGAAAAGTGACAAAAGCATCAAAAACAGAACAAGATTATACATTATGGTATTTACCATAGAAGAAAAACTACTGAATGCAGTGCAGTGTAAATGACTTCCAACTGAGGACAATTCTAGCACAAACACCTCCAATTGAGGACAAATTAATACCTTTGAACAACACATAAAACTATTTCGTATAAGTCTCTAGTATCTAATTCCTTTAACTCAAGGCACTTCAAACAGTTTTGTCTCATAAGATAGGAGCGACCTCTACTGAAAGTATTTGATAGAAACCCCACGGAAGACCAATATCAAAACACTGCAACTTCTAGTTAAGAAAAAAACTATATTCCTCTAGGCTTATACTAGAACAAAAAATAATTGCAATTTTACTCCAATAACAGGCACCCATTCATCTCATATTATAAGAAAGATTAAAGTACCTATTTCAGTCCGGAGGCATCCACATTATCATCATCCACATCATCAGCATCCACATCATCAGTATCAACAGTATTCACATCATGACACTGTCCAGCTGCAATACAAAAACATCACATCACTGAAAAGTGACAAAAGCATCAAAAACAGAACAAATTTATACATTATGGTATTTACCATGGAAGAAAAACTACTGAATACAGTGCAGTGTGAATGACCTCCAACTGAGGACAATTCTAGCACAAACACCTCCAATTGAGGACAAGTTATTACCCTTGAACAACACATATAAAACTATTTCTTAAATATCTCTGGTATAAAATTTCATTTAAGCTAGGCACTTCAACCAGTTTTGTCTCATAAAACTTGAGGCACGTTTACTGGAAGTTCTTTATAGCACACCCACTGACAACCAATATTATAACACTTTGCAACTCCTAGCATATTTCAAGCGTATCATAGACAACAAAAATCTTCAATCACTTATGCTTTCTCACACCAGAGGACAATTCAATACAATTTAACAGAGCAACCTTGGAGTTTACCAATTGCACTGACGGCAAATAAAAACTTTCTAGTAATTTAAATTGTAAACAAAACATGTACGTTATACCAAAGAATTACTCTTTATTTAAAATAAAGGTTGGGGCATGAATGTGAACAAGCATGCAAAGTTTCAAAGCCAGATGTCAATGGACTTTGAAAATATTTGAGGTGGTACGTAAACTTTAACGTAAATTCTAAGAAGAAAAAGGGGCATAATTTTCTCAAAATGCTTGATAAAGTTACCTCTTCCTGTGTACAGGTTGGGGGAATGGTGGTGAACAAGCGTGCAAAGTTTCGAAGCCATATGTCAATGGACTTTGAAAATATTTGAGGTGGTACACAAACTTTAATATAAGTGGTTACGCCGACGCTGCTACCGACGCTCGGGTGACTAGGATATCTCTCCTTATTCTTTGAATAGTCAAGCTAAAAAATCATTGGTTAACACCTTATGCTGGAGCCTGAACTATAACTTTCTGCCAACAAAGTTATGTCCTGTTATACATGTAAAATAGGTGAGTATGTATTTTCCCCAATTCTGCGACAATATTTTCCTTTAGATTGTCCTATTTATGAAAAAAACATTTGATAGAAATCAGGTAAGAATTGGCCAAGAAAAAAACTTTGTCTGCAATAACATAATTAATTATGCCTCCACTAGAATATGTGAATGCAACTGTTTATATGGCACATCATCACTTACATTCATTTCTACTTTGATAATAATTATATTTTGCATTTTTTTTTTTATTATGCTTCCTTGTTTTAAATAGTATTCTATTTTACAATCAATTATTGGTTACAATCAATTGATTAGATATTGGCTGTAATTGGAAAGCTGTTGCTATTTATATACTGTTTAACTGTTATATATAACAGTAAGTCACTCTAAGCTGAATTTTATGTATTTTATCGGATATACATGGTAAAGACTGATTTAGACTCTTAGATTGTTTTTTTAAAAGAAATAAAAAATATACATTATATCATATCTTGCTTTCAACCGGCTATTGGTAACATTCAATCGTATTTGGAGTTTTTTATAAAGATGAAATTAAACAAAATGTACGCCGTTAAATATGATATTGTTTTGGACTTCTGCTACATAAACAATAAATCTGACTGCAAAACAACCATGTATCTTAAAGATAAGTGTTTAACATCACATCAGTTCACATACAACTTCTGAGCATAAGCGACAGTAAATTTTGGACATATAGATCTATATTATTTTTGATTTTGATTGTTTTAATTCCTAATGACCACACTTGACTTAAACATTAACATTAGAAAGTTAAGGTTACTCACTGTACCCTAAACAGAATAATTTTGCATTCACAGTCACCTTAACATAAAAAAAAAATCGGGTCAGGATTCTTTGTCGGTAGGGTTTGGTTGTCTTGAAAACCTATTCAAATCATATTGTAGTTTATTTTTCAGAGGGCTACACGTTTGCTAAGGCCAAATAAAAAAATAGGTCTGTTTCAGGTTACCCGACCGGCCCCTTTTTTTCCCGCCGACCCTAACCTATTTTTCCCTGAAAAAAATGTGATTTGGGTACGAAATGCATTTGTTATGAAATGTATGTACGTAAAGTTGACAATATTAGAGTTGGATTTCTGAATGTATTTACCGTACTTCACCTTAGAGTTTGGACACCTTAAAATAAGTAATTTTTCGCTCTACGAATTTATAGAAAATAACCATTTTTACATTTTATTTACATGTATGGTAAACCTGCCTTTTTTCTTCATGTCTGCATTTTACCACTTATTAATTTATCCGTAGTTATCAATGGTTATTACGCCTATAAGTCACTGTAGCTCCTTCATCAAGATGATTAAAATCCCATTCAACACCATTTTATACATGCATTGAAATGAATAAACACCTTTTATCGGCTTCAGATCAAACAGTCACATTGTGTGACGTCACATAACTCAGTTATACCCACGAGGATCTCATGGAGAGCATGGATATTGTTATGCAGGATTAATGTGTCTGGTGTTTTTTTTATTGTAACTTAAGTATTGCATTTATAACTTTAATTCATCACATTTAATAGTTACCTGTATCATTGAATGTGTTGACTTTATTGTTTATATGCCAAGAAATCCTATCCAATTTTCGATTAAGAAGGAAACCCCTGTATGCCAGCATATACCTGGATTTTAGCAGCATATGCATTATGTTCCATTCAGTGGTTTTGTGCTAAGGGTTAAAGGGCTGGCTTGGTTCTCCATGAAATTTTTATCAGTTATCTGCTGTTACAGCTAATTCATTTCATTTAATGGCCATTACGACCAGCATGAAATTCAGGGGAGCAATAATTTTGGTCATTTTTCGTAAAAATCTTTCTATAGTGCATGGTTCTTAGATTTAACGCTTCATCTCATTTTGTTTATTACGACACTTGTCAAAAATAAAAATTCAATAATAGTTTATTATTAAGTATTGACATGATTTTCTTAACTATAAAAGTAGAATTATTTATTAACTAAGCTTAGCATTACATCTTTGATATTGTTTATGAACAATCTCCTTGATAACAATATTTAACTATCTAAACCACACTCTTGTTATTATGTTTAATTATGTTTAAAGATTGAAAACATCAAGTACAAATGTACTAACTACATTTCTTAGTTCCCCGACAGCTAAATATTTTCCTCACGCCGGCCAAATCCTAATAGCCTCTTATAGAACAATACCGTAATCAAGTCGTTTAATTTAAAAACTTGAGTACGGTATTGTTCTATAAGAGGCTCTTAGGATTTGGCCGGCGTGAGGATGTTTTTTTTTTAAACAAATAGAATCACAAACCCCAGTCACTTATCAACTTCCGGCTCAAAATGTTATGACTCATGTATATATAATAAAATGATACCGGGGAGTTGTTTATCTGTGGATGTCGAAAATCTGCTTATAGGGGCTATACTCCGTATGATAAAATAGCTAAAAAAAAAAAAAATTCGAAAACTGACATAAACTTGGCATCGATGTGTACAATGCATTGAAACTTACTAACTGAAGAACCCGGTCTCCGACACAGTCTTTTTTACATTTTGGTACTTTTTTTACAATTATGATAAAGCGTAACACAGTCCATTAGATAATTGTCCTGAGATTCGTTACAGAAGAAAACTTTTTTGGTGCGAATCTGGTGTACAGTCCCTTTAAGGGTTCATTGTACTTTGCGCTCATTATAAATAGATAAATGAAGGGTCTTCACATTGATACAAAAAGCTTAGTTCCTTCATTCACAGCAACATATAGTTGATTAACGCAAGATTAGCAGCATCAGTAGAAGTTATATGATAGTTAGTAGAAGGAATAGTAGTAGCTGTTGTTGTAGAAGTGGCAACAACAACAACAACAATTCAGCAGGAGCGGCAGTAGTTTTAGAGGTATCATCATCATCATCATCATCATCACCATCATCATCATCATCATCATCATCATCATCATCATTGGTGGTGGTGGGGGTGGTGTTTGTGGTGGTGCTGACGGTGGCGTTGTGGCGGTGGTGTTGACATTGGCAATAGCAGAAGCAGTAGTGGTAGTATCAACAACAATAGCTGCAGCATTACCACCTGTATTACTAAGACCTAAGAGCACACGTATTAAATGACCAACATAGTCGGTTCTGTTCGGTGGGGTTAAATACCTATTTACAGTAACGATCGTCAATATTTTACAGAAAAGGAGTCACTCAAGGACAGCGACCATTGTCGTGAGTTTATGTCGGTCAAAATATGTTCTTTCACAGGTCACGGTATGAAGACAATGCCAGATGAACACAAAACTAAGCATTTTTTAAGATTGAAACATTGCATCGGAGATTCAGTTTCGCCAATGTGATATATTTTTTCAAGTTTCGTTTGTATTTCCCATTTTCCATGGTGTATACGTATACTTACAAACTCAATATTTTTTACAGTGAAAAAACAACAACAAAGCTTTAAAAATGAACAATAAGAGTGTGTGTTTTTGTTAAAAAAATGTGAACCCAATAAATCTGACATTTTAAAATCAATATCCATACGCTTAGTTTAGCATACCCTTAAATATAATTCGACCTATGAGACGGCCAGATTCATATATAATGTAATATAGGTTACATTTTCATTCCAAATAAAACGGTTGGTTAAGCATACCATTTTCATTAACATCTGTCATATGTCTAAAACGATAATGTTACACATTAAAACAACATATTTTTGTTTAAGAATAAGTAAATAATAAGTTTTACTAAATTAAGTACTCTGTAATTATGTCTAACACTTGATACTTCTTCATGTCTTTCTGGGCAAAATTTAATACATTCTTCCAAATCTTGACCCAAACTACAGCAACTCCCTAGATATGAAAACATGATTAAACACATGGTCAGATTCTCGGTCAATTAGGGGTTAATGTGTAGCTGAAATTGGCTCTTGTGTAGAAATGAAAAGTGGAAAAATTGGCTGGTATTTCTTGGCATAATTGATGTTTCAATGAGTATTACTGTACGATTATTGCTTCATAAAGTCTATATTAAAAGTGTGATACAAGTTTCAAAGTTAATTGGCGGATCGTTTTACAAACATGTTATGTCTGTGTTTTCTTAATCTCTGCATTGCCCTTGTTGTTTCTTTAATCCTCCATTAAATATAGCACACATCCTTTTCACCAGGCAATAAATCTTTAAGGATGGGTAGTAACCAACTAACTTATCACAGTGATGTATACGGTTAGGTAATCTAGCTAGGCATTGTAACGATAAAGATCAATAATTTTTGTCTGTGAGACTTAGTAACTGTAAAAGTTCAGTCGATGTCCTTTGGGTGTCCGAAAATTAGGTACCTAAAATAAATTATTTTTGAAAATAATAATGGATGTCCGAATTTATAGAATGTCCGAACTCTTAAGGTGAATTACGTTTGTGCTTGTGTGGCAGGTATGTTTCAATTCTTGAACTATATTTTCTTGTCAGATACAAATGTGTCAGATACTGACTTTCGGATTGATATGTCAGACTTAAGTGTGCAATTTTGGCAATAAAACCTGCATGCTACTTGTTCTTCAAACCTGAACCCCAAGGTCCTCTTGACAGCATTGAGGTTTCCTTGGCTGATGGCTTATATGGTAAATTTGCTGTCCCACTCTTCATGTAATTATGTTTCAGGGAGGTTAGTATTCTACAGAGGGTGATTGAAAGCAAACGGGTGCATAAAGAAAAGTAAAACCGTTCATCATCATCATCGGTGGTGGTGGGGGTGGTGGTTGTGGTGGTGCTGACGGTGGCGTTGTGGCGGTGGTGTTGACATTGGCAATAGCAGAAGCAGTAGTGGTAGTATCAACAACAATAGCTGCAGCATTACCACCTGTATTACTAAGACCTAAGAGCACACGTATTAAATGACCAACATAGTCGGTTCTGTTCGGTGGGGTTAAATACCTATTTACAGTAACGATCGTCAATATTTTACAGAAAAGGAGTCACTCAAGGACAGCGACCATTGTCGTGAGTTTATGTCGGTCAAAATATGTTCTTTCACAGGTCACGGTATGAAGACAATGCCAGATGAACACAAAACTAAGCATTTTTTTATATTGAAACATTGCATCGGAGATTCAGTTTCGCCAATGTGATATATTTTTTCAAGTTTCGTTTGTATTTCCCATTTGTCTGTGAGACTTAGTAACTGTAAAAGTTCAGTCGATGTCCTTTGGGTGTCCGAAAATTAGGTACCTAAAATAAATTATTTTTGAAAATAATAATGGATGTCCGAATTTATAGAATGTCCGAACTCTTAAGGTGAATTACGTTTGTGCTTGTGTGGCAGGTATGTTTCAATTCTTGAACTATATTTTCTTGTCAGATACAAATGTGTCATATACTGACTTTCGGATTGATATGTCAGACTTAAGTGTGCAATTTTGGCAATAAAACCTGCATGCTACTTGTTCTTCAAACCTGAACCCCCAGGTCCTCTTGACAGCATTGAGGTTTCCTTGGCTGATGGCTTATATGGTAAATTTGCTGTCCCACTCTTCATGTAATTATGTTTCAGGGAGGTTAGTATTCTACAGAGGGTGATTGAAAACAAACGGGTGCATAAAGAAAAGTAAAACCGTTCCTGGAAAGTCTTAAATAATAGCAGAGTGGTGTACCATAACTTAGTTGAAATCCAACCATCATTGTCAAAAGTATTTAACCAGACAAATAAAGAATGTTTCCTTTGAAGCATGTAACATGTTTAAAAACTACTGATAAACCTGAAAATTGATGACTTTTATTTTTGTTACTTTCTGAGTCAACAGTTACTGAAATCAATATATAAAAAAAAGAAAAAAAAATATTCCGACCTACCTACCCTATTTTTTTTAGCAGTGTTACCTGAAACACACCTATTTTTTATTTGGCCTAACAGAAGTCGTACCAACACAAACTCACACCAATACGAGTCGTGCAATGTACGGACAGGTCGCCCCACTTATGTATTATATAGGCTGTATGGGTAGATTCATATAAGTAGCTTGTCATATAGACTTTATATTAATTTACCATCATAAATTCTTAATCAATAAAATACCTTTAAAAAAGATATCCAATAAATATTGTAAAAAATTTGACAGAAATAATATGTACTACCGTATATAATCCATACGCGGGGCGACTTCTCTATATATATGGTGAGACTTCATAGTAGTACTAGTTTGTGTTGGTACGACGGCTCTTGTAATCACGTGTTTGATGAAGTTCATGCATGGTTGTTAGCTACAAGCATGATTGTATGCTGGTCTAAAAAAATAGACGTGTTATACAGGATTCTTCCAATACCTAACGTCTAAACGGGTTTGTGCAAAAACAGGGTTTTTTTGAAACGTATTGAAATTTTATTTCGAAAGAATTTTGTTTGAAATAGGTTATAAAGGTTTATATTCATATTTTACCATGTAAGTACAAATATATTTTGCACAAAAAAGCATTAAATTGCAATAAAACGAAACTTGACTAACACAGACTACAATTATGCAAAGCTTAACAACAATGCATTGTTAAATTAAACCACAAAGGTTACACTTGAATTATTTTTAGACAATACCTTTCTCTTATTACACTTAATGCACCAGTCAATTGTAACCTCGGCCCCCAAGGTACGGGGGTATACCGGGGATAGCCGGGGAAAAGGGCTGTGTTTTTATTTTCCAGGTGCCCCCGAAGGGCCGGGTGATCGCGATGGTTTAGTCATAACGTCAAATTTAGTGGATAGTGGGCCTTATATAGAGTCTCTGGGGTGCGGGGGCATTTGGCCGGCGTTTAACAATCAGTTCGTCCCCGCAAGGCGGGGATTTTACCCGGGGTTTGCTGGAATGAAAGTCAAAGTCCTGGCTATTCCCTTGGACCTGGGGGGGGGGGGGCGTGGTTACAATTGGCTGGTGCATAAGTGTTTCATGAAACCAGTCATCGATATTAGACTTTTGGATGAACAAGCCTGAATTCTTAAACTTTTGCTTGGCATCATTTTTTTTAACAAGCCCTGCTATATAAAATTCAGAATGTTAACAAGCCCGGAAGACATTTTTTCCAATGCAGGGGTTGCTAATTCATATTGATCTGTCAACAAAGCATCACCAATTTGAACTACCTAGCAGGTGCCCTTTATCTTTCCGCTCAATAAACTTAGCGCTGGGCTCTGTCATTCATGGCTAGGAAAACAACAGGTGGGACATGGACGCTTAGAGTCGCCAAATAAAAACCGTCTCTGAAGACTGAAGCTAACATTCATCAACGTACAATTATTTGGACTAAGATGTATGCTAAGCATAATGCTTTAATGCACTGCTTTTGTAGATACATAAGCTTTAATAAATTAAATCATTCAAAAATAACAACTGGCGAATAGCTGGTGTTTAAACATAACAGCTGAGCAACTTAAATCTTGTTTTGTTCATTTTTACAAGGATACACTGAATGTCTCCGAAAACTCGTCGTGTTGACATATAATAATTCTTTAAATTAGCATAAAAAATGAAATAAATTTCTATTTCAAAGAAAAGTATATAGTTTCTTATATAAACAGCTATTGGGCACATCATAATTGTAGAAACCATCACTGTATCTCTATTTTAATGAAATTTTCCGTTTCCGGGTCAGACATCGCGAAGACATATGACACTCTTAAAAATTAATCGAAGTAAACAATGACCCTACTGACCTCCAACTGAGGACAGTCCATTTTTATGATTTTATTTTTCGTTTCAAGTCATAAAACGAACTTTGAGACTACCTTAAAAAAATGCCAAATGAGACCGTCCACAGACGGCGGTAATGGTCTCAATCGCACGCACGCACGAACGCACGCACGTACACACACACACACACAGACAACCAGACAGGCATACATACAGACTCACACACACACACACAGACAGACAGACATACTTACATACAGACTCACACACACACACACACACACACACACACACAGACAGACAGGCATACATACAGACTCACACACACACACACAGACAGACAGACATACAGACAGACATATTTATTTTGGGAATGAGAACATAACATGGCCAATCAAAACAGCATGTACAATAAATATAAAAAATATCACATCCATGCAAATACGACTGATCAATGCCCTGCACATCAGCACCGAGGATAACTCAAAATAGGGTCACAGAGAACCCGTATTTCCATTGAGGACCTTAAAATACCAATGCGGATTTATTGCGCACTTTTTGAAAAGAATAAACAAACCTACAAAACTTCAATTAGTCGGAATTTAATTTATGCACTATTTTGATTTGCAAACCGACCTGATTAAACTTCTATGAAGTTACTTTATAATTTAATAATGATATTACTTTGGTAGCTGATTATTGCAACACAACCAAGCCATATCTTTAATCTGCATTGTCTTTCTGTAAAAACATTATATCGAAACATGACAGATACTTTCGTTTTGAGCAGATGTTGCCTTAAATAACGAACTATTAAATCGGAAAGATTGTAAGTGACATTAAGTCAAAAAGCTGATAAACCCTTTGGACTTTCAACCTTATACATTGTAAATATACTGTATTCAAACTGTTTAAGCGAAGATAAAATGCCCGTATGGAACTTCTTGTAATGGTCACCAAATTGTAATTACCTCCCTTGTTGAAGACTGTCGTCTGTAGCGCATCATGAAAACCTTGTCTGGTGGCAATATTTAAAACGCGAGTTAATTATTTCTCGCTTTAAATGTCACCAGAAAACAGTTTTCACCCACCTTTTAAGAAATAATGCTTCACTCTTCTTAGAACTATTTAAAGACCGATCAGACCATTTACATACTCTGAATCACTGCGCGAATATCCATGACAACCACGAATTATTGCATATCCGTACGAAATTATTTTCACTAAACACAAAAGAGTTCCGGCAAAAAATACATTTTTACTTAATTTAGTTAGATGAGGTGGGAGAAAAAGCATCTACCATCGGTAAACCTCGTTTCCGCAAAACACCCTACGCTCGGGTCGGAATGAACCTATTTTACACTCTCGGCCATGGAAGATACTTATATTCTAGATACCTACCTACACAAAGCAATGTATATGCTTCGGATTGAGAACTTTATGCACAAGAAGAAGACAAATTTCAAGATAAAAACAAATGCAAGATATCGCCAGTATTATACACTTGTTATACTAACTCATAATAATATTTCCTATTTCAAGAGTAAAGGAAAGTATACGCATATCATATACAGTTACATTAACGATCAATACATTGGGAGTGCTACAAATGGTATAATCAAAGGTAGGTCTCTTAACAAATAAATATTAAATGCAAACCTTGAGCAGCATTACGGGAGTATGTCAGTATTTCGAATCACCTTTAAGTTAATTGTTTTTACTATCATTCAGTTATGAGAAACATACTTTGTATAGAAAACAGCGTAATTACGCGACGGTTACTAAGTGCAGATTATCGGAGGTCATGGCAAATATTAACGTGTAAATGTTTAGCCACGCCTTCTCTAGACGCTCATTGGTCAGTCGGTTATCAACCCACGAGTTTGACTGACAGACCGTGTCATGTTAATTGCATTGAAAGATAAATGGCTTTGTTTGTTTTTTAAGATACATTTATTACACAAAAAACAGACACAATGAAGAAGTATTGTTTACATCTCAATGCAAACATTTATTAGTTCCATCTTGTTCCATCTTGCACTTAGAATTGTCCGAAATCAAAGAAAGCCAATGCCGTTTCGAAGACTGTATTCAACCTATCCTGCATTGATTCACTGACAGCTTATTTCAGTGAACTTCCCAAAGCACCTACAGCCGCTCCACCAACAAATAAGGCAGCCTTTGTCCCGAGAGCTAAACCCGCCACTCCTGCGCTCTGCGCAAGCGCAAAGAAACTTCCGGATACCACGGCTGGTCCCTATAATTTTGTAATGCAGGTTAAAATTCACAAAGGCCACAACAAATATATCATTTGTTCGTCGGATTTGCCGCACCTAAAATTCGAAAAACGAAAAAAAAATAAAAAAAAACTTTTTTTTGCGCCCGCACTTACTATTTGGCCGCGCATATTATTTATTTTTTTTACTTCTGAATTTTCTCTATTTTCTGAAGTTTTTTACTTAAAATTTGAACCTGCAACGTCGACTTCGTCTTTTTTTGAAGGTATTTCCATGCTTTACATTCTCCGCGAGCAAACTTTCCTCGTGTCAGGACAAAATCAGGTCCGGGTAACCGCAAAACAGCCGATATTTGTTGACAGTCTTTTTTGTCGGGAATATTTTGCAGGACGCACCGTTGTTATCTATTTCCGGTTTTAATTTGCAGGATACTTTCAGTTTTCGTTAATGTAAAATACACACTTTTAATTGAAAATCAGTGTCATAGTCAATGGATTATAGTCTTCAGTAAACAAAAACAGTTTCACAGCGTCGAAGGCAATAATTATTTATGTGTGTTTTAAGAAATTCATTGTTTTGTACTCAAAATTTAGTGTTAAATAATAACTAAATCAGATTTTGAGTGCAAAACTTATATTAAAATACACGGACACTCGACTTACAACAAATGAACATGTTTTCGTGAGTTATTTTTTAAATTCTAAAATGCATTTCTCAGTTTTATACTCGTAATTGATAAAAATAGAAGGACTTGTAAATGTTTCAGAAACAGTCTGTATTTATGCACCATTCAATTGTAACCATGCCCCCCCCCCTCCACCCCCTGGACCGGGGTTATACCTGAGATAGTCCAAATAATTGTACGTTGACGGATTTTTTTTAGATATTTGATATGGCAAATCCTTCACGTACAAATTGTTTAGTATCAAAAGTGGGTAGTTGTTCCGATCAGGATTCCGGGTTAAAGCATATAGCGTCTATAAAATATCATAAAAACAAGAAATATTACCAGAAAATGTTATTTTATATTAGTTCCGTACACAAAAAATAAATATCCAACTAATAATTATGAGTTTGACGGCTTTTCTTCATTTCATTCTGTCAAAACATAACGATATATACATGAAGGGCACCTGCAAGGCTTTAGGGCACAGTTTTAAATCGCTCGGAACATTTCGGCCATGGCCGAGTTGTTACGATTGTATAACGAGGTCTATCTCGAAGCTTTCTCGGAGGAGGCCGAGCTATTACGATTGTATCGAGTTGTTCCCCTTCGCATAATTGTTGTCTGTGTCAGTCAACTTTCGTTTTATTGGAAAGGTAAACAACTTGTTTTAATGCATTAAATGCTTGTTTAGTGCAAAATAACATTTCACTTACATGGTGAAATATGAGTATAACTCTTTATGATCAATTTCAACCATAAAATACTTCACTTAAAACAATTTCAATATTTTTAAAACACCCCCGTTTTTTGCACATTCCCGTTTAGACGTTAGGGATTGGAAGAATCCCGTTAAACACGTCTATTATTTTAGACTATACCTGAGATAGCCGGTGAAATGGGCCGTGTGCCCCGCAGTGCCATTGGTTTTACCCGGGGTTGGCTGGACCAAAAGTCAAAGTCCCCACTATTCCCCGGACCATGGGGGTCGTGGTTACAATTGACTAGTGCATTACACATACATATAAAAATAACATCAGTAAAATCAGAAAATAAAACCTTTTATAAGTAAAATGACTGTTTTAATTTTCTCAATTCTTTGTTCTTATCCATTTGTTTTCTTTGATCGATTTGTAGTAAAGTGGCCTGTTATTAAAGTGGCCTGTTTCTTACGGGCATTAAAGCTATGGAGAGTGTCATGATTTTTTTTTTCAAGGCACAGACCTATAAACCATTGGTTCGTGGTAAAGGCGAGGTCTTGAAAGGGAAACATCTTTATTCAACCACCTGCTCTAATATAATGACCGGTGCCGCATTTGCAGATTTGTTTAATACTGCTTCAATTGTGTTGTCCCGCAATTTAATCGGCAGTGTCTTAAGTAATAGTAAAGCACTGGATCTTATTGCCATTTGTTATAAATTGAGACAGATTTTCATGTGATACAATCAAAACCGTTTCATTTATATTTAAACTTCATTTATATTTAAACTAAGAACCTATGTTTGCAATTAAAAAGCATTTCTTGACAAATTTAGTAAGAAATAAACTTTTTAATTTATATTTTATTTTTCGCCTTGCGCTCGCCTTTGAATTGCCTTAAATTTAAAAAAAAGTATTTTTTTTTTCGCTCGCTCGCTCCTACTTTTTTTGGGCAAAATCCGTAGAACAAATGATCAATTTGTTGTGGCTAAAACTATTAATTGAAATAATTTGAATCAATTATCAGAGTTAGCTTATATTTGACCTACTGACCTCTTTTTGACCCGAAATAAGATTTTTTTTTAACTTAATTGTATGGCTGTATCGAGATTTTTCCGTGGGGTGATGTTGCTTTATTCTTGTTTAGATCTCTGAGATCTCACAGAACAGGTGTGTTGTCCACACTGCTTGTCCCTTTAGTTTGTTTTGGAATACAGTTTTAACAAGACTAAGATTAATAAACACACACATTGAAAAAAACATAGCAAGGTACCAAATGTATGCAAATTTACAAACCTGAATACCAGCTGCGATAGACCCAGCAACGACGCCGGCTGACCCAAACCCGAGGGCGCCTAAAGCAACAGGGGCACCAACCATTGCTGCAACACCTGCGGTCACGCCAACTGCTGCACTCCAAAATTCTAAATGGCAATGATATTCAATGCAATAAGTTTTCATTTAGTGCTTAGGTTGCTTTAAAAGATTAAAGTTGCATCATAGTTCAAAATTACGTATGACATATCCCGTATTTTTTGAACGAGCTAATAATTGTTTTATGCATCAAATCTTTGGATAATGGTTGGTGCTTGTGATAAGATATGTTAACAGTCCATTCTCCTGTGTCCACGATGTGTACATGGAACCTATTTTTCAATAGATTTTTCACTTAAGCTGATTTCTCCCCATATTGACCTTAAATGAGTCAAATTTATCGGAACTACCAAATCAACAATGTATTGAGACTTTGAAGTGATTGCAGCTATTTTAAACTAGAACTCAGCGCGAATCGGATGTGTCGCCTGACGAATTATTTACTGTCGACAAGCTGTTAGATTGGCATTTTATTCATTTATAGACAATGATGTTGCCATTTAACTTTCAAGTGTAGGTGGCATTTGAACTGAAGGTAACAACGTTAAGCTGGACAAAAATTAACAACGAAAATTAACAAAGGGCAATTACTCTAAAAATATGGAGGCAAGAGTTACGGTTCTTGTGCACTGTGCTTGCCCTCAATGAGATCTATCTACCTATTAAGGTTCAGGTTGATACCTCTTATAGTTTATGATATATGCCCCTAACAAAATTTAAGCTTGCAAATTAACAAAGGGCAATAACTCTAGATATATAGATGCAAGAGTTACGGTTCTTGTGACCTGCTCTTGCCCTCAATGAGATCTATCGAGCTATGAAGTTTCAAGTTGATACCTCTTATATTCTTCAAGATATGCCCCGCACAAAACTTTAAACATGAAAATTAACAAAGGGCAATTACTCTGAAAATATGGAAGCAAGAGTAACAGTTATTGTGCACTGTACTTGCCCTCAATGAGATCTATCTACATATGATCAAGTTCATACGACTTATAGTTTACGAGATATGCCCCGGACAAGTGAAAACGGGACGCGGGTGCCAACAAATGGCAATAACTCTTAAAATATCGAAGCAAGAGTAATGCTTGTTATGCACTGCATTTGCCCTCAATGAGATCTATCCAGCTATGATGTTTCAAGTTGATACCTCTTATTATCTATAAGATATGCCCCGGGTAAAACTTGAAGCATGCAAGTTAATTAAGGGCAATTACTCTACAACTTAGAAAGCAGGTGTTACTGTTATTGTGCACTGCACTTGCCCTCTATGAGATCTATCTACATATGAAGTTTCAAGTTGATAACTCTTATATTCTACAAGATATGCCCCGGACAAAACTTTAAGCATGAACATTAACAAAGGGCAATAACTCTGAAAATATGGAAGCAAGAGCTACAGTTCGTGTGCACTGCACTTGCTCTCAATGAGATATATCTACATATGAAATGTCAAGTTGATACCACTAATAGTTTACGAGATATGCCCTGGACAAGTGAAAACGGGGCGCGACCGCCGCCGCCGCCACCGCCGACAAAAGTAACCCCTATATGTCGCCTAGTCAGGCGACACAAAAATGCATTTTCATAACTAGGAAAAACATTTCTGTAAATGTTTGAATAACTTTCTTATTTGAATAGATATCATCAAGAATACATTGTTGATAAGGTTGTCTGGTGCATTTTGACACAAAGACAAAGTAATAATGTCGACAGACCTTTCCGATAAAAGGTGAATGCTTTTTGATCCCAAATCTTATGTAATCTTCGT
Organism: Mya arenaria; assembly: GCF_026914265.1. Lineage (NCBI taxonomy): Eukaryota > Metazoa > Mollusca > Bivalvia > Myida > Myidae > Mya > Mya arenaria. The sequence continues at coordinate 69,521,176 of NC_069131.1, read as the reverse complement.
TTGTAAAGTTTGTGTAACTCCCTAAAACATTTCACCAAGAATCTTACTTTTACTCCTAAAAAGATTGTTCCTCAAAAATAAATAAAACATCAACTTTTGAAACGTTCTGATTTTTGACTTTCCCCACCCACTTTTGCAATGTGGCCGACTCTTAAACAAGGAGTCACATTATCGTATCCATACCTTATACGTTGTACTCGAATGAGTAATTACGTGAATGCTTTCGAAATAATGGGGCCAGACCCTAAAATCACAAAACTCTTTTTAATAAGTCATTTCTCAATCTCGATTACATCTTATCTTTTCCTCATATAACATGGTCGGTTTCAAAACTACTACTATCATAAAATATTTAAAATTTGTTTTATAAAATCTGTTTAATCACATCAATTAAGACATTATTTCAATCAACAAAAATAATCGATTTAATTCTTACCTGGCATTCTTGAAAATATTATCCGACGTGTTTGATGAAATTACAGTTATGCACGGTTTAACGTTACGGAGACTTCGTACCACTTTAATATCGTACCAGGAGACTTCGTACCATTCGGCTGGAGAGATCGTACCGTATATATATATTGTATAGTTATATAAGTATTTGATAATTTTTGTGTTTAGTAATGTATAGATAATTGAGAGAATATATATATATACGAAATATAGTATGCTGGTTCAAGTTCTGAACAATGTTTGTATTTTGGTAATTGTTTTAATGGTTCATTTAGCAAAAACAAAATAAACTTTAAATGTAAATCTCTTGTTTGAAATAAATTTAAAGAAAACATATAAAACCATCGTTTCCATTTTACCAGTTAATGTCGATCCACTCCTTTGTTCGAAGCGGGGAGAACGTCAAGCAGGTCCCCTCCTGTTTGTCCTCATGACACGGAGGACAAAACAGGACTACGTAGCTGTCTTACGTGCGGTGAAGGAACGGCTTGGTGATCCAATTGTTGAGTGGTTCATGCTAGATTTTGAAGCTGCCGCATGGCAAGCAGTCCGGGAAGTATTTCCCAACACCGTTGTGAAGGGCTGCAGCTTCCATTGGTCTCAGCGGGTATACCGGAAGGTGTCACGTCTGGGACTGGCACCAGCCTATACTCAGAAAGGAGGAGTATATCACTTTGTCAGGAAGCTGCTGGCTCTTCCCTACCTACCCGCCGAGCATGTGAGGCCTGCCTTCCTTACACTAAGGGAGCAGGCTGTGGAGTCGGAGAGTGAGCGTATATTGGACCTGGTAGACTACATCGGCCTGCACAGGAAGAAATACAGGTCAACTCACGAGAAACTACATCAAGCCTGGGAGAAGTATGAAGAGGACAACATGACGACGAACCAACTCCTAAGGACAGCCAGCCACATCATCGGACTAGGACCCATAGCAACATCAGCGGAGAATTACAGCGAGGACGAATAACATGTGAATGAAACCATAAGTGACTGTGCTACTGAGTATCGTGTTTTAATGTGCTAAATCAATGTAGTGATATTCGTTGTTTAATGATTTAAAATCCATTAGTTTATGTTCTTATTTCTATTCGTTTTTTGTAATGTGCTGTATGTGATGTTTGTTTGTATTCATGATCATTTGCCGTTTTAACTTATTGTGTGCTTATGTAAATAAGATAATAAATCTTCCATCTACCTATGTATCTGTGTATCTAAGTTTTGTATTTGCATTTCATTATTGTATATGTAATGTGCTGTTTTAATGTTTGGTTTGTATGATTATTTGTGCTATAATTTGAAAAATTTCCATGAACTTGAATAAATCTACATAATCGTATAACACTTGTTATACCTGTTTTTCACACCATTCTTAACCTCAAGTATCCCAATTGTCTCCTTTCACGACCATGTTAGCACCTAATTAGCACCTACTAATCGCCTTAGAAAACCCTTATATAGTGCATTTGTGGTACGATGTCTCCAAGAGTGGTACGATATAGTAGTGGTACGATATTGAAGTGGTACGAAGTCTCCGACATCCTTCAGGCCATACTGAATAATTTATTTGATTAAATTAAGCAGCCGTTACGTAATAGAATTCACGAAGCGAAACGAAAGCCTGTACATTGTATAACATTGTTTATAACTGTTGACAAGAGTTGTTAGATTAGAACTGGTTTGCACATGTCGACAACTTTAAATGAAATATACATGTAAGGTGTGAAACGCACAATACTTTTGAATCGCTTTTGTTTCTAAAATGTAGGTGGATTTATTTTCACAAAATAGAGTGGTTTAAATATATACATGTGTATCGTTTGTATTGAATCGCTTTGCAGTAAGACTTTTTCAAAATGTAGGTTATATACCTGTGTTTCTTACGTATTAAATCGCTTTGCAGTAAGACTTCTTCAAAACGTGAGTCGATTCATTTTCAAAAAAGCGAGTGGTGCAAATGTATACAGATGTTTTGTACGTTTTGAATCGTGTTGCAGATAAACTATCTTCAAAATGTAGGTCGACACGTTTTCAGATTAAACAAAGTTTTGCGCTTTGTAAAACAAAAATCAATAAACGGTATTACTGAATCAATTTCTTGTTTTTACTTCCATGAGTAAAATTGAAATCATGGAAAAGAAAAAGACTATCAAGTTTGGTTTTCTTAATTGTTTCATTTACCTCTTTCATTTTTTATTACCAAAAATGAATCAAAGCACTGAAAGTGCTGAGGAACGGTGCCTCTGGTGTATGTGCAGAAAAAAATATACAGGGAGAGCTGCCTGGTTTTAAAATCGTGTCGTTGTTATCAATTATTGACAGTTTGGTTATTTCAAGAGCCAACTTTCGTCATGCATGACTATTTTTTATGAATGCATGTTAAGCAAGCGATCACTTCGTACGAAGTTGCATACGAAGATTTCTGCGACCGTATTATTAACGCTTTCGTACGTAATTACTCTTCAAAATGGGGAAGGATCGGACGAAAATGTAAACAAACCGTAGATTTGAGTATACTAAAAAAACATTCGCAAATAGTGATTTGACTTGCTTCGCTTTTCGAATAATCAAAATAGACATTTACTATTTATTTTAATAAATATAGAGGGTGGTAACGTTTTGTCGACTACGGTTGCTACGGCATGGTTTGACCCGTTTAAACAGCTGTTTCCTGTGTCACATTGCAATGTTTTCAGGTTATGACACATTTCGGTACCAACTATATTCATTTCTTATCGCTTGTATTGTGTATAATAATTGTTATGGAGTTAACATGTTAAACAATCACATCCCAAAAGGTAAATGTACAATTACGTTCGTTAATGCTTTGTTCTATTCGATTGAAAACCCCGGAAGTACAAATTTAAGAGTTTAGTTAGCGAATATTAATTGAACTGTTTCCTTAAGGTATGTAAGTTTACACACACAAACATGTTTTAATATACAATTATATATACTAACCAGTATACAAATGACATTTGTCATTACAAATAGGTAGACCTATTGTCAATTACAGTATCCTCTTTGTTTGTTATTGATATGATTTATTAAGTTTTTCATTGCAGGCAATCTTTTGAAAGAAAAGCTCAGTCATCTGAGCTGCAGTGTTGCAGCACTGAAAAGCATTGGGTATGACTGTATATCTCAGCGTATGATTAAACCAACTATTGCAAAAACTATGCAAACAGTAATCGGGGAGTTGGATTATTATTATATTTTTTAGTGTTATTAGACCCAGTCTTTCAAAAACAGATGCAATTGCTATAACATAGTATGAAATAAGAAAATACTTGCTTCTGCTTCTTGCAAACTACCGATTTTTTACCAATATATGTAATCTTAATACAAAATATCACTGTCAAGGCAGGCATTTCATTTGAATTTGAGAAATGGCTTTTACAAAACAAATTTGTACTGTAGTGTTTTTTTTATCTCTTAAGATAAATGTGTACTTTTACAAGAAATATTATCAAGAATTGTATTTGAAAAAAATGTGAGACCATTTCTTTTTTTATTTTACTAACAACTTTCACGTTTTATGGATAATAGTAAAGATTATGTATCTTCTATTTTACAGGTGCCCATCATAGAGTGTTTCTCTTTGCCTGCAATCAGGATACATCAACTGACCTTTGAACTGTGTTTTCCAACTTGGGATTCAAACACATGCCCTCTTGGGTAGGAGAAAGTCAGACAAACACCTGTGGCTATATCACTATACTTCTTCAAGTCTTGCTCTATGAGTGATCATGATGTGAAATAAAACAAAATGCAGTCATTTTTTTGTTATATTAAATAAGTTATGAACAAATAAAATATTTCAAACATTTTATTAATTTGTTATTTTGAAAAACAGTATGAATAAACATACATGTATACCAATAGACAAACAAATAATTGGCAAAGAATGGGCACAAAAATATAGTGAGAATATTGAAGTTGGAGCTTTATTGTTAATATTGATTTTAATGTGACAGAAAATGCTCCAATTTGCCAAAAAGCATTGAATATCAAATGACAATGCTTAGATTTACAAAATTCTGAGTATAGTATGAGTATAGATCTGTGAGTTGCTGTTTGGTATTTGTTCATAAAAGTCATGATATATAAATCAAAGTTTAAAAAAATATGTTGCAAACATAAAACAGTGGAGGATCTGATGTTATGTTGAAATGATATACTTGTATAAGCTATTTAAACTGTATATGAGCAGATTCTTATGGAAATATGAGCTTTAAGTATTACTTTATTCCAAAATGGTGACCTAGAAGGTTTAGTTCCTTGTATTGGTCAATGTTATATTGTTCACTTAACAGCTTGAGGTAAATGCAAGATATAATACAGTCAAGTTCAGAAACTACTCAACAGTTATGATAATAAACCCTTACTCTCAATATGGTGTACATTTGTGGGAAATTATATCAAATCCTTCAAAAGGTTAAAAAGACATGGAGCAGACACAATTTGTTACAGACAGACAGACAGACAAATGGAGCTAAAAGAATTAGTCTATTTCAGGAGGAGACATACTTAGCCAAATGGTTCTTGAGAAAAAGTCATTAAAAATAATTTATAACAAGTACAATAAACAGGCAGTCATAAAAGTTAACATGAACACTAACTTAGGCTTAGATGAGCTGGATGAAAAATGTCTTAAACAAAATAATTGAGAAGTTGCCCAAAATGTTACAGCTACATGTAAGAAATGAGCCAAGTATCAACAAGAGATGTTTGTCAAACATTATGCCCCCACCTGAGCGCCATGTTGTCAGGATTATATGAACAATTGAATGAAATAAGCATGGACCGAAATGACAGCTGATTAGTCACTGACATTGGATGCCGTTGAGGCAGTTTTAAGATTATGACCATTCAAAGTGTGAGGATAGGGTGTGTTAGAAGAAAGAAGAAGAAAGAAGAAAGAAGAAAGTTTATTCAAAGAAATATATCACACAATACATATTTGAAATAGGCCAACATGACCCGTGATCAAATCAATGTAATACAATGACTTATATATACATGTATGGCGGAACAGATTGATTGACTCTATTTATATATTCACAGATTTAACAACTATATTCATATAATTTAATATAATTGTCTTTATCGGTTATGAGTTATAACTTAAATACATATCTATCAACCGTATGACTTATGCACAACACTACAATGATACCATGAATTTTGATAAGCAATTCTCGTTACTACTGTACTCATTATCTACAAATAACTTCAATAATGTTTTGCTAGTTTGGACTAAGTTTTTAACAGAAAGATAGGCTATGGAATACAAAAATCAGGCTTGTACGTACAAATATGTATGGTTGTCATCGATACCGGTTAATGTGTGTCAACAAATTTCGAATAATTTATTAATCTGTTGTATTTCATATATACATTCTACGTCTAGCATAAAGAGTACCGTTATTCAAATACAATGTAACCGTACACTAAGTCGTGTTTACACTCATTCTTAATTTTCTTAATTCAAAAGCATGATATATGTATGCTGATAAGTTTCTTACAGTATTAACGTTTTCGGACTGCAAAAGTTGTATAGTCTTATACATACTAGGCCTAAGTCTATAATATCGTTTTATATATTTATCTCTAATAGTATTATAAAGATTACATTCCATCAAAAAATGGTATTCATCTTCAAGTAAACGATGAGAACTAAGTCTTAACCGTGACATAGCAATTCTATATTTTTCTACATTAACAATATTCAAGTATGCTTGGTATTCAAAATTACCGAGAGATATATAAAACGTTGCTCTAGATGATTCATTTATCCGACTATTAAGATTTTGAATAAAGTTATCTTTGACTCTTTGCTTAAACAAACTGATAAATACATTTATATCACCAACACCTTGTGTTAACCATACCTCATTGAACCCAAAATTACACAGCATGTCTCTGACACTAGCGGCCCAGTTCTTTTTTCTTGGTCTAATATCAATGTCTCTTAACATCATTTTATACACATTGTTAATAAATTTTCTATCCGAGCACTCTATCACTTTAAACCAGTATTTAAGAATAGATACATAACGTAGATGAACAAAGTCTAAGCGTCCCAGCTCGTTATATACAAAATCGTTTTGCGTTGATGTCTTAACTTTCAGTATTGATTTGCAAAATAAAGTATGTATGCGTTCTACACACAATGCATCTGTAAATCCCCAAACCTCACATCCATAAAATAAGATAGGCTTCACCAGCTTATCAAAAAGATCTAAGATATGTTCTACGGAAATATTAGTGAAATGAAATAAGTATCTCTTCAACTTGAAAATAGCTTTTAGCGCTTGGCCAGCTAATGTCTTGCATGTATTTTGAAACGAACCACCAGGCGTCAAAACAATACCCAGATAACAATATTTGTTAACAATCTCAATATTCCCACCCTCATAACGGAAGTTCAAATCATTAGGCAGTCTACCGCCTTTTCTAAACACAACTATCTTTGTTTTATCTCTATTAACAATTAATTTCCAGCGTTTACAGTATTGCTCCAGAATATCTAAATTTGATTGCATATCTGCTGGTGTTGTTGCAAAAATAACAATATCGTCTGCGTACATCAACAGGAATATTTTTAGTGTATTTACATCAATGCCATTTGCACCTTTTGTCATAAGCTCTTCCTCTAAATCGTTTAGATACATTGCAAATAAAAATGGACTCAAACTTTCACCTTGCCTGACACCGAGTAAACATTCAAAGGCATCACCTGTTTTACCCAGTAACTTAACACGTGAGCAAACAGTATTATACATTGACTTTATAATATTAAATAATTTACCTCTTATACCTAGTCTATATATCTTTTGCCAAATATTTGGCCTAACAATATAATCGAATGCCTTGGAATAATCCACAAATGTTATGACCATGACCTTTGACCTCAAAATCCATACGAATCATCAGCTGGTCTACAAAAATCTAAATGCCAAGTTTGAGGGACATGGGTTCAAGCATTGACATGTTATCACACAGACAAGCTTTTTTCAATCAATGTCACTGTGAACTTGACGTTTGACCCGATGACCCCTAAAATGAAAGGGACTCATCTACAGGCCAGACACAACTTCAAGTCAGGTTTGAGGGCCATGGGTACAGGCATTGTCAATTTATCACTCGAAACATTTTCACATTCAAGGTCACTGTGAACTTGACCTTTGACCCAATGACTCCTAAAATCAATAAGCGTCATCTCCTTGTCAGGACCAACATCCATGTCAAGTTTGATGATCATAGGTTCAGGCATTGTTGAGATATCCCTGAGAGAGGATTTGTTATCTTTTTTGCATTAAAGGTTATTGTGACCTTGACCTTGGCTTGATGACCCTCAAAGTCAAGAGGGGTCATCTACTGGTCAGGCCCAACCTTTATGTCAAGTTTGATGACCATTCAGACTGAATGGCATGATTGGTCCAGGAATTGTCGAGTTTGCTTTCAAGATCACTTTGACCTTGACCCCTAAAATCAATAGAGGTCAACTACTGGTAAGGCCCAACCTCCGAGCCAAGTTTGAGGGCCATGGGGACAGGCATTGTTGATTTATCACTTGGACAACCTTTTACCATTCAAGGTCACTGTGACCTTGATCTTTGGCTCGATGATCCCCAAAACCAATAGGGGTCATCTACTGGTGAGGCCCAACTTCCATATCAAGTTTGATGACGAAAGGTCTAGGCATTGTTGAGTTATCACTCAGACAAGCTTTAAAATTAATATACCATTCAAGGTCACTGTGACCTTGACCTTTGACCCGATGAGCCCTAAAATCATCTACTGGTCAGGCCCATCCTTCATGTCAAGTTTGATGACCATACGTCCAGGAATTGTTGAGTTATCACTCGGACAAGCTTTGGTCTACAGACGGTAGACGGTACCGACCGACCGACATGTGCAAAGCAATATACCCTCGTAAAAGCCGTCGTAAGACAGCGCGCTCGACTACGCCGCTTTGACTTAGAATACAATAACGATGTAATAATACCAAGTTTGGTCTCTTTATGTCAAACCTAACTAAAATTATTTGATACATAAGGTGACTTTGATGCTGCCCTCCCACCAGCCCTTCCCAAACAATGACGCAAGTCATTCAAATAACTTGATTTCCCATTATGAAAATGTGATTAAGAATATACAAATATGCCTTTCAAAGGAAATTTAAAATAAAAATCAAGGGCCATAACTTGTATTTAGGCTTAAAACGGAGTTATGTTTCTTGTTGTAAGATGGTCGTAAATAATTTTGAATTTTATTAAGTGCATTTAATGAACGGTATAGACGTTTTTTTTTATTAAAATCCCAACTTGCCCTTAACTTTTACTTGCTTAAAACTTTAACCTAAGTCAATCAGGGGCCATAACTTGTATTAAGGCTATGGAGTTATGTAACCTCATTGGGTGATGGTCCTGAACAATTGTGTGAAGTATTAAGTCAATTGAATGAAGGGTATAGAAGTTATTAAACAATATCCCAACCTGCCCTAAAACTTTAACCTAAGTTCCATAGTCAATCAGGGGCCATAATTTGTATAAAAGATAATATGGAGTTATCTAACCTCATTATGTGATGGCTCTGAACATCTGTGTGAAGTATTAAGTCAATTGAATGAATGGTATTGGAGTTTTAAGTGAAAATCCCAACTTGCCCTAAAACTTTAACCTGCCCTAAAACTTTAACCTAAGTCAATCAAGGGACATAACTTGTATTTAGGATAATATGGAGTTATGTAACCTCATTGTGGGATGGTCCTGAACAACTGTGTGAAGTATTAAGTCAATTGAACAAAGGATATAGAAGTTATTAATAAATATTCCAACTTGCCCTAAAACTTTAACCCAAGTTCCATAGTCAATCAGGGGCCATAATCTGTGTAAAGAATAATATGGAGTTATCTAACCTCATCATGTGATGGCCCTGAACAACTGTGTGAAGTATTAAGTCAATTGAATGTAGGGTATTGGACTTATAAATGAAAATCCCAACTTGCCCTAAAACTTTAACCGGACGCCGACGCTGGGGCGAGTAGTATAGCCCACCTATTCTTCGAATAGTCAAGCTAAAAATGTCTTATTATGCACAGCAGTAATTACATTGACAGAGACATTTTTCCTTTGAAGTATTTATAAATTGAGTCAGTAGCTGAGTCCTTGGATGACATAACAGTGTAGTGTGTTGGTTATAATATTTGTTTCCTTTTTAAAAGATATGCCAGCATGTATAAAGATGGTCTCTTCTTCCTGTATAGAGTCAACATCAAAGTCCACAGTAAATAGATTCATGTGAGTTGCACGAAGACAGAATTTTCAAGTTTAAACAATTTACAATGTTGAATTGATGTAAATAGTTGCTCAGATCACAGCAAGGGTAAACTGAATCAGAATGAATCCATTGAAGGTGTTGAAGCAGTTTCTGTTTGAAGGCTGTTCAACTCAAGCACAATCCTTTGATATGAGATGGTGGCATAAACTGTTTTGTGAATTCTGTCCTTGAAGTCTTTGGTAGTCTCAAGTATCACCTTGAAAAACAGCTAAGATGAATTTTGTAGAGATTGGAAAGTCTATTGCTCTTTCGGTAACTTTCATTCTAGGTTCTGAAGTATTTGTGACATGGCGCTGAGTCTCTGAAACGAAAAACAAAAATTATTTAAAAGCAAAAAAAAAATGATAAAAAAAAATGAGTACATATACAAAATATTTTAAATTTACACCTTTTAACAGTCACAGAATATTTCACAGAGCCACTTGTAAAATATGTATAATAAAACATCAGTTGTTTTCTTAGTTAGATAAAGGGCACAACTCAAAATCACTTAAAGCCGGATTTATAGACCTAATAATTAGGACCTATACATCATATACAAATATAATACAATAACATTAATGTATTGTTTCTGACATGACAGACGGCTATAATGATACCTTGAATTTGGTTCTTTGACAACAGACTTATCTGCTAGAAATCATTAAAAACCCTTTTTATTTCATTTGTTTTCTTTAAGGCTGCACTCTTACAGATTAACAGTTTTAATAATATTTTATCTTTTGTCCAGGAATGAGCAAATTTTGTGTAAACATCTGAAAACCAGCGATACAAGAATGCTGACAAAAGATTTTATCGCAGTTTTTCATATTTCTGTCGCAAATTAATGTTTTTGAAAAATGCTTAAAACATTCATTTTTGAAAATAAATATGAAAACTTGCAATGTGATTTTTTCAGCAGTCTTATATCACTTGTTGCTATGCATTTTCACATGCAATGTTACATATATACAGAATCCAGTGATGTGGATCATTCCATATATATGCTGCACATCTTTAATATTATAATTAAATAGAATGTGCATCAAACTATATGCATGATAAGCTTAAAAGTTTGTATTAAATTGAGATTTGGTAAAAAAAAATGCTACAAACTGACTGTAAATACATACATAATGCACGATTTCCACTTGATTCGCTCTTGCGGTGTATTTACTTTTATCTTGTTTATAAATAACACAAGTAAACTGGAAATACGGAAATTTAGTTACCCATACAGAAACCTGCAGTTCTTTCTACCAATCCGTCCCGCCTAGTTACCAGCATCTTGGATCCATGTCAAGATCTGAAATAAAAAATGAATAATCTATTTATTTATAAACAGGCTGTTTTCTTTCTGAAGCTTAAAATATGGTTGACATTTTTCTTTAAATGTTTCTGTTTTAATAAAGCCATTGCTTGAGCTCAAGTAGTCATCAGTCATGGGGTTCAAGATCTGAACCTGTCCCACTTTTGCTCCCAGGTTTACCGTACTAATATTATACCGTTCATGAGTGTGCCCCAGTACTAACCCACAAAGGTCAGATTGTTTGCAAATTAAGTTATCAGGAACAGTTTGTCGAGCTGGTTGAACAATTCAACTGCAAGCTTTAAGTTATTTTAAGTTCTAAGGGCCTGTGAGCCAAGTTGATAGAGCACAAACCCAGTCCAAGTCCCATTACTAGCTGCAATAATTTTCAGAACCGCAAGAAAATTGAAAAAAAATGTAGTTTGGGACAAACAAGTCTCCCAACTGTGACCAATAGAGCTTATGCTTACCTTCTGGCTGCTCTGGATATTTAAAAAAAATACTTTTTGACCCATCCCACCCCCCGCATCCCCACCCCCAGGCAACTTTTAAATTTATTTAAGCTTCAATGTTGAATTAGAATTTCTGAACACTATTAGAGACATGATAATCTTGTAAATATAAGTCAAAGCAAGTTATTGAACAATGATAAAAACTTTGACAGATGAAATGACAGATCAGTGTAATTTGTAAACACTGTCATAAAATCAGTCTGTTTTTAGCTTGTTTGTTTTACTTAAAACACCGTAAAATTCAAATACCATTAGTCTAATGGTTGGATAGTGTTTCAGTCTATATTCCAGTGTTCTTATCACAACAAAACTCTTGAAATGCATCGAAATAAGAGCATTTTGTTTTTCAAAACATTTTGACAGTTGGCACGAGGTTGCGTCCCCTGAAAATTTAGTCAAAACGGCGTCTTAACGATTTGTTAATTTACTCACCGGGTTGCAGATTCCACAGAGTCGTCTTCTGTCTTGAAATTGGCAATTGGTTTTGTTAAAATGCGCCATAATAAATGAAAGATCGCCAATATAGAATATTTATGTTGTTGTGGTGGCCATTTTTTAGTCTACGAAGTTCGTACGCCACCCTAAGAGCTTACGTAGAAATTTTCGTAGATCTACGAAGAAACAGCCTGAGATACATCGTACAAAGTTCGTAAGCAAAACAGACTTCGTACGAAGTTCAATAAAACTGGCCCTTATTCTAGTAAAGCTTGGAGTCCGGATTTATTCTAGCAAGTAATTTGGTTGGTGCCAAAAAAAGGAAAAAGTCCAATGTCATTAAATGTAACGGTCAGCTCGCGCAGGAAAAAATCAAGATAAAATAAATCATGCATTCTTAAGTAATGTATTTTAAACATATCCTTTGTGCTTTAGAATTATTTTATTGCATAATTATTAATGTTCTTGTAAGCTATTGAATATTACTGGTGTTTTAAGCATTGAAAAACCGCACTCTTTCTTCGACCATGACAGGCGGTAAATCGGTTTGTAACTTTTCAGCCGATTGCCCCTACTATGAACGCTGCCCTGAGCGGGCACCCTCCAAAAACGAAAACCTTAAATACAGTATAGCTTGTTTTTCTTTTCGTTTTTATTTGTACTTTGTAAAATAACAAAAAAAACGGTATAAACAAGAGATCTTTGTCAAACAGCATGTCCCCCCACCAAGTGGCAGGTTGTCAGGATTATTTGAACAATTGAATGAAATATGCATCGACCGAAATGACAGATGATTTGTCATTAACATTGGATGCCTTTAAGGCAGTTTTAAAATAATGACCATTCAAAGTGTGAGAATAGCAGGTAAAATTTTTAATCATGTTCAAATGATAACTGATATTTGCAGATAAAAATGTATCCTCTCAGCAGCAGGGAGTAAGTAAATATGACGAAATTTTAGTGATAGTTATGACAATGACCGCATGACCTCAAAATCCAGGGGGTCATCAACTGGTCACCCAAAACCTATATGTCAAGTTTGAAGGCCATGGGTGCAGGCATTGTCAAGTCATCACACAGACAAGCTTTTTGAATTCAAGATCACTGTGACCTTCACCCTTTGGCCGATGACCCCGTAAAATTAAAATGGGTCATCTTCAGGTCAGGCCCAACCCCCAAGACAAGTTTCAGGGCCATGGGTGCAGGCATTGTCGAGTATCACTCGGACGACCTTTAATCATTCAAGGACACTGTTATCTTGACATTTGGCCCTATGAGTCCCAAAATCAATAAGGGTCATCCTTGGCTCAGGCCCAACCTTCATATATAGTTTGATGACCATAGGTTCAGGAATTGTCTAGTTTGCCCTAAAGGACACTGTCATCTTGACCTTTGACCTGCTGACCCCAAAAAATCAATAGGGGTCATCTACTGGTCAGGCCTAACCTCCAAGTCATGTTTGAGAGCCATGGGCGCAGACATTGTCGAGTTATCACTCATTTTAATCATTTAAGGTCACTGTGATCTTGACCTTTGGCCCGATGACCCCCCAAATTAATAGGGACATCTACTGTTCAGGCCCAATCTCCAAGTCAAATTTGAGGGCCATATGTGCAGGCATTGTCGAGTCATCATAGGACAAACTTTTATCATTCAAGGTGACTGTCACCTTCACCTTTGGCCCGATGACCCATAAAATTGATAAGGGTCATTTACTTGTTATGCCAAACTTCCAAGTCAAGTTTTAGGGACATGAGTGCAGGCATTGTTGAGTTATCATTCGGACAACCTTATATCATTCAAGGTCACTGTGGCCTTGACCTTAGACCCGGTGACACCTAAAATCAATATGGTTAATCTACTGGTCAGGCCCAACCATCATGTGAAGTTTGATGACCATAGGTCGAGGCAATGTTGAGTTTTCACTCGGACAAGCTTTAAAACCCTTTTACCATTAAAAGTCACTGTGACCATGACTTTTAACTTGATGACCCCTTTAATCCATAGGGGTCATCGTCTTGCCAAGCCCGACCTTCTTGTCAAGTTTGATGATCATACGTCCAGGAATTGTTGAGTTATCACTCGGACAATCTTTGGTCTACCGACCGACCGACCGACTGACCGACCGACCAACCGACCAACCGACCGACATCTGTAAAGCAATATACCCTCTTCTTTGAAGGGGGACGTAATAATTTTTTAAAAAGGAAAACGCCTATCAATTTTGGTTTTCTATCCAATCATTAGAAAAACGAAAAAGGATTTGTATGTTCCTTTTTCGTGTTTTACTTTCAATTGTAAAAAAACTAAAAACGAAAAGACGGTATATACACGGACCCGTATCTATGTATGAGTGGAAATAAACTTATTTCATTTCAAAGAAGCTTTATTATTGTATAGTGTTGAACAAATGTTGGTTATATTGAGGTTCAAATGTATAATAGGAATCAGATAGCTGCAATGATATACAACAAATAATAGCTTGAAAGCTAATGAATAAACATAATTGGATTGTAACAAAAGTTGATACTTATGTGCACTTTCTTAACATAATCAAGTGAATAGGATTAAATAAGAACATTTCTGTTCAAGGTTGCCTTAACATTTTATATACCATTTAATTCAATAAGTAGAACTTTTCTTCTATATTGAAAGGGTTTAAACATTTACCCATTTCTTATTATTTCTTCAAGGTGGTCTAAACAATTGAAAAATAACTATAAGCACAGTGTAATTAATGGATACAAATGTTACACTGTTGACAAATGTGTTTATAAATCGTTCTTCTTGCTGGCCACCGACCCGGCCGCCGCCCCTCCCATAAACAATGCGGCCTTAGCCCCGACTCCAAGACCAGCCGCACCTGCACTCTGCGCAAGCGCAAATGCACTCCCGGAAACAACTGCTGATCCCTTTAAAAGAAACCTGTTATAATGAAATAGTATGTAACGCTGACCAAGTTTAAACAATATATATTTTACAACGATTGTAAAGAGAGTTATTACAACTTCTACTAAGTCAATCTCGTTGGCACGATGTTGCCCGAGAGTGTGGTCTTATGTTGCAGGGGAACATGAGTACCGGGGAGATACTCCACTTGTACAGCTTGGTGACCACTAACCAAACTCACATGCGCCCAAGCCAGGGATAGAGTCCGGGTCGCCGGTGCGCGAATCACTTCGCTAATCGGACACTCAATGAGTTTATGCTTGAAGGTTTAGATATTTGATATAACGAGTAGACCACACTTCCTTTTATCGTCGCATACCCACGATACCTAATTATACTTCATCATTTACGAGTGTAGTGTAAATAGTATGCAGATCCTTGATGCGGACCAGTTAGTTCCTTTTGTTAATACACTGTATACCGGATGGCGACGATATATTACTTCTTCAAGTTGTTTATAGATTCTGTATAAAGTATTCTGTCGATTCTTTAGCATCTGGTGTTAATAGGATGTGTGTAGTGGATGCCAACATTGTTTCAATCCTAATGTTGATGCCGACGATGAAATAGTTCCTGGTATTCATAACAATCCTATGGACACCGACAACGTATTAATTCCTAGTGTTAATGGAATATGTACCGAGGTTGACAGTGATGAAATACTTCCTTGTTTAAACAGCATGTGCACTTTTAGTGTATATGTCAAGTATTTCGTGGGTGTCAATGTCTGCCTGGTCTCAATAGGATGTGTTCAGTGTGTACCGACAATGAAAAAAAATGAATGTTGACCGTTTGCTAACGATGAGTTTTATTCAAATATGAGTGTAGTGCCGACGATTCGTTATATCCATATTTAACTAAGGGTATCGACGATGAGTTTAACGTTTATAATAACGATGAGTTAGTTCCTTGAATCAATAGCTTGTGTTCCTTTGATGCCGATGATAAGATAGTTTAGTAGTGTTGTTATGATGTGGACCGTGGGAGCTGAAGATGAGCTAGAAGCAAGTGTAATTGCTATGTGTAACGTGGTTTCCAACGTTGAACTGTTCCCCATGTTAAGTGGGTTGTGTGCTGTGGGTTCCGATTATAAGCTCCCTGTGTTGTTATTTGAGATGCAATTGGAATGTTATTTGATGAATGACATAAAATATTATGGTGCTTGCATTTATGGATCTTATATTAATTATTATAAAACACAAGGTTTCCGCATTTACCTGAACGGCAGCCGCCAACGATCCGGCCGCAACACCAGCGGCTCCAAACTCAGCTGCCCCAAGCACAACGGGTGCCGCAACAACGGCACCTATCCCAGCAACGCCGCCAATGACAAGATTCGTCAGACTGAACCAAGAGTCATCTACAAAGATTAAGGTTGTATTAACCTGAGCTAGATTCTAAATTATGTGAAAGAATGTGTTCATTGCGTCAAGAAATACATCAGAAATGCAGTTGCATGCACACATATTTTAACCGTACGTTTTATTGTACATACATTTCGTCTAGCCCTTGTTTAAATTCCATATTAATTATTTCAATTTTCAAGTGAATATAGTAAATTAGGCTTCAACAAGAATTCGAACAATTGCCACATTCATATAGATCAAATTGTGTATATAGATAAAATACGGTGCATCGATCGGTATTTAAATTGTAGAACTCACTGTTGCCACCTGGTGAGAATGGAGTCTCCTGGCTACTCAAATCTCCGTTGACAAGTGGTCTTACACGAAGCCTTAAAAATAAAAGTATAATCATTGTTTAAACTTGAAGTGAATGCTTAAAGTTTGAAAAGAGGTTAACTATGTGTCCTCATATAGCGGTGGTAATTTATAATAAACGTCTAGACCGTGTTATATCTAAACGGTTCTATGTCATTTTACACGAGTCATCGCCACCTTCAAACAAGTGTCCCTACAGTACGTAAGATTTTGTCATTATTTAAACTGGGTTGTATAAATAAATGCTGATGTATGCTTTACGTCTCGGACTCCAGATGATATAGTATCTGCTTGATTTTCAAGTCATTGAACCCTTTTGAGTAATTGGTTGTTGTCATTTTCAAGTGATCGTCTAGCAAAAATTGAGGAACAACTGCGTCAGCAAGAGTAGATGCGAGCTATTAATATTTATCATCTAAAAGGGTTTATTGCAGCACACTAGTGAAGCTATTATTTCGATATTGTTATCTGATAAATAGCTCATCACTCACGCTGGTATCCCAATCAACCTCACTTCCAAGTATGTTGTGTTTCGGATCAGCAAGGTTTTGAGGAGAAGACACAGGTCGTCTTTTCATCTTGTTATAACTGGCGTGCTGGTGGTAACGTTTCTCCAGTAATAAAGTTTTGAAATCAAAATCAAATTTGGATTTGCAATATAATTGTTTTGTATTAACTCATTTATAGCATGTTCACCTAGCACATCAAAGAGTATTGTCGCATTACCGGCGAGTAGATTTAATCAGTCTAAACCATATGACGTATCCCCACAACCATTGTGGTAACGTCAGTGGGGTGGTATCAAAAACTGAGCTGTTCATTGCGGCACACATTTATTGTGAATTGCTGGCTTCGATTTAATTTAAAGGGATTCTGGCACACATTGTAAAATAGCATCTTGATCGAGAATTATGTTTTCATTGCACAAATTTGAGTATTCTTGATATTAAAATATTTGGAAATATAAATACCCTAGTAATTTGAATTCGCATAAAAGTAAAACAGAAAGAAAAGCCCTTCATTCAAACGTATCAGTTGTAATTTCTGAGAAATGCTTAGGCATTAGAATGATAAGGGGTGGCCATAATGAAATGAAATCAGAAGTTGCTACGTTTAAAATTAAACACGTCTAATGAAAACTAAGAAATTGTGTGAAATATTGTAGCTTCTCAATACAAATTAAAGCTAGTTTTTATGGCGACTTAATATGATATTGAAAAAAGTGGAATTGATTTATGACTTATTGGCCATAACTTTACAAGTTAGGAATCTACAACAGAAATCAGGCCGGCAATAATAAAATCTTACAACCTTTAAATTATTATAATACGCTAAAAGCTGCACTCTCACAGATATACCATTTTTACATTTTTTTTTATTTTTTGGCTTGGAAAGAGCGTATACTGATTAAGAGTTTAATAATGTGCATGAATAAAACTTCACTTTAGGTTTTATCTAGTATTTTAAAAAACCGATTGTACTATCGATAATGGGTTACTTGAGTGGAACCGATTCCCAACACTATAAATCAGCGACTGTGACAGTGTGTGAACTAAGCATTGCTGGCGAGCTGCCTAGAATGGGCATTTTGCAAGGAAGTAGACTGGGTATTTTCACTGGAGTGCAGGATGCTGGACATTTCCTTGTGTTAATTTGGATTTATATGGCTATAGTTGTTCATAGATGCAATTTTCTTGTGTACCGATGTTAGTATAATCTGGTTCGCAGGAACATTGTCATTCAATTTCTGGACGAGGTATTTTCCGGCGCTGTGGATCAGGGAGGTGTTTGTTTGGATTAAGCCCAGCCTTCTTCACTATTCGTTTCATAGTGGAGCTGAGTTTGTTGATACCGACATGATTTCTTTTGAAACAGCGTTTTTAATGTTTGTTTACATTTGTTGACAGCGCGCATGAATACATTTTTCTGTGATACGGTTACCTTATTTGCATAGTTATTACACTAGTTATATATGAAAAATATTGGGGTTATATCACTCCTGCGCCGTAAATTATGTTATAAATATATTTATAATGGTTACGACATTCAGCAACTTGAGACTGGTGAACCATGTGCATCTTGTGGTTCCCTTTTATGTTAGCTGCTGAATTTTTGGCAGTCATTTTTCAGTTATCAACGAATGTAGCAGTGACAATAATGTTTAATGTAAATAATTATGCGTATGTGTCCTGCATGCATTACTATGTTTCTGTGTAAGAAATTGATCAATCCTTTTGAAATTGCAATTTTACACTTAAATTTGATACTCTTAATTCTTAGTAGTCCATAAGATAATGTTGTATGTATTAATAAGAAATAACGCAACATATGTGTTTATATATGAACAGATAGGTGTTCTATTATGTTTACTGTTGCTGAAATACATATTTATTTCTTAATGACATTGTAATGCTACACTTTCGGTTCTGTACATTACAGAGAGAATTGAAATCAACTAAAGGAATTGTAGACATAAAATTGGTTTCCTAGCCAAACTCGCCTTATAATAAACATAAATTATAAAAAAAAAACATTGATGTTTTATCTCATGTGTCAAATTAATTAAATAAAGTGTGTTCACGTTCATTTAAGTACAGTCGAACTCAGTTGGCTCGAACTCCTAGGAACCGGCGAAAACACATCGAGTCTCGAAAAATTCGAGCCAAGCGGAAATTCTTACCAATAGAATAAAGAAATAGGTCCCTTACATCCAGTTCGAGCCAACGAGTAATTCGAGCCAAGCGAGTTCGAGCCAACTTGTAGTACAATCGGTACAATCTTGAAGTTGTTTTTACTAAGCGTCTTCGTCGATAATAATACCAAATGTATAAATACCATATATGTTTAAACTGTTATACGTGACAGTGGTCTGGATGGATATACATTGTCAGTTTTTGCACCTGGCCCACAATTCCCGTGTATGCTTTGTTTATGCAAGGGTATGGTTAAGCCGCACCGTATTTATACTAATCTATGAAAAAAGCATTTATTTGGTATAGCTACATGTAGGTTTGTATTAAGTGCAACTAAGAAAAAGAACCTTTTTACGTGGAATTACCAGTGACAACATAAGTAAACGATACAAAAAAACCTTCTATTTTAGTAACACAAACCCTAAAAGACCAAAACGTGCAAGTCTGGCGAGAGAAAATGAACGAATCGCACAAAGGAGTATTATATAGTTTTAAAGAAGAAATTAAGCTTGAGAGCTATTTACTGAATGTTCCACGAAATATAGCTTTGGGCATCTATAAATTAAGGAGTTGTAACTTTAAATTTCCTATTGAAACACATGCGTGGCGAGGTATTCCATACAGCGAAAGACATTGCCCTTTTTGTCCAAATACCATAGGAGACAGCTTTCACTTTCCGAATTTCGAACCAAAAGGGAAGCCCTGGTCCCGAGATATTATAGACAAAATCCAAATATAATTAAATTCGCAGAGCTTCTTAATAACATAAATAACACGGTCTTAAATGATCTAGGCAAATTTGCTATTCTTCTGATTAAAAATGTAATTGCCTAACCAACAATAAAAAATGGGCTCAAACCTACCTGCTGCTAGTATATCCACGATGGAATGTCATTCACTCTAAAGTTTAAATAAACATATCCATTCACAAATGTATATTGCACGTGGTTTACATGGTGTACTAATAAATAATAAATAATTTTCCGTGAATGACCCGCACTTCATATCGATCTGTGCCAGATTACACTATTTTTAAAGCGTCATGTTTTTATAGCAGTATTTATAATGAACAATGCATGTATAATTATCTGTTGTTGTTGTGTTTTTAATAAGACAACTATTTACTTGCTGAAAAAAACCTAATACCATATATATTCTACATTTCCTCTCCAAAGTATTTTACTTCAAAATGTTAAGACAAATTGTTTAACTAACTTTACCCATGTCACTGAACCCGCAAATACGTTTATAAAGCTTTATTTTAGTTGTACATGTTAACATTATTATATTTCGTAATAATTTCACTTCGATTACATCTTGTTTACCGATGCTTTATTTATTTTTTTAGTCTGTTGTAACAAATGTTTCCATGACAAATAAAGGTAATTGTTGTTATAAAAAGCAGATTCTTCAAGTATAACCTGTCTGTAAAATCATGAAATGATCATGTTCTTGTCAAAAAATACTTACCTGGTAACCAACAGAACCAATGACAGTACAGTCGAACTCCGTTGGCTCGAACTCCCATGGACCGGTGTAGATACCTCGAGCCTCAGGAAATTCGAGCCGAGCGGGAATGCTTACCTTCAGTCGAAGTAAATCAGTCCTTTACATTCAGTTCGAGCCAACGAGTAAATCGAACCAAGCGAGTTCGAGCCAACGGGGTTCGTTTGTATTTTGATTGTTGTTTAATGATAGTTGTGTCTCTTATATATGGTGTCTCTTTGACCTTGATCCTTGTACCTTGGGATCTGCCTACTGGGATTGTCTTTATAGTTACAATTGTGTGTTTCTGGGTCTTGGACCAATATTATTCGAACTGTATGTTTCTAGTTATCCTATTTAAACATTTATTCATACAGATATATATTTGCCGTAAGCAAACATAAAAGCTCAATACATATTTGTTGATCAACGAAAAAGGGTCATGCGGTCAAAATTTGTTTCATCGTAGACGAAAGAAATCAAAGTCATAGGCTTGTTGTTGTCGACGGCGTCGTTGTTTCAGGCAGGGCAGTACTGCAATTGTTTAAACCTAAGTCATTACTCAAAATTCGTTAAACCTATATTGTCAGAGAGACTACGCTTTGATTTTATAGTTGTCGATTTATGTTCCTTTTTCTACTGGAAAAAAGATAAGCCTGTGATCTGAACTGCCTTTGGTGTTACTATGTTTTATATTATACACACACTTGTATTACATGTATTGGAAGTAAAGACAATAATATTATAGATAAGAGGGCTTTTATCATTAAAAAGCATGCCCGTATTCTGCGAAACTATGGTTATTTTTTCATGTTGCTTTAAGATTCTGCTTGTCTGGTAATGGAATGGCATAGCTCATATATAATAAACATAAACAAAACAATATACTAGTAGTTGAATTTCATGTTGTTTTGTATTTTAATTGAAACCATATGGCGTGTTTCCATAGTGTATAAATTAAGGGTTGAATCAGCTCCACGTCACATACCCTTACTTAAGACCAGTTGGTGTGAACATAAATGTAATCGATTCTGGAGATTATGGCATTGGCATTATATGATACATTTGACTTTCAAAAATCAACAGAATGCCATTAATACTCCTTTGTTGGCGGTATACATGAACTCTTTATGCATTACTCGGGACTTAGGAGAGTGGTATGTGGAATGCAGAGACTAGGAGGACTATACGTATATATATCATGTGTGTCCGTTACGGATAGAAAAATCCGACCCGAAAAGCACGCGCGAAGCCGGTAACGAGGCTTGCCGAGTGTGTGTTACTCGTTAAGTTTATGTCAAGCTATTAACCTTGTGCCCCTATAGTTTCATCGATAAATGTTTTGGTCCCGTTTGTTCCTATTGTTTTATTAAGAATTTATTTTCTGTTATCGTTCGAAACATTTTACTGAAGAGTAATTATTTTACACTTCTCAGAGCTTAAATAACACATTGATTTCCCGCGAATTAGTATTTTGTTTTAAATGTGTTTGTGCGCGCGCATAACGTCTATCGAATTGAGGTAAATGAAATGTACAAAACAAATAAATCCTTGTACGTTTTACGTAACGTTACCTGTATTGAAATTGTTGTCTGTATCTCAATAGATTAAAGCAAAACATTTTGTTTTCAACATAGAGATGAAACGATTTCATTCTGTAAGATTTGCAATTGAGAAAATTAAGTTTTCTCTTTTAACATTTTACTGTCAATTTCTCATTATACTTCATAAATAAAGCTCAATTTAGCATACATACATATGCACACTATTGAACATTGATTTTACTTTGCAACAATGTTGAGTGCAATATCAATACACTATGCATAGTATAATCAATAAAGACAATGTCCAGACATTTTGCCAGAAGTGTCCTTGCAATCCATGCGATCCATTATAAGGGTTGTTGTTGTTGTTGTTGTTGCTGCTTTTCTGTTCTTGTGTACGCCTGGAAAGATTTGATGATAACGATGAGGTCGAAAATGGTGCTAATCCTTTAGTAACCCCCTCGATTTTCGAATATGCAGACGTTGACTTTGTACCGGAGAGTAACGATGTCGTTACTGAAAAAAACATGGTCTTATATAAACGGATGTTCGGTTGTGTAGTAAAACAACTTAGCGGTACTTTACATTCGTTTTATAATTAATGGAGTTGAGCCTTAAACGTATTGATATGGCAAGATGTTTACGAAATTATTTATTTTTTCAATGGTTGTATAAAAATAAACACGTCAAGTCAAGATTTTGGCCACAAAACGTTGTATGCATCTATCTCTATCAAATGCATATATAAAATTATGTTGAATAAACACCCACCCCCTCTCACGCCCCAAAAAACAACATCAAAAAACATTTTTCAAGTGGATACACTGAATTAGGATTTTTAAAAGAATCCCTAATTAAATTGGTTAAGAAAAGAAACAATTACATACCAAGTGAGATTGTCGTTTTGCATTCGCAACCAAGCTGAAGGGAGTAATCGGGGCAGGAACTATTTCCATCAACGCTCCACGGCCAGCACTTGAGTCCAAGTATCTCCGTACATGTTGCAGTAAAATGCTCCACTGTGTCGTTGTAGATCATTTGAAAGGGAACGCCTTTAGCGTGTTTACATTGGACCTTCAACATCCCGCCAGCAGATGCATCGCAAATACTACCCAGTCCTGTCACATTGAATGGCAGTATCTCTGTGTCGGTACTGCATGAAATGTTTAATAGATCACCATTTGTGAAGTCAATATAAATAAATAAAGTGTTTGAATTGAGACAAAGCCGGTGCTAGGGCGCGTTGGTACTGTTTTAATAAATATTACTGTTAATAAACTGAGTGATTCAAACTGAAAACATCGGTGTTCGGTACCATACGGTTTAAGTGGTTTTGTTACGCACGAGGGAGGTCGCCACATCCTTAGGACGGATTATTCTTTTAAAGGGACTAGACACCAGATGATACAATTGCAGTAAAAAAGTTAAAAACATTCATAAGATTAATATCGTTGTGTACAAGGCATTGAATCTTACTTACTGATATATCACATCGCTCACGACACATGCATCGTTCGCAGTTTTGCGTACTTTTTTAATACAAATTAAGTAGGGTTTTCTATCACGTAAATCCAAGTTAGTTTCAAAATAACGTCGGTAAATGTATATGTAGTAAACACGTGACTTTAACTTGTTTTATGTACACACTATAAACAGGAAAACCATTATTCACTGATTGTAAACGAATAAACTCAGCTGAGACAGCAATAACATATTATTGCATTTATGTAAAATAATGTATTATCGGCATCTTACTAGCTCGTATTGACAATTCTAGGCTTGTTATGTGGAATAAAGTATTTGCCGATTTGGGACCATCTGGAGGTAAGCCCATTTAATAATGTTTTTACCATTTTTTGCATAGCTTTAGTAATACTTCAGGCAATATATCTGGAACAATAACCAGTTTTTCTACAATAAAATCACGTGAACGTGCAAGTACGTTATGGTGTTTTGGTCTCTTTCTTTACACGCATGTTTACGCTGTTTTAATGGTAGTTCAATTAAGGAATGAAATGCGAGTTTGATGTTATTATCGGGGTATGAACGCAATTGGGCTGGTCAAAGTATGTGGAGTCCCCGATAATGACATCAACCCCGTAATTCATTACTTATATAACCCCGTAATTCATTACTTATATTTACACCAATAGTTCATTATTTTATTCAAGAATTGTTAAAAATATACCTCATTTTATTTAAGAAAAACATTTTGTAATCCTTTCTTACACATTCTGTAAATGGAACGACCCGACAGTTAACGGAAACATTTTATTAAATGACGTCACAATAACGCGGGAAAAAAATCAACCACAAAATTGAAACACTTTTGACAACAATACATTTAATTTATCATAAATTTACACTTTCTATATTGTTGGTTTATATTTTACGGGACTTGCTGAGACAATACAAACAATAACAAGACCAACGATTTCCATGTATATTGTTATGGGATGAATTGCGATCCGAACATATCCAAAGATGTTGCGTTCATCAGATGATAACCGCAATTGCCGTAAGGCAGTTCATTTAAGGAATGGGAGTTGAAATGTAAATATTACCCGTTTATATAGGTTACGTTCATTATAGTAACTCACAAGTTGTTTGCTGCCGATGGTGATCCCGTATTATACCAAATCGAATCCCATCCACATATAGCCGCCTCTGCAATGTAAAGATGCATTTAAATTATAATTACAATTTAACTATTGTGGATCTTGTATGTCGCAATCGCCCTTACCTAGTTCGCAAATCTATCTAAGGTGCATTACGAGCTCAGTATAATTCTCCAAAGATTTTATCCATTTATATGAATTGTTTCATTTAACTGGCAATTATCAGCAAACGCTCATATTTGTGAATATGTTGTTTCGCCGACCGTTCCAAACAGGAAACTCTAACATTTTTGAATAACTATAAACCATGTGGTTCTGTTAATCATGGTATTCGTTAATTGTAACGGCACTGTTCTTTTTGTCATCATTGTAAATTGAATTATATTATAAGTATTTACATAAAGAAATATCAAAACCAATGGTCCTTATGAAGTAAATCTTTTAGCATTCACCAATCATTTAATATTTCTGCGTGTTCGGATATTAAATACACGATTACAATTGTGTTATCAGTAATTAATATTTTTCAAATATGCATTCTTTAGTAAGTAATTAACGTTTATCACTCAAAATCTGTATGTCATACCCCTGTATTTAATGATTTTGAATAAGAGTGTTACTTTAATTATTAGTTAATAAATTAATATTTGTCTTACCAGCTGACCACGCCACTAACGAGGCTGCAACAATAAGAGATCCAGCACCCATCATTTAGATGAGAAGCGACGTAACGAACAACTGCTGTGCGATTCTAAAATCTCAAGAGAGTTGTCAAACGTTGACTTTTAATTTAATAAGAAACACACCAAAATATTTGACTTAAACTTAATTCGTTATCCTTACATAAATAGTTTGATCCGTTCATTTAATCTTCAACTTACGATGTGATTATAGGCTTTATACAAAGTGAGTACTTGATAACTGATAAGCCTATCTCTTTTGAGAACTAGCTTTATGTGGATTTCGGTTGAATAGCGTTTCCCCTAAATTTCTAATTGACTGTCCTGTTGGTGTGTGAACAAGTGGTTTATGTGTATTAAGAGCACGATTTGTGCGGAGCGACCTGCAGAGAAGTGTTGACAAGTTAAGAAATACTGAAGTAGTATCCCCGTGAAAATGAACAATTTAAAAGCGTAGATTTGCGTGTATAAGTTCGATTCAAAAGAAGTACGTAGTCGTTTATCATTTGATAGTAAACACATGACACTTATTTAGTTTTTGAGAACCGGTCCTGGTTCGTTCAAGTGCTTGTACAGTAAATGTAGATGATAGTATTAGTACGACTCTGTGTGCTTCACATGTTTCTTCCCCAAACACAATGCGGTTTAACTGACCTTTCCAAGGCGGTTATCTCATCATTTAATGATAAAGTTATGTTTTGTGTTCGTGTGTGGTCTGTTCGTGGTGTGTGTGTGTTTGTGTCTCCTTTCAGTGTCGTAAGGCCCTTTACCTCGGGCCTCTATACGGGGATTATATTTGAATTTATGACTAAGGGCCTTGTCCCTGAAATTTTCATAGTATGTTTTATTGGTATCATTAATAAAAAAAACATACTCTTTAACAAAGAAATTGTTCAGTATGTAAAGTAACGACGCTGTTATATATGTATATATGTATATCTGATTTTTACAAACGTGAGGACTTGTATCGCGTATTGTTTTGATATGATTGATTTGTGTAAATATGAAATGAAAATATTCACACCTCAACTTCCATTCCTTTAATAAACGGCCTTTCGGCATCTGCAAATATTTTCCGATGAACGCAACATCTTCGGATATGCTCGAATTGCGAATTATCGAGTATTAATATAAAAAAGTTTGTGTTGTGCTAGCAGTCCATGTTCTTTTCGTTTTTTTTTATATCAACATATTGAAAACATTCCATTTTATTATTTGTTAAATGTATTGTTGTCAATAGCGTTTCAAATTAACGTTAAAAAGTGATTCGATTTTATTTTGGAACTATTTTTTTCCGTAGCAATAAAATGTATAACCGGTCGGATGGTACTTTTTGCAGCAATCCTTCAGCAAATGTTGATATTTGCTCAAATGTCAGTTTTGAATACCACAATTTTCAATAGTGTTAATTACGGCTCCTGGCGATTCGATGTTGCGGCATTGTTTGATTTAAATTATCTTGTGATGTAATCAAAGTATTTTAAAAGTCAAAATATCCATCACTTCTTTTCTTGTGGCCTTGTGGTTAGGCGTTTGTATTCCATTTCTTCTCTAGACTTTACCGGCATATCTTCCCAATATTTTTTCGTTCTTTAATTGCATTTTTCTGCAATTTCGTTATCATAGTGTAAAATGATGATAAAATAAGTGCTTCATATGCATAACCGGGACATGTAAATTTTGGTCCAAAATCCTAAAGTCCCGTAAGGGCCTAACATGGATACTCAGCGGGGACGCAAACCATCACTAGACAAACAATACACGTCATTTATAGCAATAATGTTTGGATGACAAACCTGGAACGGTCAGTGAAAACTGGTGTTTACATGGAGGGGAGTAACACTATCTAGCAGTTAACTAAAGCAAGTGATTTCGATTGCCACTGTCTATCCGATATATTAATTATCAGAGACAAAATCAAGTCGTCTTTAATATTCTTAAGAAATCATGTGTTTCAACACAATCTCATCACTTGTTGATAAAGCTATTTCAAAATGTGTGTGGTCTGTTTGTATTTTGTGTATGTGATGTTTTTTATGTCTCTAGTTCATTGTAGTTTGGGTCCTTCCCTAGTGCCTCTTAACAGGGTTTATTTTATTTATTGTCTACTGGGCGTGTCCCTACGGATTCTGTCTTGTTATTATTTGTTTTCGTAGGGGTGTATTTGATCAAACATCCAAGCTATTTCCCAGTTTATTAGTTTAGAAATAAAACATTATACAAGTTGCACATACTAAGTATCATATAATCACAACAAAACATAAAATATTAACACCCGGGCAATATGAACATACGTAAACTGATAGTCCTTAGTCGCACATATCGTTTCAAAAGGATTTCATCTTGAACCGTTGGAAATATTATCCGTTCCTTGATTGTTCGAAGCGCGATGTCATAGTAGAGAATCTCCAGGGGAAACAACGCAGTGTAAAATGCGGCATCAGGCGGAAATGAATTATATTTCCTATCAACAGTTTCTTACGAGATGTATTGTGTTTAATATACAAGTAATTTCATATGACTTCAAACGATCATTTTTATTTGCTGATGCTGCCAATTCACTGAAACTGATACAACAGTGATATGCTGATACTCTAGTAAAAGATCATAGTAAAGGGTAAAGCA
Source organism: Mya arenaria (assembly GCF_026914265.1). Lineage (NCBI taxonomy): Eukaryota > Metazoa > Mollusca > Bivalvia > Myida > Myidae > Mya > Mya arenaria. The sequence continues at coordinate 69,492,828 of NC_069131.1, read as the reverse complement.
CGGTTAACCAAATAGGGCACATCATCACAAAGTGTCATTTTCAGTAAAATGGTGACGATGAGGTTATTTGGATACTTCCGCGTGCATGGCAACTTATTTTTACACATTGCAGTTATATCTTGCCTGTATATCCGTTAAAACACCCAACACGTTAAAGACAGGTCCTCCGTTTGTAAAATTCATGTTATTATTTTTTTCTTAGCCTTATTAAACGATGCCATAGAAACTACATACAGAAGATACAATTCAGCTAAATGTAAACACTGAAATATAAACAACGATACATGATGTACTTTCATATATAAAGATATGTTAGCCTGAAATAATTGTTATCAATGGTTTATACTATTAACTCTGCAACATAGAACGGCATATTCATTACGAAAGTAAATGTATAGAGATATGCAATTTATAGCAAAACTTATATTTATAAACTATGCAGGTTAAGCAACATATTTAAATTGAACATAAATACGTAATTAATTACAATATATAAACCAACAACATCTGCAGTGTCAGTATCTCAAATGTTCATAGTATGCAGTGATATAAATATGTTTAAAATGTACATAGATAGATAGATTATTTTATTCCTCCAAAATTGAAGAGCTGAACTTATATACAATTATATACAACAGTATAGGCAGTAAATACACATTGATGAATACATATCATATCATTCAGCAAGTTTAACAAACCGAGAATAGGAAACTATCAGTATATTATCATACAATTTACACACTGACGACACAAATATCATTCTAAGCTCTGCGAGAGTTTCAAACAGAAATAAGATGTTAAACCAGACTATAGCAAACAGCTTTACATAATTTTACAAACAACAACAACAACAACAAACAAGTGCATTTAAGTTTTGCGCAACATTTTAAGTACCGCGATCGTAATTGGATAATTAACTAAACAGCCGTTATCATTTTCTGTCCTGATAGCAAAACAAGTGAGCACATTGGTCAGAACAAGTCATTGTCAGAATCGCCTTATAAGTCTCGAGACCACAATGGTCGTATATCATATCCAAAAGAAATTGACGATATTTTTTCTTTCTCGTGAAAATAAAAAAAATATCGTCAATTTGGCTATATTCGTGTTCTGATCTTGCTGTGTAAAGGCTTAGTTCCCCCTTCACCTTACCCTAATTTGATCAATCAGCAAACACTATAAAGACATTAGACAAAATTCAGCTCAAACAAATAAGGCCTAAATATTAATATTTAAAGTACATATCATCTACTTGAACCTTCACATGGACAAGAATTTGCAGTATTAACACTATATTTGAAAGGTTATATATAAATAAATATCCAAACAGCACGGTGTTAAACAGTCATTTATTTTTTTGGCAAGTGCGCTTCTTTGCAAAAGTTGATTATCTTCTGAGCTTCAACTCCCTTCATTCCAAAGTCAGTCATCAGGTCATTCTTTGTCAACCCCGTAAGCAGGACTCCATCTACATCATTATCTAAGAATTGTTTTGCATAACTACTAAGATTCATTCTTTCTAAGTAGCCAGCTACTTCACGCACTGTTAAATTACATACATCTTCTGGTTTTTCAACGACCGGCAGGTCGATTTGGGTATCAGTTTCGGGAACTTTTGCTACAATGTACTGAGATTCCGGTTTCAGAAACTTGTGATCGCTTGCTTCTTTGTCAACAGTGACCGGAGCTACCATTGCTGAAGGACGTACACTACTCGGAACCGGGGTGTTATCTTGACTGACAATTTTCGCTTGCTGAACGTTATGTGCCAATTTTATACTTGTTTTTCCAAGGATTTCTGGAGGATCTGAACTTTTCAGCCACCCTGTAGGCTTGATGGGAAGTTTTGGTTTACTTCCATGTGCTGGTGGATTCTTCAGCCTAGTTTCTGGAGTTTTCTCTTTAAGCTCAGCTCCTATAGGCATATTGTGTGTTTCCTGTGCTGTGGCGCTGCTCTCTGGCTTCGCTTTCACTGGTTTCAGTCGTGATTTTGCAAATAGTATGTTCTCCTCAAGGTGGCAACTACCGTCTCTGTTCGGCTCTACATCGCCATGTTTGTTTTCTTTAACTTGATCTGATAGAGTCTCGCTGTTCTCATAAATATCGATATCGGACTTTTCAGCAGGAAGCGGCATAAATGGTTTGTGCAGGTTAATCTGCTGTGAATTTCGTGTTTTGAAATGACTTGTGTTTGCCTTTGTAATAATCTCAATTGGTTCATAAGCATCCATGCCATCAAATGATTCACCCACGCAAATAATTTCATCTTCTGTTTTGGTAGAATTTACGTTTGCGTACGGCTTGTGGACAAGTGACCAAAAATTGATGTAGGAACAGGGTTCAACGTAAGAATGCTCCGCTCCATCTTTCTCTGAGAGTTGTTCTTTATAGTGTGCCATTTCTACAAACAAAATTTCTAAATTTGTTTATCTGTAATATATAATTTTCCTTGTGTTATTTTAATTTCTTGATATAGTTATCGTATTCAAATACTATTTTGATTCCTTTCATATATGTCTTAAACAGGGATTATGAGGATAAACTTGTTAGAGAGACTGATAATTTGAAAGTTTGAAGAACAAAATATAATGTATGCAAACTATGGTTTAATTGAAAAGTGCATTGACAATAATACTAGTCATATAAAATACCTGGATTCCCGTAACAAGTATCATAGAAAATAGGACCGCAACGATTGTCAAGGTACTTGTTAAAGGCATGCCATTCTTCTTTAGATTTATTCTTGTGTCCCGTCACAACGGCAAGGCGAAGCTGTGTGAGATATAGTGGCACACGGATGACTTCGGTCTCTAGGGTGTCTGAATCTGTTGAGTGGGACAAATAATTAAGAAATTATACCTTTACTGTTGTTTCCCATTATTTATCAAATTATTATATTCGTTTTGCATACCATTAAGTATCTGTAAAGTACTGATGATTAACTGCATTGTTTAACATAGCTATCATTCACCAGATAACTTCATATTGAACTTTGTTCATTAATTAAATACTCGTCTTTGTCTAAAAACAAGTACATCATCTCCTTACAAAATATGTCTCTTATAAATTCCGACCCTAACCGTGTACGCTCCATTTTAGGTTTAACGTGTCCATGAGTATACTTTGCTATATATTAACCATTGGTGTTATCTAATTCTAAGGTGACTTCTATGACCGTGACTACAACAGTTGTAATCATGTAAAAAATAGATATAATTGTGAAACATTTTCCGAACCTATATAGTTTCCAAGTAGGTAAATCTCATCAAATGTGCCTGTGAGGTCAATTTCAGGAATGTTGTTAGTATTTATTCTCCGGTTTCCAACTGTTATGATGGTCTTTTTCGGAAACTCAACCACGCATGGTAGAGTTTGCTCTTGGAGAATTTCAGCGATCGTCCTTGCCTTTATAACAGAAAGTTAATGTAAATTAAAAAAAAAATCATGCTCGTCGCAGGGTTTAAACAATGATAAGAGTCCAATGAAAAGACCTAGATGGCAACAAGGAGCCTTCCAATGATTTCATCCACCTATCCATTCATAATTTCATTCATCTATTAATCCATTTACCAACCCATTTTTAGGCCCAACCATTTATCCACCGATCCATTATTACACTCATTTATTCATCAACCCGTATACTATTATTCTCATCTATTCATCGACCCATCTATTATTACACCCATCTATTCATTAACCCATATATTATTACACCTATCTATTCATCCGCCCATCCCTTATTACACCCATCGTTTACCCACCTATCAATTACCATACTCATCTATTCATCGACCCATCTATTATTACACCCATGTATGTATCAATTCATTAATTTTTACAATCGTCATTTCATTCACCCATCCATTATTACACTCATCTATTCATCAACCCAACTATTATTACACCCATATATTCATCGACCAATCCATTATACACCCATCTATTCATCGACCCATCTATTATTACACCCAACTATTAATCCACCAATCCATTATACACCCATCAATTCATCGACCCATCGATTATAACACCCATCTATTCATCAGCCCATCCATTATAACACTCATCTAATCATCCACCCATCATTTATCACACCTATCTATTCATCCACCCATCTATTATTACACCTATCTATTCATCCACCCATCTACAATTACACCCATCCATTCATCAACCTATCCATTATAACACTCATCTATTCATCGACCCAACTATTATTACACCCATCAATTCATCGACCCATCTATTATTACACTCATCTATTCATCGGCCCATCTATTATTAAACTCATCTATTTATCGGCCCATCCATTAATACACTCATATTTTCGTCGACCCATCTATTATTGCACCCACCTATTCATCAACACATCTATTATTATCCCCATATATTTATCGACCCATCCATTATAACACTCATCTATTCATCGGACAATCTAATATTACACCCATCTATTTATCGACCCATATATTATTACACCCTTCTATTCATCGGCCAATCTATTATTACACCCATATATTAATCGCCCCATCCATTATTACACCCATCTATTCATCGACCTATCCATTATTACACTCATCTATTCATCGACCCATCTTTTATTGCACCCATCTATTCATCGACCTGTCCATTATTACACCCATCAATTCATCGACCTATTTGTTATACACCCATCTTTTCATCGACCATTCCATTATAACATTCATTTATTCATCCACCCATCAATTATCACACAAATATATTCATCGAACCATCCAGTGTTACACAAATCTATTCATCGACCAATCCAGTATAACAAAAATATATTCATCCACCTATCCATTATTATACCTATCTATTAATCCTTCCATCTATTATTAAACCTACTTATTCATTCACCATTCTAATATCACACAGAACTATTCATCCACCATTCTATTACCACACAGATCTATTCATCGACGCATCTATTATAACACCCATCTTCTCATCGGCTCATCTATTATTACACCCATCTATTCATCGACCCTACCATTATTACACCCATCTTTTCATCCACCCATTTATTATTACACCTATTTATTCATCCACCCATCTATTATTACACCTATTAATGCATCAACCATTTAAACATCAGACAGATCTATTCATCCACCATTCTATTATCACACAGATCTATTCATCGACAAATCTGTTATAACACCCATATTTTCATCATCCCATCTATTATTACACTCATCTACTCATCCACCTATCTATTACTACACCCATCTATTCATCGACTCATCCATTATTTCGCAAATCTTTTCCTCGACCCATCTGTTATTACACCCTTCTATTCATCCACCCATTAGAACACAAATCTTTTCTTCGACCCATCTATTATTACACCCATCTATTATTTCCACCCATCCATTATTACACCCATCTATCTATCGACCCATCTATTATTACACCCATGTATTTATCGACCCATCCATGTATCCACCAATCAATCCATTCATCCATTAACCCATTATTTCATCCATCCATCCATCCATCCATCCATCCATCCATCCATCCATCCATCCATCCATCCATCCATCCATCCATCCATCCATCCATCCATCCATCCATCCATCCATCCATCCATCCATCCATCCATCCATCCATCCATCCATCCATCCATCCATCCATCCATCCATCCATCCATCCATCCATCCATCCATCCATCCATCCATCCATCCATCCATCCATCCATCCATCCATCCATCCATCCATCCATCCATCCATCCATCCATCCATCCATCCATCCATCCATCCATCCATCCATCCATCCATCCATCCATCCATCCATCCATCCATCCATCCATCCATCCATCCATCCATCCATCCATCCATCCATCCATCCATCCATCCATCCATCCATCCATCCATCCATCCATCCATCCATCCATCCATCCATCCATCCATCCATCCATCCATCCATCCATCCATCCATCCATCCATCCATCCATCCATCCATCCATCCATCCATCCATCATCCATCCATCCATTCATACAAAATCCATTCATACAAAATCCATCCAACAAACCAACCATCCATCAATCCATCCATACAAAATCCATCCAACCATCCAACAAACCAAAAGTCAATATCCAAACCATCCATTTGTCCATCATCCATCCATCCATACATTCACTTATCCATTCCATCAACCATTTATCCATCCATAAATCCTTTCACCCATCTTCAAATCCATTCTTTCAACAACCCATTGAAAGTCATACACCCAGCCACCCATCCATCCACTCTCATGCATCGATATATTCATATTTCAATTATTCCATCCACATATTTATTTAGCAACCTTCACATTCACCATTCCCCTATTCAGCAATTTACCAAATCCAGTAAGCAGTAGAAATTTAACCCACTGCATATGCTCAAGACATGTTTACAAAAATATGGATCTGAATAGATTTATGGAAGTTTAAAAAAGGACATAATATAGGCTACGAGTATGTATTTTTCTTTAATTATATTAACAAATAAGATACATATCTCTATTCGCACAGATTGATTTGGATGGAGTGATGGGCAATTACATAACAAAACAATTAAATCTTCGAGTATTACCCCTTTTTTAGATCCCTGTATATGACATGTTGATATAAATACAGTTATTGTTAACTAACGATACCTTTTTGCCAGTGCCTTTGACACAAACCGGTTGCGCAAATTTCTGTGGAATGCTCACGTGCTTTACATTCTTGCCCAATCTAAATTGAGCAATGACCCTCGGTTGCCTAGAAATGGTCTGAAATCGAAGCACCTGAAAAGAAATTATGAATGTTGACGTAATTTATAAGGAAAGCATTCGTCTGAGTGAGTGCCCGCTTCCGAAACATATGCAAGTTTGTGATAGTATCTTACTTTGAAATGTGGTTTGACAAATACTACATGTAAATGCCTTTCGGTAGCTTAATGTTCAGTGGATGATTTTTGTCGACGAAGTTTCGAAGGGGGAAGGCGAAACCCGCCACGTTTAACCAGAAGCACACAGTGCTTGTGTGAAGAAACAATATACTCGTAAGGATGTGCTTTTATTTAATAAGAAAATCACTAATTTAGTTAGTTAATTTGATTTCAGGTCAGCCCCAACATAGATCCAGTGCAATCACATTAACACAGTCGCACATGCAGCTGTTACAACAATATCCAGCATTCAAGGTTATATGCGTGAACCGCCAATGTAAGCATGTTTCTACCTCTTAGTTCATATTTATTCATCAATTACTTAAGGAATATGACGTCAGTATCGTGACATACATTAATACAAATAATCTCAGAAAGAAAAACACGCATTTAGAACAGTGTTTATGCGCTCGTTCATAGAACGGAACTTATAACAGTTTCACCTGCGGCGTATTTATGGCGGGCGGCGTACAGTATGTTGTCTGATCAATCATTCTAGAAACCTCTTTAAAAGCACAATCAAATTTCGAAAACATGTGTATAGGCATTAAATGTAAGACATGTTTGTTAAACAAGTCATATTTCTTGATTCAATCAAGAATTATTTTCCATTTACCTAAAGCGGCCATGTCCAACCAATAATTTAAGAGTCCTTTAACAAATCATCATCGAACTAGGTCAGAATTTAAATCGGCATACTATCTGAGACAAGTTTGTTACAGGCGGCTAAATCGCTCAAGTCACAAGAGAGCTAACATCCTTTAATTAGTGAAACAAGCTTAAATCGGTCAGAAAAGGTATGGACAGAAGATCTTGGTCAGGTTAAAAAAGGTCTATGACTAATCAGTATTTACACCGATTCCGCTCTCAAAATTTGGCGTAACGAACACCCACAAATCACAACATTTTGTTTCTTTGAAATATAGGCGTATTTGCCTATAATTGGCGCCTTTTTAAGCTCATATTGCCTCTGGTCGACACGCTTAGACTAAGAGTGTCGGTTCTTCTGTATCATAACCATATTTCACTCATGTGCAGTCAAAAACATGACGCAATTAAAGGCGACAACACGACAGCGATTCTCGGCGAAAAATGGTCATTACGGTTGGTGAAAATCTTTTTTCTTGAACATGTTTGTTACTTCACTTGATTTTGATTCCCTTGATATACGTCTATTTGTTCGAAACGTCAATTTTAAAAATCTGGAAGAGGATAAAATAAAGTATTGTATGACATCAAATTTGTATTTAAGTTGGTTTTGTACTAATGTGTTCTTATTAATGGTTAAAACTATAATAAACTAAGTTTCCTTAAGCTTGAGCGTCTGGCGCAGCGCGTTAAGTACACTGTGATTACAGAGCAGAGAAATGCGTTGTAATATCAAACGTTGCAAAATAAATATATAAGTTCAAATTAGTTGATCCAATTATAACATTGATGTGAAGCCACAAGTTGTCTGAAAGGAAAATGTTGAAACGATGAATGACCAATGACGGACAGCTCGATATCGGCCAGACTAGATATCGGTCAGACTCGTATCCGATGGGTTAGGCGATATCGGATCGATATTGTGTACGATATTTATCCGATATATAAACTAAATCGGTCAAATATCTATCCAAACGGGATTGCTGGTTTGGTAACGAGTGTGACACGGGTATGGGCTTTCACGTGCGTTAATGTATGTATATCATATTGATGGCAATATCGGTTAGGTATTGTGAAATATGTTTGATCTGTTAAAAGACATAACACATTCAAACATATTACTTTAAGTATGTCGCATGAACACCTTTACCGATACTACCAACTATGGTACGTATTATGTTCTATGTTATGTCCGATCAGAACATAAATTAACAGACCCTTGTGTACGTAAAGGGATATGTCGGACCTGAAACGGGATTTGAATAATAAGTTTATTCTGTACAACGGTTTAACAACAACTAACTATGATTCTTGAAATACATTAATATAATGCAGTGAATTTTATTCGTTGACTACTAGTTGGTAGGCGGAGCTAATCAGATCATACAGAGCATATACGATACCACAACAGCATATACTAAAATATGGCATCGAAAAACATATTCATCATTGATCTGTGCTTATTATAAATATGTATGGATTTACTCTTCGTATAAAATTAACAAAGCGTCCGGTTACAAAAATGTAAACGTTTTTTTCTTGGTATCGGCTATATCAAAGATTTGTTTACTTCCTGCATTTTGATTCAAATACGAATATATTACCGAGTGTTAAGTCAGATGCTAAAGTGCTTTGTCGACGTTACAATCTCGTTAACTATCGCTGTTTTCGGCTTTACCTTTGTTGCCATATGATTCGAGTTACTACACAAAACAGCTTAACATCTTTATTTGAGCGCTCATATGCATATGATGGCATAAGTCACACGTCAACACTGGTTGCGTCCATGTGTATGGTCTCTCTAATATGTGCTGGTTGAGTCCATGCGAATGGTCCCTCTAATATGTGCTGGTCGGATCCATGTGCGCAGCCTCTGTAATCTGTGCTAGTTGGATACATGTCTATGTTCCCTCTTATATGTGCTGGTTGAATCCATTTGTGTGTTCTCTCTTTATATGCGCTGGTTTGATTCATGTGTATGATCTATCTAAAATGTACTGCTTGGATCCATGTGTATGGTCTCTCTAATATGTGCTGGTTGGATCCATGTGTATGGTCTCTCTAATATGTGCTGGTTGGATCCATGTGTATGATCTCTCTAATATGTGATAGTTTGATCGATGTGTATGGTCTCTCTAATATGTGCTGGTTGGATCCATGTGTATGGTCTCTCTAATATGTGCTGGTTGGATCCATGTGTATGATCTCTCTAATATGTGCTGATCGGATCCATGTTTACGATCTCTCTAATATGTGCTGGTCGGATCCATGTGTATGGTCTCTCTAATATGTGCTGGTTGAATCCATGTGTATGGTCTCTCTAATATGTGATGGTTGGATCCATGTGTATGATCTCTCTAATATGTGCTGGTCGGATCCATGTGTACGATCTCTCTAATATGTGCTGGTCGGATTCATGTGTATGATCGTTCTAAAATGTGGTGGTTGGATCCATATGTATGTTCTCTCTAATATGTGATGGTTTAATACAATTGTATGCTCGTTCTAATATGTGCTGGTTGGATCCATGTGATTGTCCTATAATATATGTGCTGGTTGGATCCATGTGTATGATCTCTCTTATATGTGCTGCTTGGATCCATGTATATGTTCTCTCTTTTATGTGCTGGTCGGATCCATGTGTATGTCCTATCATATATGTGCTGCTTGGATCCATGTGTATGTCCTATCATAAATGTGCTGCTTGGATCCATGTGTATGATCGTTCTAAAATGTGCTTGTTGGATCCATGTATATGACCTCTCTAAAATGTGCTGGTTGGATCCATGTGTATGATCTCTCCAAAATGTGCTGGTCGGATCCATGATATGATCTCTCTAAAATGTGCTGGTTGGATCCATGTGTATGATCTCTCTCTAATGTGCTGGTCGGATCCATGTGTACGATCTCTCTAATATGTCATGGTCGGATCCATGTGTACGATCTCTCTAATATGTCCTGGTCGGATCCATGTGTTTGATCTCTCTAAAATGTGCTGGTCGGATCCACGTGTATGATCGTTCTTATATGTGCTGGTCGGATCCATGTGTATGATCGTTCTAATATGTTCTGGTCGGATCCACGTGTATGATCGTTCTAATATGTGCTGGTCGGATCCATGTGTATGATCGTTCTAAAATGTGCTGGTCGGATCCATGTGTATGATCGTTCTAAAATGTGCTGGTCAGATCCATGTGTATGATCTCTCTAAAATGTGCTGGTCGGATTCATGTGTATGATCGTTCCAATAGGTGCTTGTCGGATCCATGTGTATGATCTCTCTAAAATGTGCTGGTCGGATCCATGTGTATGATCGTTCTAAAATGTGCTGGTCGGATCCATGTGTATGGTCTCTCTAAAATGTGCTGGTTGGATCCATGTGTATGATCTCTCTAAAATGTGCTGCTTGGATCCATGTGTATGATCGTATTAAAATGTGCTGGTCGCGTCCATGTATATGGTCTCTCTAAAATGTGCTTGTTGGATTTATGTGTATGATCGTTCTAAAATGTGCTGGTTGGATCCATATGTATGATCGTTCTAATATGTGCTGGTTGAAAACATATCTATGATCTCTCTTATATGTGCTGGTTGGATCCATGTGTATGTCCTGTTATATATGTGCTGGTTGGATCCACGTTTATGATCGTTCTAATATGTGCTGGTTGGATCCATGTGTATGATCGTTCTAATATGTGCTGGTTGAAAACATATCTATGATCTCTCTTATATGTGCTTGTTGGATCCATGTGTATGTCCTGTTATATATGTGCTGGTTGGATCCACGTTTATGATCGTTCTAATATGTGCTGGTTGGATCCATATGTATGATCGTTCTAATATGCGCTGGTTGAAAACATTTGTATGATCTCTCTTATATGTTCTGGATGGATCCATGTGTATGTCCTAATATACATGTGCTGGTTGGATCCATGTTTATGATCGTTCTAATATGTGCTGGTTGGATCCATGTGTATGATCGTTCTAATATGTGCTGGTCGGATCCATGTGTATGATCTCTCTAAAATGTGCTGGTCGGATCCATGTGTATGATCGTTCTAATATGTGCTGGTCGGATCCATGTGTATGATCTCTCTAAAATGTGCTGGTCGGATCCATGTGTATGATCGTTCTAATATGTGCTGGTCGAATCCATGTGTATGATTGTTCTAAAATGTGCTGGTCGGATCCATGTGTATGATCGTTCTAAAGTGAGCTGTTCGAATCCATGTTATGATCTCTCTAAAATGTGCTGGGCAGATCCATGTGTATGATCTCTCTAAAATGTGCTGGTCGGATCCATGTGTATGGTCTCTTTAAAATGTGCTGGTCGGATTCATGTGTATGATCGTTCTAATATGTGCTGGTCGGATCCATGTGTTTGATCTTTCTAAAATGTGCTGGTCGGATCCATGTGTATGATCGTTCTAATATGTGCTGGTCGGATCCATGTGTATGATCGTTCTAAAATGTGCTGGCCGGATCCATGTGTATGATCGTTCTAAAATGTGCTGGTTGGATCCATGTGTATGATCGGTCTAATATGTGCTGGTTGAAAACATGTGTATGATCTCTCTTATATGTGCTGGTTGGATCCATGCGTATGTCCTATCATATATGAGCTGGTTGGATCCATGTGTATGATCGTTCTAATATGTGCTGGTTGGATCCATGTGTATGATTGTTCTAATATGTGCTGGTCGGATCCATGTGAATGATCGTTCTAATATGTGCCGGTCGGATCCATGTGATCTAATATGTGCTTGCTGGATTCATGTGTATGATCGTTCTAAAATGTGCTGGTTGGATCCATGTGTATTATCGTTCTAATATATGCTGGTTTGATCCATGTGTATGATCGTTCTAATAAGTGCTGGTTGGATCCATGTGTATGATCGTTCTAATATATGCTGGTTGGATGCATGTGTATGATCGTTCTAAAATGTGCTGGTATGATCCATGTGTATGTTCGTTCTAATATGCGCTGGTTGAAAACATGTGTATGATCTCTCTTATATGTGATGGTCGGATTCATGTGTATGATCTCTCTAATATGTGATGGTTTTATCGATGTGTATGATCTCTCTAATATGTGATGGTCGGATACATGTGTACGATCTCTCTAATATGTGATGGTCGAATCCATTTGTTCGATCTCTCTAATATGGGCTGATCGTATCCATGTGCACGATCTCTCTAATATGTGCTTTTCGGATCCATGTGTACGATCTCTATAATATGTGCTGGTCGGATCCATGTGTACGATCTCTCTAATATGTTCTGGTCGGATCCATGTGTACGATTTCTCTAATAGGTGCTGGTTGAATACATGAGTATGATCTCTCTTATGTGTGCTGGTTGGATCCATTTGTATGATCTTTCTAAAATGTGCTGTTTGAATACATGTGTATGATATCTCTAATATGTGCTGATTGGATCCATTTGTACGATCTCTCTAACATGTGCTGATTGGATCCGTTTGTATGATCTCTCTAATATGTGCTGATTGGATCCATTTGTATGATCTCTATACTATGTGCTGATTGGATCCATTTGTATGATCTCTCTAATATGTGCTGGTTTGATCAATGTGTATGGTCGCTCTCGTATGTGATGGTTTGATCCATGTGTATGGTCTCTCTTATATGTGATGTTTGATCAATGTGTATGATATTTTTTATATTTGCTGGTTCGATCGATGTGAACAATCTCTCTAATATGAGTCAGTAAACATTTTTAAGAAACATTTGAAAACACACCTTTTCAGAGATAATCATGCATTGTTCTAAAACGTACCAATATATTAATGTTGTGTTGTCTGTTTAAAAGTTGTTGAACACCCATTATGTACAAGATTTATATTATATGCATTGAACTATGCATATACAATGTACTGTATGCTTATAATCATTATTTATGACTGGTTATTTAATGCTTGTGTCTGTATTGCTGTTTTGCTTTTATTATCGTCTAATTTATCATTTATCATTGCACAACGCCATTGAATATGTATTTGTACAAATAGGCGTTCGAGCAAATAAACAAGTTTCAAGTTTTATGTTTAACGTGTACGATATTGATCCGATATATGAATTATATCGGTCCGATATCTATCCGATATGGGACACCATTGAATATGTATTTGTACAAACAGGCGTTCGAGCAAATAAACAAGTTTCAAGTTTCATGTTTAACTTGTACGATATTGATCCGATATATGAATTATATCGGTCCGATATCTATCCGATATGGGACTGTTTGTTTGGTAACGCGTATGACAAAAAATTATATAATAAATGATTGGCTTTAATGTACGTAAATGTATGTGTATAATATTGGTGGCAGTATCGGCTAGATATTTTGGAATATGTTTGTTTTTATAATGGACATAATCTATTTAAAAGTATACATTTAAGTATATCGCATAAACTCCTTGTCAAATACTACCACCTATAGAATGTGCTTAAATTTGATATCGAAAAGCACATTCATCATTGATCCGTGCTTATTATGAAAATGTATGGCTAACCCTTTTTATAAATTAAACAGAGCATTTTAAGTAAAGTATCGCCTATATGCAAAAGTTGTTTACTTCCTGCTGTTTCAAATACAAATATATTACCGTGTGTTAAGTCAGACGTTAAAGTGCTTTAACGATGTTACAATCTCGTTTTATATCGCTGTTTTCGGCTTTACTTTAGTTGACATGTGATTCGGGTTACTTCCTATTATAATTGCCAGCTTAGATTTCTTTACATAAGTGTTCATGTGAGGGCATGAATCACACGACATGACATTGGTGAAATAAGCTGATGGTTGATTAAATCCTATTTAGTCTAAAAAGATAACAGTATTATTTCAAATCTGCCGTACATTTATTTTGGTTTAATTTCAGCCAGCTATTTTAAGTCACATTCAGGTGCATCAGTAGATGTTAACTCGGCCAGTAGACAAAATATTATCCCAAACACTACGCTGTTTAAAGGGTTATTTGTATTCATCTAAAAACGTATCATTCCATTTTTAAGTATATTCTTTGGTAGTGTTAATTATAATAAATTACAAGTGTTGTGCTGTTAAAATCCATGTATAATTATTATCCCGCTTATATGTGCTGCTTGGATCCATGTGTCTGTTCTCTCTTATATATGCTGGTTGGATTCATATGCATAGTATATATACTAAGTGCTGGTTGGATCCATGTGTATGGCCTCTCTAATATGTGATGATTTGTTCCATGTTATTGGTATCTCTAATATGTGATGGTTAGATCGATGTGTATAGTCTCTCTAATAATTGCTGTTTGTGTCAATTTGTATTGTGTCTCCTGTACATGATGGCTAGATACATGTGAATGCTCTCGTGATGGTTGGATTCATCTGTATGTTCTCTATAATATGTTCTGGTTGGATCCATGTGTAAGGTATCTCTTATATATGCTTGTTGGATTCATGTGTATATCATATCTAATATGTGCTGGTTGGATCCATGTGTATGGTCTATCCTATATGTGACAGTCGATTCATATGTATGGTATCTCTTATATGTGCTGGTTGGATCCATATTCATGGTCTGTCCTATATGTTACGGTCGATCCATTTGTTTGGTGTCTTTAATATGTGATTGTTGGATTCATATGTATAGTCTTTCTTATATGTGCTGATTTGATCCATTTGTGTGGTTTCTATTAAGTGCTGGTTTGATCAATGTGTATAGTCTCTTTACTATGTGCTGGTTGGATCCATTGGTATGGTCTCTCTAAAATGTGATACTATGATCCATGTGTATTGTCTCTGTAATATTTACTGGTTGGATTCATCTGTATCGCCACTCTATAATGTGCTGGTTTGATCCATGTGTATAGTCTCTTTTATATGTGCTGGTTGGATCCATGTGTATGGTCTCTCTAATATGTACTGGTTGGATCCATGTGTATGGTCTCTTTTATATGTGCTGGCTGGATCCATGTGTATAGTCTCTTTTATATGTACTGGTTGGATCCATGTGTATGGTCTCTCTAATATGTACTGGTTGGGTCCATGTGTATGGTCTCTTTTATATGTGCTGGTTGGATCCATGTGTAAAGTCTCCTTTATATATACTGGTTGGATCCAAGTGTATGGTCTCTCTAATATGTACTGGTTGGATCCATGTGTATGGTCTCTCTAATATGTACTGGTTGGATCCATGTGTATGTTCTCTCTAATATGTACTGGTTGGATCCATGTGTATGGTCTCTCTAATATGTACTGGTTGGATCCATGTGTATGGTCTCTCTAATATATACTGGTTGGATCCATGTGTATGGTCTGTCTAATATGTACTGGTTCGATCCATGTGTATAGTATCTTTTATATATACTGGTTGGATCCATGGGTATGGTCTCTCTAATATATACTGGTTGGATCCATGTGTATGGTCTCTCTAATATGTACTGGTTGGATCCATGTGTATAGTCTCTTTTATATATACTGGTTGGATCCATGTGTATGGTCTCTCTAATATGTATTGGTTGGATCCATGTGTATGGTCTCTCTTATATATACTGGTTGGATCCATGTGTATGGTCTCTCTTATATGTGCTGGTTCATCCATGTGTACGGTCTCTCTTATATGTGCTTATGGATCCATGTGTATAGTCTCTTTTATATGTGATGGTTCGATCAATGGTAATGGTCTCTCTTATAGGTGCTGGTTTGATCCATGTGTGTAGTATCTCTAGTATGTCCTGGTAGAATCCATGTGTACGGTCTCAGTTATATGAACTGTTTGAATGGATATGTATAGTCCCTGAAATGTGAGATGGTTTGATCCATGGGTATGGTCTCCCTTGAATAATATGATTTGATCTACGTGTATGGTGTTGCTAATATATGCTGGTTGGATCGATGTTCATTGTCACGCTGATGTGTGCTGGTTTGATCCATGTTCATGGTCTCTCTAATATGTACTGGTTGGATCCATGTGTATTTTCTCTCTAATATGTGCTGGTTGGATCGATGTGTATTTTCTCTCTAATATATGCTGGTTGGATCGATGTTCATTGTCACGCTGATGTGTGCTGGTTTGATCCATGTTCATGGTCTCTCTAATATGTACTGGTTGGATCCATGTGTATTTTCTCTCTAATATGTGCTGGTTGGATCGATGTGTATTTTCTCTCTAATATATACTGGTTTGATCGATGTGCATTGTCACGCTGATGTGTGTTGATTGGGTCCATGTTTATGGTATCTCTAATATGTACTGGTTGGATCCATGTGTATGTTCTCTCTTATATGTGCTGGTTGGATCCATATGTATGTTCTCTCTAATATGTACTGGTTCGATCCATGTGTATAGTATCTTTTATATATACTGGTTGGATCCATGGGTATGGTCTCTCTAATATATACTGGTTGGATCCATGTGTATGGTCTCTCTAATATGTACTGGTTGGATCCATGTGTATAGTCTCTTTTATATATACTGGTTGGATCCATGTGTATGGTCTCTCTAATATGTATTGGTTGGATCCATGTGTATGGTCTCTCTTATATATACTGGTTGGATCCATGTGTATGGTCTCTCTTATATGTGCTGGTTCATCCATGTGTACGGTCTCTCTTATATGTGCTTATGGATCCATGTGTATAGTCTCTTTTATATGTGATGGTTCGATCAATGGTAATGGTCTCTCTTATAGGTGCTGGTTTGATCCATGTGTGTAGTATCTCTAGTATGTCCTGGTAGAATCCATGTGTACGGTCTCAGTTATATGAACTGTTTGAATGGATATGTATAGTCCCTGAAATGTGAGATGGTTTGATCCATGGGTATGGTCTCCCTTGAATAATATGATTTGATCTACGTGTATGGTGTTGCTAATATATGCTGGTTGGATCGATGTTCATTGTCACGCTGATGTGTGCTGGTTTGATCCATGTTCATGGTCTCTCTAATATGTACTGGTTGGATCCATGTGTATTTTCTCTCTAATATGTGCTGGTTGGATCGATGTGTATGTTCTCTTTTATATGTGCTGGTTGGATCCATGTGTATTTTCTCTCTAATATATACTGGTTTGATCGATGTGCATTGTCACGCTGATGTGTGTTGATTGGGTCCATGTTTATGGTATCTCTAATATGTACTGGTTGGATCCATGTGTATGTTCTCTCTTATATGTGCTGGTTGGATCCATATGTATGTTCTCTCCAATATGTGCTGGTTGGATCCATGTGTATGATCGTTCTAATATGTGCTGGTGGGATCCATGTGTATGATCGGTCCAATATGTGCTGGTTGGATCCATGTGTATGTTCTCTCTTATATGTGCTGGTTGGATCCATGTGTATGTTCTCTCTTATATGTGCTGATTGGATCCATGTGTATGTTCTCTCTTACATGTGCTGGTTGGATCCATGTGTATGTTCTCTCTTATATGTGCTGGTTGGATCCATGTGTATGTTCTCTCTGATATGTGCTGGTTGGATCCATGTGTATGTTCTCTCCAATATATGCTGGTTGGATCCATGTGTATGTTCTCTATACTATATGTTGCTCTTTATTTATATTCAATTATATTAAATCTAATAATATGACACACAGTCTGCCTTTGAAAATATGATGTTTAAGACTGTATGATCATAGAGTTTCATAATAAAAAGCATAATTTTACTAAAACTGGGAACAAATAAAGAAACATTATTAGAAACAAAAAAACAAAATTTACAGTTTGTCCTACTTTGAAAGCCAATGAGATTGCTGCATTTCGTTTTAAATTTGAAAAATATTTCCCATATTCTGCAATTCGTCCCTGATATGAACTCCGATACAGAGAAAATACAGTGATATTTGGCCTACGTGAATTTCTTAGAAAGTAGGTGGAGCCTGTATTGTTTACTGTAAAATGTATCCAATGTAAGAAGTTGTGACACTGTAACATCATTATAACTAGAATCAAAATTCGACATTTCTTCAAACGAAAAGTTTTTAAAGAACTCATTATCACTATCCAGAATTGTAAAGTCCATGACGCTAACTTTTTAGAACAAAAGCCAACACGAGACTGCGACAATTTAATTCTTAGGTCTGCATGTACTGCACCAGACATCACGTGACATCAAAGGACCGGTGCCGCGCCACTAGATTATTTCCCTGGCTTGTCAATCAATTTTTGGGTGGAGTCGGCGTTTTTCAGTCAACGTTTTGCCGGGTGTGCGGACGTGACAAACTGTAAGCAACTTCGGCTCGCTTGCAATATATTCCGTATTTTTAAAAATATGAAAGATAACTAATACGTACTAGCTAAACTTTTCTTCCGATGAGTACCTATGTAAAACATTTGAAGAAAATGACGTCACATGCCGGAACATTCCAAGCCAGCCAAAGACGGTTTTAAAGATAACACGAATCTGCAAAATTTTATAAAATCAAAGATTTGAATGTTTAGTTATGTAAGGATGCAATATGCAACCTTATATTTTGTTTCAGGAATTCAACCTCAAAAACTAGAAGGTAAGATATCTTCAAAGAATTTTTTTTATATACACGGTTAAAATAAAATTCTAGCAATTTATTGAGTCTATATGCCCAACTACATGCTGGAAACATTTTTATTTTACGAATTTTCTTTAAAACATCACCATAAAAATCGGGATGAGAAATACTAAGCAATCAGCGATTTAAGACTACTATTGTATTTTGATATAATATCTTAATGACCATTAACACATTTTGAGAAAGTCTTCCTTTATTTATAATATAATTTCTGACATCTGTACATATTCTAGCGAATCTTATCAACTGTCCAATTAAAACACCATATGATGGTAAACTAGGAACATCTCCATCAAGAAAGGTAATTAATTATTTTAAAATTAAAATCATCACGTTTATCATAAGGATTGATATTCAATATATCTTCCCTTACTTCGAGCTGCAGATCTAAACAGGCTTTTAAATTGGATGTATTAGATTTTGTGTTGCAACTCTATAGGGTATATCGATTTAATAATATTTGTAAATACCGGATTATCCAAACTTTGAATATTATCACTATATCTAAAAGTGTTATTGAATTTATCAAACAGGGCGAGATCTCCAGTCTTAGATAATCTCAGCATTATTATTATTTCATAGCATAGTTTATTTGAAACTATTCACTCTTTCATGGTTTAATATACAGGCTAGACTTCATTAAAATTCAGCCAATTGCATAATCTATCAAAAAAGTAAATGCAAACAACACTTCCTTCACATGTGATACTATACCCTATGTAAATTGGGGACAAACGTGCGCCAACTATCATATTTAAGTTTAAAGGTAGTCAAACCATCATTGATTTATACAATCGCTTCTTGTTAATTTCATGTTGTAGTTACAACATGTTAAGTTTGATTTTTTTTTTCACCGAGAACTTTTATATATAGCCATTATGTTATTTAATCAAGATATTGATATTGCTCAATAATTGTAATATATATGAACTATCTAGTGTTCCAAAGCTTTTATTTAAGCAGTTTGTTTGCTATGCAATACATTAGGACCTATAATAAATGTATAAAATGTATAGTTAAAATGTTCATGGACCACTACATGGCCAAGCCGTTGGCTATTTCGGATTATGTAGTGGTGCTAAAGAAATTGGCAACGCATTTTGATTTCAGGGACTGCTTAGGGTCTGTCAGAAGAAAATATTATTTTGACAAGTCTGCCGTATTGCAACAGCAATGTAAATGCCTGAAAATCACACGGCCTTCCTCCAGCCATAAGGAAACATATAACAGAAAGGCATCAAACAGGCTCAACAGTGAAAAAGGTCCATCGAAACGTTTTTGTCCGTTGAGCGATGATCATGATTATAAGTACTGGCTAAGGTGTCGTGGTGCTATAAACACACAGGGCATTTAGCTAAACGGTATATGTCGATTAACGAACTGTAAAGACGTTACCTCGGGAAGCTTATTCGCTACCTATGACATGTCGTTAGTATGCCATGCGTCATCGTACAGCAATGGTACAGGGTTGTGGCATATAATAGAAGATGGACAAGAGCAGCCTATTGTTTTTGCTTCTAGAACACTGTCGTAAAGTAAAACAAATTATAGTCAGATTCACAGAGAATCACTTCCTCAAGTGTATGATGTGAATATATTTCACAAGTATCTGTATGGACGCATGATCTTTGATCAGCGATTATAAAAGTTTGGCAACTTATTTTCCGCGTTTAATTGAAATTATGTACAGGACATCTGCTATCATGGAAGTTGCGACTTTCCGTCGCGTTTACCAGTACCCGAAATGGTCCCATGTTATATTGAAGATGAGAAAATCGAGCACATTCCCATTTCTGCCAAAGATATTGCTGAAATAATTCGAAAACATCCGCTTTTAGAGGAGTGTACGAGTACATAATAATTGGTTTGCCAAACTACGGGACTGAAAGATAACTATAAAGGGGATCTATAAACCGGATAATTGTTATACCATGGTGATTACGCTATGTTATACCGAATACTTGATGGCAAAAAATATTAGAAGAGTTGCATGATCAACATCGGGATATTTGTCGCACGAAGGCGGTGGCACGAGGCTATGTTTTGCGGGAAAACCTGGATATATACATTTAACAAATAGTACGGGCATGAGCTATATGCATGCCAGTTCAAAAGCACCGCATCAGCCCTGGAAGTGGGTTTCAAGGCCATGACAGAGAGTAAACATCGCATCGCTGAAATCAGGCAAAAAAAATTCTTCAATTTGTCTTGTTTGTGATACATTTTCCAAACAGATCGAAGTCATGTTGGTGTAATTAACCACAAGTCCAATAACCATTGAGAAATTGCGTGAACTATTCAGGACATGGGATTTACCAGAAAAACTAGTCAGTGATAATGTTCTATGGTTTACATCGTTGGGTTTCAAAGATTTCATAACAAACAATGACATACCACATACTCTGGTACCTTCTTCTATCCGAGCTCGAACAGGGTAGCTGAATTGAATTACCGTTATAAATGCCATTCAAATTACAAAGATCGTCAGCACAATATCGAAGCCGAAGCCGGTTGAAGTTGCTTACAGCAAATAAGGAGCAAGACATTGAACGAATGAAGACAATTTTGACAGGGGTCATAGACCGTGTCGCATGTTTTGTGAAGGACAGAGCGTGCTAGTGAAAACAACTTAATGGGAGAAAATGTAAATGGCTTCCAAAATTTATTCAACAAAAAAATGACCAATAAAGTACTAAATAAAAGTGGACAGAGAGATCCGTTTCTGTTATGCTCATTATTTACGTAAAAAATGATGCAAACTCTCCGGCGACTCAATCAACAGTCATTTGCTTATCCTAGATTGGTTTAAAGTACTTTCCATGCGATAGAAATGAGACAAAGTCAACACAGGACAAACGTCCTGAATTGCAAAAATCGGAATGTAAGTGGTTGGTTATTTAACAAATTACTGATCGGGCATGCAGGAAGATAAACAATTAACTGATAGACGTAAGTCGACACTGGAGAGAAAAACACTCGACAGGATGACATTTATAATGTTCTGTGAAATAGGAGAGACATTAGATGTATAAATTTATTTGTATAAGAGTCAAAGTCTGTTATAGTTATTCATTTAAACAATATAAGTTTGTTTGAATTTAGGAAGCATAGTTAAACTTATAAGATTTAAATATAAGCAACTGTTGCAAATGCATTTCATGATTTTCTAAAAAGTAGAGATGATGCAGTATATTCGCTGTGGTAACATGACACTTCCTTGTGCTTTCAAAGTTAAACGCCTCTATAAAAGACGTTGACGTTGATACAATGAACACTCATAGCACCAGATACGTCTTTTTTAATAACTGGACTTATCTATAAGAGTTTTATATCCACAGAAAGCTCTTGAAATTATGTTTTGGGAAAATGAAAGCAGATACACGAACATGTTTAAAATATTATTTGTAAGATCTTTCTAATGTTAGTAGATATCTTAATACCAGAAAAATATCAATAATGTAAAATTGAAAGAACTAGATTTAACTGTTAATCGATTTCAATATCCCTTGCCAACAATTGATCAATAAGCTTAGATGAACTCGTTATTGGTAAATATTTATTGCCTTTATTTTCCATTTGTTAATGTGTCTACAAAATATTTTAAAACTCAAATGTGGTCAAGACATACATGGATATAAAAAACAACGTTGTTTTTATTTGATAAAAAAGCTTTGATTGTCCTTTTGAACTATTTCCTGTGCAATGAAACCTATAAATTGAGCTGGTGTCAGTTGAGCGTGAAATGGTCTAGCAAAACCACAAAAAAATATTACAAAGAGTCCCTAATATGAACATTATTTTATCATCGATTTGCAATTAACGTTTGCTCTCACTTTGCAGTCATATATGTATGGTTGACCTACCATTCCCCTGTCAAACGTATCTCCCTGTATTTCCCCGCAGTAGCCTTGTGTAATGATGACAATTTTCGGCATTTTTTTGCTGAACTTCTCGAAAAAATCCTTCGGGGAGTATTCCTTCTTCTCAACAATATAATCACCCATGGCTGAGTTGAGATGAGCTGGGCCAGGTATCTTAAAATTCCTTTGAATATCGTTGTTTGAATTTATTATCAATAGGCAAGTGATCGATATCGTTAAGATTTCAAACTAAAGAAGGTCTTCGTTTATATGTCCTTCAAATGGCCGGACATATATTCACTTTGATTCACAAAATGTCCAATCAGTACACGCTTCTACTCCTCCAATACAAACAAAAAATGTAAACATGAAATACCCTTAAACCATCATGAATAAGTTCGAAATATATTAATGCATTAACTTCGTTGTCTATTTTCTTCCTGCTCTATTTAAAGCTGCATACACACTTTGCATGTATTATCTAAATACCAACTTTGTTAATCGCATAGTCTTGCAATCGCCACAGAAACGTGTGTTGAAAGGTTTTATAATATTTGATAGATGTTAGTAAAAAAAAGTACTACTTTTTTGCTTAAGTACAAATTGTTGAGTGTTACCCCGTTAAATGTCGTTAGTTGCCATAATGGGTTAAATAATTTACAGCGCAGCAACTGTTTACAAACTGGCCGGGCTTCAAGTTACACTATTTGTATAAAGCAGTAATTTACTCACTGATAGCGTAATTTCTCGAAATAACACCTAACAAACCTTCATTTTGTCTTACACATTTTTTCTTCTATTGATATTTAATATAATTCTAATTAGTGTCTAACAGTACAGTTTGCATTTAAATCTAATCGTGTTTTCGCTACATCTAATGAAATAAAACGCATGGACCCTTTTGGTTTTAAAAACATGTATATAACTCACACAATTTCTAGTTTACATTGACTTTCACTCCGGTGGGAGTATACTTAAACATATTGTGTTGTATTTTTCACAAGTGTTATGCGCATATGAACTTGGTTACGCCCCCCCCCCCCACACACACACCTCCCAGTTAACTCGTTTTCAAATGAACGCGTGTTACACTGATCTTCTTAGGCGGTAATCCAACCTTTAATAGATAGAGCTGTGTTCTGTATGTGTGTTTATGACCATTGTTTCGTGTTCGTTGGGTCATTACCTTGTGCTTTAAACAGGGTTTATGTTTGATTATATGAGAAAGGATGAACGCATAAGTTTTATAAGTACTTACATCAAGTCTGATGTATGCGATGTATGTCTTTGTGACATTAATTAAATGCATATTGTGTATTGTCTTTGTGATATTAAATGTATCTCATGTAATGTCTTTTTGACTTAAATGTATTTCGTGTAATGTCTTTGTTACTTAAATGTATCTCGTGTAATGTTTTTGTTATTTAAATGTATGTCGTGTAATGTCTTTGTGACATTAAATGTATCTCGTGTAATGTCTTTGTGACTTAAATGTATCTCGTGCAATGTCTAATGGGCCTTAACATTGTGCAACGAAACAATATATTTGTTATTTTAGACGCTACTGTGCATTTCTGTGTAGTTTCCATTCTGCTATGTCAAAACAGCTTGCCAATGTACTTGGATTATGGCCTTTGCTTAATAACACAATGAAAACTTCTGGGTCATGCTCAGCAGTCGAAAATAATCCCATTTAGAGGCACAATCCAAGAGCCCAAACAAAAAAATGAACTAAAGATACAAACATATAAACACCACACAAAAACATACAAACACAATAGTAAAGCCTCAACACATGACATCTTTATCTTGCCCATAATGATTCTTGTCCATGATTTACGGGTCTGCCTTTTATCTTAGTTCCTGTGCTTGTTGATTCCATTCAAATACTGCTGTGGTTGATTGTTGCCTATGCAATATGTGACTTATCCATCTCCAATTCTTCAGAATTAACCCGATGAATGGTGGTTGCTCTGTCGTAGCCCAATCATTTTGGCTGGAATTATGTCCGGTCATAGGACACGTCATATCTTTCTCAGGCACTGTTGAACACAGACTTTACCCAAGGCGCTTAATTGGTGCGTCTCGAGAATATAATATAATTTAAGCTTTGTACAGAAGAAACTGGCACAAGCCTAAGCTTGATCTTTTGATAGGTGTTTCTGTTGTTCTATGCTGGCTGTAGAGAAGAGAAGTCATCACGGGCCTATCGCATTGTTTCTCTTTTATATACCATTGTACCCTTTGTTTTGCTGACTTCCAAGATATGTGACGCCCTCAAATATGAGACAATGAATATACTTGTGTAATGTGCCCTTTAGACAAAACACACATACACACCTACACACGAAAATAAATCATAATCCATTTCTAAATCGTAATATACAACACCATAATCGATCATTGCATCGAAGGTTATAGAAAGTGTATTTCTGCATTAAATATTGATATAAAAATGGTAAAAATCGTTCTTGTCTTGAATAGTTTACTATTGGCCCAGAACATCATCGACAGATAAATAAATTAAACAATGAACTATTTTTTGTATATTTTTTCCAAGTCAATATTTGAAACTACAGAAGCAAGACCAGTAATCGAAAGGTTAAACATTAAACCGAAGCCAGAAACACAGAACAACAAAACACAGACACGCTAACAAAACATTACCTATCGAATGTATACAACTAGGTGTGTGCATCAAGGATTGCTGGGAACCGCCTTGGAATGGACAGCATAATGTAAGTTTACTAGTTAAACTAGTTAATGTGCACAACCTCACCCTTATACCAACAATCTAGACTACAGTAAAATCGTTAATGGTAAATATTTGTTAAATTGGTTTAATTAAATTAATGGTGAGATTTTTTATTTACTCATTCAAACACATTCATAGATAAATGATGTAATATCAAACGCCAATTATCACATAAAGGCAAACGAGTGAAACACGTAGATACATAAATATGATTTCTTACAGTAAAAAACATGTTTTCACCATATATCTTATGAAAAGTAAATTGTCAGTAGTAACATTGATTGTCTAATTTGAGACCCATATAAATAAGGAGAATGATTCAATAAACTATCATACTAGTCATAAACATTTAAGGTGGAACGCGACCCTGAGCGAATTTTCGAGTTAATATCTGAAAATTGGTATATGAATAGAACAGCATATTCCCAGTGAGGGACCTCATGTGCGTTTTGTAAAAACGTTCACGCACATATGTTTTATTTCGCCTGTTTTACGGTTGTTTCTAATTTTGTCTAAAACGTTGTTTTTTTCGCGGGAAAATCGGCGTCGTTTTTCGCTGAAAAGTGCGCCTTTATTTAATTTTTGAAAAAAACTGCTCGTTTAATTTTTGATTTTTTTAAACACATGTATTCAATTTATTATTGCAAATCACCTGATATCAAGAAAAGTGTACCTTACCGACTTCGTTTTTGCGCAGTATCAAGTAATCTAACCCCTATGCCTGTTTCTTTTTCAATATGTATTGTACTAAAACGTTTAGCATGGCGTTAATCGAATTATTGTTTTTGTTAATTAAATGATAAGATTAGAAATCTTAGAGTGTCTGATCAAATTTTTGTTGGGGATATTTGTTATGGTTGTTGTACAAAATATCTAATTCCACACAAGACGGGCGCTAAATTGCCAGCTTTATAAATCAACGGATGTCTTAAATCTGGCGACTATCTTAATGAGGGGCTTTCTAAATTATTAAGCAATCTCATAAGCCGAATGATGATATTTTGATAATACACATCAATAATCGTTCAAGTCATGGGACTATGCTGATAAGTGCTTTGTTTTTCATATATTCATCTACACTAATAACATAACAGCAAAAAGTTCTACTGCTTTATTAGTTACCAATTTCTTTGATAAGTATCAGTGGAGATCTGCAGTTGTAAGGCTCTTAACTAAGCAAAAGCATAGTATATCTAGCGCGTGACACACATTTCATTCACAAATAATAACTTACAAACCCAAAAATGGTAATCGACAGAAATATGCATTGTTATAAGCACAAACACATCCGGGCAGTAGAGGGGGTGCAACTGCCCCCCCCCCCCTTAAAATCATCCAAGTTTACTTCTGCTACACTGATGTTGCACTTGTTCAGGAAAATACGATTCATGAAGGTATCTAAACAGGTTATGCAGCTTTTAAATGAAGGGGATGGAATAATAATCATGAAAAGGCAAAATAAGTCGAGATACAATGGTAAGTGTAAGAGGGAGTTTATTCAGCTTGCTACGAAAGCAATCTTGGTTTGCTAAGAATCGCCAATATTTGGGTTTTTGCTCGCGAAATAAACTCACTCCTCGTCGACACATAACTATAAACATGTAATATTTTCCACCCAATTTATATTAGGGAAGCACATGAAGTTTAAATGAATACTGACCTTCATTTCAGTGATATAAATCTCGTGTTGAAACAAAAGTTTCTTTGTCACCCTGACAAAAGGATTATGTTTTCAATGTAATGCTTGATGAATGATAATGGAAGTAGGAAGTGAAAATAAATTCAGATGGGAATATATCTTTTTGTTTAAACGTCTTAATTAATAGTTTGTAATAGGCAATTGTAGCAGTAATGTTGTAAAATCAATATTGAATATTCTATCAAATGAAATGGTACAACATGTCTTCCTTAAAATCATTGGTATTGTGTTTTTGCCTATTAAGCACAAAAGGAATGGATGTTATATTACGGAAGTCACAAAATGTGGTAAACGAATTTCAACCTTTGACGCTGATTTGCGATCTAATGGTGCTGCATCCATTTTCAATGATAAACTGGATCAGCAACGGCAACACTGAATTAAGCAAGGGACGTTACTGCTCACCGGAAATTGATTC
The DNA here is from genome assembly GCF_026914265.1 of Mya arenaria. Classification (NCBI taxonomy): domain Eukaryota; kingdom Metazoa; phylum Mollusca; class Bivalvia; order Myida; family Myidae; genus Mya; species Mya arenaria. The sequence continues at coordinate 69,464,970 of NC_069131.1, read as the reverse complement.
CACAAAGGACTACAACATGAGTTGTCGAACGCATCGACAATATAACTTGACTATCAACAACGTTACTAGGAAGAATCATGGTGATATATGGTACTGCCGTGAAGATCATTTCTTGGAATCCCAAAGCAACGATGTAGAAATTCAGGTCAAAGGTTTGTGGGAGGAAACTAATTTACAAAAAACAACAACACCAGTATATTACTTTCAAGATCACTTTCACCACATTGCATATAAAAGTGTGCATAGCTGTAGATATTTATTAAGATTATTTTTCGAGATTTTGCCTGTAGTTTCTAAAATCAAAGGTGGAAACATGTCACTAACAAATAAGATCTTTTTATTAACAAATCAGATTTATTGGAAGGTTTTCATTGTAAAAAACTGAATAGATGGATCATTAGTTTGTTATTTTAAGGAAACAGTTCCAATTGTTTAGAATGTCTTAATGATTTGTAAAGAATGATGTTACGAACTTGTCAGCTATTTTCCTATAATTACCAAGATAACTTCAAACTACTTCAATAATTTGCTCGGTACATGGACAATGCTCGGCAGAATTCTGAGACACTATCTACAGGCATACGCGACACAAACTTGTCATAAGGTTTACTTTTTACTTTATTCAGGATTGTTTGGATAAGAGTGAGGTTTGTGCACGCAAACTGGTTAAAACCCCCAGTATATTTACATTTTACTGACCGTTCCAAGGCCGTACCTAACATTCCTTGATAAACAATTACCTATTTTATATAGTATATATGCACTGTGTTGTTTGCGGAGTTTTGTGCTGTTGTTCCATTGTTCTTGTTTGTGTGTCTTTTTTGTCATTGTGTTTTATGTCTTTGGCGTCTAACCTGTGCCATTAAACGGGGTTTGTGTTTAAACCTTTGTCTACTGAGCTTATTTCTTTAGTGTTTTATTTGAATATTGATCACGTGTTACAGAGTTGAAACCCATCGAATATACGTATTCTAAACATTTTCTTCTCTTTGCCCTCGTTTTTAAAAGGAATTGAATTATCATATAATGTCTGAACAATATTCATTGAAACAGCCTCTAACTTTTCTCATTTCAGTTCGTATTTCCAACATCAGTCTATTTACCGAAACACAATTCGTTATAGTATCTGAAAATGAAAATGCGTTAGTTCAATGTGTGTGTCACGGAGGGATTCCGGCTGGAAAAATCACGTGATTTTATGACAAAGGAACACCGGATGACGCCAGTGATGATGCCATTGTAACAGAGACGAAAAATGAAACAATCACACAAACGGATAACACAGTAACAACAAAGAGTTACATGGCCCTTAAAGGAAACACTGCGCTTATTGGAACTTCATTATACTGCAAGGCCAGCAATGATAGTGTCAACTGGCATTTTAGTAACGGCACAACGATTGCTGTTTTATGTACGATTTTAAAGTATTTTCCCCGCATTTACTAAATTGTAAAATCCTGCACTTAACATAGTAAATACCTAAATGCATTAGTAATCGATACATACGTTACCAAATGCAGTTCTCGAGCGTAATAATACGAAACAGTTACTTTAGTAAATTAAAACCAAACATTGTATTGTCACGTTTACTTTATTTTCTTATCTCATGATGCTACCTTCAGAATGGCTACGGAAATTGTTTGTTTTTTTGTTTTCAATTTTCAGTATTACCATCTTTTGTCGAAGTAACGCACCCACGTACACAGTTTGTAACTGCTTACGAAGACAAAATCGTGTACTTTGAATGTGTTACGTCATCTGGATATCCTGCGTCTTCTATCACATGGTATAAACTGACCAATGAAAGTGAGGTCATTACAAGCGCAGACGCTTCTATAACTTCAGAAATGAAGGACAGGACAATCGTAACAAGAAGTGTACTGCACAGCAAATAACTCTGCTGGAACTTTGACTTCGAGAAATCGAGCTGCTGTTCATTTTCATCAAGTAACAGGTTAGCGTAAATTATTTAAAAGTATTCTTCTTATGTCATTGTTTAATGCAAAAGTATATAATAATGAGTAGTTGCCATGAATGTTAATTTAACAACATATGAATATTTAGCTTTTCTGTTTCAGATTCCACCTTAGCAAAGGTTGCGATCGGGCTGTCATCTATAGCTGGAACAGCATTAGTCTTTTTTGTTGTCGGATGTTTTATATTTATGAAACTGCGTTCATCCAAAGAAATAAGGCAATATCATTATCGATGTCATAGGATAACTGATCTTTGTCTAAAATTGTCATCCGTTTTGCTTAACTTCATTTTACTGAACTGCTAACTACGGGACATGTTATTGTCATAATTGCATTGTGGTCGCATAACAGTTCTATATTTCGAGTGTTTTCTCTCGCCGTTACAGCCATTTGCTTAGGTGTGCGTTTTCTAGTGATTTATAACATTTACAATGTATTTTCATTGCATTATGATCAGTGGCAAACACTATGAATAGTTCAAAACTGATTGTTTTCTTCGTCCGTTTAGTTATTTTTGTAAACTTAAAATATGTTAATTTTGTACAATCGTCATTTTAGATATAAATACAATCTAAGATATAAATTCAATCTGTTGTTCATGCTAATATTGTTCATTTGTCGTTTAAGTGTTTATATTGGTAATACCTATAAATGTTTGATAATACATAAATGTATATTTCAGCCAATCCACGAGAGAATGCACATGATTCAGAACACGTGAATCAAGCAAATGGTAACTATTTGGTTCGAATAAAATATCTTTGAAGTGTTTGAATTAACAAATTGATGTTTTGGCTATTTACCTGTTTTCTTGTAGTTACTGAAAATTCAAATATTGATGTACATCGACAGTAATTTACATGCCTAAATCGTTTTTCTAAGATGTTGTGTAAGGTCATATATAATGTGAATTGATCAAAACAATGTTTTGTTATTGTTTATTTATTAAGTTTTTGTTTTGTTTTTCAGACCAAGGAAATGACAACCCCAGTTGCAGAGTTAATTTTAAGTAAGTATTAATCAAACTTTTTGTTCATACATAAAATGTTATATTGTGTTTCTAAAGGTTTATTTGATGATGTATTACCAGATTTATCACGTGACATTAACAATTATACCGAAAAGATCATAGCTGTTGATTTTAGGGCCAGCGCAGAAAACAGCAGCTACTCGATGTTACAAATGTATCAGACCACAACGCTTAAAGAGTCATACGAACCGCTATAAATAAGAAATTTACCACGACGGTATTCAGCCCTTGTACATTTAAACTGATTTTTTTCAATTAATTAAGCAACACTTATGGGCACATATCTGCGTTTTGATGACTATAATGTCTACACAAAACAAGTATATGTAATTGAAAATAGCATTTTTATTGTATTTTAAAATAATTAACGACAAAATGATATATTTGAGGTTACGGTCCAAAATGTTTTTACCTCATAAATTCAAATGCTAAAAGCAAAACTTTCGACTGGAACAAAATGTAATTTCTGATTTTTTTACAAATATGCCGTTCATTTCGATAAACTGTCCTTTAAATCCAACTGATTTAAGCAATAAAAGGCTATGTAATGTTTATCAATAGAAATTCACTCACTTTAAGTTAAGCACCGCTCATTTTACATGTCATTTTTTTCATTAGGCCGTAAGTAAGCAAAGTTATGTTTAAACTTTTGGCTGATGAGCTTGTTTCTGTAGTTTTTCACATTAGTATTATAATCCAGCAGAATATCATAAGTATCTTCCATGGCCGAGAGTGTAAGATAGGTTCATTATTACCCGGGCGTAGGGTGTTTTGCGGAAACGAGGTTTACCGAGTTTCCGCAAAACACCCTGCGCGAGGGTTGGGATAAACCTATCTTACACGAGAGGCTATGGTAGATGCTTTTTCTCTCATCTATGTTAAACAAAATGAAGTAAAAAAAATTTTTTTGCTGGAACTCTTTTGTGCGGAGTGAAACTAAATGCGTTTGGATATGTGATAATGCGTGGTTGCCATGGATATGCGCGCAGTGATTCAGATTATGTTAATAGTCAAATCGGTCTTTAAATAATTCTAAGGAGAGTGAAGCAATATTTCTTGAAAGGTGCGTGAAAACCTTTTTAAGGTGACATTTGAAGCGAGAAATAATTTATTAGCATTCAAAATATTGCCACAAGACAAGGTTTCTATGATGCTACAGACGACAGTCCTCAACAAGGGAGGTAATTACAATGTGATGATCATTTAACAGGAGTTCCATACCGGAACTCGTTTTATCTTTGCCCGTTGGCAACGCACTCTCTAAGATTTTCATATATGTGTCCTTTCTGATTGCAGGTATTGGACTGAAATCAAAGTACTGCAACTATAAATACTTTGCATTACTCAGACTTAAACAAAATATCAACATAAAGTAACAATCTCACTGTTAAATATAGAGGGTGCATCCTGGACCACACCCATGCACCTGTCATTTAGGTATAACATACGGTCAGCTTAAAAGCATAAGTGTGACATATTATATTTCCTTGTCATACTAAGACATTAAATTGACTTTTAAATGTGTTTTTGGTCGGACAGCGTTCAAAGACCTTAGTCGAATTATATGCAAGAACACGCTCGGAAAAGCAATCAAGCGAAAGTTTAAAGATGCACTCTTACTCCAAAATAAGATTTACCACAATTAACAATATTGTTTTAATATTCCAAAAAGGATGAATAAATGTCAGAAAAATGTTTTTTTATGAGGGATACCGAGTTAAACTTGAAATAAATGAGCATAAAACACGGTATTTCTACCTTATGAGACTATAGTAGACCGCAGTAAATATTTTAACATTCACCAATCATTTAATATTTTTGCGCTTTCTCCTATTAAATGCACGTTTACAATCCTGTTATCAGTAATTAATATTTTCCATAAATGTATTATTTAGTAAGTAATTAAAGGTATATCACTCAATATTGATGTTTTTCATACATGTGTATGTATTGATTTTGAATAAGTGTGTACACTTTGAAGTTGATCGGTTTTTGTAAGCAAACTAGTTTTATGGTTGGTAAACATGTTTTACTTTGTTTCATGATGATATTAGTTTTATGAATTCGTTTTTCCTTTTTTTGGTTTGAAAATTGTATTAGTTGTTTTTGGAAGACCAAAACCTAAACATCAGTTAGCGCTAAACGTAGACCTCCTTTTAGATGGTCTGAGTTTGAAACGCCACTTATAAACATGCCAGCTTGGTGAATGCGTATTGAATGTAACAGTATGATGAGATTTAGGGTCAGAAGAAAACTACAAGCTCTATTATTTACTTAATTAGAAGACTTAGTGTTAATTTACACCTTCATTCATAAATAAGATTTCACACTTACAGAGTGTGCGGCGTGGACTACCCACGTGACGTGGTCATGTTTCATGCGCTACGGCGGGACCGGCTCGCCCCGAACCTTGGTCACTTCTGTATAAAACTAGAGACCTACCTCAGGATCAACAAAATACCGTACCAGGTAAGACGCCTAATGGAACCAATGCATTCAGGTTACATGTTCATATGATCGACTAATCATTCTGAACTACACAAGGTAGCTCAGGCAATGGTAGAATACTACGTAATCCGCGAGTTTCGAATGAAACCTAGCATGCTTGGAAAATGAAAACAAATACAACCAATCTCACTTTGCATGATTTCCTTTCATATTTTTTTAAGAAAGGTTTCGTAACGCACCGAACATCTTAATATTAATGTATGAACGGCGAATGTCTTCTGTGTCAAGCATTTATAAAAAAGGATTTAATGCACAAGGTGTGGTTTACCGTTTTTGTTTACATTAACACTTGCAGGAGTCATCGTAACTGGTACTTATGTGGTATAACCATTGCCTTGTCACTTTCATAGCGGGTGTTAAGTCACCTTCTAGAACACCATAGTGCTCTTGTGATGAACTATTGAAACAAACATTCAATGGAAACAACAGATACAACCCCGGTCGCATTTGATTCCACAAAGATCCTTTTGGCACAAGGTGCTATACTAATATCAAGCATTATAATCAAACTATTCTTATTAGTAGTGTTTGTGCTTTGAAATGGTCAGTGCAATTGAGTACACATAAATATTTTGAAGAAAAATTACGCTTCGTTTTTGCTTTTCTTATGAGCGTTTTCTTTTCTTATGTTATCATTTCTTATTATAATATCTTATCTATATTGGTCATATTTTAATGTGTTTTAAAAGTATTGAAAATGATGTTGATAGTGAAACTGGATCTTATTTTGACGAAGCGATAGTATAACCAAAGTATTCATAAATGAAACAAAATACTTTTGATATCACCATTTTCAGTTTGATGGTACTTCAATGCCTCGACCAAAGGAGAAAGTCCCCTGGATTGAATACAACGGCGTCACGATGGGAGATTCCCAACTGATCATACAATACCTTGAGCAAGAGTTTAAGGTTAGTTTTTATAACAACGCGGTAACTCTCCGAAAAGGTAGTGTTTGACTCATTGTTGGATCAAATACCTTGAGCAAATGTTTTAAGTCAGCCATATTCCACCCACTTAACTTCATGTATCCACTGTAGAAACAGTTTAAGCTCAGCAATTATAACACCGTTACTTATCTCCTGAGTTTGTTGTACCACCACCACTGATAATACAGGACCTTGATCAAGAGTTCAATGTATAAGAGGTTGGGTTAGCTATATGTAGACACTATAGGTCTTGAAGTTCCCGTCCCTTCATGGGATCGTGTGTATGTTCAAAGTGTTTACGCAAATATTTGTTTTAGAACTAATATTATAAATGTGCTTATCTGCAGGTGAATCTAAATGCCCATCTAGCCTCGAAAGAGCGAGCAATAGCCTGGGCTATACAGAAGTGGATCGAAGAGTTTACATACTGGTGAGAACACTTTAGTGTAATACATATCATGTAACCAAAGAAAATGTTATAGAGCGAAATCATCAAGATTTTATGCTTTCTCTGATTTTCGATCTCAACAGGATCAAAAAGGGTTTCCAAGATTTTTTATTGATTTTCTTCTTATCAAAATGTTAAATGCCAGACACTTTAAACACATGAAGACTAATCAATTTTGATCTCTTCATAAATATAACACAAAAAATAAATTTGAATTATCATTCTTTAATAAAGAAAAAATTAAGAAAGCAAGTCGCCATGAACATCAAATTATTAGGAACGTGAAAATGTCTTTTTCAAAACAAATCGTGTTTAAAAAATCGAATACCAGCTAAAACCAAAATTTCCATTTATTTCAAATATATTTTATCTTTATGTTTTTCTCTCTTTACATTATGTTAAGCAAATGGGTCACTCACTGATGTCGTAGTTGAAATGAAGTAAAAGAATACAGATTGAATGGTTGCATCTTTAATGACGTCATTTCATAATGAAATATTATTTCTTTCTTAAAATGTCGGATTTTTTTCATTTTGAATGACGTCATATTTACATATTTTCACATGCTGAATCTTTATAATGACGTCATATTCAAAATCTAGTAAAGCTACTATAATCCTTTTCAGGTTGAATGTTTACACAAGATGGGTGATTTTCAATGATGACATGTTCAAGATCCAGTCTACATGCCCAAAGTACATGAAGATACCAATGCGTAGGAAGGTTGAAAGCATGCTGCACGCGGTCGGCGTTGGTCGTCATAGCAAGGAAGAAGTTCACGCGATGATGGTGAACGATTTAAAACAGTTTTCAGCTATTTTAGGTAAGATCATTCATATTGGGTGCCTTTGAATGCCCCCAAAACAGAATTTTTACTTAAGGCGTCGATTATCAGTAGGCCTTATTTTATGTTCAAATATTTCTAAATGCGTCCTTTAAAATGTGCTTTTCACATCCTAAATATTCACAACTAGACTTATCCTACCCTTAAAATTTCTTCGAATAGGCGATTGGAAGTACATTATGGGAGACCGGATATGCGATGTAGATTGTGCCGCGTTCGGCATTCTGTCCCAAATCCGCTGGTGTACGCCGTCAGCCTGTCCAGGAAACGCCTTGCTGCAAGGTGAGATAACTACTTCCGGTTATGAGTAACTTTTAAAAAGCACCAAATCAAGGCCCACATATATTTTTTTTATATTTTCCCGATTAAATTACTGCCTGTACACACACTGTTTGTCATAAAAAGGAAAGACCCGTTTAGGGTTTGTTTTAAAAGAGGTTTTATACCAGTACACACGTTGTTCCATAATCCATTCGTAATGAAAATGCTTCGACTTTGTTTTCTACTTATTTATAGGATATGAATTAAGAAATGTCACAGACTACATGGACAGAATACGAAACGAGTTTTGGCCGGATTGGGGAGACATAATAAGCCAGGCTACATAGAAAACTTAAAATAATGATCATGTGGATGTATATTGTTATTGGACTAATGCATATCACCGTTATTCAATAATCTCCATATTTATGTGTATAATGTGCATATTGGACTAATTTTAGCAAATAAATTATACTCGAAGTTCAAAAAGACTACATTCAATAAATTTAATGCCTTGAAATACAAAGGCAGGTAACCAACACATTTCTAGATTCTTAGCTTACTCGCAAGATACTACCTTCATGGCGCGTGCCCACACCCTTACTTAACAATACCATAAGAGCTTATATTTAAGTAAATAAACCATCCACAAAATACCAAACATTGTTTTAGTTATGGCGGTGAGCTGTTTCCTGTCCATAAGTGAACGCAAACTAATATATAATCAAATTAGTATTGGTTGTTAAATATCGGCCGCAAAATGATCCATAAGCGATCATTGTTTTTATCATTTGAGTCTGATGTGCTCCGTTGAGGACAAGGACAGTCTTTTTACAGTTATTTCTTGATGATGTTTTCTACTAGCGATTCAATTCAGATGGGACGCAACAAGAAGTTGTTGATCGCAAAACAGTTCAACTCGTGAATACCAAAAATGAAACATGCACTCGTAAACAGCTCACGCTGCTCTCTATGTGAACGAAACTTGTTCATCTTAGCCCTCGTGAAAACTCGGTAAACCTTGTTTCCGAATCGGGTTTGGATAAACCAGATTACTCTCTTGATCACGAAAGATGGTCGAATCTCGTGATGTCGAAGTCGTCGGGACCTAGAAAAAATATTCGAGATAAAGAACCTTCGACACATCCTCAATACAGAAATACAACACCAAACCAACACATTTGAGTCCTAATTTTGTCTTATGTTTACATCCGCCATTGAATCGGTATTGTAATATATTGCCGTCGTAAAATAGCAAACTTATTATTGGAAAACAAATGATTATTTTTCTGTCAGTTTTATTTCATTCACATTTTTATCACACAATCATTTAACGCTGAGTCCTTCTTTTTATTGGTCGACCAGAGTAGTGGAACTATCATCTGACATTTAGAAGTTTGGGGCCTATTTGAGATTGAACCAATGAAATCTCCATGTTTTTTACATAAACAAATATCATGAGCTTGAGCAATGAATGTCTCTTCTTTTTAAAAAAACATAAGCAAACAACTTTATTTTTTCACACTTACCAATTATGCTCGAAACAGTTTGTTATTCTAACACGCTCGGTTATTAAGCAACATGCCCTAAACCGTCATGCTTTTTTCGCACCTAAAGCGCGATCTGCATTTCGACATAAAGAACACGAAAATATTTGAAATTCGACCACAGGGACTGAAAAATGACTTCGACATAGCGAAAACATTCGAGATTAAAAAATCAACATATGCGGAATCAATTTATATAGAAAAAGAAGGAGGAAACAATCGGGACAGTGGAAGAAATCGAGTAATCAGAGATCGACATAGCAAGTTTGTAATTAACCCTCTAGTGCATTCGTTCTGCTTGTTTAAGAAAACATAACATACACATTATTATTTCAAGAAACAATCTGATATAATTGTTATGTTATCATAATAAAATGGCATATACATATAAATATATACCATTAATATATCATTATATATTAGAAGCGTCAATACGATGATATTCAACATCATTATGGCGTTGTCCATGACAAAATACTATAATGGTTTATCAAATTAATTAAACAACGCAATAATGTCGACGTAGATATATAGAAAACGCATCGGTCTTCGTATGATGAATGGCATTCCTTGATATACATTTAGCAACGACCTGTGTATGGAGGTTATTATATATACTGTATATACACTGTTTATATCAGTTAAGAACCACCTGTTATATTCTGTATCATATCACCAACAATGAATTTGAACGACCATTAGAGGGAGAGGAATACTTCCGTTCTTAATATCACTTACACTGTCAACCCTTCCTTGATAAAGAGCAGTAACTCCATTCTGAATATGATCAACACCGTCAGCGCCTCCTTTATGAAGAGCAGTACCTCCATTCCAAATATGATCAACACTGCCAACGGCTCGAAGCATCGGCGTAATTTGTACTATATTTCCAAAAGCCGTTAAACCCAAATAATCGCGACATATAAGAAAAGAAATATCTATTATGTGGCTGAAGTATGGGACGACTGTTAACACCCACCATACAATACTGAACACCAGCTGTAGTCAAACAATATCTTCGGATGCACAAACTTCATCCAAAGTATGGAAATAAATGTGTAAATCTTAATCTTAATTCCAATATTTCAGGTTGTTTTGAGTTTTAAAACAATTTAACACGTATAATTTGTTAAACAACCATATTCAATACATTTTTGGAATATTATCCAACCCCCCTCCTCAGCCCCCAGGCACTAAATTGTGCACCGTCTCTTTCGTCAAAATAAAAACCTTGACCTGCATCTAAAAACAAAGTGATATTCTCGTGTTTTTATATCCCTACATGTCCATGTGTTTAAAGTGTTTCATTAATTGTCTTTCAATGAAAATACAATACATAGATGGCACCCTTTTTGTTCATATGTCAAACTTTGGTTCGTAATCATGTATGCGGTGAACCTAGACATTAAGCAGAACATTAATCTGGATGAGTATTTAGGTTACAATGTAACCTTTAAAAGCATTCTTATCATATTTCAATTATAATATCCGTACGTCTTTGCGAGTATTATTCATAAAATTTGGCTTGATTAAATATTCCGTTCTGTTCATACAATTTGGCTTGATTACGGGACATCTCGAGTTAAAATTACTGTGCATTTTAGGTGTGAATTTTCTCAAGATGTAGAGCAATGTTTTAAGTTGTTGACATTTGAGAGCGCTATCTAGGGTATTGTATATTACAACTTCCTGGACTGAAGGTCAAGTATTTAAGTGTCTCAAAATAAGATCGTCAGAATTTAGTTTGGATTATGGAATCCTAACGAGATTTTCTGCTGGATAACCGGTAGTACTTTCTCACAGGAGCCGCATTATGTTGTTAGAGTACAGGAAAATAAGCAGCACAGGACGCAAACAAAGGTAAAGCCACTTAGTTTTTAATTTTAAAGCTATTTCCTGTTCTACTCAAATCTTTCAAAGACTCACTTAGGGTAAAATTACATACAGATTGTACAGATAATTTAATATTTCAAATGAAAAAGAAATCGATTAGCAACTGCGTGTTCAAAGGGTACCAAATATAGAAACAAACAACTGGTAATGACCCCAATTTCTCAAAATTTCTTAAGCATTATGCTCTTAAGCCAAATAACAATCTTAAATTTGAATTCACAAAACAACAGATAGTTGAGCGTGGTAATCCATACTTTTTCCTTCTTTCCTTTTAATTGGAGAATACTGCACAAGGTAAAATGGAATGAAAATTCCACGAACTGGTACTAGTCTGAGTTTATACTTAAAATGCATATCCTTTTTTTATAAAAACTTCTTTCCTTAATGGTGAACTTTAACCTTTATGTAACACTTAAGATATATAACTCACCACTTATGGTCAAATGATGTTATAAGGCTGGCCATTCACCCCCGAAGGTGAATATGGATCGAGGCGTTTGCTGAGGTCAGTTCACTTTAGGGTGTCCTGAAGTGGGGAGTCATATTTCTTATATCATACCAAACATTATAAATTATAACTAAACATTTTAAAATCGCAATCGATTGGGTTTTTACCTGCCACGAATTTTCGCCACTGTGAAGATCGCAAAGATGCAATCAGCAGTTTTATGAAGTCAGCCGTCAACATATTTTGCACAAGTCTGGACCGGCCAATAATGCTATATGGACCGCTGTTTTTTATAACACTGTTATCTTATTAAACTACATTGATATACGGACCGACCAGCTATATATATATACAAAGAAAGGATACATTTATGTAGGTTATACTATCATTAAATAGTTATATTTTATTAACCTATTTACCTAAAGACTTGAAAAAAAGGGTTTATAAAAATGGTTCTTAGTATTGACATGGTGTGTTTATATGATAAAAATTGAATTGACGGGGTACGGGAATCTCAGATACAAGCATAAACGAAGGTCTCAATAAAAAAATGCCTACAATAAAGACAAACTAAACTTCATGTTCAACAACACTACACGTACCTTTGAACCATAACAATGTTAAAAATTGAAATAAGATCTTGTGTGTGTCATTGTGCAAAACTGTCCTTTCTACCTCTCCTTTAATCTAAGCTTGAAGAATCTACATGTATGGTTTAAACATCAATGATTGTCATTTGTTGTTTAACACCGGCAGGCTACTAGCTACCTTAGGTAGATCGTCAGATTGTAGATTTACCACTGTGCGTTTTTAACACGTTAATGACAGTGAAGTATTTACACTGCTTGGCTTCTCTCTGCTATTTCTATTGCATTATTGTAAGACTGAATTGATGTAAGTGAACGATACAGTATCCCATATTTTCACTCATTTTACGTCTGACCTATAACTATTTGTTCAGGGTATGCGGCTTGGACTACCCACGTGACATAGTCGTCCTTCATTCCATAACACGTGATCGTCTCACACCAAACCTGGGCCACTTCTCGTTGAAGTTGGATACCTATCTCAGAGTCAATGCTATACATTATCAGGTAAATTTTAACATTAATTAACAAATTAAATATAAACATTTTAAACTACCAGTCGTACGTTTTGGTTACTGTTTGATACAAATGATAGTTTGTGAAGCTGTTTCCATGATAACAACTTCGTATGATGTAGTTAAAAAAGAAGTTCTAACGATTGTTTTATTAATATCTAGTAGCTGGTGAATTGTGATATACCAATCTAATTCTGGATCTGTATAATACAAGCCTATACAATAATGCTTTACATTATTAATGATTAACTAATTAATCTTAAAGCTATAAAGGAACCTGCCATGCGCACATGCCACACTTACCCCTCGTGTTTGTACCTTATAGTTTGACGGACAACTACTTCCAGGACCAACGGGGAAAATTTCCCTGGATCGAAAACAATGGCGTGACGATGGGAGACTCACAGTTTATCATACAGTACCTAGAGAAAGAGTTCACGGTTCAATAACTTTGAAAGTGATATGAAGTAAACATTTTCCTTTGAAAGAAATTTATACAATATATTGTCAATCAAAAATATTAAGTTCCTTGTCGGGACGTAAATATAACAAAAATATTGATAAACGTTTTTGACACAATGCAGTTAAACTGAATTTTCATTTATGATGAAATGCACTTACTTCTTATTTAAGGTGAATCTGAACTCTCACCTGTCTCCAAGTGAAAGGGCTCTAGCCTGGGCCATACAGAAGTGGCTAGAGGTGTTCACATATTGGTAAGCATGATTAAGGGTTGAAATCAATCGTTCCGAGTTCTTACAATAGTCGTACTCGAATTTCTACCCAAAGATTCTCCTTTTTATACTGATGTGTTCACAGTTTTTACAATAGCTGAACGCTTGCGGTTTATTGTGGTTCATTTTGTACCAATGTAACCCTAACACTAGGTGTCGCAGTAATTGAATCCCTGCCGTTGGAGGTAGTTTGACCTTTACCAATGAATTCCCAGTAACTGGCGGGCAAATTATTTTCTAACCAATCGTCAACTATATTTGTACATAAGGGTATGGTAAGATACCCTATATCCGGCAAATAAAGCATTTCCATCTTATGTTTTGTGCTTTTGAGATTTTTTAATTGTTGCCTGCTGCCTGTTGAAATGAATGAATAAATTGTTTCTCATCCATGTGCTTTTTATAGATGACGATCCCCCAACTTTGTGCCTGAACTGACATGAACTTAGAAGAGAGTTTGTATTTTCAAACCATAGGCGACTTCTAAACTGAACTTTTTTTTCTGAGGATATGGTGACTTTTATCTGTCGTAGACTTTTCAGCGGTGCGTTATAAACGGGTATCTACGGGTAATTGAAAATCGTATACCCGGGTCCAAAATGTGTACCCGTCCAAGCCCTACTATACATCCATATACACGTACACGCACTGTCTTCCTCTCTACTACCATTACCCATTACTGGTTGAATGCGTTTACAAGGCATTTCCCATTACAGGTTGAACGTGTATACACGATGGGTGATTTTAGTTAACGATATGTTTAAAATGCAGTCATCTTTCCCCGCTGGGCTGAAAAAACTTCTTGGCAGAAAGATAACATCAATGTCGTATGCTGTTGGAATATGTCGCAATTCAAACGAAGAAGTGCACGCGATGATGGCCAACGATTTAAAGCTGTTTTTGGCAATGCTAGGTATTCGGTCAAGTATTTCAGACTTGTGATTATCATTCTAAAATTTAAATACGCTAGACTATCAGAATTGTATGTATACAATACTGATCTATTCAATATTTTTTGTAAAAGGTCACTTAGTAGATAGATATATGTATGGATATATCCGGCTATTATAATTGGAAACTCACGCACATATATTATATGAAACTTTCTAACCACTAGTTGCTCTTAATTTGGGCCATTGTATGGTTAGATTTTTATGGTACAGAAGAGATAACTTATAGTTAAAAATATTTACTGATTTTATGAATGTTTATGGATATTTTCGAATACTTTAAAAAAATAAGTAATAGCGCTGTTGATAATGGTCATATTTGCATTTTAGCATTTTGAACTTAATTTAGAGATGCTTAAGTGCACCATGAAACAGTTATATCATATGTCTATAAAGATATATGTGTCAATGCCACGCAAATTTTCATCTAGGGTATTTTTAAATGGTTCACATGGTAATTCAGAACATTGAATTTATTTAATAAAATTCAAAAGGTTTGTGTTAAAAACAACATTACAATAATAATTTTTATATAATTCACTTAGAATATCAATTTTTGTATTAAATACAACTCTTATTTACTGAGCGATATTA
Organism: Mya arenaria; assembly: GCF_026914265.1. Classification (NCBI taxonomy): domain Eukaryota; kingdom Metazoa; phylum Mollusca; class Bivalvia; order Myida; family Myidae; genus Mya; species Mya arenaria. The sequence goes on along the minus strand of NC_069131.1, from coordinate 69,449,706 downwards.
TGTTGTAGTAAAAAAAGATAATGTCATATTGTCAGAGAAAAAATATTATTATTTCATTTTAAAACCGAATTAAATAAATGGTTTAAGATGATAACTGCTAAAGTATCAGCTTGAAGGGTGCGATAGCGTTTATAACTTAAAAGTAGTGCATGTATTTGAAAGTTTAGCGTTTCAGTAAAATTGCACATGAATCTCAATGAAATACCAAATAGCTCAACTTGAAAACGTTTTAATTTTTCAAATGAAATATTGACATGATATTTCAAACATTTTAGTCCGTTTGCATAAACAGTTTCCGAGAAATTTAAAAAAATGTTTTATATATGTATTTTATTAAAAAAAAAGTTTTAATAACCTTGTTTACTGTAAACCCCTGCCAAAAAAATAAATTCCAAATGAAATAAATACCCTAAAATCAAGTGTTGTGCTTATATTAAATACCAGGGGTTAAATTGATCTCACCTCTAGATTTGGAGCAGGTTTGTACCCATAAAGTGTTCCCCGTTAGTATTTGCGTTCAGAACAACATATTTGCACATGGAACTTTTTGTCCATAGGGTTATATTTGCCCAGGAGGGTATATCTTGTTCAATAATCGTAAAAGTATACTTCAGAGTCAAGCAATATAATATTTCACCTCATGGAAACAGTACTTTTGTTGGCGACGCCATGCGAAGCATTCAATTGGATAACAATTTTGGATGAAAAGTTTTTTTTATAATATTAAAAAATAACATTTAAATGAAAAGTAACTGAGTTTTGAACAATTAAGAGAATTTCATAAAATGCTAGTTTCTTTACACCTTTACACCTTTTCTGTCAGCAAATAAACGAAAAATATTAGTTGTTTAGCTTTTTTGTATTGACATTTATTGATTTATTTATGTTATGACAAAGAGCAGTATGAAAAATATATCGGCCATATACTAATATGTGCTTTTCATTGATTTTCATCAGACTCTTAGAGCAATAGCAACCTTGTCATCACATTTGGTTTGAAACGTTGTCTTTTTAATAAAGATCTAAAGCTTTCCTATAGTATTTTTAATTGAACGAAAATATTATTTTTAAATCACAACTTCTGGACAATGACTTTAAATGAACAAACTAAAAACATTAAAATGATGTGGTAGTAATTGTTGGGTATTTTTATAACTCTGACCTGAAAATGACCAAAACCTTGACGTTACAGTAGTCAAACCTGTATGTACCATATCCATGTTAATACTCGTCCTTATCTAAATTAATATAAAAAATCAATGATACAGGGTCAACGCCAATGCCATAGAACAGAAAAAAACTACCAATCATTAGCCAGAAATATGGAACAACCACACACAACTCCACAAACAACTCTGTACATGTATGATATATAAATATAGGGTTGTTTATCAAGGAATTTTAGGAACCGCCTTCGAACGGTCTGTAAAATGTAAATTTACTAGGGTTGAAACTATTGTATGTGCACAAACTCACTCTTAACCCTCCAATCCCGAATAAAGTGAAAACGTATATGGAAACTTTTATCAAAGTATGTATTAACTTGAGGGAACTTAAGAATAAAACAAATAATAATAAAACTAATAGGTTAACGAAAACCTCAAGTACTTTTTATGATTTAGGATACCAACTCTATCTAAAGACAGAGAAATACCATTTAGAGTACATAATGCAAAAACTGTTCAAAGATATGCTGCAGTTATAGTTGGAAACTATAAGAACCCGCACATTCTGCCTTTGCAAATAAAAAGGTTTAAAACTGTGTGATCATATAATTTCATAATGAAAAGCATCATTGTACTTACTCTGGGAGTAAACAAAGAAACCATGATTCAAAATAGAAATACAATATATATTTGCTAAAATATTCTTCAAAATGATAAATATTGAAATAAAGTAACGCTGATTCATTCCAAGTGATTGAAGAAGTCAAGAAATTTGCAATATCAAAACAAAATGTTTTAATTGATTTATTTTTATTTTATGGCAGTCATTTTGACGCTATATTTGATCTATCGGTCCACACCACTCGTTAAAAAAGTAACGCTGATTCATTCCGAGTGATTGAAGAAGTCAAGAATTTTGCAATATCAAAACAAAATGTTTTCATTGATTTTTATTTTTTTTATTTTATGGCAGCCATTTTGACGCTATATTTGATCTATCGGTCCACACCACTCGTTAAAAATGTTTGTTAGCACTTCGATAAAACATTATTTGCCTAACTCCTCAAACATGGCACTTTTCACCAGAGTGTCTCTCAATTGTTATGTGTAGACAATTAATAAAGGAATATAAGCACGAGATGAAAGAAGCTTTTGTTTCTATTGAAATAATTAGTTTAAAAGCAAAGACTAAAAGGATATTGACAACATATATGCTTAACATGTTTACAAAACACATATAGAAAAATAAAATAACTTAAAGAAGAAAACAGAATGTGGGTCCATTTCATTAGCGAACATATTTTTAGGCGGAAAAGGCTACCATGGTAGCATAAGGCTTATTCTATTAAAAGAATATTTGTATTTTATCGATGTTTTTGTAAATATTTAAAAAAACAGTTAAGGCAATATAAGGTTTGTATTAACTGAGGTAATATTACAATTTATTTATTCATGACCATTCCTCTGTTTAACATGAAGAATGATGTTGGATATCTTGGACTAGTATCTAATAATGGTCTATAGTGGATCCGAGAACGATGTAGCTAATCGGATTAATTGTTATTAATAAATGACAAATAGTTCGATTGAAGTCATTGATGTACGACAATAAAATTAACTTGCATATTGAATACCACCCCTGCTCTTTTTACATGTATATTACATGCAAGCAACGTTTCAGAATTTTAACCAAAAGAGCACACTTTTGTCATGCTTTGACTGTGTTACATTGATTCTATTCATTTTGATGTATTTCTAAATTGGAATAGAAACAAACAAAAACAATTTGACATATAATCGCTTGTTGTATATCTCGTTGAGTGTGTATTTTGCTTCTAAGGCGACCGGAAATACGTTATGGGAGACCGGATATGTGACGTTGACTGCGCAGCGTTCGGTATCCTGTCCCAGGTCTGCTGGTGCACGCCGTCAGCCTGTCCGGGAGTTGCTATGCTACAAGGTGAGATAATTACTTCCGATAGGACGTCATGCGGCACCATAAACATTTATTCTTATTTTATGTACATTCGGAATTTATTTTACCATACGCTATTAGTTGAACTGTCAGCCTTTATAAGCAAAACATGACTTGTTCTCGAATCGTTATACCAAAAACCATTTGTTTGCAAACTATTCTGTTTAAAATAATATGTTTTAGGTGGTGAATTAAACAATGTCACAGACTACATTGACAGAATAAAGAACGAGTTTTGGCCAGACGGGGAAGAAAAAACAAGTCACGCGGCACAAAAAGCTTGATGATTAAACTATACAAACTATTTAATAGCTTGAGGACAAGCAACGAATAAAATACCATCAATGACGTTGATTTAGCTAGAATTGTTTTAGTTGTAAGTGTATTCGTAACATTGCATTTGTTGCACCATTCATTCCAGACGCAGTCAGTTCGGCTTATATTTAAAATGGTGTTTTGGCTGTCAATGAACACAAGATCAGTATTTGTATAATGTTGAACAGATATGTATATATGTTTATACATATTATGTTTTTGAAATGATTTGATTAGAAAAGCAAACTTTTGACAAATTATGCAGTCCAGAAAGTATAAATTTATTCAATACATTAGGAAATAATCGTTGTTCAAAAGTTTGCGGTTTACATTTGCCCGAATACTTTAAGTTCACTTACTTATCTACATTGTAACTGACAAAATATATGTTTGAACCAACTATTTTGGCCGTAGCTTGTTCTCTAGCTTGTTGACAACAATGAATATTACATTTGTAGTTGAATTAAAAGAAAGAGATGCTCTTTTTGCTTGAACTTTGAATAGTTTGAAAATCTGTATTGCAAACATTGATTTAGAAAAATCTGTATAAAGTAAAAGACATTTGAATAGTTACTTACGGCTTTTAAACCTAATATGCTTGTGCAAATATAAACTAGTTCTTAGTACGTTCAGCTGTAATGTGCTATTTGACTGGCTTCTTCTTTGATAAAAAAATCAGGTTCATTTAATGGCCAAGAATGTTTTAAGGTTTAATAATTTCGAAAAGTTTACATTACTTTAATATATCTAGCCTTTAAAGCCTTGAAAATTGCAGCATGAACTTATTCATACAGTTTTGTTTCAAACCAGATGTCAAACATTAAGCCTGCTAATTGGCAGGCAAGACAAACGGGTCACTGCGGATGATCTGAATTTGTGAAGAAAACATGTGAACAAGTTATTTTTATTCACCTTTAAACATGAGGTTTGTCAATTTAATTTATCATTTCAAACACCTGAAGTTTTTTTTCAGAAATCAGTGTTTAGATTATTCTGTTGTATTGGTCTTGATGAAAGCAGTAATTGTATTTGCCTTTAAAACCTAAACAACACATTGTTTCATGATTTTGCAACAGCGTATGCATATGTATTTGACAGCTGATTATGTAAAAATCCACAGTTATGAATAAGTTGTCATGGTTATTACAAATGAGTGTGGGCTTTAAGTTGTTAAGTTGTCAAATTTGCCCCTATGATCGTGGCATATAAAATATATCTTTAGAACGTTTCCCTGTGTCAGAGAGTCCGGTTCAGTCAAGAAGCTGGGATGGACTCAGATGTACTGAGTAAGGTTTTGGGGCGAGCTTGCGTTAGCCAGATCGCGTTTGTTAAAATTCTCTTTTTAACTTTGTAAATTGTAATCACTGAATAAAACTTGGAACGGGAAAATAGTGTCTTTACATTCAACGTTGACTTATGAGTTCTGGTTGGACACTGTAAGGGTTCCGCAGCGTTATTCTACAATATATAAAAATGGCCATATTCACGCAAATGGGTAATGACTTCTACTCAAATCAGCTAAAGAAACAAAAGAGGTGTCCAGATGAGTGCAAATCAGCTATTGTAGCATTGTCAAATTTGTAGATATGCTAAAACATTTTACCATTAATAACTCTCCTATTAGTACACATCTCGACACCCTGCATTTTCTGTTGACACTATTATGCTAAAGTGTTTCCAAAACACTACGCATATATACACGTAAAAAGCAAAAAGTGCAAATTTGATAAAACACCTTGACAACTAACACAATGAGCCTACGTATACATTACAATGGCTTAATTCACATTAACTATTAAGGAATATGTTAGGTTTAAAAATGATTATGTCTACCCTTTCCTTGACCTTCTAAGTGCATTCTATGCTTTGAGTTTACATAAAATGACCGGTTAAAATAAGTCTAAATGTGTTCAGAAAACAGTATCATTCATAGGCTTAGAATCATTTTTATTTTTTTTTGTAAAAAGTAATCAAGCAATTACCGTCACTGACTGTTTTTGTTACATCGGTTGTGACCCGTGGTGACCAATGTGAGAACTCTTTTGAGTCACTGATTACAGTTACAATCTTGAAATACATATGGAATAAATTAGACTTAAGCTAACTGTAAAACAATGTTTATGTCAAGTAGTATAAAAACGATAATGCGGCTTAAGGAACATCCAATAAGAATGTTTGTTCTGCCCTTGCAAACTATTGTACCTCAATGTTATTGTTCATACTTGTTTGCTATTTGCTGCAATGCCTGCTAACTTACCATTAACAGTATTCATATCAATACGTAGTGGACATCGCCTAGTTAAGCAGTCACCAATTGTGATGACAATACGGCTATATAAGCTTTGATACTTTTTGTGAAAACGTAGAATTTTCTGTCAATTAACATTTTGTGTTTGTAATATGTGTTGCACATGTCAGGAAAGGCTTTGTTTGTTAATCTAATATCTAATTTAATCGTACAGTTACTGTGTTTGAGTTCGTTTAGCGAGGTGGTTACAAAGAAGATCATTGTTTTTGTTGTGTGTAAGCCAATACGAATAAAGTTTGATATAAAACGCAATGGCGACAACAGGTTTTTTGGAGGAACCGCTGCATGACTATGAATTTAAGGATTTTAATCACAACGGAAGGTGTGGCCGGAAGCTTAGGATTTATACTAAATGCATGTGTTTTTCTCATTCTGTTACGTCTTAAAGATCGCAATGCACTTCTTACAATGACATTGAGCTTATCTATATCCGATATGCTTACAGGACTTTTTTTACATATTTGTACCGATATACCCTGAGTTAAATTTCCAAAATTACGGGACTTATACTGTGCTTAACAGGGCTACAATGGAGAGTCTTGCTGTTTTGGAATCGGATCTGTTTAATACATCAACTGGTAATGAAAGTTGGAGCCTGAATGGCGAGGTGCTAGGGACTGGACAGGATGCAGACTTTGTTTTTGGTGACGTCTTTGATTCATCAAAATCGCGGTCGTTTTATGATACATACGATTTTCTGAATACTTCAGAAAATATTGAGAACTTTATGAACGACATGTTCCAACAAAAACTCAAATTTTTCGGAAGAACTGGGAGAGGACCAACAAACAGGCAGAAATAAAACCGCCATGAAAAAGTTTATCCATAAATTATCGCAATATGAAATAGCTATTGTGATCGTCAATTATCTGAACATTATTCCGTATATGTCTTGTATTCTTAATATGCTTGGACTATCTCTTTGTCTACTCATTATTGTAACTAAACCTCTTCGTCATCGCACAATTCTGACTAAATTAAGAGTTCAAATATACATCTGTATTACATGGACTTTGGCCATAATAATTAGTATGTCTTCTTGCATATATGTCTTGCTTATGAACAGAGATTATGTTGGAATATCTGTTTTATCCCATTCATTGATGGCTGCTTCAACAATCACTAATCTAATCATCTTTTTGTCATTGGTAACTATCTATTGTATTATTTTGTTCGCAATTAATTGTCGCAAGGATGTTCCTCTGTCGTCACATAAACGTCACAGAAGCATTAAGAGTGTGGCTGCTGCTATTACTATTGTAGGCAGCTATTTTATTTGCTATCAGCCAATTATATGGTCATATGTTTTAGAAGACATGATTAAAAGGAATGCTGATATAAAAATATTGATTCGTAATTTACCATTGCTTGCATCGTTTAATACAATAATAGATGCGCTGGTGTACGCTTTTCGACTCGAAACTGTTTAAGAATCGTGTTTTTTATGTTTATCCTGTATATTAAATATTTTCAAAAGAAAGCAGTCAAATGTCAAAAGTTCGCCGAGTTGAACTTAGCGACGAAAAACAGGAACTGGAATTGCAACAAAGATGCACGAATGTAACAAAATGGCACATCAATCACAGTTATAAGATTTAGAAAAGAACTTCAATGTGATCGAAAAGCCCGAGTATCACCTTATGAAACAGCAATGACATTGAAAAGGTTGTGACCGGAACGTACAGGTGCGAATGCCACTTAACATACGGGCAACAGTACTGACAGTGTTTACACAGGAATACATGAAATACAGAAAAGTTCGATTGTCACCAAATGTAAACAGCAGTAACAAACGCGGCAGGATAAACTTTGTCGAAAGGAGGGTTTGCCCTGATCGGAAATATCACGTCATCTTCTCCTTTGAATAACAAAAGCATTGCGGCGCCCATTGTGTGGTGTTTGTTGTGGCGTAAAGGTTAAGGTAAATGTAAATGTAATGATATATCATAAGCTTCCGATGATTTTTAAACGTATTTATCCGGCAATAGATAGCAAACAGAAAGCAGTGCAATTAAGAAGACAAATCTTGCTTTTCTACGACACAGTTCTTTGATAGCAGAGTTCACCAATAAAAATACCAGACAGAAAGCGTGATAACCGTATATTGATAATAGTTGTGCTAAAAAGTTGGCTGAAGAAACCTATTTCTTTGCATTTTATTCATGCGAGAGGCTGAAACCTACCATAACGTTTATAAGATTTGTTGAATATAATATGTATACAATCAAAGATAATAATTCTATTAGGGGTATGCCATAACATCGACAAATCGAGAAATTGTGATACGGAGCAAACGTAAGACGTATTGATAACGAACGGATATGACACAGGGGTCAGTTTCACCGTGTTTACCATTATTGACAGAGACTACACTGGTACCGTGTTTTGTCATTATGGAGAGTATGCACACTGACACCGGAATTAACATTATGGAGATAGTTCACACCGTGTTTTGCAATTATGGACATAGGGCATACTGCCGCCGTGTTCTGCTATGATTGATTTAAGACACATGACACACTGGCGCCGCGTGTTGCAATTAAGGAGAGAGGGCTCACTGGCGCCGCTTTTTACATATTTATTGCATATGTTAATTGTACGGATGTTTCTCTCCGTCGTCAGTTTTTGTCTTAGATTACAAATTTGTAGCAGACATTGTTATATGCGATGTCCTTATGTTTTCAATATATATCTACATACTAAAAGACGCAATGCAATTTCACTAAGTCTAATATATTGCTAATATATGGAACATTTACAAATACCTTTTTTTAAACCCCGACACAAAAAAATTGATCAAATATAAATATATAAGTATTAATGGTAATTAGAAAAAGAACAGACAAGAAGAATGAATAAGTCGAAATATGATGTATGGGATATAATCCCGATTTAAGAAGGAAATAGAGCGACAATTGTTACGACTCCTTATAAGTGATTACAATATCGTAATAAGGATATTAACAATACTGAAGGGATTTACGTCAGGCGCGAACAGAAAATCGCTCATGCGGTCCTAGGGAAAAACAAATACAGTGGGCTATAAATAGCACTATACATCTATTTAAGGTGTTGAATTATCGATAATATTGATCAAATATAGTAAGCGTAATGTACAGTGATAGTATATAGTATTAAACTAGGTTACCACAAATCAAAGTGGGTCAATAAATATTATTGACTGTGAAAAGTAAATAAAGCACGGCGATGACAGTAATAAGAGTTCACGCACTCATCTCCCGCAGCTCTATCTCACGGTGACGTCATGACGTTGGCTGGCCGGTGGTGCGACAGTCTGCGGACGTCCATCACGGATAGACTCAATCTGTTCCATGGAGCTGATCACACGTCCTCGGGTCTCATTTTTCAACAGAATAAGCACTCGACACCCGGAAATCCATGTTTTGTCGATCACGCCAGTTCGCTTTAAATTGCGAGCCTCGAAGCTTAGCTTCTCACGAAACGGGGTTAAGTTTTCCTGAACAAATATACGTTCACCAAAAGGCGATTATCGTATATACGTTGCCTTGCTTTGGCGTTGGTGAATTTAACAATCACTTTTCTTTGGGTTTTGAATTCTGGCCTGAATCTGTCTTTACGGTGACATTTGTCAATATCTGCTGGGGTTACTGGAACACCAGCTTTGATGCTTTTCTACTTGTTCATCTGGCGAGCCGGTATCGCCGGGGATGCCACAAATATCTAGACACATCATCTACCTTACTGAGCAAGTTCATCATATTCTATGCGAGCTTCTTGAAGTTCTGATTTAAGACCAGCGTTCTGCAACTTGAGGGATTCGATTTCATTTCTGAGGGTTTTGGTGGAACTGTCGATCGTAGCGGTGATTTACTCTCGGATTTCCGTCAAAATCTCTCGTTTGAGCTCGGCCTTAAGATCATGCACTATAAGGGGTGCGAGAAGGGCACTCAGTTCTATAAGATCATCTTTGGATATACTCGACATTTAGGATAGAGGGTGGGGTAGTAGCAGTTGTATTTACGTTATTGCTAGTATCAACATGTTTATCATATACTGTCTCGTCAATGTTATCAAACGAGTCCTGGTATATTGACCCCTCACTATCACTTTCCTCCGAATAGAGCTGCCGATGCTTCTTTAAGGTAGGCTTCTGTCCAGGTGAAGATTTTATTCTCTTTCGTCGTCGCCCAAGCAATGATACAGGTAAACAGGTGAAAGTGTCCAATCACTCACAGTCATTCACAGCTCGTAAATAAATCCGCAAATCCATATTTTTCAAAGAAACTTATTTGAAAGACATTGCTTATTCCTTTACGTCAAAAATAATCTTGTTCCGTTCACTTATTTGAAGAAAAATTGCATTTTTATCGGTAGTTCAAATTTTCCACCATTTACCTGACTGCGCGCGCAGGATATTTTTCAATCTCTGTCTGTACACGCGTTAGAGATATCCGTAAACTTGTTTTGCAATAACCGTATTTTAATAATGTCAAACACTTCTCATTTGAAACAATACATATAAATGAAATCATTCTCCTTAAATATATCGTTTGGAATTCCAGTCTTGAAGTTTTTAAGTCAAATTATCATAATATTTATAAGGAAAACTGTAGAAAATTCTAAAATCTATAATCTAAAGCAGGTGAATATTGAATATTCTGGATATATATTGCATGTAGTTTGTTGATGTCGCAGGTACATGCGTATTATTTTTTGTTGATGAAAATTCAGTTCAGACGTTACTTGAAGCACAAAAACTGAAAATGATTAAAACATTCAATATCATTTAATATTAAGGTTCAATATTTAGTAAGCATATTTTATATATCGGTTGCAGGATATAAAGCTGAAATTAAAAGTTTCATTTCTTTTCCGAAAGGAGATATTATCAGACTTTTAACCAAAAAGTATTTACATTTTCCCGAAAATGTCATAAAACAAAATTAATATCTTAATTAGTTAAAATTGTCTGAACTACCAAATCGCCAATGTCTTGAGGACATACCAGACAAGATGCAGCCGTCGGGGTGCCTTGGACATTATTTGGTCACCGATTTCTAACGCGTCAAAGTGTCTCCCAAAACGTGACTTTTCGACGCGCACCGACATAGCCTGTAAAAGGAAGCTAATCTCGAAGATATCTCCGGAACCAAAAATGCTAGGAGGTCGGTACTGGTCTTGAAATTAAGGTCTATCGATTTCATACGTTACGCGACTGTCGGCGCATCTCTGACATCATTGCGTCACCGTTTTTATTTGCGTACATGGCTCTCCTATACGCTAAAAAGCCTTAAAAGTGGGTAGTAAATGTCGAAGATATCTTAGCATCAATGCACGTGCCGAGGCTGGCATTAAGTTTGCCATTTAGGAGACCATATACCCTACAAGATACACTCGTCGGCGTGCCTGGGACGTTACTTGGTCACCGGTTTCTAACGCGTCAAAGTATCCCCAAATTCGAGACTTTTCGTACTTTTCAACGCGCCCCGACAAAGCTTGTAAAGGGAAGCTAATCTCGAAAATATCTCCGGAACCAAAATTTCTAGGAGGTCGGTACCTGTCTTGAAATTTAGTTCTCGCGATTCCCTACGTTACGCGACCGTCGGCGCATCTCTTGCGTCATTGGGTCACCGTTTCCATGCACGTGCAACGCTCTCCTTTGCGCTAAAATGACGCCAAAACTGGGGTAGTTAATGTCGAAGAAATCTCAGCGTCCTTGCACGTGCCTAGGTTGGGACCAGTTTTGCCATTTAGGGGACCCTATATCCTACAATATACACTTTTCGGGGTGTTTGGACATTACTTGGTATCCGGTTTTCTAACGCGTTAAAGTATCCCCAAACTCGCGACTTTTCGTACTTTTCAACGCGCTCCGGCAGAGCTTCTAAAGGGAAGCTAATCTCGAAGATATCTCCGGAACCAAGATTGCTAGGTGGTTGGTACTTGTCTTGAAATTTTAGTCGGCGCATTTCTGACATCATTGGGTCACCGTTTCCATGCGCGTGCAACGCTCTCTTTTGCGCTAAAAAGACGCCCAAAATTGGGTAATAATATAGAATATATCTCAGCATCTCTGCATGTGTCGAGGTTGGGACCAGTTTTGCCATTAAGGGGGCCCTACATTCTACAAGATGCACTCATCGGGGTGCCTGGGACGTTACTCGGTCACCGATTTCTATCGCGTCAAAGTATCTCCAAATTCGTGACATTTTATACTTATAAAGGCGCACCGAGAGAGCTTGTAAAGGGAAGCTAATCTCGTAGATATCTCAGCATCCCTGCACTTGCCGAGGCTGGAACAGATTTTGCCATTTCAGGGACCCTATACCCTACAGGATACACTCGTCGGGGTGCCTGGGACGTTACTCGTTCTCCGGTTTCTAACGCGTCAAATTATCCCCAAATTAGCGAGTTTTCGTACTTTTCAACGCGCTCCGACAGAGCTTGTAAAGGGAAGCTAATCTCGAAGGTATCTCAAGAATCATAAATGCTAGGAGATCGGAATTGGCCTTGAAATTTAGGTCTCTCGATTTCCTACGTTACGCGACCGTTGGCACATCTCTGACGTCATCGCCACACCGTTTCCATGCGCTTGCAACGCTCTCCTTTGCGCTAAAATGCCATGCCAAAATGCCTTAAAATGGTGTAGTTAATGTCGAAGATATCTCAGCATCCCTGCACGTACCGAGGCTTAGACCAGTTTTGCCATTCAGGGGACTCTATACCCTACAAGATGCAGACATCGGGGTGCTTAGGAAGATATCCTCAAATTTGCGACTTTTTCTCGCGAATATTATGTAAGTAGGTCGGTGTCATTCAAGAATCACAATTGTAAAAATCGTTGTTATGAAAATGCTGAATTAATTAATTTGTACATCTTGTCAAGTATGAACACTATGACCACTGGATTTTTTTACCTTGGCCATCATAAATAAGCATAATGTAAAGCCCGGTCTGTTTTTTCACCGGCTGAAAATTTTATTATAAGTGTAGATTACACGCTTGCCTGTAAACCGATACAGATAATATTTAATCCTTTTGTATGGTTTAAACTGTAGCCATATTGATTGCATGTTTGCATTGACAATAATTTATTTTAATACTTTAAATGCTCAGCGGTGTCTAACGCTAAACAAAAGCCTTGTCGCTTTTACTGAATGTTTGTTTACGACCACTGAAACAGAACATCGTTATCATTGTTTCAGAAACTATTAAGGATTACGCATAGCGTTTTTTACGATTGAAAAAAAACTGTATTTATTTACTACCTCTGTGTATAACAATCCACTTTTTTCTAAAATGAAACATAGATGTACTAATTTTATTTCCAAAGTTTTCCTTAAATTAAAAAGGAGAACAGCGAATGTTAAATTCGTTTGTATTTAAAAGGACATGGATAGTGTGTGTAAAATAAAATAACTTTTTAAAAGTTATTTTATTTTACACACACTATCCATGTCCTTTTAAGCTTGACGCTTTCAAATATGAAGTCACACTAAATAAGTCTCGCTTTTAGTTAGAAAAACTCTCTAAATCTAAGTTAACTGAACTTAACCACTATTGTGTTCACATTAGGTTTGTTGTTGTTTCAATGTACTTCATAGCTTGATCACTAATTTATTGTACTTGAATGAACTTGTATTTTCTGTAGCTTTTCATACAAATATTAAATGACACTGATTGTACACTCTCGTTTAATATCATTTTATGACACTGCATTTTATTTGCTGTTAAACTTTTCATTTTAACTGAGTTTGTCTGCTTTAAATAATAAGATCGAGTATGAGCAATACTCATTTTTACTTAATTATATACAAAACCATAAACGTCAACAAATTTCATTTGTCCACACTTCAAAGATGTTTTTTGTCTTATCAGTTGTTATGAATACCTCTTTTTCTTAACTTCCGTCAATTATTTAACACAATGTATATGTGTTTTGTTTTCTACACGAACTATTCAGTACTAAGCCTCATCAATTGAGATATAAACCTATGATTTGCTGAAATGTTATCAATTCAGCGATTCTTTTTTCAAATTAAATTTTGACAAGCCTGTGCAATAATATTGTAATATTACGCGTGTGTTATACATTTGATCTCATATTGACTATTAACGGAAAGAAGTGTGAACGGAAATTAAAAGGCAATTTCACGTTAAATGTAACTGGTGTTTGTTTCATGTCTTGTTAATACAATGGCGATGGGCTTTACACAATTATTAAAGAACAAAAAACGATAACAATGGAAATGTTCTAATATGTATTAATGATAAAAAGCAAAATAATAAATGGTCATTTGAAATTTGTTTTCTAAATCTGAGCTTAACCTTCGATCAAAATGACATGTGCACTCTGTATGGCGTCTAAACGAGGTGAACATTGATCACTTAACTCTAAATCCATCAAGCGCGTCGATAGTTAAAACGACTTATACCTTGGTAAAATGTTAAGTATCCGTCATGTTCAGCTCCATTTTGTTACACGTTTTACACATGGCATTAAAGGGACTATACACCAGATTGGCACCAAAAAAAGTTTTTTTTTTGTAACGAATCTCAGGACAATTATATAATAATATGTTTTACTTTTTGATATCATAACTGTTAAAAAAATACCAAAACGTAAAACAAAAATTTAGTCGGAGACCGGGTTCGAACCGGTGTCGCCAAAACTGCTGTCCAGTGTTGTATCCACTCTGTTACAAAGGTTTACTCTAACCATTTGGAACATTTATGCTGTATTCCTAACTTGGTAAAATCACGTGATAACATCGACCAGACAATCAAGCATAAGAATGAATTCTACTAGATATACTTACCTACTAATCTTTTTTTAAATTGAAAAATACGAAAAAACTGCGAAAAGAAATTGATTGTAAACTATGTGGTACTTCAGTTAGTTAGTTTCAATGCATTGTACATTTCGAAGTTTATGTTAGTTTTCGACAATTGTCTTTTTTCACTATTTCATCATGCAGGGATAGCCCCTTTAAGTACCACACAAAGTCCCGATGAAATCTCCTGAGCAACAATGGAACCATGACCATTCGTTTTTATCCATAACGTTTTTAAAGCATGACGATCTACCTGATTCATGGCAAAATGGTCCATTGACAGTAAGATATGTACACAAATCGACGACTCACGATAAGAAGGCTTATTTGGCTCATCATTGGAATTGATTAGGAGTTCCCACTTATCTTCCTAATACTCTTCTGTACCTTGCCAGTGTTGGAATTACACTCTTTGTTCTTCAAGTTAAGTTTTCATTTTCATGCAAATAGAGGTTATAGATACAATCCGAGAATTTCCACCAGTTACATTCGGCACTACAGTTGAGAACAAATGCGACTATTAAACTCATCAATGCAACCTGAACTACACTCAGGCCAGTCCATGCAAACATCATCTTTGCAATTCTTTGGACATTCACAGCATGCATCATTTCAACTTGTTTCGTTTATGCATTCATTTCATTTGTTCCCGATACAATATGTTGATTAACACTTAAAGTGTTGTTCGACATCTTGTGAGTACAGGTTTCGATACGAAGAGTTTCAGTCATAAAATCCCGTTTTACAATAAATATGTATTTAGGAGAACAGTTTCAGTAGAAAATTGGCAGTATTGACTAGTACAATTTAGTGTACGGCTATAATTTCCGGCAATACATGTGTCACATTTACTTCCTTCAAAATGTTCTGTACACAAGTTATATGTTCAAGTGTCATTATTTGATTCAAACAATAACTATTATCAGCAATAATGCATTAGAATATCAAAACAATAGTGTGTAGACATAATACTAATGTCTGTAACAAACAGTGTGTAATTTAAAGGAGAAACATAATCATAAAAGACTGTTATGATTTGTAAAATATTTTTTTTATAATTTGACGGATAAGTCAAAAGGTGTATCAGAAATATATGAAGTGCGAAATGGTAAACTGCGCTGGATGTAAAGAAATCAGAAAAAAAGGAAAACAAAAACTCGGAGGTTGGGGGGGGGGGGGGGGAGTTGTGGACAGGTCCGGTCAGTGAAAAAACAACTAGTTTGCTATTTTATTTAAAGGCGATCAAAGGCGTTAAGTTTAGCAAATTAATGTTTGGAATTGTTAAAAATCGTTGTTTTGGTCAGGTAAAGACCTTTTTTGGATCAAAATAGTAAAGCTGAAGAGACAAAGGCATGATGGCAGGTAAATGTTCGAATAGTTGATATGAGCATGATATAGGGGACAGGTCAAGAAAATTTTAATTTCGCCACATTTGCAATTTGGGATAATTGGAATAATATTAAAAGAATGATCATGAAGATTACTACAGTTAGTCTCGCGTGAGTGACATTCAGTTTTCGTAGATCCTCATTATCTGATTGTTTAATATTATACTTGAGGAGGGCAAGCATAGAGAATAACGAACTGTTTCCAATAGTACATTCCATAAGGATATAAAAAATGGAAGGATTCGACACCAACTTGCTTTTACAAGAAATGTTACGAAGGTCAACAACATTTCGAAGATTGCAAGAGGTTGGATCACTAACTCGAGATGGAATAGGTATAGTAAGATCTGGTCAAAGAGAATAACACATATCGTAGAAAAGTGTAAGTTAATGTGTCCGCCTGCTTTCCTTCAGTGATTCAGGTCCCGAGTCAGTTCTTGATTGGAAATGGAAGGAATTCGTGTTGCTCTGGAGACGATTCGCACTGCCTCATGCTCATTTTTATTTGAGATTCCTTTGGTCCTCTTTGTCTGCTTGCATTAGATTGACCCACACCACATCTGCATAATCCAACTGATGCCAAATAAATGTTCTACATAAAACTTCAAGCAAATTAGGATCGAGGTTAAATGAATGTTTTGGCGGACTGAATATGTTCTTGATAAGAAGTTATTCGGATTTCGCTGGATTGAATGACCAACTTTCGACCAAAAAATTGATATTTTCCATGTCACCATTTAGTTGCTGATAAGCAGACATAGGGCCATTGCCATTGATATATAGGGTTTTGTCATCTACAAAAAGACGTTCGGGTGATTTAATTTCACGAAGGATATCATTAATAGTCAAGGAAGAGTAAGAGCCCATTAACTGAGCCTTAGATATTAAAACAGTATCACCGTAGACATATAGAAACAGAGAAGACATCGAACTTTTATCTTTTATTGAGATATTCAGTAAACCATAATAATTTGGAATCGGAAATGACACTTTCTCGAAACTTAAAGAGAATGGGTTCCTTGAATAGTCATAGGAATATTGGTAATCACCTACACTTCGGGGATTTGACTTCTTATAAAAAGCACATACATACATCCATTTCACGAAAACCGTGAGCGGACGTGAGCTTTGCTTACATCTGCCTTGATGCAACATGGAGTCTTAGGATTTACAAAATCAGTAACTGTTTAAATCTTTTTGGCTAGGAAATGTATGGTCTTCATAGAGGTTAAACGCTAGAAATGGCAATATTTCCAATCTGAAGTTTGCCTTACTATATTGAAATGTAGAGGGACCTTATAAGTTGTGTATAACCTAAAAAGGCTAAATTGACTAGTTTTAAAATGTCATTATTTTATTATACATACGTAACAACACTATTTCTTAAAAATAAAACTGCACAAATCAATGCTTAAAATGCCATTTGAGTCCAGGTTCCTTTGCTCGAAGAATGGCATATTTGACAAAACGCCTTAACATTGCACACGTAAAGGCGCTTGGGTGACAGACAGTTAAACTGGAAACCTGACAAACAATGTTGGGTGTGTTTCTGTTTGTCAACGTATCAAAAGTGATCTTAAAACAATGCAGGTGCCATGATGCCCCATGAATTTCTTAGAAAGTTAAAAGTGTTTAACTTCAAAGTGAGTGAATTTTTTTAGCAGAAACGTGACTTTTTAATTGTTAATATGTTGGCTTTGGAATGAATCTTAAGGAAGTGAATTTTTTTTTACCTGAAACGCTATAAATGGCTTTGTTCAATCCGTTTTCACATTGAAATGTTTAGAAATATTGATAAATGGTGTATAAACCTATTCTCTTCGTTTTTGACGTGGTTATCTACAACGTTCATTATATAGCCATACGAGTCGTGAGTGCGAATTATGCCAACCTTTGACGGTAGACATATTTCACCAATAGGCCGAATTTGTTTAGCTTATCAGTGTAATTATTGATGTTTGTGTGAAAATATATATCCCAGACAAAATATCAAACGAGCGATCGGTTTTCCAAATAGTCTCATTTTATGTTTGACTTCTGATCCGACCATCTAGTTTTTTTTAAGAATGCAATAAATATGATAATGATGATGAGATAACTGATTCAGATATGGTTTCCCAACACCATTTTAAAACAATATCTGATGCTGAGACAAAGAAAAGTCGAGAAGAGATCTGGAAGGAGCGTCACCGTCATTTAATTACAAATATTTTAATTGTTGACGGATATACCGACTCACTCTTTTGTCTTTTTGATGGTTTATTCATATCAATGTTAAAAGCTGATAGGAGGTTTGTGAAATGTAGCCAATAGATTGTTTTTTCTTCGTAATTGGAGCGAAATCGTCACGATTAACTTCGAGATTCAATCGCTATATAACAAAAGTGTCAAATTTAATGGAAACTATGACTCCATCATGTGGGTCAGTAGAGCTGTCCCTCCTTAAAGGAATATGAAAGGCAGCTCAGAAGATAAAATGTTATGGGTGAGCCTTTTTTGTAAAACCTAAGATGTCACCGTTACGTAAGTAAGTATACGGAACGACTTTTTGCCGATAAAAATCACATTGTTTTGAACTATATTTAAGGCCACAGCAAATTAATCAGTTTTTCGTCGGATTCCACGCACCTTTATTTTCCGAAACCTATATTTTTGCGCCCGTACCTTGAATTTTGACAAACATTGTTTTGTAGTATTACTTAAAAATTTACAAAATCAATGTTAAATATATGCTTTCATTTTTTTTATCAAAACTATTAATGTCTGTTGGTGAAAAACAGCTTTGTTTTCAATAAGTAAATCATCAAATGAACCGGCAAATGTCATCATCATCGGCGGAAACGGAAATAGATAACTTGAGAATATCAAAATTTACAAATCGGAAATAAAAAAAAACAACAGATTCCTGTATAAAACGAATTTGTCAAACTGTCTGATTTTTGTGCTTAACCCATGCAAAGGCACATGATATCCTAAAACTGAACATGAAGGTGGATTGATTAATACCATATGGTAGAGCAGTTAAACTAATGTCATTCATTTCGGACATGTTGAGTTTTTGAATATCATTTTGTGGTTCGACTTATCATGCCTACACGAGATTATATTCCATTTTATTTAATGAGGCAAGTCTAGAAATCGAGTTCTAGGCAACCTGAACGCAGAAAATGTGATTGTGCTAGGCAATTTGATATTAGTTTCTGCTTCCTGGGACATCAACAAGATAGGAAGTTTGAGGGGTAAATAAATACCGGTCATGGCAGTAAGCAGAATTTGGAGTGGAGAAAGTCCATGATAATTTGACAATGAGTTGATCTTTGTTACTCTACTTCTGACTCCTGAGGTATAATACTATGTTATCAACATCAGCTTTCGACGACTCAATTTACAAGAGGCCTCTTATATAAGTAGACTGATGGGTCTTTTAACAATATTCATATAACATGTCCTATGTCCTAGTTCTTCCGCATATACTGCTGGTGCATTTATCTTCCCTTTTGTCAACTTCGCAGTGTGTAAAAATGTATATAACTGCAATACAACTAACAAGGTGATGTGACACTATGTATATTTCAAACGCAGTCTACATGTAAAACTACTGCTATGGTGGTATGACTTTTATTATCGAACCTTGTAACATGATAAGTAGTCGCCTTTGTCCTCACCATTTTATTTTACCGGATAAGCCCAGAAACTAAAACGTGTTCACTTTCGTATTTATAGGCAAGACGAACAAGGCCAAATACAGTCCATATAAAATTAACAAAACTACTATTCAACATATGTTTCGTAACTATAACAACATCGGCATTGGTAAATGTTTGAGTAATTGCAAACGGCGTTCACTTCAATCAGCGGTCAATCTCACACTTGTCCCAACATTGCCCAAAGGTTTAGAACATACGGGAACAAACAAGAGATCCTAAACAAATCCTGTCACATGTACACCTTACGCGTATATTTAATTATAGCAGTTATCTTTTATTTTGAAATATAGATATCTACATTTTAAGAAGTTTAACGAAGACTGAAAAAAATGCAATCAGAAAATATGTAAAATTGAAGCTGGCTGAGGTCTAGCTTCAGTATAATATGAGAAATCATAGAGTTTTTAATTTCTACATTGAAAGCACAGTATAGTTGTCCTCAACATTTCTGTGTGTTGGTTCGTTGGACTGTCTTTGTAGCTGTTCATATGTTCTTTCGGCTTCTCGTTGATCTAACTGTATTTCCGAATTGTGTTCTGAAATTAAAATAACAGCACATCAAACAGATCGAATGATAGTATATTTTACATTATCATAACGTGTTAATATATGAGACAGGGGCTGAATTACGCTATTTATGTTGAAAACAATTATGTGTGTCATGAATTATTTTTCATAAGAAACCAAAAGTTCTTATAATGAGTATATATAAACGTAACATATACATATAATTAAAAGAATGTGTGTAAAACCAACATGATTCAGATACCTATTGATGTAGACATTCGTCTGTTCCACAGGTAGCAACCAGCGACTGAACAAACAAGCAGAATGCCCAAAACTCCCGATAAAGCTGCGAGTGCAACATTTGTGGATGAAGCAATGTAAATTCGTCTCTCTGAAATGATAGTGTTTACATTTACTTGTAGAACAACACAAGAAATAACGAAAATGTGTATGGGGGCCAGTCCGTTCAGATCAGTTTACAATTTAAGATGTATTTTTAGCTAACTGAAAACACGCAATTTACTCGATTCAACGCTTCAAGTAATACCGAATAAAACACTATTTGGAGTCAGTCTTTACTCGTCGAAATCTTACCCTTGTCACAACCCTCGAATTAATAACTTTATTTAGTGAACGTTAACAAAAAGTATAAACCGCTCTATCTTCTCCTGTATATGTGCTTATCATATGCTACACCTTGTTGTCTGTTTGAAATAGCCATTTTCTTAATTACTTATATAATAATACATGGCTTTTGTTTGATAATTGACCCAGTGGAGGGAACTTTTTAGCCCTCGGGCAATTATTTTCACTGGGGCAATTATCAACCAAATGCCATGGTCAACCATGTATTATTCTGTATAATACATATATGTTTTGTCATTTGACAATGATTTCAAATGAATTTAAAAATGTGATTTTGCTGAATAATGAAGGATATGTCATATAATTAGCATCTAATCTAAAAAAGTTTTGAAACTGAGATATAATCAAATGGTTTCGAATGGCATTAGCTGCAAAAATAACGAGTGACTGGAATTCAAAATAGCAAAACTTTTCGTACGTGTTTTCAGAATAAGCCTGCAATTCTTTCCATTTAATAGGTGAGCACAGCTAGGGTCGATCAAGCCTATGTGCAGTTACATAAGAATCTTAGCTTGAATGACTCAAGCCATTTCGATGGAATGATTTACATTTCTCAGCGAATAAAGTAAACCAAAACGTTTCAACAATTCATTTCCTTGTCTTACAGCTTTATGACCTTTAGCGAATGTAAACATCCGGTACGGTTTCGGGTAGTACTCGTTACTTACAGAAACACGTAAAGTGTCATTATTGGTAAAACTAATTTCACAATTATTGCACCGACAGTTCCATTGTAATCCTTTTAAAGCTTTTAATGTTTAAATGTTTGCCTACCGAGTATACGGCGGCCATTTCATTTTCGTAAAAACGACGTCAGTGTGCACGTTTTTGTCTTCGTCAGGAAATTATGCCATAATCTCCCTGACTTGCCGTGATAATCTCACGGGTGGAGCCGATAATCTTTATTGCGGGAACGAATTTCTATAGCAAAAGTTACTATTTATAGTAACATGTGTATAATACATGTGTTATATAACTTTGCTCCAATTGTATTGGTCAGAAAATATATTACGGCGCATGTTTGTATACAAATTAAATGGTAAAACAATTACTAAATGCTACTTTCTAGCAACTTGTACGTTTATTTCTCACTTCGTATCCAGTATGAAGATTGGTTTGAATACCGAATTCCAATTTCCATCCTAATCTTAAGAGTAAAGTGTAGTATTACGCCTTGATTTCGTGAAAAAAACATTTTTAAAGACGGTCGTTACATAATGTATTGAAACGTTGTTGTTGTTGTTATTCTTTTTGGATATCATCTTAGTATGAATTTTACTAATGCATAGAAATGAAATGATTGAATGTACATGTGGTTTTAAATTATAACAAGCACTACATTTCTGCAATGCATGTAGCGCGGGAAATTGCATTGCTTTGTGGTATTCGGTTCATCACTAGAGCAGTTTACACATGTAGGTCATTTTTGTCTTTTTAACTCGAAAAAATAACGAATCTGACACACATCATCATAATACACACTTTTATTCAACTCGTTCACGAAATGTTTACTAAACTCGTTGAAAAAAGTGTGTATTATATGACGATTCTTGACAGATCCTATATATGTACAATAACTTTACAATTTATTAACGTTTTTGGACGTTTGATTTTCATTGCAAATGTAATATATTGAATGATACTATACGTAAAATCAGATCATGATATACTAGTACGCTAAATCGACCCATCACGATGCGTTGTAAATCACCAGAAGCACAGTATGAATAATAAAAGAGAATAGAACCATATTCAAAAACATAAAATAAACTAGAAAACATAGCATGGGCATTACATTATATTGCATATGCAACACAAAGTGGCATAGATTAGGAACAAAGCAGAAGCAAATCAATGTAAATTGTAAATTATATTAAAATGCATTTTACATGTTGTAAATTGCATAAAATATATTTTATAAATATGTGACTGGAGTAGTTTAATTATAAAACGGTATCACCAACATATTTTAATCGACAATGGAAGTGATAATTATGTCAATAGAAACATATTCCTATAAAAAAAAAACCGAATACTAACACCTTAACTAAAACTTGTTGTTAATTGATTAAAACAGAATATGTGCAGATAACAATTTACTTATGAGTATCCCATGCTCCTTCTTATTACTCGCTTATTAATTAATAGGCATCACATTATCAAATTACAGTGTAGCAATATAAATATATATATACAATAATATAGGTAACGCACGATCTTTAAACAATACATCGTGTTTGGTGTAGGTGTTCAGGCCCTCCGGTTTCTTGGTTGAACATCCGTTTAATGATTGTATAAACAGGATTAACCTATACTAGCTTGGCTCATCTTCTACTGTATCCAATACCGATGCAAATGAAAACAATAATCGTTGTCATTGGAATGCTCTGACATTAGTTTACTTAGACGAAATGTTATATCTGCATCATATTCATTAAGTCGTTATCTCATATCATCTTATGTATGCTAAATTAAAAAGGCGCAGAATGGCCACCGGATGCATTCTATTTGTACATAAATCCAGTTCACATGTTGATGAATTACAGTATTAAGACTTTACCGGCATGCATTCTCATTTTTGTCATCATTTTGTGCAATTTATTTTACCGTTTATCAAATAAGCTATTAGACTGGTAAAGTCATAACTACTGCTGTAAAACATGTGTAATTGTAATGTAACACGTAGTTGGAACGTACCTGTACAATATCTGCCTTCTAGATCATTTATGCAGCCATACAAACAATTGCCATCAATATTACAACTTGTTTTTGTTTCTGTGTGCTGACAATTCTCGGGGCATTTGGTTTCACACATGTTGCCAAAGAAATCACCATCGCATCCAAGGGAGCAATGACCAGTACTTTGTTCGCATTTTTTTTCAAAGCATGATGACATGCATGATTCATTGCAATACAGACCATGGACTGTAGGATTTGTACATGAATCACATATTCCTAAATCCTGATGACATGTTTCACAATTTGAATTACACTGCACGCCACACTTGTCTCCCCAAAAGTTTTTAGTACAGCCATTTATACATTTGCCTGTTTCAGGATTACACTGTCCATTATTACAGTTATTATTGCAAGTAGTGCAATCCCCATTTTCATTCGAGTAAAATCCTGTTTTACACATCGAACACGTTCCATTGAGCTGGTTACATTTTAAACACCTATCGTCAATAGTGGTACATTTCTGAGAACAATCCATCGCATATAATCCATCATAACATCCGCCAAGGCATGATCCGTCTTCTTTGCCACAGGACAATGTAGAACAACCGACACTGCACACATTTTCACAATTATCGCCATATTTCCCTTCAACACATTCGTCACAATGTTTACCTGTAAAGTTATCCATACAGAAACATGTCCCATTCTTATAACAAACTCCACCACTACAGCCCTTAGAACACATATCGTTGCATTGTTCGCCGTAATATCCAGTTATGCATTCAATGCATACTCCGTTTCTCATACAATTTCTATCCCTGCATCCGCTAGGACAACTCATGTTGCAGTTTGCTCCATATTTTCCAGCTACACATTCCATGCACAAGGTACCACCAAATCCTGTTTTACATGAATCACATCCATTTAAGTCTGCACAACGGCAGTTTTGATAATGGCAGTTCATAGAACAATCTACACTGTATTTCCCGGGTATGCATGCATCGCATTTAGCTCCTTCGAAGTTCGATATACATGTGTTACAAGTTCCGTCTTCACTACAAGGACCATCACACCCAATGGGACAACTCGAGTAACAATCTCTATTTATATCGTAATATGAATCCTTGCAAGTAATACACCTCCCTAAAGATTGGTCGCAAGTAGCGCAGTTAACAGGACATAGGTTTTTGCATCTGTGTCCATATATTGTGTTTACGCAGCCTTTGAAACAATAATCAGATTTTGCATCAGCCCATCCACATTCATCCTCTCCTCCTTCACAGCAAGCACAATGGCCATTACAGTCCACCTCCTTCCCGTTTATTATCACCGTCACTAAATCGAAAGATGTTTAAACGTAAATCGTTTATAAACAATCATGTCATTTATTTATTTTATTTTGTTGAATTATGTATATTATCAGAAAAAATGAATTGCGACATATATAACTGAAAAATATGAAAAATATTGCCAAGTTCGATTATATTTATTTGTTAAATACCAAATGAAAACATATTCCGTTACTACATTGGAAAGAAATAATAGAACATGACATGACATTGAAAGTGACAAAACAATTAGCTCTCTCAAACAAATAAAAAGTTGAATTGCATCTTACTCGAATTTATGATAGAAGTAAAAAAGGCTTAATGATTTGACAGAAAGTGTCACTCAATGTTGAAATGAAGGCGAATTATATATTGCATTTATGACGTCGACTTATTCTTATAGTTTCTACGTTATAACCTGCAGACTATATAGCTAACGAATTACGGTAACAGTTATAAAACGGTTAATGAACAACAGAGTAAATGTCCAACAAAACATAATAGAACAGACGGTTTGTCTGATTTATACAAGAGTCGTATTACATATAGTTATATATATAAACATGTCACGTAACTAAACTTTAAAACATAAAATTATAGTTTAATGAAGGCAAAATGGTTATGCAAATTGAATACCAAATAATGATTATGTTAATATTGGCAGTAAGTAACAGTTTCATAACTACTGTAATATGAAATACGGCACTGCCTTAGACGGACTCTAGGTATGTTATCAACTGCAGAAACTGCTAATGCAGTACATTTCTTCTTAGGTAAACAAGTGTCAAAGGCAAAATTCATTTTATATGACATAATATGACTTTGACTATACCAATCGTATATTATTAAGGTGCATAACAAGTAAGGTTAAGGCAATGCAAAGCAAATTTAATATTTTAATGTTTGAAAAAACTAATAATAACAAACACAAGTATTTCAATTTACCTAATACTGAATATCTTACAAGCATTTACAGTACAAATAAATTATTCTTACTTTAAACATTACAAGGTAAACGAAAGAGATTGAGTTTACTTAAAACTAATTATTTCAGTTATCTGACAATTAACCTGTATTAAACTATTTTAATATGTAAAACAGCATTGTGTATATTTTAGATTTTTAAGGTTATGCAAATAACGTGGAAAAATGGTTTGACCACCTCAGCAGTTTGAAATGAATATAAATTCCCTGTAGTTGATGTTGTAAGCACCATTCCATCATTGAATATAACAATGTATGCAGAAAGTATGAAACTATTAAATTATTTAAAGTATGAGTCTTTAAACTGAATTATACATCTATAACATTTAAAAATAACAAGAGGGCCTTGAAGGCCCTGTATCGCTCTTCTGATCCAATACAGATCATCAAGAATAACAATCTGATCAAGTTCCATGAACATATGGTCATAAATGTGGCCTCTTGAGTGTTAACATGCTTTTCCTATTACTTGACCTGGTGGCCTAGTTTTTGACTGCACATGACCCAGATTCAAACTTGGCCTAGAGCTAATCATTATAAACATTCTGACTAAGTATAATGAACATACAGTCATAAATGTGACCTTAAGAGTGCTAACAAGCGTTTCCTATGATTTGACCTCATGACCTAGTTTTTGACCGCACTTGACCAAGATCGAACTTGGCCTAGAGCTAATCAATATAAACATTCTGACCAACTTTCAGGAAGATACAATCGTAAATGAGACCTCAGGCCTCAATTTCTCGAAACTTCTTAAGTCCATTATAACAGGATTAAGCTAAACTCACGATTTTTGGTTTTCAATAGTTTGGGTAAAATTTACTTCTTTAAGAGTTTTTATACTTTAGATAGGAATTATCTATATATTAGTTAAATTAAACCATTTTTCACTTATCAAAATTCAAAAAAAGAATGTATTTTGAGTAATTGAAATAAGCTACTTAAGCCTGTTAAGCTTAAGAAGTTTCGAGAAATAGGGGCCTAGAGTATTAACAAGCTTTTCCTTCAATTTGACCAGGTGACCTAGTTTTTGACCACACTTGACCCAGATTCGAACTTGACCTAGAGATTATCAATATTATCATTCTGACCACGTTTCCTGAAGATACAGTCATAAATGTGACTTCCATAGTGTTAACAAGCTTTTCCTTTAATTTGTCCGGGTGACCTAGTTGTTAACCCCAGCTAACCCAACATCGAACCTGTCCAAGATTTTATTGAGGGTAACATTCTGACCAAGTTTCATTAAGATAGTGCCAAAACTGTGACCTCTAGAGTGTTAACAGTCAAAATGTTGACGACGGACGACGACGGATGACGGACGATCACAATAGCTCACCTTGATCACTTTGTGGTCAGGTGAGCTTAAAACAAGCACATAGATTATTCAACAAAACATAAGTTATTGACATTGATACATATATATATATATATATATATATATATATATATATATATATATATATATATGTTGTTAACTTGTAATATATGCACAATAAAGCAATTTAACAGTTCACAACATTATCAGAACAAAAGTGTACTATAATTATGCTTACATTAGCTCATTCATTAGCTCATTCAGTTTAAAACTACAAAATGTATATGTGTTAACTTCAAGTAAATGAATATATTCATGAATGATTGACAGTATGAATGAATGAAAAGTAGTAATATTTCTTTAGATAGGGATCTCATTGTGTTGCTGTGATTGTTTAAGTAGATGTTCATAAGCTTAAAATCATATGCACAGTAAATGAAACAATTCTGCATCATGTTTAGTAAGTTGTGATACTTGTTTGCAATTAATGCAATGTTTGCTTAAAAGAGCAAACAAAATGTGCGAATAGATGCACAATACAGTCCAAAGACCAATGAAGGTCAGCAGTTTTATTAGAAAATGATATTATCCCAAAGCACCAACAGAAACGGCATGAAAGAAATTCAATTCGGAAAAAAACAGTTCATCAATGAGCTATTTAAATAGACACTGAACATGATGTCATAACAAGCGAATGTTAATATCAAAGCGCAAGAAACATACTGGCAATTTATTTCAGGGAAACCTTGACAAAGTCTGGTTTATTTTTAAACTTATTTCCTCCAGTAATACATAACATGGCAATTCCTGATTCCTGCACTGCTGAAAATCTGTCCACAGCAGTAATGTCAAAAACCAGATGGCATGGATGCATTCTGAAATACAAAAAAAAGTCTGTAATTTGTGCTAATCTTACATATCCCATTTACAAGTGATTTACACTGAAATCTAATTGTTCTAAACTATAGTAACACAACTACTTTATGACCAAACATATTGCTTTTGAGCATTAATTTAGTACACTGTATGTACATAACTTTTTTATTTTGTATGTCATGTTTCTTTGCCCCAATTTATGGAAATATTTTATAACAGGTTCAAGCTTTTCAAGTCCGTTACGCTTATGATTTATCGAGAACCGGGGGTCTTATGCACCAGTTAATTGCTGGGTTACAATTGACTGGTGCATTATCGCATGCAGATTTGAGTGAATCGCAGAGGGTATTTACAGTATTTACTGTCAACAACACAAACTTCTTTAGGCATCTCATTTAGACTTTTTTACTAATTAACAAGCAGAAATTTTGACAAAATGGCAATTTTATAACAAACTTGACCATGAGATTGAATGTGAGCAAGCCAGTACAGTTTGACTTACCATTTGGGTGAAAAATAACTAAACGGCGATGTAAATTGAAAAAAATTGAGTTGCACCTAATTTTTTTAAGGTGCAGGTCTAAGAAAAGGCATGACGGTCTAAATATAGAGGTGCAGTTGTATATTAAAAATGTGCATATCAATCTTAAATATAGAGGTGCAGTTGTATTTAAAGTTGTATTTAAGAGGTGCACCTCCATTTTGCGCTCCACTGGTTTCACTTGGCAGGAGGGGATACCCCTCCCGCACCCTCCCCACCCAACTTCTTAATTTACACAAAAGTGGTGTTGCATGGCACAAGAGTTCACCTGTCTCACAATTCCTGTATATCTTTTTAGTTTCAATCTCTCAACCAGCGTGTTGGTAGATTGTACAAAATAAGTGATAATGAGTGTTTTCTACAAAATAATCATACTGTACCTGGCTGACGTGACAAGCTCTGCTATGTGTACCGGTATAATCCATGGTCGTAATTAAATCGGTATTCCAACAGGAATTAATTTTTCGCAATTTCTATCCGATCAACAACTGTCAAACATCAAAATTGTATCGATATTGTATAGCCTAAAAAGACAACTACTAACTGTCAAGTATGACCTTCGCATAGAATGGTAAACAATGCGTATGAATATCTTTAATAAACAAGTGAAAACAAAGTATCTATCTCAGACAATCTATAGAAATATGTTTTATTTGTCTTTGTGAGTTTACCAAAAGTATTAATAGTTATTGTTTATAAGCATATTTTGAATTATTTTAATAGCTAGTGGGGCGATTTCGCATCTCTTAGTTTTTAAAATTTCATGAGCCTGTTTTCTTCCCTGTCGTCACGCTCTGATGATTTTGATGTCCGGCATGCACGCGCTCAATATAGTTTATGAACAGAAAAAATGCTTGTTTCATCACCTTTACGTCTTTTTTTCAGGCTGATAGTATGTGCAACTTTTGAACGAAAGACGTGCTATGTGTGACCGTAATAGGGCTCTGCCGAGCTTCGCTCGGTTTAGAGCCCGTATTAAGTTGTACTATTTATAAGTGAGTAGAGTATAACAAATAATCTTTAATATATTTACAAACATTCGTTACTTTCTTTTTAGCCCATGATGCCATTATTGATGGAAATTGAATGGATGGATTAACATATTAAATCTCACTCGTTTTATATAAGTTTTACGTAACTAACGATAACAACGACAAATACATATGAGGTGATATTCATCATTTATGTCCCTACATAACCCATTTCGTCTTGTTTGAATGTTTAACCGGTGTGAAGAAACTCTCTTAATGCTTTGGAACTGTGTCTTATTATGTTTCATAATCAAATGTTTTAATGATTTCCATATTATTTTTGTAAAAAATATCTATAAGTATACATATAAATTCGTTTATAAATGCATCAACATGTACAATATTTGGGGTGTATAAGAAATGTATGCTAAACCATATTTACATTTTTTTAACCTTTGAAACCCAGTTAATACAACCCTTTTTGCAGCCACCAATGATCTGTTTTTACACGGTCCTTACTGAAATGTTATACTTGTTGTAAATTTTATTGCAATATATTATATTTATTATTAATATTAAAATAAATACAGGATGTCTACCTAGTTCGCCATACACTGCAGCAGCACATGTGTTTGTTTTAACCCTTAACAATCGCTTACAAATTATTAAATGTAGACGTTTCTTTTATTTAAACCCCGAACTGAACATTAATTTTGATAAGAAATCAAATAATGGACAAAATATGTTAGGTTTTATGCCGTACCTTTTCGTTTATATAATAAAGTGATCATAGCCTTTAGGGCTTTTCCAACCAAACGTTCTTGATTCAGTGTAAATCTTCTAGAGTGGTGTAGTTTTTTACAGTATCTAATAATTA
This sequence comes from Mya arenaria, assembly GCF_026914265.1. NCBI lineage: Eukaryota > Metazoa > Mollusca > Bivalvia > Myida > Myidae > Mya > Mya arenaria. Next base: position 69,419,305 of record NC_069131.1, on the reverse strand, counting down.
AAATTATCAACAGCATCGATAGTAAGGCCATTAAATATCCAATGCTCTTTATGACGTGTTCTACCCCGTTTCAAAAAACCTTTATTTCTGCTTTTGATGTATTTATTTTAAGCCCACTGCATTACAATATAAGTAGAGATTGTTTAAATTGACCTGAACTTTCTTCAGGGGATTTCCCTAAAATGGCTATATCATCAGAAAATAGCAACATAATCGGTACAATATCATCAATGCATATAAGTCCACTACAAACAGGGAAAAAGAAACGGGGACATAACCTACCCTTAAAGCAAGCCAACGGCATTGCTAAATTATTCAGAGTAAGATGTACAGGATTTCACACAAGATTCAACATTTTCATACACACATTTCACAATTCTAAATAATTTACCTTTTTTACCAGATGTTTACCGTTTAAGCAGTGTGATATATATATATTATCAAAAAACTGAAGACTGTCGACATAAAAACATATTATCTTTTATCTTCATTTATATATTATTTATATATTATTGCACAATAGACATTAGACTTTTAATTGCGTCGCACTGTTGATCAACTGTTACGAATCCCCAATTGCGCATCCGAAAAAGTAGCATTAGATTTACAAAATACTTAGATGCGCATATTTGTAAATCCTCTGTAATGTTTGACAACATTAGCAGATCCTTTTTAAGAAAAAAAATAATTACACATTCTGTCCACTTTATTGAAAAGAACCCCGACAATAAAATTATATTAAATATATCATATAAGTGAAAGGGTTATATGTAAACACATTCATAAAATATCATTGCAATCAAACGTATTGTTGCTAAGATTTTCAAAAGAAATGTTTTAAAGTCTTCCGAAGATATATTGCCTTTTAAAAAAATCTAAAAACTATCTAGGTTTATTTTTCCTTAAATTCTCAATAATTTTCAATATTTGTCGTTGAGCGATGTTTTTATGTTTAGGAAATAAATCCTAATAATACGTTCGTTGTGCACACAATTTAGCTCTATCAATATCAGTTTTATTCGTAAGTAAAGCTTCTTGGTATAATCGTCGTGCATTAACACATTAATTATCAAACCAATCAGCATTTGTACTTTCAACCACGGGTTCATTACTGCTACCACAATGATAAGTAAATAAAGGGTCCGCGACACTGCGAACTGTAGCGGTAAATAAAACACGGAACGGATTTTGAATGGTGAACCCTCTCAAACCGAATACTGGCGGGTTAACTTAAAGGCGCCCTGGAGATGTTGACGCAGCTGTCGCTCTGTTGCTTACTCTTACTTTATTTCCGTCCGTGTTATTCTCGGACATCCCGGTGAAAAACAAATTGTTTTGCTTAGATTGTGAATTCAGGTATGATACTTTGTCACACAGGGTATCTCCCGCCTTTTCAAGCTTCTGCATCCGCTTTGCGGACCGACGCGTTTTTGTCGGCCCCTTCCACCTAATCGTCGAGACTTATTACTCTCACGTCAACTTTCTTCAACCGGTCATCGAGCACTTCCCACAAGCTTTCAATGTCCACCTCAAATGATGCCATTCTTTTTGTTCTAAGGATTCGACCTCTGTTAATCCACTAACTTTGCTCACAAATACATTCGTCCAGATTTTCATTACCGTAGAGCGCAGAATTAATCCTGTTGAGAATGTCACAGATGTTTTTCCAGTGTCCGAATCTCCAGACGGGCCACGTTGTTTACATTGTACTGAGACATTATTTGTTACATCACTTGGGCGAAACATTTGATTGGTAACAGAGACCTTAATCATTCAAGATGAACACAAACCTTTGAAAAAATATCAATGAAGATAGACCTATTGTTGCAATGGTCACACTTGCAAAACGCGTGCATGTACCGCTCAACACAGTAGTTAAAATTTCGTGCAATATTGATTGCGAAATGCAAGACTATGTCATTCAGCCAAACTTCGACCTTGGTATAAAAGCAAGCGCCAAAGTTGGTAGGTACGCAGGGACGACCCCAGTTATTTATCTTGTGAATACAACTAATGGGTATAAAATAGAAGTTTTAAGAAGGACGTTTTGTGGCAAACGCATATAATATTGAAGTAGTGGTACAAGCTAAGAATTCCGCAAATCGTGAAGATTTCGGGGTTTCTTACGTCGATTCTTTAGGGAGAAATGTTTCTTGCAATGCTCAAAAGTCAGGATTGCTTTTTGCAACAAAAACACGGAGGACCAGCTTATCAAAGATCGAATAGCTGCTTCTGGCGGCGTAGATAGAGGAAATATGACAATACACTTGCAAAAGGTTTACAAAGAATTAATTGGTAACTTAGATGAGGAGCAACGACGTGATTTAGCAACTCTTTAAAGGGAGCATGTGGAGGTTTTTGCTAAAAAATGAATATGGTCTGGGCAGCAATGAAGCATACCATTGATACTGGAGATGAGGAATCAGAAAAGCAACGGATGCGAAAACACGCCTTCTTGTTTTGCCGGGGAGGAAGAAGCTCATTAAAAAAGTGATGGATGCTGGTGTTATACAGGAAACGGTTTCTGATTGGGCGTCTGCTCCGGTCTCTATTCGCAAACATGATGGGTCAGTGAGATGGTGTATCGATTACCGAGCTCTCAATGCTGTTAAAGTAAAACACATTTTTACTCAGCCGTTGGTCGACAATTGTTAATAAACTTGATCTGGTAGTCTATGTAGGCTAAATTGGATGCAATTTCAGCATAATGGCAAGTCAGGATAAGTGAGCCTGATAGGAAAATGACCGCTTTTCTAACAAAGTACGGAATTTTCGAACATCTGCGAATAGGGTTTGGACTAACCATTGCATCAGCTACATTTTTCTCGTGTAATCAGTGTAATGTTGAAGGGTTTGACGTGGAAAATTGTTCTTGCGTTTTTGGATGACATATTGGTTTTGGGAAGCAGTTTGGAGAATCATTTAAAATCAGTTTAACAGCATTCAAGAGTATGTTCCTGAACTGTTATATTATGTTCAGATTTAGCGGTTACAATCACCTGCAGACAACACATCCACTACACCAGTTCAGTAAAGATATACCGATATGTGGGATATGATGTTCCTAGCTATATCCAGTTGGAGCTCTAAACAATGTTGAGGATTTAGTTCATTGGAGGGCGATAAACCTGCAAGTCGATATATTCGGTAAGGAAAAGGAGAAATACATGATGATTTTATACAAGCGACCAGCTTTTGATATAAGGAGATGGGAAGGATTGGCCCTTGGCTTCCGACAAACATTTTCATCTCGATCGTGTGTTGAAGCGTACGGATCTTTCAAACAAGGCAGTGTGTGAGTTCACTCATGTAGAAGACTAAGAGAAAGTGGTGGTTCAAGGGTGTTGTACTTACGACTGTGATAGCTAGGTAAGAGGTTAGGTAAGAGGGTAGGTAAGAGGGTAGGTAAGAGTGTAGATAATGTTAGGCTATGAAAGAGGCTAGGTAAGAGGCTACGTCATGCTAGGCTAGGTAAGAGCCAGGTAGGAGGGTAGGTAATGCAAGGCGAGATAAGAGCAAAGTAGGAGGCTATGTAATGCAAGGCTAGGTAAGAGAAAGGTAGGATGCTAGGCTATGTAAGTGCAAAGTAGGAGGGTAGGTAATGCAAGGCTAGGTAAAAGCCAGGTAGGAGGGTAGGTAATGCAGGCTAGGTAAGAGCAAGGTAGGAGGGTACGTAATGCAAGGCTAGATAAGAGCAAGGTTGGAGGTTAGGTAATGCAAGGCTAGGTAAGAGCAAGGTATGAGGCTAGGAAATGATGGGCTTGGTAAGAGCAAGGTAGGAGGAAATGTAATGCTAAGCTAGGTAAGAGCAAGGTAGTAGGGTAGGTAATGCAAGGCTGGGTAAAAGGGTAGGTCAAGGGGTAGGTAAGGGGGGAAAAGAGTAGGTAAGAGGGTAGGTAAGAGGGTAAGGTAAGAGCTAGCAATGAAGGTAGGAAAGAGGGTAGGTAATAGAGTAGGTAAGAGGGTAAGTAAGGGGGTAGGCAAGAGAGTATGTAAGGGGGTAGGTAAGTGAGCAGGTAAGAGAGTAGGTAAGAGCTAGCCAAGAAGGTAGGAAAGAGGGTAGGTAAGAGACTAAGTAAGATTGTAGGTAAGAGGGTAGGTATGAGGGTACGTAAGGGGATAGGAAAGATGGTAGGTAAGGGGGTAGGTAAAAGAGTATGTAAGAGGGTGTGAAAGAGGGTAGGTAAGAGAGTAGGTAAGAGGGTAGGTAAGAGAGAAGGTAAAAGAGTAGGTACGAGAGAAGGTGAGAGGGTAGGTAAGAGGTAGGTAAGAGGGTAGGTAAGAGGATAGGTAAGGGGGTAGGTAAGAGAGTAGATAAGATGGTAGGTAAGCGGGTAGGTAAGAGGATAGGTAAGAGCTAGCCAAGAAGGTAGAAAAGACGTTAGGTAAGAGAATAGGTAAGAAAGTAAGCAAGAGGGTAGGTAAGACAGTAAGAAAGAGGGTAGATAAGGGGGTAGGTAAGAGAGTAGGTGAGAGGGTAGGTAGGAGAGTAGGTAAGAGCTAGCCAAGAAGGTAGGAAAGAGGGTAGGTAAGAGACTAAGTAAGATTGTAGGTAAGAGGGTAGGTATGAGGGTACGTAAGGGGATAGGAAAGATGGTAGGTAAGGGGGTAGGTAAAAGAGTATGTAAGAGGGTGTGTAAGAGGGTAGGTAAGAGAGTAGGTAAGAGGGTAGGTAAGAGAGAAGGTAAAAGGGTAGGTAAGAGAGTAGGTGAGAGGGTAGGTAAGAGGGTAGGTAAGAGGGTAGGTAAGAGGATAGGTAAGGGGGTTGGTAAGAGAGTAGATAAGATGGTAGGTAAGCGGGTAGGTAAGAGGATAGGTAAGAGCTAGCCAAGAAGATAAGAAAGACGTTAGGTAAGAGAATAGGTAAGAAAGTAAGCAAGAGGGTAGGTAAGAGAGTAAGAAAGAGGGTAGATAAGGGGGTAGGTAAGAGAGTAGGTAAGACATTAGGTAAGGTGGTAGGTAAGGGGGTAGTTAAGAGCTAGCCAAGAAGGTAGGAAAGAGGGTAGATAACGGGATAGGTAAGAGAGTAGGTAAGAAAGTAGGTAGTAGGGTAGGTAAGGGGTTAGGTAATGTAAGGATAGGTAAGAGGGTAACTAAGAGGGTAGGTAATGTAAGGCTAGGAAAGAAGGTTCTTGGTAGGAAAGAGGCTAGGTAAGGGGATAGGTATGAGTGTAGGTAAGAGAGTAGGTGGTAGGTGTAGGTAAGGGGATAGGTAATGTAAGGATAGCTTAGAGAGTGGCTAAGAGGGTTGGTAATTAAAGGCTAGGAAAGAGGGTAGGTATTGTAAGGCTAGGTAATAGATTTGGTAAGAAGGTAGGTATTGTGAGGCTAGGTAAAAGGGTAGGTAAGAGGATAGGTAATGTAAGGATAGGTAATAGGGTAGGTATTGTAAGGCTAGGTAAGAGTGTAAGTAAGAGATTAGGTAAGGGGGTAGGTAAGGGGGTAGGTAAGAGCTAGTCAAGAAGGTAGGAAAGAGGGTAGGTAACGGGATAGGCAAGAGAGTAGGTAAGAAAGTAGGTAATTGTGTAGGTAAGGGGTTAGGTAATGTAAGGATAGGTAAGAGGGTAACTAAGAGGGTAGGTAATGTAAGGCTAGGAAGGAGGGTAGGTTTTGAAAGGCTATGTAACAGATTTGGTAAGAGGGTAGGTATTGTGAGGCTAGGTAAGAGGTTAGGTAAAAGGGTAGGTAAGGGTTGTAGGTAAGAGAGTAGGTAAGAGGATAGGTAAGGAGGTAGGAAAGAGGGTAGGTAAGGGGATAAGTAATAGGGCAGGTAATGGGGTAGGTAAGAGAGTAGGTAAGAGGGTAGGTAAAGGGGTAGTTAAAGAGTAGGTAAGAGGGTAGGTTAGAGGAAAGGTAGGAGGGTATGTAAGAGGGTTGGTAAGGGGCTAGGTAAGAGGGTAGGTAAGAGGGTAGGTAAGAGCTAGCCAAGAAGGTAGGAAATACGTTAGAAAAGAGAGTAGGTAAGAGGGAAGGTAAGAGGGTAGGTAAGAGCTAGGCAAGAAGTTAGAAAAGAAGGTAGAAAAGAGGGTAGGTAAGAGGGTATGTAAGGGGATAGGTAAGAGTGTAGGTAAGGGGTTAAGTAAGAGAGTAGGTAAGAGAGAAGGTAAGAGGGTAGGTTCGAGGGTAGGTAAGGGGGTAGGTAAGGGGGTAGGTAAGAGGTAGGTAAAAGGGTATGTCAGAGGGTAGGTAAGAAGGTAGGCAAGAGCTAACCAAGAAGGTAGGAAATACGTAAGGTAAGAGAGTAAGTAAGACAGTAGGTTAGAGGGTAGGTAAGAGAGTAGGTAAGAGGGTAGGTAAGAGAGTAGGAAAGAGATTAGGTAATGGGGGTAGGTAAGAGGGTAGGTAAGAGAGTAGGAAAAAGAGTTGGTAAGGGGGTAGGTAAGAGGGTAGGCAAGAGAGTAGGTTAGAGGGTAGTTAAGAGATTAGGTTAAAAGGGAGGTAAGAGAGTAGGTAAGAGAGTACGTAAGGGGGTAGGTAAGAGGGTAGATAAGAGAATAGGTAAGAGGGTAAATAAGGGGGTAGGTAAGAGAATAGGTAAGAGAGTAGGTAGTAGGGTAGGTCAGGGGGTAGGTAAGAGGGTAGGTAAGGGGGTAGGTAAGAGGCTAGGTAAGGGGGTATGTAAGGGGGTAGGTAAGGGGGGAGGCAAAAGGGGAGGTAATGTAAGGCTAGGTAAGAGGGTAGGTAATGTAAGGCTAGGTAAGAGGGTATGTAATGTAAGGCTAGGTAAGAGGGTAGGTAATGCAATGCTAGGTAAGAGGTGAGGCAAAGTAAGGCTAGGTTAGAGGGTAGGTAAGAGAGTAGGTAATGTAAGGCTAGGTAGGAAACTAGGTAGTGTAAGGCTAGGTAAGAGGCTATGTATTGTAAGGCTTGGTATGATGATAGGTAAGAGGCTAGGTAATGTAAAGCTAGGTAAAAGGCTAGGTATTGTAAGGCTAGGTAAGAATGTAGGTAAGGGGATAGGTAAGAGGCTTGGTACGAGGCTAGATTATATAAGGCTAGGTCAGAGGCAAAGTAATGTAAGACTAGGTAAGAGGCTAGGTAAGAGGCCAGGTAATGTAAGGCTAGGTAAGAATATAGGTAAGGGCAAGGTAAGAGGCTAGGTACGAGGCTATATAATGTAAGGCTAAGTAAGAGGCTAGGTAATGTAAGGCTATGTAAGAGGCTAGGTAATGTAAGGCTTGGTAAGAAGGTAGGTAAGAGGCTAGGTAAGAGGGTAGGTAATGTAAGGTTATGTAAGGGGGTAGGTTAGAGGCTAGGTAAGAGAGTAGGTGCTGCAATGTTAGGTAAGAGTTCAGGTAATGTAAGGCTAGGTTAGGGGATATGTAAGAGGCTAGGTAAGAGCCTGGGTAATGTACGGCTAAGTAAGAGGCTAGGTAATGTACGGTTAGGTAAGAGGCTAGGTAAGAAGCTAGATAATGTAAGTCTAGGTAAGAGGCTATGTAATGTAAGGCTAGGTTAGAGGCTAGGTAAGAGGCTAGGTAATGTAAGGCTAGGTAAGAGGGTAGGTAATGTAAGGCTAGGTAAGAGATTAGGTAGGAGGCTAGGTAATTTATGGCTAGGTAAGAGGCTAGGTAAGAGGCTAGATAATGTAAGGCTAGGTAATGTATGCTAGGTAAGAGGCTAGGTAAGAGGCTAAGTAATGTAAGACTAGGTAAGAGGCTAGGTTAGATGCTAGGTAATGTAAGGCTAGGTAAGAGGCTAGGTAAGAGGCAAGATAATTTAAGGCTTAGTAAGAGGCTAGGTAAGAGGGTATGTAAGAGGCTATGTAATGTAAGGCTTGGTAAGATGCTAGGTAAGAGTCTAGCTAATTTAAGATTAGGTAAGAGGCCAGGTAAGAGGCTAGGTAATGTAAGACTAGGTAAGAGATTAGATAAGAGGCTAGGTAATGTAAGGCTAGGTAAGGGGCTAGGTAAGAGGCTAGGTATTGTAAGGCTAGGTTAGAGGCTAGGTAAGAGGCTAGGTAAGAGGCTAGGTAATGTAACGCTAGGTAAGAGGCTAGGTAATGTAAGGCTAGGTAATAGGCTTGGTAAGAGGGTAGGTAATGTAAGACTAGGTAAGAGGCTAGGTAAGAGGCTAGTTAAGGTAAGGCTAGGTAAGAGGCTAGGTAAGAGGCTAGGTAATGTAAGACTAGGTAAGAGGCTAGGTAAGAGGCTAGGTAATGTAAGGCTAGGTAAGAGGCCAGGTAAGTAGCTAGGTAATGTAAGACTAGTTAAGATGCTAGGTAAGAGGCTAGGTAATGTACGGCTTGGTAAGAGGCTAGGTAAGAGGCTAGGTAATGTAAGGCTAGGTAAGAGGCTAGGTAATGTAAGGCTAGGTAAGAGGCTAGGTAAGAGGCTAGGTAATGTAAGGCTAGGAAAGAGGCTAAGTAAGAGGCTAGGTAATGTAAGGCTAGGTAAGAGTGTAGGAAAGAGGCTAGGTAATGTAATACAAGGTAAGAAACTAGGTAATGTAAGGCTAGGTAAGAGGCTAGGTAAGAGGCTAGGTATTGTAAGGCTAGGTTGGAATGTAGGTAAGGGCTAGGTAAGAGGCTAGATAATGTAAGGCTAGGTAAAAGGCTAGTTAATGTAAGGCTAGGTAAGAGGCTAGATAAGAGGCTAGATAATGTAAGGCTAGATAAAAGGCTAGGTAAGAGGCTAGGTATTGTACGGCTGGGTAAGAATGTAGGTAAGGGGCTATGTTAGATGCTAGGTACGAGGCTATGTAAGAAGGCAGGTAATGTAAGGCTAGGATAAAGGGTAGGTTATGGGGTAATATGAGGCTAGGTAAGGGGGTCGATAAGAGGGTACGTAATGTAACGCTAGGTAAGAGGGTTGGAAATGGGCTAGGTAATGTAAGGCTAGTAAAAAGGCTAAGTAAGACGGCATGTAATATAAGGGTAGGTAAGAAGGTAGGTAAGGGGGTAGGTAATGTTAGGCTAAGTAAGAGATAAGGTAATAGACTAGGTACGAAGCCATGTCAGAGTTAAGGTCAGGATATAGATAATGTAAGGCTAGGTAAGAGGGTAAGTAAGGGTGTAGGTAATGTAAGGCTTGGTAAGAGGGTAGGTAAGGGTGTAGGTAATGTAAGGCTAGGTAAAAGGGTAGGTAATGTAAGGCTATATAAAAGGATAGGTACTGTAAGGCTTGGTATGAGGGTAGGTAATGTAAGGCTAGGGAAGAGGGTAGGTAAGGGGTTAGGACATGTGAGGCTAGGTAAGAGGCTACGTGAGAAGCTAGGTAATGTAACGTTCGGTAAGAGGGTAGGTAAGTGGTCAGGTAATGTTAGGCAAGGGGAGAGGGTACGTAAGGCTGTAGGTAATGTAAGACTGGTAAGAGGATATGTAAGAGGCTAGGTAAGATGCTTTGTAATAAGACATGTAATGTTAGGCTAGGTAAGATAGTAGGTAATATAAGGCTATGTAAGAGGCTATGTAAGAGGCTATGTAAGAGGCTAGGTAAGATAAGGCAGATATAGTAAGGCTAGGTAAGAGTGTAGGTAAGGGTTTAGATAAGGTAAGGCTAAGTAGGAGTATGTTTGTTTAATAAATTTGTAACACTTATGCAAGGTAATACTTGTTTTTAAGTAGGGATAATTAAACGCGTCATTGATTGCCTTGTTATTCCAATAATATCTTGCGTCATAATAAAGTACCACCTACCTGCCAAACATGATTTTGTCACGCAAAGGAAAGAAAATATTCGAAATATCATCCTGTTTTGGCAGCGTACTGTAACGGAAAAAATACCTACATTGTAAATCTTCATTTACATTTTTGCGTCATGTTTTATATCATTCAAAGTTGAGTGCAAGAAATTAGTGATAATGTACACAATATAGCTATTAATATTATTACAACGTGAATTTAGAATGATTTATTGATTGAACAGCTGAGTCTGCTTAATAAAAAAATAACAGAGCATATCATCAACGACGAATAATTTTCAATGAATTAGCGGCTTAAGCTATGAATTATGCAAGATGGCAATTTAAAACAAACATTTTTCATTTGTAATTATTAATCTGCATCAAACTTAATTGCCTTTCAATAGGTAAACACGTGTAAGATATATGGGGTTGCGTTTTGCTTTTTAGCATTAAGATGATTTTAAGTTATAATGTTTACCTTTTTTATTTTAGAAAATCCACTATTTATCCATATTCCAGGTATAGTATTAATGTGTCTGTATTCGAAGACTGTAAAAAGCCACAGGCCTGGATTATTTTATTCACCGGTGTAGAAACAAATATAAACTTAAAAATAACTTTTCAATGTGTTCACTAATTAACTCAATTGTCTACTACGTATACTCTTAACACAGTTATAATTTGATAAGTCCAAATGGAATGACAAAAACCTCAGTCTTTTTCATGACTATCCACAGTCAAGACTTTTATATTATATTCATATTCCTTTAACAGGAAGAAAAAATCGCAATCATTGATATTCCTTCTCCTACCTACCTACGATTATTAAGCCGGCAGTATTTAGTCTAATGAATTGGCTGAATAGAGCATTGAAATATGATACAACAATTTAAACATTTCAGAAGCCTATTTAAGATGTTATTTATAAATGTTCGTATTCACTTTGGTTTTAAATGTGTTTTTATTTTGCGTTACATAGCAAATATTGTTGTAAACGCACTATATGTGTTACTGAATAAATTATAATAACTATATATCTTATTATATACTCTTTGTACTTATCAAAAAATGAACTTGATTATATTAATAGCCTTAAATATATTATTAATATTTCCGGGAAACTATTAAGGTTGGCGGATAGTGTGCGGGTGATCCCTCCTGTAAACGATACACCGTGTCTGTCTGAGATATTGTAACTTGAAAAACGGTCGTGGAACTTGAGACTAGGTGTTTCATCCAGTAAACGATACACCGTGTCTGTCTGAGATATTGTAACTTGAAAGACGGTCGTGAAATTCGTCCTGAAGCCCTGTACCGTGTCTGTGTGAGATATTGTTACTTTAAAGACGGTCGTGGATTTTGAGACTAGGTGTTTCATCCTGAAACCCTACACCGTGTCTGTCTGAGATATTGTAACTTGAAAGACGGTCGTGGAATTTGAGACCAGGTGTTTCGTCCTGAAGCCCTGCACCGTGTCTGTCTGAGATATTGTAACTTGAAAGACGGTCGTGGAATATGAGACTAGGTGTTTCGTCCTGAAGCGCTGCACCGTGTCTGTGTGAGATATTGTAACTTGAAAGGCGGTCGTGGAATTTGAGACTAGGTGTTTTATCCTGAAATCCTACACCGTGTCTGTGTGAGATATTGTAACTCGAAAGACGGTCGTGGAATTTGAGACTAGGTGTTCCATCCTGAAACCCTAAACCGTGTCTGTGTGAGATATTGTAACTTGAAAGACGGTCGTGGAATTTGAGACCAGGTGTTTCATCCTGAAACCCTACACCGTGTCTGTGTGAGATATTGTAACTTGAAAGACGGTCGTGGAATTTGAGACCAGGTGTTTCATCCTGAAACCCTACACCGTGTCTGTCTGAGATATTGTTACTTGAAATACGGTCGTGGAATTTGAGAATATGTGTTTCATCCTGCAACCATGCACCGTTTCTGTCTGAGAAATTGTAACTTAAAAGACGGTCGTAGAATTTGAGACTAGGTGTTTCATCCTGAAACCTTACACCGTGTCTGTGTGAGATATTGTTACTTGAAAGACGTTCGTGGAATTTGAGACGAGTTGTTCCATCCTGAAACCCTACACCGTGTCTGTCTGAGATATTGTTACTTGAAAGACGGTCGTGGAATTTGAGACAAGGTGTTTCATCCTGAAACCCTACACCGTGTCTGTCTGAGATATTGTTACTTGAAATACGGTCTTGGAATTTGAGACTAGGTGTTTCATCCTGCAACCATGCACCGTTTCTGTCTGAGAAATTGTAACTTGAAAGACGGTCGTGGAATTTGAGACCAGGTGTTTCATCCTGCAACCATGCACCGTGTCTGTGTGAGATATTGTAACTTGAAAGACAGTCGTGGAATTTGAGACTAGGTGTTTCATCCTGAAACCCTACACCGTGTCTGTCTGAGATATTGTTACTTGAAATACGGTCTTGGAATTTGAGACAAGGTGTTTCATCCTGCAACCATGCACCGTTTCTGTCTGAGATATTGTAACTTGAAAGACGGTCGTGGAATTTAAGACTAGGTGTTTCATCCTGCAACCATGCACCGTGTCTGTCTGAGATATTGTTACTTGAAAGACGGTCGTGGAATTTGAGACCAGGTGTTCCATCCTGAAACCCTACACCGTGTCTGTGTGAGATATTGATACTTGAAAGACGGTCGTGGAATTTGAGACCAGGTGTTCCATCCTGCAACCATGCACCGTGTCTGTGTGAGATATTGTTACTTGAAAGACGGTCGTGAAATTTGACACTAGGTGTTTCATCCTGAAACCCTACACCGTGTCTGTGTGAGATATTGTTACTTGAAAGACGGTCGTGGAATCTGAGACCAGGTGTTTCATACTGCAACCATGCACCGTGTCTGTGTGAGATATTGTTACTTGAAAGACGGTCGTGGAATTTGAGACGATGTGTTCCATCCTGAAACCCTACACCGTGTCTGTGTGAGATATTGTTACTTAAAAGACGGTCGTGGAATTTGAGACCAGGTGTTCCATCCTGCAACCATGCACCGTGTCTGTGTGAGATATTGTTACTTGAAAGACGGTCGTGAAATTTGACACTAGGTGTTTCATCCTGAAACCCTACACCGTGTCTGTGTGAGATATTGTAATTTGAAAGACGGTCGTGGAATTTGAGACTAGGTGTTTCATCCTGCAACCATGCACCGTGTCTGTGTGAGATATTGTTACTTGGAAGACGGTCGTGGAATTTGAGACCAGGTGTTCCATACTGCAACCATGCACCGTGTCTGTGTGAGATGTTGTTACTTGAAAGACGGTCGTGGAATTTGAGACTAGGTGTTTCATCCTGAAGCCCTGCACAGTGTCTGTCTGAGATATTGTAAATTGAAAGACGGTCGTGGAATTTGAGACCAGGTGTTCCATCCTGAAACCATGCACCGTGTCTCTGTGAGATATTGTTACTTGAAAGACGGTCGTGGAATTTGAGACTAGGAGTTTCATCCTGAAACCCTACACCGTGTCTGTCTGAGATATTGTTACTTGAAAGACGGTCGTGGAATTTGAGACTAGGTGTTTCATACTGCAACCATGCACTGTGTCTGTGTGAGATATTGTTACTTGAAAGAGGGTCGTGAAATTTCAGACTAAGTGTTTTATCCTGAAACCCTACACCGTGTCTGTCTGAGATATTGTTACTTGAAAGCCGGTCGTGGAATTTGAGACTAGGTGTTTCATCCTGAAACCTTACACCGTGTCTGTGTGAGATATTGTTACTTGAAAGACGGTCGTGGAATCTGAGACGAGTTGTTCCATCCTGAAACCCTACACCGTGTCTGTCTGAGATATTGTTACTTGAAAGACGGTCGTGGAATTTGAGACTAGGTGTTTCATCCTGAAACCCTACACCGTGTCTGTCTGACATATTGCTACTTGAAAGACGGTCGTGGAATTTGAGACTAGGTGTTTCATCCTGCAACCATGCACCGTGTCTGTGTGAGATATTGTAACTTGAAAGACGGTCGTGGAATTTGAGACCAGGTGTTTCATCCTGAAACCCTACACCGTGTCTGTTTGAGATATTGTTACTTGAAAGACGGTCGTGGAATTTGATACTAGGTGTTTCATCCTGAAACCATACACCGTGTCTGTCTGAGATATTGTTACTTGAAAGACGGTCGTGAAGTTAAGACCAGGTGTTTCATCCTGAAACCCTACACCGTGTCTGTCTGAGATATTGTTACTTGAAAGACGGTCATGGAATTTGAGACTAGGTGTTTCATCCTGAAACCCTACACCGTGTCTGTCTGAGATATTGTTACTTGAAAGACGGTCGTGGAATTTGAGACTAGGTGTTTCATCCTGAAACCCTACACCGTGTCTGTCTGAGATATTGTTACTTGAAAGACGGTCGTGGAATTTGAGACGAGGTGTTGCATTCTGCAACCATGCACCGTGTCTGTGTGAAATATTCTAACTTGGAAGACGGACGTGGATTTTGAGACGAGGTGTTCCCTCCTGCAACGCTACACCATGTCTGTGTGAGATATTGTTACTTGAAAGACGGACGTGGATTTTGAGACAAGGTGCTTCATCCTGCATCGCTACACCATGTCTGTGTGAGTGATTGTAATTTTAGATGGAATAGGGTCCACTCCCGCCAACTAACACTGTTACTGGCAAAGGAATTGCTAAACATGTTATACCTTTAGTTTCAAACGGGAAACTAAACTAATGGCTGATAGAGTTTATATCTTTAAATGGAAATGTTTATTTTGTCATTCAATTTATTAACATATTTATTGTTTTCTCTTTAAGTGTTATATAAAAGGCAAAATGAATTTCATAGAGGTCATCGGATCCTGCGGTTGTCTTTAGGAATTGAAGGTAATTTGTTGGCTCCATTTCATAACAGAAATTAAATAAATAGAGGAAACATAAAAGTAATATGGAAATGAGTGTCCTACATTAAGCATCTAGGTAATAGTTCATGTACAACACATTACACAAATGTTAATATTCGTTTAATGTGTACTGCCTAAACTTAATCTAGTTTGTTCTAATTTTATTTTCCACCGAAAGGCAAAGGTGATAAAGAAATGTTAGGCAAGTGTGTGTTCGCGTCAGAAGCATTTTAAAAAGTAATTTAAGTATTTACTTGACAATGTATATCATAACTCTTGATGCACGGGAACTATACTCTGGCACCGACATGGTTTTAGTTTTTGTCCTTTTTCATGTTCATACTTCATTTTAATGTCATTTATTTCAATTATACACCAAGGAGATTCTGGACTTCATTCAGACGGCGGAAGGCAGCCTGTGACTGATCTCTGAGTGATGCATGTCCCATCCTGCTAAGTAATACCGTGTCTGTGTAATATATTGTTACTTCAAAGACGGACGGGGATATTGAGGGGAGGTGTCCAATCCTGCAATACTTCAACGTGTCTGCATGAGATATTATATCTAAAAAAATGACAGGAACAAAGGGGGATGTGTGTCCTCTCCCACCAACCAACAACGTGATTAATTAAGATATTGCGATAAAAACTTATTTTATTATGTTACAAGTTCTGTTTCAATGGGAAGCTTAATTGATAGCTGATACAGCTTATGTTTTAGATAGAAAATATTCTTATCTCAAAATTTTCATTGATATACTTGTTTCTCTTCAAATTATTATATATAGACAACACATATTTTATAGAGGTCAACGGATCGTGCGAATGTCTTTTAGAACTGAACATAATTTCTTGGCTCAAACTCATTAAAAGGATGATATTATTAGGGTAACATTAGGGTAAGATTGATAAAAGATAAATTTCAAGCATTGAATACATCAAGGTAAATTCTTGGTAATAGCTGATGAACAGCAATATAAACAAGTTATTCCAAAGTAGTGATAACGACTTCTGGATTAATAATATGTGTTCCATATATAGTAACTGAACTTAATCTATCCTATTCTGAAACAAACCGAGTTATCAGTTTAAGCGCTGAAACTAATTGGCTGGTTAGATAGTTAAGGCATCCACTAACCTAGGAGTTGGGAGTCTTTCCTATACTTCGTTTTTACCATAAACAACAACAACACAAATGTGCAATTACTAGACGAGTTGTTTATTAGATGATGACGTGCAGCCATGTTAAGTAAGTATTAAACGAGCACATGTATTTATGTAGAGCACAACACAATGAAATTCACTGGCTAATAATGTCCTATGCATTGCAACCGACCGGCCAGGCAAAACCAGAGACGGTTAAATCCGCAAATCTGTGTTCGCTTGCCAAGTGTCGATCCACAAAGTATGAATGTCGAACCTCATTCATTTGTCTGGTTTCAAATATGGATATAAAACAGTGAAACGAAACCACTAAAATATTGAAGTGAAAATTAAGGTTATGAAGTGAAGTGAGTGAAATCGACTGGTAGAATGTCTCTACACGCTTATATACCAATATAGCACGAAATCCTCATGCAAGACTGACCACTACTGTATTAAAATACTATTATTTCGCCAAGACAAATAGTCCACGCTATACTAACGAAACGCGTGAAATGAATAGTCTCTGCTATACTTCGATTTTACCATAAAAACAACAACACAAATGTGCAATACCAGACGAGTTGTTTAGAATACAAAAAGAGCGGGCTTGAAAAATAAGATGAAAAGAATTGTTTATCAAAAAGATAATCTGTTTTGCAAAAAACAAATGACGAGTTTCGAATCATTACTCTTAAAGTAATCTTAAAAAAAAACTACAAATCTAAAGATTTAGACACTTGCAACCTACTCTCCAAGGAGTCACAGACATATCTGTCCTTACTATTTTCGCTCTTCCAGCGACCATGACGTTTCCAACAACAATAATTAACACCGGCATTCGCCAGCCACGTGGCGCCACCTACACGCAAAGAGTGCAAACCTATGTTCGAATCCCAAACCACTTCTCTCAATCTAGCCAAAAGACACTCACGAGTTCTTGAGTAACTCAGTGGCTTATTCTTTGAAATGAGTTTGCATTTACCTTTCGATCTATTGATAGGCCGAAAAAGAAAACTATTTTCCAGACTTGACAAATTTGCCGCGCTAAAATACCTTTGTAACAAAAAGTATGGACAAGCCGCTGTAGAGCCCATAGTAATATCTTCTTTATCACCCCTGCGATACTGGTTAGTCTTGCTTCCCCTTATAGTTATCATGAAATAATCATCGTAAAACTTTATATCGTTACAATGCAAATGAATCAATTCATCAAAACGCAAAAATCCATTAAACGCTAAAACAATCATACATAAATCATGTAGAATGTAAACATCTGTAGTGCTAGAATAATTGTTACACAAACTTATTAAGGTGTTAATGCGCCCATTCAATGCTGTAACAGATGCAATTATCACAGAACTTGAAATGCGTTTGTCGATTAATTCAGTCAAATATATGGCAACGTGAATTGGTGAAGCTGGAATTGGGTTACCTCCCTTTGATGTAATGAAATGTTTCCACTTATTAAAATAACTCATATACTTGATGTTCGTATTGTCACTCCTTGGACCCTCCAAAAAGTTCGCCATCTTGTCCGACAGATCACCGAATACGTCACCATCCAATCCACTGGTGCTTAACTCGTTCCGGATACCCTCTCTCAGGTTTAGGCCTGCGAAACATAAACATTCATGAGTTACATAAATCCCAAAGCCACAAATCTAAATATAAGCGGTCTGCCGTCAAAAATCCCGTTCCTTCCGCGTCCCCGCCTTGAGAGACGACCAGGCTGAAAAACAAAACAATCATGTACAAAACCCGCCTTTTCGCCGTCACTCTGAAAACATATTGGCCAAAACGGAGCAGATTTCCACATAGGAACTAACAATGTTGTTTTACACTATTCTTTCTTTATCTTAATAATGCAGTCATTGATCAATCTCGGTAGAGCAACTAACCAATTGTTCTCTCCCGACCATTGTACACTGAAAGCGTCAACAGACGTAGTACCCGGACACCAGTACTTTGAATTAAAATTGGCACATCTAACATTGTAGCTGCATGCAAAACGATCACATGTATGCGGTCCCCATACACGTTCCAAGTCATTAAAAACAAATTGCTTAATAGACCAGTCATCACTATCCGTATACCTACTCAGAAAATCAGCTTCAGTATTGTTTTCCCTAGGTACCCACTTTGGGACGAGTGTAATATTGTGCGTGTTACATACATTGTCAACATTCAAGGCAATATCATGCAAATAAGGCCTTTTACTGCCAACCTTCAAAATGCTAGGCACATTTTTATTGTCTGAATTAACAATGATCCAACGCCCTTCCAGGCAGCCAACTGAGCTATGTAAAACTCTATACAGCCTAAAGCTCTCTCCAGGTCGAGCTTAAACCACTATCAGTTTCAGTCCAACAACCTACCACGACGCTGTCGTCCATGCCTTCAATATAACCAACAAACCCAGCTCCACTGGCGTCACAAAAGACGACTGCTTGGTCGCTTACAACAGGCACCTCGATAGTGTTATTGGGCTCTAACTTGCCGCAATTTAATCTCTATATTTGACTGCCAAAACAACATTTCGTCAAAAGCCACACTACTCACCATGACAGGAGCGTTCCAACTAGAACGACTTAGCACACATTGAAACAGTGACCTTGACCTTAGACGCACAAGAGGCCAAACAGCACTTTGCATTGACATCAACTGACCAATAAGACGTGCGATTAAACGTACTGGAAAAGTTGTCTTGCCACTTACGAATTATCCAATCAGATCACTCAAAAGATCCAGCATGTTCTCAACACGCGCAATGCTTACAACAAACGTACCTTCTAACGTGTTCCAAACGTAACTAAACTACGTAATAGACTGACACGGCTCCCAACGACATTTGTCCTCCGCACTCAAAAACCCAAAACTTAATAGATCTCTATGAAAGAAGTTTGATGCCGAAACTGCATCCTCGTAAGTTGTTGCACCACCTAGACCGTCATCAGGATATAAAACAATTTTATGGCCTAAACTTCTCCATTTTGTAATCAGAACTCTCAGTACTTTAGTTAATATGAATCCTGCAGTTCATTTCCCGTTAGCAAGCACGTTATAGACGTAGTAAATGCAACTGTCAACGGATTTATCACAAAAGGAAATTCGCTAACCTCAGATATACAACCTTTTTCAGTAGTGTTTCGATTTCACTGGTCAAGAACGATGCATTGTCTAATGCAGATTTGTTATTATTTAAAAAGACAGATTTAGGAATCTCTCGAAAAGGTAATTTGTACCCATCCCGAACGAAAACTAAAATATACTTGTTTGCAGCAGCTTCCTTTCAATGTGTAAAGCAATTTAACCTACCAACCGGTGGATCAACTGAATTTACTTTTTTTCAATTCTCTGAAATGTTTCTACAACATAATTCAACGAAGATCTACTTATCACATTTTCTTTTTGTAATGGTACACCCACGTCAGGCACCACAACCTTACATTTCGCCCGCCAATGTACCGAACGCCCGCACCGGAAGCAGAGGCCCGGACGCCTCGTCTGCGTACCACCGCCACCGACCACAGGTATCGTAGAAGTTGTCCTGCTTCTCACGTAGACGTTGTCCGATGAAGTGATACGGCGCGAAACGCCGACCACGTGACTGCCGCTCTTGACGCAACTTCCGGTCCGCTTTCATCTGTGCCCTGTAGATTTTCTTCTCGTCATCCGAGTCTTCTGCAAGAGGGTGAGCCTCATACTCTTGGACAACTTTCCATCCACCATGAGAGGAATCCGCAAGCTTAATCATTTTTGTCTATGAGATAAAATGTCCATACCCTCTGAAATTTTCCTGTGCGCCTCGGCCACGGGTTCCGCAGAGTGGTTACTCAAGGAGTCCTGGATATAGCCGTCAGTTGTTGTTTTTTCAATTTGCCAAGAACTTTCGCGTTGACCTTATGCTGTTCTTCATTTCCCTTCCGCCGGAAAGAAAAAGACTTGTGCTGGGCGAGATTCCCTTGTTTCGAAGAAAGCTGATCTTGAGAAACGTGTTGCCCGTCCGAAATACGCCTTTCAAAAGCATCCAATTTATTTGAAATAACGTTTTCTAAATTAGATAAAATGTTATTTTCTTCCATCGCTGCACGACCTTCAAAACTAGAAATTTTGGTTACGATGTGAACTGAGTAAAACGACTGGTAGAATGACACTATACGCTAATATACCAATATAGCCTCGTGCAAGACTGACCACTACTGTATTAAAATAATATCATTTCGCCAAGACAAATAGTTCACGCTATACTAACGAAACACGTGAAATGAATATTCTATTCGAGAGTTTTAGTTGGTATGTTAAATTTCAAACGCGAGGTTTGTTGGTGACAAAGCTGACTTGTTGTAGTTGTTAACGACACCAGTAAAGAACGGTGTATTAAGTGAATAACTTTGCTATTTATCCTCACGGCAGAGAGATAACGCCTATCTGTCTTGTTACCGTTCCATCTTTAAGTTAATGTGAAGTCAAAAACAACAAATGCTCTTTAACATGGTACAAGATGCCAAAAACAACCATGCAAATGTATAAAATTAGGTCTATATAGTTTGCTTTAATAGTTGTAAAGGCAAACCCTTTATAACTTTGAATCGGGTGGTGACGTTAATTTCACGAAATAATAGTTATTTTGAAACAATGAAGTTTAATGTAAAGTGACAAAACGAGTTTAAATTATAATATATAGAAATGTTGCTGAAGTTAAACTATATATCATAAACATTTTTCTCTTTTCTTGTGTTAAATTATTGTCAACATGCATACATTAGGTGTTTACTGATTGACAGAAAACATGTATATAAACATGTATGACAAAATATCGTCTTGATAATGTAGTATTGTTAAAGAATAGCCAATATGCTGTCTATTCACTATCACCACCACCTCCACAACCACCACCACCACAACCACCCCCATAACCACCACCACCACCACTACCGCAGAAACGTCTAATTCATCATTCAATTTGTGTTAAATTAGTCACCAGCAAGCACTCATTATTATGCCGTGTTCTTTGAACAAAAGCGTCTACAATAATCCACAAGTGCTTGTGGATTATTTTAAACGCTTTTTAAGGATACAACGTAAACGACTGATATATTACAGATACAATAGCAGCATAAGTAACATAAAGTCAGAATCAGAAAAGAGACAGCGAGAAGTAGAAGTAGTAGCAGTAGTAGTAGTAGTAGTAGCAGTAGTAGTAGTAGTGGTGGTTGTAGTAGCAGTAGCAGTAGCAGCAGCAGTAGTAGTAGTAGTGGTAGTAGTAGTAGTAGTAGTAGTAGTAGTAGTAGTAGTAGTAGTAGTAGTAGTAGTAGTAGAGGTAGAAGTAGTAGTAGTAGTAGTAGTAGTAGTAGTAGTAGTAGTAGTAGTAGTAGTAGTAGTAGTAGTAGTAGTAGTAGTAGTAGTAGTAGTAGTAGTAGTAGTAGTAGTAGTAGTAGTAGTAGTAGTAGTAGCAGCAGCAGCAGCAGCAGTAGCAGGAGGAGAAGGAGGAGAATGAGGTTGAGGTGGAGGAAATGGTGGTGGTAGTGGCAGTACTACTAATAGAAGTAGTAGTAGTAGTAGTAGTAGTAGTAGTAGTAGTAGTAGTAGTAGTAGTAGTAGTAGTAGTAGTAGTAGTAGTAGTAGTAGTAGTAGTAGTAGTAGTATTAGTAGTAGTGATAGTGGTCGTGGTAGTGACGCGACAGTACGATGGTGCAAACAAGATAGTTTATCGCATTATCATCATCGCACTGTCGTATTATCGCGTTTTAGTTATAATACTGTCGCGTTTTCATCATCGTACTGTCGCGTTTTCACCAACGTAGTTTCGTGATTTCGCGTTTTCATCAGCGATCTTTCGAGTATCGCGTTTCAGATCAACATATTCACAGGCGATGGCCCTAACGGCATTCCGTACCTAAATGAGGTCAGGGTAGAACAATGCATTTTATTAATAAACAATATTTGGCAATTCAGGATTCTTATCTTGCATTACAAGTATGTGGCTTTAGTATCACGTTCTACAAACATATATTTGAATCAAGACAATTTGTTGATTTTAAGACGTTTTGTTGATAATTAAGTCAGCGTCACTTTAGTAGAACATTTTACTGCCTATATCATATAAACTTTGTCTGAAAGTGATATTTTCGAAATATACGTCAAAACTGTTTAGAAATAATGTTTTGATAATCGAACCAACGATTCATGCCTTAATAATTATTTCATTATTTAATATAGATCCCTTTCTAGTGTATACCATTGCTATCCATAGATTTGGGGTCATCAAAATTGAATGTCAACACTATGGCTTAAGGATCACACATTATTGAGGCGGTTCCGAACCAAAAAAAGGAATCGGTACAGCTTTTGTTGTTTCATACCCAATATGTTGGTAGTCTTAAACCAGTTACATTACTTAAATTACAATTTAGGGCATTCGATGTCTTTTCCTCATACATGTAAAAGTTTCCTCAATGTCTGTTTGAAAATATTTTGTTTTCCTCAAACCCTTTGTTTATCTGTATTTGTTGAATTGCCCATAGGCGAATGAGGTAAATATTAAAAAATTCATGTTTAAGTCTGAAGGGGTCGGCTCATAGAGTTAGTCAAACATTTAGACGATTGTTTTGAATAAAGTCGGATTTTACAGAACAATTAGACACATACAAATACTTCTTAACTCATCTCGAAGCTTTGCATCTTTAAATTTTGATCTTAAAAACGAAAACACATTGAAAGTTAAGGATACCCTTACAAACATGATGTTTATTGCAAATCAAATTAATTTACACGTCGACTTGAGTCAAATCTTTAACAACGGGTTAGCACAAACGAGTGAATGTGAATAACTATTTTATTATTTTAAAATAAATTTGCATTGATACATTGAAATAAATAGGGAAATGAAATACTGGTATATAACCCTATGCTCTTCGTTTTTGACGGAGTGGATTACAAAATTCTACATAACACCATAGGGGTCATAAGTGCAAATTGTGACAAGCTTTGACGGTGCTTAACCAACAGTCTTAATTTAAAAGTCGTAATTACCCATTTTTTGTGAAAACATTTATCCGTGTCAAGAGATCAAACAATCGATAGGTGTTCCGCATACTTGTTGCCGTATACAAGATTACAACTTTTACGTCTGACTTCTAATTTGACTGTCTTGTTGATATATATTAAGTATTTATACTTGAACTTGAACGTAGAATCAAAGGCAGGCTAAAAGCAGCTCATACAATGATACAATGTTAGAGATGAGCCCTTTTTTAGAAGACCCTTCAGAAGAGTAGGTGGAGTAGGACCGAGATTTTCAAAACACCAGTGATAAAGAGTAAAAGGATTGGCAACTAGGATGTCAATTCAAAAAGGGTTAACTTTTAAATTCGTTTTGCTCGAGTCTGATTATTGCGGAACAAACCGTCGCAACGTTTAGTTTACAAAAAGTGGGTGGTGTTATTTCACTTGAAAACGGCCTTAATTTAATAAAAAAGTAAGTTACATTTAGCATTCTTTTTAAAATTGTTCAATTTGAGTGCCCTTTCTCATGTAAGTATATATTGATTGTACTTAAAAAGGTATATATTTATCAAAATAAAAATGTTAAACTTTTTTTCGTAATTTGAATCATATTGTTTTAAAAAATCAAAGTTATGTAAAAGTAAATTTAACCAAAATCGTTGTTGATTTAAAACAAACAAACAATACTGAGTTGTTTCAATAATATCGCATTGCATATTTTAAAACATATTAACCACATGAAATAACAAATTAAAGTTATCTTCAGACGGTACTATTTTTCATTGTCTGATCAAATTTTTATCTTTTGACAAAATACAGGTTGCAAAGACAGAGCAATATTGAAGACAAAGCAATTGTGTCTAAATGACGACATAATGTTCTGCCCTACTTATTACTTCCGTTCGGTCTGAAATATTGGGTGATTTTCCAAATTCTGACAAATACCTCTCCAGTCTTTTAATGCAGAAAATTTGATTTCGGCTTTACTTGTCGTGTCACATCCAGTAAGAATATGTGCGGCGGGAGTAACAGTACAAAGTTTCGAATTGGTTTCTGGAATAGCATGAAGAGGTATATATCTCGTCGAGTCACCTATACAAGTCCTCATTCAGAGCTCATGCAGACCAAAGGTCTTCTTCTGAGTTTGCCAGTTACACAATTTTAATACTATGACATCTGTTTCACCTTTATGAGAAATTATTCGTTCTGCTACTTTGCTGTAGTAGGTATTGCATGTGATATCAATCGTTCATCCAATTCTTCAATACCGGGATCTAGCTGGGTTAAGTCACATTGTTTACCATCCTTGATCAATTTGCATGCCGATGCCATGTACGTTCCTGCAATTGCACTGAGGACAATTTCGACACCTGGACACATATATGGTTTATTTTCCTGCATACATTTTCTCAACTAACTTTAAAAATTGGTTTTGTTAACCATTGATCCCCAACAATGTCCATGTTGATAGATTTTGGGGCGTCCTCTTCGATTGATCTCTATTGGATTCACCTGAGTCCTTCTGGTTCTCGGTATCTTTGATTGACATTTTTTGTACGAGTCAAACACAAAATCAAATCCCTCGGTATTACATATTCTGTCAGCATCACAATAATAATAACTTGCTTATATGGAATTTGTTCCTGAAATACTCTCCTCCCGTGTTATATATTTTTTATATATGTTTGCATTTTGATAAATGATATCTGGGTTCGAATGAAAGTGTCGATTCTTCATAATCAAAGTAAACAAAAGCTGCAATTGTAAACTTCATTGAGTTTGAGATGAAACCTGACCCTAATTTGTTTTAAAAATCAGACTAGGCATGTCATTGTAGTTCATTGAAACTTAAAGACAGACCATTGTTGTGGAAGTTTGTTGTAAACTCTCTACCTTTGCTTATTTCGTATATAGCTTAGGAAATAATAATAACAAAAAAATAAAAATAAAAACAATAATAATAATAATAATAATAATAATAATAATAATAATAATAATAATAATAATTATAAATAATAATAATAAATAATAATAAATAATATAATAATAATAATAATAATAATAATAATAATAATAATAATAGTAAGAATAATATTATGGAGTTAGGTCCACAGCGATTCGGAACAATAAAATACAGTGTTTAATAAACTGCTTTCATTTTTCGTCTTCTTCTTCTTCTTCTTCTTCTATAGTCAGCTTTGTGTCTCGATTACGTCCTCGAACAATGTCAATCTGGCCATATTTTTTTTTCACTGATATCAGCATTTACAAAAAAGAATGTCATTTTCATTATCCCTTGAATGCAAAGTTCACATGCTTCACTTTTCCTACTTGAATCACTGTCATAGAAAGATTGAAGATTAAAATCAAACAAATATATAAGTATTTTAGTTAAGGTTCTGAAATTGATGTGTTTGATCGATATCTGTAGCATCACATAACTTGCCCGACAGGTTGAAATCGTTTTTAAGCAGAGACTGACAACTCAATATTGCACTACTCTCGATACCATCTGCAGGACAAAAAGAGTTTACAACATCTTTAATTGTTCCTTATTTTAGAAATATTTCTGCAGATCTATTTGCCTTCTTAGGTCCTGAAAAGCATGTAACCGATCAGTAGTGGTTCAAAAGAAGAAATATTTCTTTCCGGTTAGTAAATGCTGTTTGCTCTGTGTCGTTTGACGTTTATTGTCCAGAACAAACTTTTCACCTTTCTTTATTTTGTTATTGAATGTTTTATAGAGAAAGTCTAAGAGTATGTTTGTGTGATTCTTGCTTCATACTCTTTATGTTTAAACTTTTGGCTACTGAACTTGTTTCTGTAGTTTTTCACATATTAAGTATACAACTGAATCATTTGATCGTCATTTCGTTTGAGTTACAAACGCATACAGTTCTTGTAATGAAAGAACCAAAACTGAATAAGTATACTGCTTGAGGGTTTTGAATGACACTTGTCTAATAAAAACCTTGTCTTGTTTTTCAAAGTATATGATTACATTAACCTATAACAACAACATAAGGGTTATATCTTATTTAGCAGGAAAACATGCTATGCAAGTTTGATACATTATATATCGAATTTAAATACAAAAACAATTTACAATTCAATGTTTCCAGAGCGATGCATGATTACGAATTTGATATAGATATAAACAAATACATTATAATCAATAAAAGACATTCAAACAGAGCAGCAGTAGCTAGGAAATTTCCAGTACTTTCAATGCATAAATTTTACTTATATTATAGATAAGAAGAAACAAGGAATACATTTCATTTTTGAAGAACAGCCATCACAACGCTTTCATGTCCATGTAATGTTAGACTTTTATGTCGATCCATGTAACATGTTATGTAGTAGCATTTATCCTCACTATTGCATATTACTTGATAAGCCCATTTACTAAAATGTATCAAGTGTCTTGTTTAAAGGCAAAACAACAAGGCAAATTAAGTCTATACAAAATAAACAAATCTACAATGCGACGTAAGTTACTCAACTGTATCGGTATTGGTGAATTAAAATATATCAGATTAGTTTAGATATTAGACGAAAAGGATTAAAAAAATAAGCTAGTAGTTACATTTCTTGAAGCTATGCCATTTTAAGTACTTTCAATGCATAAGTTAGAGTTATTTAACAAATAAGAAGGCGGTGTGCTTTTACTGGATAAGCCCAGTACCTAAAATGTTTCCATTATCTTTATTATAGGCAATAGGTACAAGGCCAAATAAAGATCATACCAGATAAACAAAACTAGCAGACAACGTTACGGAATAATAACAAAATTGGCATGAATAAAAGTTTGGAAAATTGTCAACTGATTTCAATGGAACCAGTTAAACCTGTTTTAGCGGTAAACCTTATACTTGTCCCAACATTGCCTAAAGGTTAAGAACATACGGACACACTAATAGACGTCCGGTCATATGTACACTGTACGCGTATTAACAACAGTTAGCTTTTGTTTTCAAATATAAATATCTACACAAGGAGGGTTTTAATAATTTTAACGCAGACTGAAACATTGTATCTTCTTGCAATGTCCTAGTTTTAGTATAAAAGGAGAAATAATATTTTAAGAATGTCTACATTGAAAGCACAGTATAGTTGTCCTCAACACTTCTGTTTGTTGGTTCGTTGGACTGTCTTTCTAATTGTTCATATGCCCTTTCAGTTTCACGTTGATTTAACTGTATTTCCGTATTTTGTTCTGAAATTAAAAATAATAGCATACCAGATTTGAATGAAATTATATAGTTCATCACCATATGCTTGTGATTATATGAGACGGTTGCTAAAACACGCTTTTTATAATGAATTATATTCAAACGTTACATATACAAACACATATCATCAATATATTTAAGACAAATGTTGCGCAAAACAATTATGATTTCAGATACCTATTGATTTAGACATTCGTCTGTTCCACAGGTAGCAACCAGCGACTGAACAAATAAGCAAAATGCCCAAAACTCCCAATGATGCTGCGAGTGCAATATTTGTGGATGAAGCAGTGTTACTTCGTCTTTCTGAAACATCATTGTTTGCATTGGCTTGTAGAACAATACAATAAATTATAGAGTGTATATGTTCGATACTACGTTCAGAAAGTTTTATCTTTTCAGGTGTATATACAACTAACTTATTTTAGAACAAAGTATGAGGATTGAATTATAATAATTATTATATTGTATGTGCGTCACAAGGTGGCATAGATTAAGGAGCAAAGCAATATATATGGAAAATTACTTGATATCATATATAAAAAATATCAAAGGTAATTTATGAAAATGTGAATGGAATAGTTTAAGTATAAATAATAAAAGGAAAATAATTATATCGCCTACAGAAGAGGCTATTATGTAATAAGTAATAATTTTCCTATAAAACAACGAATTATGACATCTTAACTAAAACTTGTTGTAAATTGTGCAGACTATAGTATTCTTATTCGTATATTGTACTGCTTCGAATGACTTGGTGATTAATTTAAAGGCATCGCATTATCAAATAACAGTTTTCTTATGTATTTACAAACGCATACACGATATACGCTCTTTTAACAACTCATCAAGTTATGTGTAGGTGAACAAGTCCTTCGGGTACTCAGTATCCATACATCCGTACAATATATTCTATCTACGGTTTTAAATGTACTAGCAAGACATCTTCTATTGTATCCAATACAGGTATAAATGTCTTTACGGGAATCGCCGTTGTCATTGAAATGCTCCGACATTGGTTTACTACGCCGAAATTTATATATGCATATATCCTTTACATATTGAGACATTTTTTTTCGGATTACACCATACAGTGAGTGTCGAAATCTGCATATTTTTGGCAAGAAACCCTACCATCACCTATGTCTGTGCTCCGGTGTTAGCGAACAAGAGCCTATCTTTTTTAAAATGAGTTTAAGTTTGTTAAAAAAGCATAAGAAAGGGCACCGGATGCATAATAATCATATAACAACTAGTTCAAATATTAATGAAGAAGAGTACTAAGACTTTAAAGATATATCCGGCATGAATAAATTGTCATCATTTTGAGTGGATTCTATTACCGTTTATAAACCTAGCTAATTGAATAGTTATGTCATACCTGCAGCCAAATAAAGTGTGTCGATATTATTTTAACGTACCTGTACAAGATCTGCCTTCAAGATCATTAATGCAGCCATACAAACAGTCGCCATCAGCATTACAACTTGATTTTGTTCCTGTGTGCTGACAATATTCTGGGCATTTGGTTTCACACATGGAGCCATAGAAATCACCATCGCACCCAAGGGAACAATGACCAGTACCTTGTTCGCACTTCTTGCATAGCATGATGAAATGCATGGTTCGTTGCAATACATACCATGAACAGTTAGATTTGAACATGAATCACAGATTCCTGAATCTTGCTTACACGTTCCACACTTAGAATTACAATGTACGTCACACTTGTCTCCCCAAAAGCTGGCTTCACAGCCATTTATACATTTGCCTGTTTCAGGATTGCACTGTCCATTATTACAGTTATTATTGCAAGTAGTGCATTTACCACTTCCATTCGGGTAAAATCCTTGCTTACACATCAAACACATTCCATTAAGATGGCTTCATTTTAAACACACATGGTCAATATCGGTACATTTCTGAGAACAATCCATGCCATAGAATCCATCTTCACATCCAACAAGGCATGATCCGTTTTCTTTGACACAGTACAAAGTCGAACAACCGACACTGCATTCGTGTTGACAATTGTCCCCATATTTTTTTTCAACACATTCGTCACAAAATGTACCTGTAAAGTAGTCCGTACATGTACATGTCCCATTTCTATAACAAATTCCACCGCTACAACCCTTAGAACATGTCTCATTGCATTGTTCGCCAAAATAACCAATTATGCATTCCATACATGCTCCATTTAGCATACAATTTCCACCCCTGCAGCCTCTAGGACAACCCATGTTGCAATTTGCTCCATATTTTCCAGCTACACATTCCATGCACAAGGTACCAGCAAATCCTGTTGTACATGAATCACATCCATGAAAGTCTTTACAACGGCAGTTTTGATAAAAACAATTCATTGAACAATCTTCACCGTATTTCCCGGGTATGCATGCATTACATCTAGGTCCTTCAAAGTTCAATCTGCATGCGCTACATATTCCGCCATCATTACAAGGACCATCACACCCAAGAGAACAACTCATGCTACAATTACTATTTATATCGTAAAATGAATCCTTGCAAGTATAACACGTCCCATCATCTTGTCGGCAAGTAGCGCAGTTACCAGGACATGGATTTTTGCACCTGTGTCCAAATATTGTTCTGACACAGCCTTTAAAACAATAATTAGATTTTCCATCATATATCCCACATCCATATTCCCCTTCTTCACAGCAAGCACAATGCCAACTGCAGTCCACCTCCGTCCCATCTATTAACGCCGTCACTAAAACGAAAGATGTTTGAAAATCGTATTTTCGATTGTTAGTTTTATGTAAGCAAATTCTTATTCAGTTACTCGGCTACTAAATTGGAAATGATATATTAAAAATGCAAAAGTGTTCTATTCATCTTAAGACCATATGGGTATGACATGGAAAGTGACAAATTATCACATTCTGTGTTAGTGTGGAACATATATCAAACTAATGTACGCGTTGCTTAAATTTGTGATATAAATAAAGGCTTAATAAATTGACAGAAAGATCACAAAATGGTTATAATGATGGCGCACTATACATTGCATTTATGACGTCGACTTATGCTATTAGCTTCTACGTTGAAACCTACAGTCTAACAATTGACGGCTTTAAAAAAACGGTTAATTAACAACGGTGTATCTTTCAACTGTTTAAAGACCATGTTCGTACAAAATTCGACAAGGTAGCTTCCATGTGTTACTTTTCTCTAGAACATTGCATACACCATACGTTTTCAATCAAATGTTTTAAGCCGTATATCAGATTTGTCGTTGATTTCTTATATTTACACGATCACAATTATATTATTTGCACCTTATGTTAGGTTATATAAGAGGCTAGGTAAGAAGGCAGGTAATGTTATACTTTGCAAGAGGGTATGTAAGGGGGTAGGTAAAGTAGGGCTAGGCAAGAGGGTAGGTTAGAGGCTAGGTACGAGGCTATGTAAGAAGGCAGGAAATGTAAGGCTATGTAAGAGGGTAGGTAAGGGGGTAGGTAAAAGGGTAGGTAAGAGGGTAGGTAATGTAGGACTAGGAAAAAAAGTAGGTCAGAGGGTAGGTAATGTAAGACTAGGTAAGAGGGTAAGTAAGCGAGTAGGCAATGTAAGACTAGGAAAGAGGGTAGGTCAGAGGGTAGGTAATGTAAGGCTTAGTAAGAGGGTAGAAAATGTAAGACTTTGTGAGAGGGTAGGTAATGTAAGGCTAGGTAAGAGGGTAGGTAATGTAAAGCTAGGTAAGAGGGTAGATAATGTAAAGCTAGGTAAGAGGGTATGTAATGTAAGGCTAGGTTATAGGACAGGTGGTGTAAGGCTAGGTAAGAGGGTAGGTAATGTAAGGCTAGGTAAGAGGGTAGGTAATGTAAGGCTAGGTAAGAGGGTAGGTTATGTAAGATTAGGTTATAGGGTAGGTGATGTTAGGCTAGGTAAGAGGGTAGGTAATGGAAGGCTAGGTAAGAGGGTAGGTAATGTAAGGCTAGGTAAGAGGGAAGGTAATGTAAGGCTGGGTTATAGGGTAGGTGATGTAGGCTAGGTAAGAGGATAGGTAAAGTAAGGCTAGGTAAGGGGGTAGGTAATGTAAGGCTAGGTAAGAGGGTAGGTGATGTAAGGCTAGGTAAGAGGATAGGTAAAGTCAGGCTAGGTAAGGGGGTAGGTAATGTAAGGCTATGTAAGAAGGTAGGTAATGTAAGGCTATGTTATAGTGTAGGTAATGTAAGGCTAGGTAAAAGGATATGTAAAGTAAGGCTAGGTTAGGGGGTAGGTAATGTAAGGCTAGGTAAGAGGGATGGTAATGTGAGGCTAGGTTATAGGGTAGGTGATGTAAGGCTAGGTAAGAGGCTAGGTAATGTAAGGCTAGGTAAGAGGCAAGGCAATGTAAGGCTAGGTAAAAGGCTAGGTATTGTAAGGCTAGGTAAGAATGTAGGTATGGGGCTAGGTAAGAGGCTAGGTACGAGGCTAGATAATTTAAGGCTAGGTAAGAGGCTAGGTATTGTAAAGCTAGAAAATGTAAGTCTAGGTAAGAGGCTAGATAAGAGGCTAGGTAATGCAAGGATAGGTAAGAGGCTAGGTAAGGGGCTAGGTATTGTAAGGCTAGGTAAGAGGCTAGGTAATGTAAGGCTAGGTAAGAGGCTAGGTAAGAGGCTAGGTAATGTAAGGCTAGGTAAGAGGCTAGGTAAGAGGTTAGGTATTGTAAGGCTAGGTGAGAATGTAGGTAAGGGGCTAGGTAAGCAGCTAGGTACAAGGCTAGATAATGTAAGGCTAGGTAAGAGGCTAGTTAAGAGGCTAGGTACAAGGCTAGATAATGTAAGGCTAGGTAAGAGGCTAGGTAATGTAAGGCTAGGTGAGAGGCTAGGTAAGAGGTTAGATAATGTAAGGCTAGATAAGAGGCTAGGTAATTTAAGGCTAGATAAGAGGCTAGGTAAAAGGCTAGATAATGTAAGGCTAGATAAGAGGATAGGTAAGAGGCTAGGTATTGGAAGGCTGGGTAAGAATGTAGGTAAAGGGCTAGGTTAGAGGCTAGGTTCGAGACTATGTAAGAAGGTAGGTAATGTAAGGCTTGGTAAGAAGGTAGGTAATGGTTTATTGTTAGGCTATGTAAGTGGGTCGATAAGGGGGTAGGTAATGTAACGCTAGGTAAGAGTGTTGGAATTGGGCTGGGTAATGTAAGGCTATGTAAAGAGGCTACGTAAGATGGAATGTAATATAAGGCTAGGTAAGAAGGTAGGTAAGGGGGTAGGTTATGTTAGGTTAGGTAAGAGTTTAGGTAATAGACTAGGTAAGAAGCTATGTTAGAGTTTAGGTAAGGGTATAGGTAATGTAAGGCTAGGTAAGAGGGTAAGTCAGGGTGTAGGTAATGTAAGGCTAGGTAAGAGGTTAAGTTAGGGTGTAGGTAATGTAAAGCTAGGTAAGAGGGTAGGTAAGGGTGTAGGTAATGTAAGGCTAGTAAGAGGATATGTAAGAGGCTATGTAAGAGGCTAGGTAAGAGGCTATGTAAGAAGACAGGTAATGTTAGGCTTGGTAAGAGGGTAGGTAATATGGTGAGTAATGTTAGGCTAGGTTAGACGGTATGTGAGGGAGTAAATAATATAAGGCTAGGTAAGAGGGTCGATAAGGGGGTTGGTAATGTAAGGCTAGGTATAGGGTAGGTAAGGGGGTAGGACATGTGATACTAGGTAAGGGGTCAGGTAATGTTAGGCAAGGGGAGAGGGTAGGTAAGGCTGTAGGTAATGTAAGACTGGTAAGAGGATATGTAGGAGGCTTTGTAAAAAGACATGTAATGTTAGGCTAGGTAAGATGGTAGGTAATGTAAGGCTATGTAAGAGTCTATGTAAGAGGTTAGGTAAAAAGGCTATGTAAAAAGGCAAGATAAGAAGGCAGATAATGTAAGGCTAGGTAAGAGTGTAGGTAAGGGGGTAGGTAATGAGTGATAATGTACACAATATAGCTATTAATATTATTACAACGTGAATATAGAATGATTTATTGAATGAACAGCTGAGTCTGTTTAATAAAACAGGTAGAGTTAGAATTCGTCCTGAAGCCCTGTACCGTGTCTGTGTGAGATATTGTTACTTTAAAGACGGTCGTGGATTTTGAGACTAGGTGTTTCATCCTGAAACCCTACACCGTGTCTGTCTGAGATATTGTAACTTGAAAGACGGTCGTGGAATTTGAGACCAGGTGTTTCGTCCTGAAGCCCTGCACCGTGTCTGTGTGAGATATTGTAACTTGAAAGACGGTCGTGGAATTTGAGACTAGGTGTTTCGTCCTGAAGCCCTGCACCGTGGCTGTGTGAGATATTGTAACTTGAAAGGCGGTCGTGGAATTTGAGACTAGGTGTTTTATCCTGAAATCCTACACCGTGTCTGTGTGAGATATTGTAACTTGAAAGACGGTCGTGGAATTTGAGACTAGGTGTTTCATCCTGAAACCCTAAACCGTGTCTGTGTGAGATATTGTAACTTGAAAGACGGTCGTGGAATATGAGACCAGGGGCGCGTTTCAGAGACGATCGTTAAGGCGATCGTTAGCTGATTTTGGTAGTACGACCAAAATTACCGATCGGCACTGTTTCAGAGACGCAACGTGCACCTGCTTTATCGTTAATTTTGCTCGTAAACCTACGACCAGTAAGAGGCACTCGTTAACTTAACGATCAAGATGGCGGATGAAGATTTTCGCCATATCAAAGTATACTTTTACTTTTTACCAACATTTGAGAGTTTAATATTGCGTGTAGCATGTTCGCTGGTGTGGAATTTATAAACTATGTCTAAAAATAGCTGAAAACAGTACGACAATGTTCTATTTTCGCCGTTCTGTCAAAAAAAAGGATTTTAACTGTAGAAGATGTAAGCTTTTTGTTATATTTAGTAAATGTGCTGATATTGTGTACATCTCAAACATTGAATATGATGTAGAATTTGATTTAGTTCCATTGCTGTTTTATATGTTATGTAAAACATTTTCTTGAAATTCTTCTATTTCGTATGGTTTTTAATTCGAATAAATAAATGTCTGTACATATTTTGTTGTAATATTACCGGTCTTTGTGGCATGTAGTCAGTGAATTATTAAACAGTGTTACCATTTTATCATGTCATGATATAACATTATTATATTTCTTATTTTTGCACATCTTAAACTAGCTAAAGAACTTCAACGAACACGTTATATATTACCTTTTTGGTTGTAAACATCAAAAAAATAAATATCAACATTAAAGTTATGGAAGCCAGAACTAATCTAAAACTGATGCTAAATATATATAAATATACTGTACAGTAATGTAAACAACACTGTCACAACAAATAAGTTGATTATTGACTAATTTAATACCAATTACCATGAACACTTTTAGGTGACAACGTAATCATTTTAGTTCACCTTTACTTGTAATTGAAACTTGTTTTAGTAAGGAATCCTATGGTTTATGTAGAACTCTGTAGTATAGTACATGTGTGAGTTTTCAACTGACAAAGGTTAAATCTTGTCTTTTCAGGCATACCATTTGATGCCAAGTGTACAATAAAAACTGAAATGAAAATTGACAGCAGAAGTGTCATGGTCTTGGTGGAAAATGCTGTGCTCTTCATTGACCTATGTTTAATAATGGTATGGAAAAGGGAATTAAATTCTAATGTTGGTTTTATGAATAATATAAGAGGTATATTCAACATATGAACACATAAGGACTAATGTAGAAACTGAACTGCAAAACCATATTATATATCTGCAGTTAATGTACAGGCTATGTACAAATGCTTATTGATATAATATGTTTTCATTTATTTAGTTTTTTTGCTTGTTAAATATTTGTTTTAGTTAATTATTTCAGGCTCATGATAAAAAAAACTACCAGGAATGCTTCAAGATGGCAATGGAGGGCAGTGTAAAAGTAGGTAGGAAATGATAAAATGCAATAGGATATAAACAAATTTTATGAATAATACAATAAGATGATGTTGGGCATCTTACTTTGAGCAGTTAACTGGTATAACATAATTGTTATTTAACTTATATGAACATTAAACAAGAAATAAAATGTGACCAGAATGGTGTTTACATGTTTTCTTAAATACCCCACTTATTTCTTTTTTCAAAAGACAATAATTATCATAAATTATGCATACTATTTCAGTTGAAAAATGGGAATGTAAATTATGTGTTACTTGTAGTTTAACCATTAAAAGGCGTTTTCATAAATGTATAATATTGTGCTGTATTAAACAATATTTTATAACTTTTTGTCTTTTTCAGGACACTGAGAAATCACAATGTTTCAAACATCTAGAATTTGCCCAGAGTCAGTCTTCAAGATACTCACCTTAAAAGTTCCAGTGTGATTTAGGAGACTTTGTCAGAACAGAACATTATACCTACATACACTGGAGATACCAGACCCAACAGATAACTACAGATATATTTAAACAGAACCTGAAATTAATTGCATATCCCAATACAACATAATACTTTAAACGGTTAAAAAGGCAGTGAGGCATTTGTGTGTAATCTTCATTTAATATTTGAAATTTCTTTTTCCTTTTTTTTTGATTTTGCATTTAAAAGCCATTAGCAATAGATTTTTCAAAAATATATGTATTTTTATACAGTTTCAACTGTGATGTATATCGAGTTGTACATGTTTCCTCTAAGGATTAAAACACTTTTGAATTATATAGGAAAATTGAAATGATACATTTATTCAAACTTATGATAAAATATAAAACACACACTACCATTGTTGATCATGTAAACCTTCATACAATCTTTTATAGAAATTATGTGAATCTTTTGATATTTCTCAATACATTTATTTTTACTTTTACTGGCTCATGTTTAAACACAGAATGCTATATAAAGTGTTTACTCCAGTGTATATCATAACATGATTGAAATAGATAATAGATAATATTTGCATGAAACTCTGAACACTTAACCACTATGGCAATCGGCACCAGTTAAGATACTTTTTTGTTGAATAATGTGTTTTGATGAGACCAGCTTGTAAAATAGCTGTATTTCTTTTAGTCATTTTGTGAATACCTGAATTATCCTCGGGATCTATCTCAGTCATACAGATCCCAAGTACCGGTTAGGGCAATGTGTCATGTACCGCATCAGGG
The DNA here is from genome assembly GCF_026914265.1 of Mya arenaria. Lineage (NCBI taxonomy): Eukaryota > Metazoa > Mollusca > Bivalvia > Myida > Myidae > Mya > Mya arenaria. The sequence continues at coordinate 69,383,301 of NC_069131.1, read as the reverse complement.
GAATCGGGTCAGCAGTGCAGAGAATTGGGCATTAAAATGTTGCTATTGGTTCGCCACGTCCAGGATCGGGTGTTAACTTAGGGTTTTTACCTTGACTCCGACAATGGACCGCGAGCTATGGGGCGGAATACGCGGGGGAATATGACCCCTGTGGGTGATTGCATGGTTCTATGGGTTTATATAATCTGAGGTGAGATATCTGAGTTTCACACCTGTAGGTAGTGGTTAAGACACATGTTAGGGGATTACTTATATTCCTACGACTCTACCGGCTGGGTTGAACTTGAACTTATCGGATTTTCTGGTAACACCAGGAGGCCGACCAAGGGAATTGGAGGTGGCTAAACCCTAATAGGAATTCGTAAGAGTACGCACGAAGGGGGAGATTTGACGTGGTTCATAATGACATGGTTGAACCTGAATCATGCAGCCCCGGGGCGAAAGTTAGGAAGGCCCAAGTTAGATAAACCGTGGGGGTAAAGTTTGATGGTCCTCTAATTGGAAAGTATTTGAAGTCTGAGAGGCGGGTAGCTAGGTTTGTTTGTGCAAATAATGCCAATTTGTCGGTCAAATGGTTAGCTCAGAGAGGTAGAAATGCTTCCTCTGGTAGTAACTTCGAGAGGGGTGGGGCACGTTCGGGGGTCCGTCCTTTTGGAAAAGGGGTGGGTGCTTTATCTGTCGTACAAGAGTAGAGATTTCATTTTTGCCGAGGCTGAACAGTCTCCGGGCCCAAAATAAAGTTCAGAGAATTCTCCCAGGTAACGTTTGGCCAAACAGGCTGTTTCTGTGTCTGATCCACGCCTGGTACAGGTTCAACCATTCGTTGTCATGGTATCTCTAACTGAAAATGGGGCAAATATGAAGGTTAAGGTGCCTAATTCAGAGGATGATGTAGTCACACCGCCGGTGGGGTCTGCAGAGTCCGCACTCTTAGAGGGAGGGCAATGAGGGTCATTATTGGTGGTAGATTTGCCTGGGGGAAGTTTCCCAAAGACGGGTAATAATTCAAATTGGGGGGCGGGTTATAATTCAAATTGGGGGGCGGGGTGAGACTAGTTCTTGTCTCCCTCGGTTGGCAAAAGCAACTCAAGTGCCATATCTGTGGTTGCATATTGTTTTTAATTATAAATTATTTAAGTGGCCATTCCTCAACTACCGATTATTCTAACAATGCATTTAGGTCCTCTCGAACATATAGAAAATATACAAACATAATCTATACATGTACAATGAACATGAACATTTTCAATCATTTAAAATGCGAACATTTGGTAGGCAGCAGAGATTATTGTTGAATTATAACCTACATTTTCAGTCTTTGATTAGTACCAAGACTAGTCGTTATTAAGATTTGTAGTTTAACAATTTTACAGAAATGACATTTAATTTGGTTCCCCGCCTTCTCAAATTGGGTCTTAGACATTTACAACATATAAGATACAATCTCAAAGATCAAGCTGGGCGGAGAAAGCGAAACAGGTTATACACCAGGGGCGTAGCTAGCCCTTTATTCATGTGGATTCATATAATTATGCAAGGGGGGGGGGGTCCAGGGACATGCCCCCTCGGATTATTTTGAAAACCATGGTGCAGTCTTGTGCATTCTGGGCGTTCTGAGTTGCTTTACTTAGGACTAGAAAATGGACGGTTTTAGAATCATGTAGTCAAGTACGCATACTGCAATTTTGGCTGTTTTTTGTCAGAATCATGTGTATTCAGCCGCGTACTCGCGTATAGGCAGCTACGCGCCTTTTAGCTATAAGATATTTTAAACATGTTGGGTAAAATCTTGAAACTTAGTACGACTAGCTCGCCTCGCCCGTTCCAACTTTCCTTATTTTTTTACCTAATTTGTTTGTTTACTTAACACTTACACTGTGCTGGTTTTCCATTTTTCCTCAATCTATCCCAATTCAGGGCAGTATTGCTTGTCCTTGTGAGCACTTGAAAAGACTAGGAGTGATAACGTGAAAACAATGGACGAAAAAGATTTCGTTTGATAAAATGCACATTAGTTTGGCTTTGTGTAATATAATATAAGCCAAGTCATCGGATGATTCATTTAATAGCATTATTTCTTGCTTGTTCTGACAGACAAGCTTTTGGTTTAAAGGAACTCGTTTATGTTCGTCGAGTCAGGCATCGAAACAAATCATTTTGTTAAAATGTAAATAAAACGTTTGTTACAATGATAACACATTATTCGGAACACCCCGGTCATTTTCCATCGAAAACAACCTAGGTTACATGCCGGTACATCAGTAGAAGTAGTTAGTATTTTTTTAGATAATAGTATTAATCATTTATAGTAGTTTAAATCCTAGTTTGAAATGCTTGCCAGTGATGTGTATTGTTGCATACATAATTGAGATTCCTAAGAGTAAAGTTGAATTGCTAAATTAAAATTACCACGCGATCTACTTGCAGCGTAGTAAAATGTAAAGGTTTTTGACATCGTAAACCGTCCAAATACATCCGAGGTTGTTTTCGATGAAAATTGGCCGAGGTGCTCCGAATGCATCAAACGTGATAAACAGTGCTCTGCGGTAAATACTAATTGAATCACGTTACAGAAAAAAGTTATGTTGGACCGAAATATGTTAATAACCTCTGAAAATATATTTATTTTAAACTTATCAAACCTATTAAAATTGAATTGTCTTATGTTTGAATTTAGAATATTTTGCTCTAACGGGTATCTGCGAGTTGCTGTTTGGTGGTTGTACATAAAAGTTAGTAATACGACTAAATTTCAACAGTAAAACAATATATGAGTGAGTGCCTTTAAAAAAGAAAAAAAACTGTCTTACAAAAAATTAGGGATAAAAGAATCGAGAGGTTAGTTGTGTTATGCGAACTCTGTCTTATGTTCCATTATGTTCAGTTCGTTGTATGGTTTGTGTTATTTTCCTTATTGCAACAGAACATGCAGAACGAATATTTGTAACATAGAACAATGTTAGCACTGAATACATTTATAACAAAAAATAGCTTTTCAAACGTTTATCATACTTACGCATCACATTGCCGATACTATATCGTAAGTTATTTAGGCACCCAATTCTGAAGATCATTGTCAGAAAACGTTAACGACCTGGCGTATTTTTGTCGACCATAGAAACGTTAATGATAGACCATAGAAAAAAGACCATAGAAAAAATAATTTTAATTAAAAGACCATTGAAACATTAATAATGCACATGAACAGACCGCCTCGCTGTGAATTTAAAGCCTTTAATAGAGAGATATAGTTTTCATTAAAGACATTTAAAATCATTGGTATACCATCAATTGTCTTACTATTTCAATTAGCAATGTATTCAAAACAGAACGTAACTTATAAATCATTAAGGATCTAATACCATTTTCACACTGTACCGAATACCGGCTTTTAACAGCGCTGGTAATGGCTGAATATATGGTTCATTTTAATTGGTCATTCGGAGCTGCTCGGCCATTTTTTCAAAAACAACCTCGGATGTATGCCGGTACATCTGTTGAAGTAGTCCGTATTTTTTTAATAAAAGCATTAATTAAATGTAGTGTTTAAGAGTTGTATTCATTGCTCTCAGTTTAAATTGATTGCCAGTGAAGTGTATTATTGCAAACATAATTACGATTCCCAAGAGTTAAGACATAAATTTTAACTACTAAATAAGATTACTGCGCGATCTATTTGCAGCGGACTTAAACGTACCACTTTTTAAGTATGTTAACCGTCCATATACATCCGAGGTTGTTTTTGAAAAAATGGCCGAGGAGTTCCGAATGTTTAATTGGTCAGTTAACATGATGTTCCGGAAAATATAGCATTCGGAACTCCTCGGCCATTTTATCGAAAACAACCTCGGATGTATGCCGGTACATCTGTTGAAGTAATTCGTAAATTTTTGAATAATATCATTAATTTAATGTAGTGTTTAAGAGTTGTATTTATTGATCTCAGTTTAAATTGATTGCCAGTGAAGTGTTCTATTGCAAACATAATAAAGATTCCCAAGAGTTAAGTCATAAAGTTTAACTGCTAAATAAGATTACTACGCGATCTATTTGCAGCGGACTTAAACGTACCACTTTTTGAGTATGTAAACCGTCCAAATACATCCGAGGTTGTTTTTTAAAAAAATGACCGAATAACTATCGGTGCACCAGTATTTGTCATTTGACTGGTAGATTCTATCATATGTCATGGATGAAATCATACAATGTGTACAGTGGGTACAAAAGTATAACATTTATGTGCGACCAGTAAAGTTGGGACTTTAGTACCCTTTAGGACTGTTTAGTAATATTCAGGGGCGGTTCCAGCATATGAAACTAGAGAGCCAGTGTCGTTTAATGTATATCTTTCAACTCTATATATTTTCACCTCAACATTCATCCCTTAATTGAACCGCGTTTCGGCAATAGCGATTACCATCCGATGAAAGCAACATCTTCGGATATGCTCGGATCGCGTATAAATATACATGTACATTGGAAATGGTTTATCTCGTTAAAGATGTTAATATTGTATCAGATTGATTGTCAGATCGTTTGACGCGGCCTGGGTTTGGACTTTCCTGGGATGAACCAGTACTGGGTACACAATTTTCCTAGTACTACCCTTGAAATGACAAGCTCTAGGCAAGGGAGCTTCAGGTACCATATTTTAACTTTCAGCTTGGCGCGGCTGGGGTTTGAACCCTTGTTCCGAAAAGATTGTTACTGTAGTCAACGTAGTACAACGATTGACACAATAAAGATAGATTTATGAATTGTCTTCATACAAAAAATCCAACCAGTCAAAATTATATTTTCGAACTGTTTCCCAATACAATAAGTCTCAGTCACTGTTTTGGTGCATAAACGTATGAACTTTACTCGTTATCTGAACTAAGGCCGGTTGTTGATGATTGGAATCAGTAATCACCATCATCATCATCATCATCATCATCATCATCATCATCATCATCATCATCATCATCATCATCATCATCATCATCATCATCATCATCATCCACCACACATACACAACCACCACCACCACCACCAACTTAACCACCTTCATCATCATCCAAATCAATCATCAGCAACATCTACGCATCATCATCTCGTCATGGTCATTGTCGTCATCGTCACATCATAATTAGTATCATTGCCGTCGTCGCATCATCATTATTATTATCATCATCATCTTAGTCGTCGTCGTCGCATTATCATTATAATAATCATAATATTCGTCTTCGTCTTTATTATTATTAAATCATCATTGCCGTTGTCGTCGCATCTTCGTGACTATCATTATCAGCACCATGCTGCACGTTTGAATTTACTTTACAGAACATTCATAATACGCATACTATAATATTTTACTTATCAAAGTAAAATCACCAGCCTGAAAAAAAACGTATTTTGTTGTTGTCCAATTTTCATTATAATTAGACAAATTTTAAAGGGAACGTCGATCTGAACCCGCCACTGCCTCCATCACAAAAAATCACGGATGATGATGTACTTAAGATACAATTGTAACATAAATAGCAGATGGTTAATCAGAATAGAGACCACGAGTTTGTATCATTTGTGTCAATCATTATAAAAAGGAGAGTTACATTAATTGATTCCCTTCAAGAGATTATCAGTATTATTAATATTATTATTATTATTATTATTATTATTATTATTATTATTATTATTATTATTAATAAAAAAGACAGGTGCTCATCAGGTTAATATGACGTAACGTCATTTCACTTCAGACTGGGTCACTCGCTTTAACGCTGTGCTTTATCGTTATTTTTACGTACGACCGGAGAGTTTACGAGACGTTTCTGAAACGACTTTATGTTTATCGTTAAGTTGGTCGTTATTATGATCGTAAATTTACGATAATGGCAGATCGTAAAATCTATCTGAAACGCACCCCTGTTGAAATATGACGTAATAGTGTGGTATCATGTACTTTGGCCAAATGAGAACAGCAGCAATAATTTAAAAGTAATTGAATAACACAATACTACATGTTCATAATCGTTAATTTAACGATGTTCCTGAAATGTCTCATGTTACCGTTTTTGCTGCGTACATCTCTGTCTGTTCACGCGTTAGAGATATCCGTAAACTTGTTTTGTATTATCCGTTTTTAAATAATGCCATACACTTCTCACATAAAACAATATATATAAATAAAATCATTCTCCTTAAATATATCGTTTGGAATACAAGTCCTGAAGTTTTTAAGTCAAATTATCATAATATCTAAAAGGAAAACTATAGTAAAATCTAGAATCTTTAACCTAAAACAGGTGATGGTGAATATTCTGGATATGTCTTGTATGTATTTTGTTGATGTCGGTACATGCGTATTAATATTTTTTGATGAAAATTTAATTATAATGGACCTGTTTTTGGTTGTATTAATTTACATTTCAATAATGGATTAAAATTTATGCTCACAACACTCGATATGTAATGCATGTACAAGCCACGTTAGGATGAAATTTTTGAACAGAGGTTCGTATATACACAAGGCAATCACTTCATATAAATAGTACGTATTATAAGTAGTGTTTTTAGAACTTATCATTTCTTAAGGGCCTTCCATAGTTCAGACGTTATTTGAAGAACAAAATTCAAAGTGTTTAAAACATTCAGTGTTTTTTTTAATGTAAAGGTTCAATATTTAGCGTGCATATTTTATATATCCGTTTCAACATATAAAGCTTAAGTAAGAAGTTGCAAAAATACAAACGGAGATATTATCAGATATTCAACCAAAAAAGCATTTACATTTTCCCGAAAATGTCTTAATATAAAATTAATATCTTAATGAGTCAAAATGTCTGAACTACCAAATCAACAATGTCCTGAGGCTTCGTGGTGATTGAAGAAAAAAGCAGTTATTGTCAGTATCCCTGCACGTGTGGAGGTTTGGACTCTTTACACTACAAGATGCACTCATCGGTTTGACTCACACGTTATTTGGTCACCGGTTTTTAACACCTCAAACTGTTACTAAAACGCTATTTTCATAATTTTCAACGGGCTCCGACACCGCTTGTAAGGGGTAGTTGACGTCGAAGATATCTCCGGAATCACGATGGCTAGGGGGTCTCCCGATTCCCGACGTTACGCGACCATCGGCGCATCTCTGACGTCATTGCGTCATTGTTTCCTTCCGCAGGTAACGCTCTCCTGTGCGCTAATATGCCACCAAAAATGCCTTAAAATGGGGAAGTTAATGACAAAAATATATATGCACCCTTCACGTGCCGCGGTTGGGACCATTTTTGCCATTTAGGAGTTCCTATACCCTACAAGATGCACTCGTCGGGGCTCCTGGGACGTTACTCGCTCACCGGTTTCTTACGCGTCAAAATATTCCTACATTAGAGACTTTTCAACGCGCTCCGACAGAGCTTGTAAAGAGAAGCTAATCTCGTATATATCTCCGGAACCAAAAAATGCTTGGAGGTCGGTACTGGTCCTGAAATTTAGGTCTTTCGATTCCCTATGTTACGTGACCGTCGGAGCATTGACGTTATTGTGTCACCGTTTCCATGCGCGTGCAACACTCATTTATGTGCTTAAATGCCGCCAAAAATACCTAAGAATTGGGTAGTTTATGTCGAAGATATCTTTGCATCCCTGCACGTGCCGAGGCTGGGACCAGTTTTTCCATTTAGGGGACCCTATACCCTACAAGATGCACTCATCAGTGTGCCTGACGTTACTCGGTCACCGGTTAATGGTCAAAATATCCCTAAATTCGCGACTTTTTGTACTTTCCAACGCGCTCCGACAGAGCTAGAGATAAAGACAAGACATCGCACTGTAATGTTAAACTGATGTATTTAGAAAACCATAATAATAGGGACTCGGTAATGACACTGTCCCGAAGCTTCGAGGGAATACCGCCATCAAAGGCATTGGAGATGTCTCAGCAGAATACTGCTTTAACTCTGCATTACGAGTCATAAATGGATACAAGCTGATTAACAGTGGGTCTTTGGAAACAAAGTAGGACTGGAATGAGAATAGTCGTTATGACGGAATTCTTTTAAGCCAAAGCCTTCTAGGACCTTCTATATACTCACAGGGATTTTGGACGGTGATTACCTATACATTGGGGATCTTATTTCTAATTAATAGCACGTACATGAGCCAGGTTCCATTGTATTTGGTACTCTACCGACGCGAACATTCAATTAAAAAGATTCCCAAGAGACAGTGACATTTCAGAATCATTATTTACGCTATTACATCTTGACGGGAGATATGAAAGTGCTGCAGAAATGGAACATCAGAGCCAAAATAAGAGGTTTTAAAGGTACAGTTTAAATGAACTGTGATATTAAGGAACTATTTAGAAAGTTTGCCTGATTAGTGTTCGGTTCGTAGACGGTGCAATCGTTGAGGAAATGAGGGATGTTATTGCATAACAATGTCGGACTAGCAAAGGTTTCAATAGCCTTAAACCAGTAAGTTGGAGAAAAGGTATTTGCCTTTGTTTCGAAAAGAGTGTTTCATAAAGTGTTTGCTTGGCAGTTTTTATATTATGGTTGGCGTGGTTGTGTTTCGTCCTATAATTTTACCACTGGTGGTCATTTTTTTACCTCTTCTATATGGTATGCTATAACTAAATGTCTTATAATTTAAGATTGAGAATGCCACCTCAGCCTGATAGTGTACATGATTTATAGTTATTATACTTTGAATAAAGTCTTACCTCATATCAGAGAGATACATTTCATTTTTGCTGGACTTGAATTTTGCTCACTTTTTGCCTGATGCAAAATGGATTTCTTAAAGCTGCACTCTCACAGATTGGACGTTTTGACAACGTTTTTATTTTTTGTCTTGAATGAGCCATTTTTTGCGAAAATCCATTGTATATCCAGTTATACAAGACTACTGACAAAAAATAGATCGCATAGTTTTATATTTAAGTTTAAAAATTGATATTTTACGCATTTTTCTTAAACCGATAGTAACGGTTTAAGCCGTACAACCATAAAACATTACCTTTCGAACGGAAATATGAAAATCTGTTATCTGATATATAGTCAGCAATCTTATATCATTGTTTTGCATATAGTTACGAAAAATGTGCTCTTTCCATACCAAAAAATAAAAAAGTTGACAATGACAAACCTTTGTTATTGGTTAAATCTGCTGAGCTAGGAAATGTATGATTGTCATAAACATTAAACTCTAAAATGGAAATTTTTCATATTTGAAGATTGCCTATTTATATTGAAATGTAAAGGGAAACTCAGAAAATTGTATATGCTCAAAGGGCCAAATTGCTTTGTGTAAAAGTCATTTTGGCCATAAAATGTACCATATAACTTTTTCTGGAAAATGATCTCTATTCAATGCTTTACTTGTCTGGTTGTTCAAAATAATTATGCAATTTTCCTGGTTTTCACAACATTTAGCTATTTGTATTTTTTAACAATTAAGAGTCGTTCGTTTTCCTACGATCACGCAGAAAGTTCAAATTTGAGGCAAATTTGAGGTTGTGACTGTGAGAACATGAAGTGTGCGCAAAATGTGTTAACCTGCACAATTTAATGCTTAAAATGCCATATCAGTCCAGGTTCAGGTGTATTGCATACGCAAAGGCGCGTGGATGACAGTAAAACTGGAAATCCTGACACAGACTATCCGACTGAGCTAAGTTTGTGTGTATCTTTGTTTGTAAAACTAATCAATTTTCGTAGAAAAATGAAGGGACCCAGAGGTCCCATGAATTCCTAGAAAAGTAACGGTGCCTACTTTCAAAGTGAATGAATTTCTCAGCTAAAACGTGATTTTTTATTGGTGATATTATGGCTTTGAAATACATTTTAAGGAAACGAATTGCTGTCATATATGTGAAAAGCTAGAAGTGGCAGTTTTATTTTTTTAATCCAAATTTTGCGTAATTACATTGTAAGTTATAGGGAAAATAAGTACTAGTGTTAACCCAATCGTCTTCGTATTTGACCGAGTAATTTGCAAAATTCATTATAAAACCATAAAGGTCTCGAGTGCGAATCGTGACAACCTTTGACGGTAGACATATTATACCAATAGTTTGAGTCTGATAAATGATCAAATCAATGTGATGATCGATATGTTTGTGACAATATTTATCCCTGTCAAGAGATCAAACAAGATAGGTGTTCCACATACTAGCTGCCTTATACAAATTTCCAAATTGAATTTTAAGATCGATTTATGCTTAGAGGAAAAAGTTAAGTCAGTACTTCTACTTTGTCAAATAATTTTCGGAAATAAAACTATAACGTAAAACCATTTGACTTACCGCATTGTTTATTTAATATCCAACATTTGTTAACAATTTAAACACACAATACCAGCTGATTCCAGAATTTACAATTCATATTTAGCATAGGGGTCCAAATGAAAACTTATATCTATGTCAATATCTAGTGTGACCACCCCTCGCTTCAATAGCAGCAACACACCGACGTCTCATGCTGTTTATAAGTGTTTTAATAACGTGAAGTGGTATTCTCGACCATTTCTCCTGTAAAGCACGCTCAATATCCGCAACGTTATTGACGTCATCTCTGCTATGTACTTTACGTCCAAGGTATTCCAACATATGCTCGATCGGTGAGGGATCAGGTGATTTTGCAGGCCAATCAAGGGTGTCGATGTTGTGTCCAGTCAGAACGTTTTGTGTGTAACGTGCAGTGTGGCAGCGAGCGTTATCCTGCTGTAGAACGTCAGCATGACGGTTGGCTATGTACGGTGCAACGACGGGAACAATGATTTCATCACAATAGCGAACAGCATTTAGATTTCCATGTATTATTTTAAGTTCTGTTTTCCCTCTGTATGAACACCGCCCCATATCATTACACTTCCACCACCGTATCAATCACGTTGGATGACGTTAGCAGGATCCAGCCGTTTACCTTTGCGTCTCCATACACGCACCCTGCCATCTGCCCCTTGCAGTTTCAACTTGGATTCGTCTGTGAAAACGATCCTGTTCCATTGCCGTCTTATCCAGCCAAGCCGTTGGCGAGCCCAATTTAGACGTGCTGTACGGTGACGCGAACTCAGCGGAATGCCACCGTAAGGGCGACGAGTGCGAATTTGTGCGGCCTTCAACGATAACATGCAGAGAAAACCGAAATTCTGGTTCCTGTGGCAGTTCTCAATTGATATGCGATCTTCCGGGCAACCATAAAATGATGACGTCGATATGACGTCGCAATGTACCGATCTTTGCGTTGTGTCGTTTTACGAGCTCTGCCAGACCGCGGCCTGTCCTTAACGCTGCCTGTTTGAATGAATCATTCTTGCAGACGAAAAATAGTCCGTTCGTGAACACCAAACCGATGTGCGACGTCGGCTGCGCGTATACCGGCTTCCAGCAATCTTAAAGCGATATTTCTGTTATATAATGATAAGCCTGGGCGACGTCCCATGATTGTTGTCCATATTTTGTGTCCAGATTATTTTAATATGACCACTTGACTATTTATTTGATAGAATTGACGACAAAATTACCACGCCGATTAACGTGTGCACGTGCACCACGTGAATTTCGAAAAAATAGCAAAACTCCTGTATGCAGTTGCAAATCAAGGATTAATCGATGTATTGATAATTAATACTTTAACCATATGTTGTTAAGTTCTATTTACTTAAATTATTTTCATAATTGTTGACTTAGTTCAAAAATGAAAATACTGACTAATCTTTTTCTTCGGAGTATATATTGCATTGATAATGAACTAACTTATCCAGAAAGTGAGCCCTAGCATCACATTTTAAAGCAATATGTGATAATGAGACTAAGAATAAGTCAAAATAAGATATGTTACTAGAGTAAAGGTCACTTAATCACAAATATTTGAATTGTTGACCTTACACAATTTTGAAGGTGTGTTGCAAAATAGTCCTTTAATAAATCTACTTATACTAAATTTATCTAACCGGAAACAAATTAAAACAATAAAATAGAATGCAAATTATCTTTGTTCAACAAGTACACTTTAACAAAGGGCCTAAAACTATTTATCGACTTAATCTTCCTTATAGCGTGTGGTTACTCATTCCACAATCAATAACCACCTTAAGTTTTTCGTACCCTACTTCTTGACATTTAGGTAGAAAAAAACCCGATATATATTGACAAATGTAGATGTTATATTGACACTTAATGATGTAGACATTCTAAACCTAATGCTATACATTATACTCTGAACGAGCATAAATTAAATAATTCGTCATGTCGTAAAAGTCTGTTTACGAAGATACTTAAAACCTTACAGAGAGTTATTGAAATAAGTGAAACGCTCCGTACCAATATGGGTTCTTGAAACTGAATACAAAACAAATCTAGTTAGTTTCTTTTGGGTAATCTTTAGCTTGTTTCACAATTATTTAGAAATAAAACCAAACAGTTGAGGCATAGCTGGAATTGCACTAAATAAGGGAAACAACCAGCAACTTCTTTGAATGTTTCTGTTCGTACGGTAGTATCTGGTCAGGTAAAGTTGAAAATATTCCTAAGGATCTGTACAGCAATGTTTTAATATGTCTTTAAACATATATGGACTCCAAAATCAATCTAAATGGCGTTTATTTTGTTTCCCATAGTTAGGTATGAATATTTCCATAGTACAATGGAAATGGTAACTTATTACTGCCTCATAGTCTACTAAAAATAAATGCATTTAAAGACTAAATTAATGTTTTCTAAGACAAATACTCTTCAAAATAAGCAACATTCCTAATTAAACATAATATTTTGAATTTTATAGGAACAGGTACAGTAAGCATACACATTTTTGTCAAAGGCTCGCAAGTATCATAGGACGCTCTCATGGCAGAATATAAATTGCTCCTAAACACACAAAACATGTTTTGTTGTTGCTTTCATTAACAAAAAACAACAAAAAGTACACAGGAATACAAAATGTGTTTTTTTTTTCAAATACACGTTAAAGTACACGTATTTAAATAAGCGTATGTTTTAAAATAAGAGTAATGCGCAATCCTAGAAATAAAACATATCGATTTGAAACATACGCGTTGAAGCATTGGCCTCTTATTAAAAGAACACAAAAGAAAATACTTTTATCAAATTCGGAATCGCCAGTCGTCGCATGGCCTTGACTTTCCTTACAGCATTGATAACGCTAACTTCGTGTCCAATGGCCATCTTCTGCAGCAGCAGTGAAACAACACAGAACAGACCCGTTCTACCTGCTCCATTACTGGGAGTATACATCAATTAGTGTGAGTCTAATTTAAAAGAATTAATTGTTTTGTTGATAAATAAGGAGTTCATATAAAGTAATACACCTACAACAGTTAGCTAAGACCGATTAAAAAGGTGGAATAAGCTAATAAATATCTACACTTCGTACAAACAATGGAGAAGTACCGGTCTATCTTTCTGTTTATTTCCTATATCCTCCACATCATTTAGAAAGGCAAGGAAGTGTTCAATAGATCGAGGGATATTCTTCATTTCATCCCATTTAGTCAACTGCATATGCGAGATAACTGTCTCAGAAGGGTGTTGAAATGGTGGAAGAAGTTCATACGACATCAGTTAATGTCATGTTCATTTTATGTGATTTTGAGTATACTTGGCGTTCTAAATTCTCATTCGACTACAATTATTATTGGTACTTGTATGCCGTGAGTTTGTTCAAATCAAAACGGTTCCCCAGCATCTGAGGGATATCAATAATAAATGGTGAACACGCAATGATGATATTGTTACAATTGTATTACTCATATTACCCCTGTCGCTCTATTTTATGTCGTATCGTAAGGTTTCTCATGGCATAATGTGGTTTCCTTGTTTAACGTGAACAGCTGACTTTAAATGACCCATCTCTATCGCCTGCATGTTTTCCGCCGGGTAATTTATTCCATCATTCTGTTAATAAACAATGTAATGAAATATCACTGATATTATTCAGTTTTCAACATCTTGATTTGGCTTTAAAGTTTCAAACCTTAAAGTATGCACATAATGTGTGAAGCATTTACCCGTTTCTTGTCCATATCAGGTTTTAAAATTGACAATACATGAACAGTTTTCTTGGACAACCAATATCAGAAGGTCAGTAACGGTTTCTGGCAATTGGGTCTGTGCAACTAGAATTCCAAAAGAGGAAAGTATTTATCCTACTTTTCTTACTGTGCATGTAAGACGAAATGCTATTATGATAACATATGAAATACAATAATGTGAATAGTCCTAGGTCTTCACCGTATGTAGAAAGACATCGAGTATACAAAGATTAAATAGTTCTGTTGTCATCGTTCAACTTTACAGTCAGTTTTTTCATAATAGGAATGAATATCCACTAGAAAACTACTCAGATGATAATAATATCAAGCAAAGAAAATGATTTGAAATGCTAGTGTTCATATATGTCACACTACTGACTTGCACAGGTCAGATATTATGATGTAACCGGGCCTCTTATCTCAGCTGTTAGAGTGTCTGACTTGCAAGCGGGGAATCCTGGGTTTGATCCCATATATGACTGCATACTTTTCTGAGCATGTGGCGTATATTGATTTCAAACTTACACAATAGCCAAAGTTGACGTAAAATATTGTTACAAATCAGCTCATCATTCAGTTTATATGCACATGAAACTTTCAATACATACAGTTGAATCCTTTCATTAACAACTTACACAAACAAATTATTGTTATTGTTTTATTTATTGGAAATTAATACACGAAAGAAATGTTTATTAACATGTATGTAAACAGCATTCATAATTTGATGTAATCAATCAATCCCGTTGTTAACCCAAGGTAGAGTCTTGGTCTGTTATCATCACCTGCAAGCAGACGCCTTAATGCGGCTTTAATTTTGCCACTTAATATGCCCAATTTGTTTACCTTGTATTGTCGTATAGGTTCAAAAACATGTTTGCTAAGATCTACGTTTTAGATAAAAAAAAATTCAATACTATCGAGATACGGACGCATATTTCACGATGCGTATCTGTTATTTATGCTTTTACCATGTAAATCATCTAAAATATTTACTAAAAGGAAGGAGGAAATATTCACCCGGTATATCTGGATTGGCTCGATTTTTAGCCAAGTGCTGTTTGTTTCTTTCGACTGCGTTTGCTTCCTGTTTCGATCGCTATTCAACGGTGTTTTGAAGTTGCTGCAAACGATTTGAATGAGTTATTGTTTTGCTAATGAATAGCTTTAAATAATTACCTCCGGTGGGTTTACTTGTTCTTCTATTGCCCATATTCACCTAATGTTTTAAAGACTATCGCATCTAACAATTAACTGCAAACAAAGCATAGTATGAATCAAAAAGTAATAAAAGCTCCAAATACAAATCAAGTTAGAGCACCTAAATATTATAATATAAACCAACCTGAAAGTGCGTGTTTAAATCAGCTCTTCCTGTTGTTTTCATATATTGTTGAAAGTGTTCTGCCTTGATCGGTGTACAATTGAAGGTCAGAGAATACACAACAGCCTTGTGGAGATATTGGTACTGCTCCTACAATGGTACTAAAAACAAATGTGGTAGTTAAACCCCTGTCATGGTAAATAAAAGTAAATTTAATAATTTCTTTTCATTTAGACAATGCAGGCAAATATTCACTTAATGGCACTTTAGGACACTATTTGGACCTCAGTTTTTTTAGAATTCAAAGAATATGTGTACGCAAGCGATAAAATGCCATTTAAGAAAACGCTAGCTACCATGTTAATGTTTATGTGTGTTTGTGTGCTTGGCGTATTTAAGAGGTAAACATAGATATGGCGACACAATTTATTATGCCAGGGTCTCTATCATATTCGGCCTGTTCGGTCGCATTTCGACCACACATCCAGTGATATTAACCGCTTGTTCCGCTTCACCCTCCTTCGTCAAAATGTCAATAGCATTGTACGTGCCCGTTTGTCCTTCACCAGCACTGCAAAGATCGATCTTAGATAAATATCTAAATAGATATACTGATCTAAATTTGCATAAAACGTCTTGTTTTCACTCCATTTACGTACATTCTGACTTTGTTTAAATATCTTCAAATAAAAATATCATATGCGTATTACAATTAATGAAATAATGATATAATGGCAAAAATAACATCGAACATTTACTTCTTATGTGTGCAACGTAAGACTTTTCTTAGAACGACAGACCCAACATCATCACACAATATACATGCAGTAAACTAGAGTAGGCCCTTTATATGTTGTAGGAGTATTGGAGGACTTTGAGTATACAATAACATCTGAATGGGAGTAATAATAAAATTAAAAGTATGTCACCAATTTCATTTTTAAATGCACCCAACAGGGTTTAGAATACGATTTAAATTTGTTCTTCTATGGAAACACATTTGTAAAGTTTATATATAAATGTTATTTAAGTGTTATGTTTACCGAAACTTTTATGCATTATATGCTGAACAGTTTTGACTGTTATTGGTCTCTTTCTTTAATATATGGCTGTTGTAAATTGGAATTCATGAAAACATGATATTTGAGTTAAAATTTAAAAAAAAAAATTCTACTTCCATTATTTATAATTAGTAATTGCAATATACAGTACTAAAGTGTGCACTTAATTTATTTCGCCGCGTCCTTTTTTATGTTTAGAATACAAAGTTTAGGTGGCGTTCATTTGTACAAAAAAACAATTGCATTTAGAAAGCTGAATACATACAGGATACTTCCGTATGCTTTGTTTTTGTGTTCGTATTATTGTCTTCATGTCAAAATGTATGATATGTCTCACGCAAACAGCTGAACTTAACAATGGTTGTATCATTTTAAAACATAAGAGGTATGTCAAACAAATACTATGCAGAGATATCTTCATACCTTTGTTATTGTTAGTGCTCTTCTTGTCAACTCAGCATTCATTTCCTCCGAATGCCAAGTGATTCCGAACTCACCATACATCTTGTTAGAACCAACGTTTGGCAAGTACTGCTCACATTAAGTTGTCTATAAGAACATTGACATAAATAGGTTATTAATACATTCTTTATGATTTAATATTGTATAGTTTAGGTACGTACATTAATATAATTTCTTAAACGTGCATCAATTCAAAGCTTTAGTTTGTAGTTAGAAAACGTTTTTAATGCAACTATCCTACAGCATTTGAGGTTCTTGACCATGACAATCTACTCGAGCTTCTGTTGCCACACCATTCGCCTGAAGGGTTCGTATTCGTCTCCCAGTTGATGCGACATTGGACCTTTAAGGGACTGTGTCACAGATTGGCACCAAAAAAGTAAGGAATCTCAGGACAATAATCTAATAGAATGTGTTACGTTTTGATATCATAATTGTAAAAAAGTACCAAAATGTAAAAAAAAGAAAATGTGTCGGAAACCGGGTTCGAACCCGCGTCGCCAATATTGAAGTCCAGCGTCTTACTCACTGAGCTACAAAGGCTTACTCTAATCGGGTGACATAATTCGGCTATACACCTACCTCGGTAATTTCACGTGATAACACCGACTAGCTAATCACTCATGAGGAATGAATTCTACCTGGTAGACATACCCAGTAATCTTTTTTAATGGAAAAATACGAAATAACTGCTAAACTTAAATAAATTATAAACTATGTGGTACTTCAGTTAGTAAGTTTCAATGCATTGTACACATCGATGCCAAGTTTATGTCAGTTTTCGATAATTTTCTCTTTTTTTTTTCCGCTATTTTATCATACGTGAGACAGCCCCTTTAAAAACATCATATCAAACAGTTTACACTATTATCTACACAATTGGAGCCCGTATTTTAAGAGCGAAAACGGGCGAAGCAAATACATTTTGGCTACTTGATTTGATGTTATATTTCTGTATTATCTGGTAACCTTATTAATTACAAGTTGACATATATTTACTAACAGTAAACTTTTAGTAAATCCCTACTCCTCTGATATAACCCTAGGTAATAACATGTGTATTAAACTTTAAGTTATTTTTTATTATGGGAGTGTGCTAGTGTTACATAGCGTGCCGATGTACTCATTCCTCTTGTTATAAAACCGCAGAAAAAGAATTTTTTAATAAATACACCTTTGATTTGAGAGTATCTCCCACCAGAGATGTACACAACTGTCCCCAAAAATGTAATCCGACGAACTTCTGTACAGACTGAATAGTATAAACGTCCTCAATGACATGAAAATGTATCCTCAGTGACAGACGTGCGCTCATTAGATATATGATAAAACATCCTCAGAGACAGACATGCACTCATTAGATACATGATAATGTATCCCCAGTTATAGACGTGCACTCATTAGATACATGAAAATGCAACCTCATTGACAGACGTTTGCTCATTTGATACATTAAAATAACATAATATCTTCATTATTTTAGATTTGAAAGTCAAATGTGTTAGATTGTTTATGAAGTATACTACCATCTGTGATATTTTACAAAATACGGTAACCGAATGACGTGATTGTAGTTTAACTAGACATATTTTGGTTA
Organism: Mya arenaria; assembly: GCF_026914265.1. Lineage (NCBI taxonomy): Eukaryota > Metazoa > Mollusca > Bivalvia > Myida > Myidae > Mya > Mya arenaria. Next base: position 69,364,817 of record NC_069131.1, on the reverse strand, counting down.
AGGTTGGTTCAACCAAGTCGACTACAGTTGTCGCGAAACGTCAGCCATTGAAACCATTGATTACTAATGTGAAAATCTACAGAAACAAGCCCCATAGCTAAAAGTTAAAACATAAACCCCGTTTAATGGTACAGGATAAACGCCAAGACATAGAACACAAAAACAAACAAAAAATCACATACGAGAAACAAGGAGCAACAGCACAAAACTCCACAAACAGCACAGTGCATATATACATTATAACAAACTAGGTATGTTTATCAAGGATTGCTAGGTACCGCCTTGGAACGGTCAGTAAAATGTAAATTTACTGGGGTTTTAAACCAGTTTACGTGCACAAACCTCACTCTTATTCCAACAATTCCGTATGAGACGTAGAACCAGACAAGACAAACCACTGTTTTTTTTCATTGAACCAATCCGTAAGCCATAGCAATAGGGAATCGTCAATGCCATCTTCACGAAAAATATATGAAACCTTAATGACATACGAGATAAAAAAGCTTTGGGGTGTCGCAAAATATAGAGCTAAGCAGATTGAGTACTAGATATATACAAGCTGATCAACACTTAAGTCCATGAGAATAAAGTCAGGGTGAAATGGGTTGAATACTTGTTATGACCAAAGTAGTTAATCACTTAACCGTAGGGTAATGAGTTTAAAAACAGGTTTCGGAGGGGCCGTGGAATTTTAGTTGCAGTATCCCTTAGAATATAATTGTTGACTTAATTCGGTCTGGTTGCTTTGACAGTTCCTTCTATCTTGACAGAAGATATCAAAGACCTACAGAGATTGAATGTCAGAGCCAATAGGAAGAGGTATGTTAGCGTCTGTAACTGAAAGTAGTTCTTTAGAAGATTTGACTTATCAGTGTTCTAGTCGAGGACGCTGCCATCGTGGATGGGAGGGGGTATGTTTCTGGATACCGATGTTGGACCAGCAAAGTGTAAACTATGTTTCCAAAAGTATGTTGAAGAAAATTAATTTTCCTTAAGTTCGTCATAAGGTATTTGCTTGGCAGTTCTAATAATATGGTCAACGTGGATGTGTATCACTGATGGCGTCTGTATTAGTATGTCTCTTACGTTTGTATGCAGCGTTTACTTTGCAATGTTGCTATACTATTTTATATGATAACACAACATGCAATGCGTTTGTTGGAAGTCTTTACGCACGTAATATTTTTTTATTATTATTAAATATTCCACATTACACAACACATTTGATCATATACATAAGTAATGTATAGAAAAGAAATGACATTTTTATATTGTTAAACAAACTGATAAAAAAGAAAGGAAAAGACAAAAACTAGTAGAGATAAAAAATTAACAAAAAAATAAATATTAACAAGTAAATAAAGAATTTATAAACTACGAAAAAGTAGAAAGAAAAAAATAACTGTACTAAAAGATGTTGCTTAAATGTATTTTTCCTTGTAATATATGCCATTTTTGCTCGTGGACTGTTCGATTTTGTATCGCAAACCTATGTAGTATTTGAAAGCTGTAAAAATTGAAGAAATATTTCTTAGTTTCATATAGTATATGAAATATTTCAACAACACCCTCAAGACATTAATGAGACGACTAAAATTTGATTTTTGAAAAAATATTTATTGCTATTATATGTTTATGCTTTATTTGTATATAAACATAGATGATTGCTTCAGTATTTAAGAGCTGTATATTTGATTACACAGGTACATTTAAAATCGATTTTCCTTTCTGCTTGAAATATGTAAATATGAGATCATTAACACGTATTTGGGATGATATTTTCATGATAGCTGAAAAGTTTTTTACAAATTGCATTTTCATTTTTGAAACAAGTCTATTTATGATGTAATTAAACATTTATTTATTCAAAGTTATTTATTGGATGGTTTTATAATTATATATTATATAATATGCAATGAATCAACTGTAAACTCCTTACAGTTATGTATGTATCCACATGTGCCATGGCCTTCTGAATATTCTTTTAATAAAACTTACTTGCGTGAGGCTAAAGCCATACTTACTAGATTTAACCCCATTAGACTCGAGTTCCAGTGAACTCTTGTTTCACTGACCGTTCACAGGCGGTTGTCCAATTATTTAACGGTAAATCAATTTTGACGAGGATATGGCTTGTTTGTGGTGTTTGTATTTGTGTAAGTAAGTTTTTGATGTTTGTATTTGTGATCTCGGTGTTAATATGTTTGTTTATATTGTTTTTATCGTTTGGTCTCTTGCTTTGTGCCCAAGGGTATATTTCTTAATTTTCGACCAGTGGGCTTGTCCCTGTATTTTTCAACGTATTATTGAAAATTGAAACTTTATATTGACATTTGAAATCATGTTATACTTTCATCGAACAACTCTATGAATGAGGGGTATCTACATACTGATTTATCAGTACCACAGAAAAATAGGTTGAGAAAAATGAAGAACATAATAATATGTATATCGGACCTACATGAGTAACACAGCATGTACGTTAAATGAATAATTCCCTTAAAATAGACAGGTTGGTTTAAATACTGGTTTAAAGGCATTTAAAACACTTTAATTCCTTTTTCTCTAGCTAGACTTGTTCCAGTAAGTTCCTTTGTACTAATTATGCTTAAATCATAAATTTGAATGTGGTGAGTTATAGCGCTGCACAGTTTTTAAGTCGCTATATAACTTAATGCCGTGGTTAGGTTTTGATGTACAAGTCAAACAATTAACATTTCATTCAGTTAGAATATGTACCGCTTGTGTTTTCGGTTAGTAGGTAATCCGAACAAAAAATATGTATTTTCACACATATATATATATATATATATATATATATATGAAACCGGACGGTTAATGGGCAAAAACTATGCTGAAAAGTGTTTCTTATCTATTTTTGTGAATGCTTCGCCTAACAACTCGTTCAAAAGTAAAACATTGTTGTTTTTTGTAGAACAGCCGCCAAAGAATTTCTATGTTCAGGTATTGTTAGACTTTTATTTTTGATCCGTGTTACGAACAAAATATTAAAATTGTCCTCACCATTGTATTTTCCCATACAACAATAACAAAACTTCAAGACAACATATAACGAAACAATATTGACATGTTTATATGCTGGGGTAACTGCAAACGGCGTTTACTTGAACCAGTTTAATAGCGGTCAACCTCACACTTGTTCCAACATTGACCAAATGTTTAAAAGACACGTTCACTTAACAAGGCTTCCTTAACAAATGCTGTTGAATATGAAATGGGATTGTTTTTACTTCTAGATTGAAAGCACAGTATAATTGTCATCAACATTCCTGATTGTTGGTTCGTTGGCCTGTATGTGTAGCTGTTCACATGCCCTTTCGGTTTCACGCTGATCCAACTGTATTTCTAAATTTCGTTCTGAAATCATAATAGCGCAACAGATTTCAATGAAAGGATATAGTGCTAGAGCATATGCTTGTGTGTCTTTGAGGCAGGAAGTTAAACACGCTTCTTTTCTTATGGAAACTACTTGGTGTGTCATGATATATTTTTTGGTGAAACTAAAATTGATATTAACTAAAATATTCAAACAGTACATTGACTTTTTAAGAAATAAGCAGTGTATGCAAAACCAATATTATTTAAGATACCTATTGAGCTAGACATTCGTCTGTTCCACAGGTAGCAACCAGCGACTAAACAAACTAGCACAATGCACAAAAACCCCAATGATGCTGCGAGTGCAATATTTGTGGATGAAGCAGTGTAAATTCGTCTTTCTGAAAATGACGTTTGCATTATTTTGAAGAACAATACAATTAAAGTAAGAATGTATATGTATGTTGCTCCGTTCGTACAACATGTATATGTTTACGTTCATGAAACATGTATATTGAGCTAAAACCCACTTTTATTCTCCATATAATATCAAAAGTGACAGACGAGGACATCCGTTAAAATTAAATACGATTATATTTGGAGAATGTTTACAAAAAAAAACCTGCATCAGTCTTAACTATTCAATAGGGAATATAGCTGTATGAATCACTAAGTTAACTATTAATTGACATTTTTAGACTTTGCGTTGCAAATGTGTTTTTGTAATAAAGCTTTACGGGAAGTGACGTCATTATATACTAGTACGTCCAACCAAAAACCCTAGTAGGCTGATTACATTACGTTCATATGCATCATTAGGCGGCACAAGTTAGAAAATAGTAATACATTGTTTAAGGAAAGTTGCATACAAGTGCATTGCAAAATATGATTATCTACTGTAGAAAAGTATTAAAGATAATTAACTTATGTGTGAATTGGATAGAATAATTATAGGGTAGTTTCATTTAGATAAATATATCGCAAACGAAAGTGATTATAATTCCACGAGTGATAGATCTCTGATACAAAACCAACGTATAATAGCATACTAAGTTAAAAGTAATTATTAATTATTAATGTTTAAACAGTATAATATGACTGTATAGAATGCTACGTGGAATGATTCGTTGATTATTGTTAAGGTATTCTTTTATAAAATAACATCATGAGCAAAATATATTAATAAACACATCTATTATAAACCTTAACAACACATCGAGATGGGTGTATGTATTAATATCCTGAGGTACTTAGTATCCATAAGTTTAATCTTCCTAATCAACCTGCACTATTTTGTCTCATACTTTATTGCCTCCAATATAATATCGATACAACATATCATTTAAATGCCGCAGCACTGGTTTACTACACCAATGTATACATACATCATTATCATGCTCCTTCACAGATCGAGCCGTTTTCACGCGATTAACCATTTTGTTGCATTTGTTGCGGAATACGCCATACGCTTAGTTCATGTTCTGCATTATTGTTGGCAAGAAAGCATTAGTGTGTAAATGAAATTGACACGTACCTGTACAATATCTGCCTTCAAAGTCGTGAATGCAGCCATTCAAACAGTCGCCTTCAGCATTACAACTTGTTTTTGTTCCAGTTTTCTGACCATATTCAGGGCAACTTGTCGCCATTGCATCCAAGAAAACAATGACCGGTTCTTTGGTCGCACTGTCTTTCAAAACATGATGCGACGCATGGTTCGCTGCAATGAGGTCCATATACAGTAAGATTAGTACACGAATAACAAATTCCAGACTCTTGCTGACATGATTCACAATTTGAATTACATTTTAGGTCACATTTGTCTCCCCAATAACTTACTGCACATACATGTGTACACATTCCTTTTCACCATTACATTGTCCATTATTACAGTTACTATTGCAAGTAATGCAATTTCCATTTTCATTCGTGTAAAATCCTGCCTTACACATCAAACACCTTTCATCAGGCTGGCTATATTTAAAACACTCATTGCCAATATCATTTCCGAGAGCAATATGTGCCATATAATCCATAGTCACATCCACTGTAGCATGACCCGTCTTCTTTGCCACAGGACAATGTAGAACAACCAACACTGCATTCTTGTTGAAAAATTTCGCCATATTTTCCTACAACGCATTCGTCACAACGTTTACCTGTTAAATTATCAGTACAGTCACAAGTTCCATTTCTAAAACAAACTCAGTCTCTACAACCTGTTGAACACATATCGTTGCATTGTTCCCCATAACAACTAGTTATGCATTCAATGCATCTTCCATTTCTCATACAATTTTCATCTCTGCATCCGCTAAGAAATCTTATGTTGCAGTTTGCTCCATAATATCCAGTAACACATTGCATGCAAAAATCACCAGCAAATCCTGTCTTACATGAGTCACATCCATTCAAGTCTGTACAACGGCAGTTTTGATAATGGCAGTTCATAGAACAATCTTCACCGTATTTCCCTGGTATGCATGTATCGCATCTAGATTGAAAGATTGTAGATTGTCAGGTTCGATTTGTTTGTTTTATATCACATGAAAGAAGATTCTTATTCCGTTACTCCGCTACCACATTGGAAATGATATATTGGAAATGAAAAAGTGGTCTATTCATTTAAAAAACATATGGTTATGACATGGGAAGTGTCAAATAGCTCACTCTGTGTTAGTGTACAACAAATATCAAACTAAATAACGTGTTTTCCGATTATTTATTTTTTAATTAGGCGTTGTTCTGTAGTTTTTCACATAAGAATTAATGAATTGACCGAAACAATCACACATATTTTAGAATGACGGCGCACCATACACAGCATTTTTGACATCGACGTATACTCGTTATTTCTACCTTCAAACGCGTAGTCTTACAAGTTACGGTTATGAACAAACGGTTGAATAACGGCGGTGTTAGTGTCCGTTGCTTAATAACCATGTTCATACAAGATTCAAATCGGTAGCTTTAGTCTGTAACTTTCCTCTAGACAAACATTGCATTGACATTATACGTACTTTAAGCAAATGCTTTAACCCGTATATTAGATTTGGCATTCAAATATGTAGTTGTTTTTAAAAATTGGCTTTGATGTTTTTCATAGAACTAAGAGGCCAGGTAAGAGGCCAGGTAAAAGGTAGGTAATGTAAGACTAGGTAAAAATATTGATGTTTAAAAACTGTTTAACACTCGTGACAGGAAATACTTGTTTTGAAATAGTGTATTTAAACGCGGCATATATTGCCAATAAAATATCGTGTGTCATAAAAAAGTATGACCTAACTGCCAACATGATCGAGCGACGCAAAGAAGAGCAAATATTCCGAATATCATCCTGTTTAAACAGCGTTTTTCTGTAACTGAAATAATACCTACATTGGAAGTACCCAACTTTGGCTACCACTCAAAATCTGTCACTATGGTCTATGAGGCATTTATAACGTTAATTACAACATACCAGAGTCCAACCCTCCCAAATCAGAATGGGCATGTTTACCTGGACTGCATCTGCTGCTCTACCTGTAGCAGGACCCACGGCAAATACATGTACACTCCTCTCTGTTCTACAACAATACACAGTAGAGTGAACTTGCTGATACCTTTGTACCAGTTGTATTGCCGGCATTCATAAACTTTTTCAGTTAAGTGCCTAGTTTGAGTACGAATTGGCTTTCAGAACGTAATATTCAGCTCCTTTGCCTGAAAGGCACTAGCAGAGAGCACACAAACATTATTTCTGTCCAACCAGAACGCCAAGCGTAAGTGAACTAACTGCACCCCAATTACCCTCCCCATCCCAAATTAGGGATTTTGGAAGAGTACTCGGAAATGTTTGTTGCTGATTATTACGGAACCGAGTCACAGTAGCAGTGACACCAAGGTCGTTGCAACTATGGACAGAGTTCAATGTAAAATCTGTCGGAGACGTTTAAATCAGGCCAAGTTGTTTAACCTTCATTTTAATGAGTATTTTTACTCATTTTGTAAACAAATAGCGAAAGTCCCAGCCACTATTAAAAGTTAGATTTAAAATAATAAAAAAACGGCGGCAAATTTGAAAAACAGACCTATTAAAACTCAGAAAGTGCCTAAATTTGCCAAATTGCAATTGGTAAAGCAATTCAATGAAGCAATACTCGTAGGCATTACTGAAATGGAGCTTTATTGAATTGCATCTTTAAAAGCAAGCCAAACAAAAATGTGAACCCAACCAGAACAGCTGAGTCATCCCTCTTTCCGAGCGGACGAAAATCGCAACGGGTTCTTTTCAAACACCGCAGCCACCATTGTGATGTTTTCCAGCTTACTTTAATATACCAATTAGCATAGGTTGTTTGGGACAATTACCTCTCCTTAAGGTATCTGCATAACCCGTATACTTGTCTAAGAAAGTGGCCTTTTACCTTCAACTACAGCAAATTTGCTCCTGGCCTCATGCCTCGGAATCGTCTCCCTTCTTCCCAGGTCCTGGTTACTGGTTATCTCCCTTGGACTAATCTACTAGCTGGGTACCAGTACCAAACGATATCACATCGATATACTTTTTTTTCTCTTCAAATGTTAAATTATTATTAAAACACAACACGTATTTTAAGGAGGCCAATGGATCTTGCGGATGACTTTTGAACTGAACATACTTTCTTTGCTCAAACTCATGAAATGGATGATATGAATATGGGTAACATCAGGGTAAGATCGATATAAGATAAAATTCAAAAATTGAATACATAAGGGCAATATCAGGGTAATAGTTTATGAACACCAAATTAAACAATTTATTCGAAAGGTGTGATAACGACCTCTGGAATAATAATATTTGTTCTATTTATAATAATTAAACGTAATCTGTCCAATTTTGATCCAAAGCGCTGTAACTAATTGGCTGGGTAGATATAACAAAGAAGTTGAGATTCTATTTGAGCGCTTTAGTGCGAATGTATAATTTCAACCGCGAGGTTTGCGGGTGACTTAGCTGATTTGTTGTAGTTGTTAGCGGCATCAGTCAGTAAAGAACGGTGCATTAAGTAAATATCGTCTTGATAGTGTAGTAATGTTAAACAATAGCCAATATGCTGTCTATTCAAACGTCTTACGCAATGATAGTCGCTTTAATACAGACACCGTTAGGGCCATCGCCTATGAATATGTTGATCTGAAACGCGATACTCGATAGTACGCTGATGAAAACGCGAAATCACGAAACTACGATGGTTAAAACGCGACAGTACGATGATGAGAACGCGATTAACTATCGTGTTTTCACCATCGTACTTTCGCGTTTTCACCATAATAATATCGATATTTCTTGTTTTCAACATAATTCACAAGTAGTAGTAGTAGTAGTAGAGGTAGTGGTAGTGGTGGTAGTGGCAGTGGTAGTGGCAGTGGTAGTGGCAGTGGTAGTAGCAAAAGCAGAAACAATAGTAGTCTTAGTAGAACCATCATTCATAAAAAAGGGGATCTTATCAGGTTTATATGACGTGGCGTCATTTTACATCAGGATGTGTCGTTCGCTTGAACGCTGCGCTATTGTTAGTTTTTTTTCTAAACGACTGGAGAGTTTGCGAGACGCTTCTTTGTAATTATCATTAAGTTCGAGGTTATTATGATCGTACATTAACGATAATGGTAGATCTAAAAATGCTATGAAACGCACCCCTGCATTCGACATTTTGCCACATGGAGGGCAAATGCTTCTCTGGGCATGCGCGCAGGAAGGCGATAGTACGATGACGAAAACGCGACAGTACGATGATGAAAATGCGACAGCTCGATCATGAATACGAGATTGTACGATGATGAAAATGCGATAGTACGATGATGAAAACACGACAGTACGATACTACGATGATCATAACCCGAAATCACGAAACAACGATGGTGAAAACGCGACAGTACGATGGTGAAAACACGAAACTTTATCGCATTATCATCATCGTACTGTCGTATGATCGCGTTTTAGTTATCGTACTGTCGCGTTTACATCATCGTACTGTCGCGTTTTCACCATCGTTATTTCGTGATTTCGCGTTTTAATCAGGTACGTTCGAATATAAAATAACATATTTATAGGCGATGGTCCTAACGGCATTCCGTACCTAAATGATTACAGCGTGGAACAATGCATTTTATAAATAAATAATATTTGGCAATTCAGAATTCTTATCTTGCATCACAAAAATGTGGCCTTAGTATTACATACTACAAAAAAAAATAGAATAAAAACATTTTGTTGATTATTTAGACGTTTTGTTGATTATTAAGTCAGCGTCATTTTAGTAGAACATTTTACTGCCTAAATCAAATAAACTTTGTCGAAAAGTATATTTTCGAAATATACGTCAAAACTGTTTAGAAATAATGTTTTGATAATCGAACCTACGATTCATGCCTTAATAATTATTTCATTATTTAATATAGATCCCTTTCTATTGTATACCATTGCTATCCATAGATTTGGGGTCATCAAAATTGAATGTCAACACTATGGCTTAAGGATCACACATTATTGAGGCGTTTCCGAACCAAAAAAAAATCGGTACAGCTTTTGTTGTTTCATACCCAATATGTTGGTAGTCTTAAAACAGTTACATTACTTAAATTACAATTTAGGGCATTCGATGTCTTCTTCTCATACATGTAAAAGTTTCCTCAATGTCTTTTTGAAAACATTTTGTTTTCCTCAACGACCTTTTGTTTATCTGTATTTGTTGAATTGCCCATAGGCGAATGAGGAAAATATTAAACATTACACGTTTAAGTCTGAAGGGGTCGTCTCATAGAGTTAGTCAAACATTTAGACGATTGTTTTGAATAAAGTCGGGTTTCTCAGAACAATTAGTCACATACAAATACTTCTTAACTCATCCTGAAGCTTTCAGCATACTATACAATCATACCATGAAGTAAATCAGCCTTGAAAGTTTTCAAGTATTATTTTGCATTCTTAAATTTTGATATTAGAAACGATAACACATTGAAAGTTAAGGATACTCTTACAAACATGATGTTTATTGCAAATCAAATTATTAACACGTCGACTTAAGTCAAATCTTTAACAACGGGTTAGCACAAACGAGTGAATGCGAATAACTATTATATTGAGTGGATTACAAAATTCTACATAACACCATAGGGGTCATGAGTGCAAATTGTGACAAGCTTTGACGGTATACAGATTCACCAACAGTCTGAATCGATTAATGAGATTATCCGTGTAATTACATGTTTTTTGGTGAAAACATTTTTCTCCCACCTCAGATAAGTAGATCCAATAATTTAACCATGCTAGAAATATAGGATCTGACACGAGTTGTAATTTAATACAAGATTTTATTAAACGATTTTATGAAATTTGTTAGTAAGCGAGCCTCTGGCGAGCTTACTAACAACTTTCATGGACGAGTTTAATAAAATTCTTGAATTAAATGACAACGAGTGTCAGATCTTTTTTTATCACATGCTTAAAACGGTGTTTTTATTACCAATTAAGTTCTACTTTCTGAACCGATTGTTTGACAGCCAAAGTACTCAGAGTAGAATGTCAACGATGCGCCATATAAATAGTTCCAAATTAAAATGACAAAAGTAACTAGCAGTTATCAAGTTTTAAAAGCTGATAAAGCGCTTAACAAGTCGCAAATATAAAAATGTGAAGTAAAATATCCAACAACATGAATAACGAATGATTTTAACCAAAAAACCCCAATAAGTACACAATTTGATGACGTCACCCTCAGAGTACATGCATTTACGCGGTTTATGTGACCTACATCGGTCTGTCAAGTTTTCTGTGTGCACGGATTTAAAAGTTTTTCGCTGTCGCTTTCTACGATGATTTTGCAGCGTTTTCTTGGTGTAAATGGTGTTTCACAACATGCAGATGATTACGGCGAAGCCTTACTCTGTACTGCATGGATGTTGCTGTTGAAAAAGTTAATTTCCACCAGGAATGTTTCCAGAGAACATGATGTTCTAGCCGCCATGGGATGTGTAATGAGATGTCTGTGCTGCGGAATTCGTATTTGTGTTTTCGGTAACCGACAGCTGATTAAATTGGCAAGCAAATGGCATTGATTGCATATTGCTTGTGTTGGTCAAGATGGAGATGTTTGAAATGTTCTTGTGGTATTTGTCACTATTGTGGCTGTATTTGTTGACTGACTGGATATTTCTGTGACTAGTAATCTGCATTATCTGGTTGGCGGAACATTGTTATCAGAATTTTTTTGTACAAGATGCTTTCTGGCACTATGATTCGTTAGCCATTTCTCTCCCGAAAGTCTTACAGCTTCATTATTACGGTAAGTATTTGTTGGCATTTAAACCATTTTGTTTACAAACAATGCGGAGGGATATCTAGGTAGCGTGTGATTAGTTTGGCCAATCGAAATGACTGATAGGTTATCTTACACATGTGTAAGATAAAAATATTCGTAATGGGTATATTACACGGAAAACAAGGGTAAGCATGTGATAAATTCTTATCTTGCCCACGGGCGAAGATAAAATGCCCGTATGGAACTCCTTTTTAATTGTCGCCACATTGTAATTAACTCCCTTGTTGAAGACAGTCGTCTGTAGCATCATAGAAACCTTGTTTTGTGGCAGTATTTAGAATGCTAATTAACTATTACTCGCTTCAAATGTCACCATAAAAAAGCGTTCACGCATATTTCAAGAAATAATGCTCCACTCTCCTCCGAACTATTTAAAGACCGATTTGACTAGTAACATAACCTGAATCACTGCGAGCATATCCATGACAACCACGAGTTATCAAATATCCATACGCATTTATTTTCACTACGCACAATAGAGTTCCAGCAACAAATACATTTTTACACAATTTTGTTTAACTAACATAGCCGCTCGTGTAAGAAAGGTTAATCCCGACCCTTGCGCAGGGTGTTTTGCGGAAACTCGGTAAACCTTGTTTCCGCAAAACACCCTGCGCTCGGGTCAGGATGAAACTATCTTACACTTTCAGCCATGGAAGATACTAAAATCCTTGTCAAGAGATCAAACAAGCGATAGGTGTTCCGCATACTTGTTGCCTTGTAAATGATTTCAAATTGTACGTTTCACTTCCAATTTGACAGTCTTGTTGAATTTCAAGATTGATATATATTAAATATGTGTACTTGAACTTGAAAGAAGAATAAAAGGCAGGCAAAAAGCAGCTCATACAATGATACAATGTTAGAGGTGAGCCCTTTTTTAGAAGAATCTTCAGAAGAGGAGGTCGACAGAGATCGAGTAGGACCGAGATTTTCAAAACGCCTGTGGAAAAGAGTAAACGGATCGGCAACTAGGACGTCATTTCATAAAGGGTGTACTTTTGAATTCGTTTTACTCGGGTCTGATTATAGCAGAACAAACCGTCGCAATTTTTAATTTACAAACAGTAGGTGGTGTAATTTAACTTGAAAACGGCCTTAATTCAATAAAAATGTAAGTTACGTTTTAGTATCCTATTTAAAATTGTTCAATTTGAGTGCCTTTCTCATGTAAGTATATATTGATTATGCTTAAAACTTTTCTCTTCGTAATTTCAATAATATCGTTTTAAAAATCAAAGTTATGTATAAGTGGAATATAACTAAAATCGGTGTTGATTTAAAACAAAAAACAAAATTGAGTTGTTTCAATAATATCTCATTGCATATTTTAAAACATAATAACCAGATGATAGAACAAATTAAAGTTCTTCATTAGACGATACTGTTTTCATTGTCTGATAAATTTATTAATATATCTTTGGACAAAATACAGGTTGCAAAGACAGAGCAATATTGAAGACAGAATAATTTTGTGTAAATGACGAATACAGTGATCGTAATTTATATAAAAGTATTGCTGAGCTCGATGGTGGGTGTGCCGGAATATTTATTCCATTGCTTTGGGACATTGAATATCTGAGCTCATACATTGCTAGGCATGTATCAGTGGGCTTAAACGCTTTGACAATATAATGTTTTGCCCTACTTATTACTTCCGTTTGGTCTGAAATATAAGGTGATTTTCCAAATTCTGACAAATACCTCTCCGGTGTAATGTTTTTTATTTCGACTTTACTTTTCGTGTCACAACCTGTAAGAATATGTGCGGCAGGAATAGCGGTACAGAATTTCGAATGAGTTTTTGGAATAGCATAATGACGTATATACTTTGTGGAGTCGCTTATGCATGCCCTCATCAAGATCTCATGCAGACCAAAGGCCTTCAGAGTTTACCAGTTATAAAATTTTAGTACATTGACATTGTATCAATTTCACGAAAAATATTATGTTTACTTATTTGCCTGTAGTAGGTATTGCATGTGGTATCAATCGTTCATCCAATTCTTTAATACCCGGGATCTAACTGGGTTAAGTCACATTGTTTACCATCCTTGATAAATTGTATATATGGTTTATTTACCTGCATACAATTTTTCAACTAACGTTGAATTTTGGTTTTGTTAACAATTGATCCCCAATAATGTCCATGTTGACAAAAAATGGGCCGTCATCTTCAACACGATTGATCTCTTTTGGACTCACATGTGTCCTTCCTGTTCTCGGTATCTTTGACTGACTTTCTTTGTACGAGTCAAACACAAAATCAAATATCTTGGTATTACAAAATATGTCAGCATTACAATAATAAATACTTGCTGACATGGCAATTGCTCCTGAAATATTTTCCTCCCTTGTTGTATAGTTGTTTCATATATGATTACATTTTGATAAATGATATCTGGGCTCGAATGACAGTGTCGATTCTTCGTGATCAGAGTAAACGAAAGCTGCAATTGTAAATTTCTTTGAGTTGGAGGTGGAACCTGACCCTAATTTGTTTTTGTTAACAACCAAACCAGGAATCTTAAAGACAGACTCTAGTTGTTGAAGCTTGATGTAAAATCTCTAATTTTGCATTTTTCGTATAAAGCGTATGAAATAATAATGACAATAAAAGAGATAAAAAATTATAGTATTTTCCTTCTGCTATAGTCAGCTTTGTGTCTCGATTTGGTCCTCGAACAATGTCAATCTTGCCATATTAAAGTTTTCACTTATATCAGCATTTACAATAAGAATGCCATTTTTATTATCTATTGAATGCAAAGTTCACATGCTTCACTTTTCCTACATGAATCACTGTCATAGAAAGATTGCGGATTAAAACAAACAAATATCTAAGTATTTTAGTCAAGGTTCTGAAATTGATGTGTTAGATCTATATGTGTAGCATCACATAACTTGCCAGACAAGTTGAAATCGTTTTTAAGCAGAGACTGACGAATAAATATTGCGCTATTCTCGATACCATCTGCAGGACAAAGCGAGTATACAACTTCTTTAGTTGTTCCTTATTTTAGAAATACTACAGTCCTGCAGATCTGTTAGCCTTCTTTGGTTCTGAAAAGCATGGAATCGAGCAATGGTGATTCAGCAGCAGAAAACTAACCGTCCGGTTAGTAAATGGTGTTTGCTCTGTATCTTTGAAGCTTTTGACGTATACTGTCCTTAACAAACCCTTCACATTTCTTCAGTTTGTTATTCAATGTTTTAACACAGTCGAGAAATATTCCGGGTCTTATAGTATTTTTGTGAGATTTCTTACTTCAACTGAATCATTTCATCGTCATATCGTTTGAGGTACAAACGCATACAGTTCTTGTAATGAAACCTTGTCTTGTTTTTCAAAGCATATGCTAACATTAACTAATAACAACAATATAAGAGTTATATCTTCATTAGCAAGAAAACATGCTATGCAAGTTTGATGCATTATGTATGGAATTTAAAGACAAAAACAATTTACAATTCAGTGTTTCCAGAGCGATGCATAATTACGAATTTGTAATAGATATAAACAAATAAATTTTAATAAAAAGAAGACATTCAAACAGAGCTGTCACAGCTAGGAAAATTCCAATACTTTCAATTTCATAAGTTCACTTATATTATAAATAAGAAGAAACAAGTTATGCATTGCATTTTTTAGAACAGTCATCATAACGTATTTATCTTCATGTAACGTTGGACTTTAATGGTGATCCATGATAGGTAGTAGTATTTATCCTCACCATTGTATTTTACTGGATAAGCTCAGTTACTAAAAAGTATCAAATGTCTTGTTTGAAGGCAAAACAAACAAGGCCAATTAAGCCCAAAATGAGCTAAACTACAATTCAACGTAAGTTACGCAACTGTAACAAAATAGGTATTGGTAAAATATATCAGGTTAGATTAGATTTTGGACGAAACGGATATAAAAATATAAGCTAGTAGTAACATTTTTGCGGCTATGCAATTGCAAGTACTTTCATTGTATAACTCATAGTTACTTTTCTAATAAGAAGGCGGTGTGCTGTAACTGGATAAGCCCAGTACCTAAAATGTAACAATTATCTTGATTAAAGACGGTATGTACAAGGCAAGATAAAGTTTATACAAGATGAACAAAACTACAAGACAACATATGTTAATGTCAAAATTGTCGTTGGTAAATACTTGGATAGCTGTCAACGGATTTCACTTGAACCGGTTAAACCTGTTTTAGCGGTAAACCTCATACTTGTCCCGACATTGCCCAAAGCTTAAGAACATACGGACACACTATTAGACGCCCGGTAATATGTATACCGTACTCGTTTTAACAACAGTTAGATTTTTTTTTCAAATTTAGATATCTCCAAAAGGAGGGTTTTAAGAATTTTAAAGCAGACTGAAACATTTTACCTTCTTGCAATGCCCTAATTTCAGTATGAAAGGAGAAATAATATTTAGCGAATGTCTACATTGAAAGCACAGTGTAATTGTCCTCAACACTTCTGTTTGTTGGCTCGTTAGACTGTCTTGTAACTGTTTATATGCCCTTTCGGTTTCATGTTGAATTAATTGTACTTCCGAATTTTGTTCTGAAATTAAAAAAACATAATAGCATAACAGATTTCAATGAAAGTATATAGTTTATCACCATATGCTTGTGATTATATGAGACAGTTGCTAAAACACGCTGTTTCTGATGAATTGTTTTTAAACGATTCATATACAAAAAAAAATCATCAATATCTTTAAGACAAACGTTGTGTAAAACTAATATGATTTCAGATATCTATTGATTTAGACATTCGTCTGTTCCACAGGTAGCAACCAGCTATTGACCAAATAAGCAAAATGCCTAAAACTCCTAATAAATCTGCGAGTGCAATAATTGTGGAAAGGGCAGAGTTACTTCGTCTTTCTGAAACATCATTGTTTGCATTGAATTGTAGAACAATACAACGAAATATAGAGTATAAGTATATGTTCGATACTATGTTCAGAAAGTTTTATCTTTTACGGTGTATATACAATCTGCATATTTTTGGAAGGAAACCCTAACATCACGTATGTTTTTGCTCCGGTGTTAGCAAACAAGAGCCTATCTTATATCAAATTATTTTAAATTTGACGTTAAAAAAGCATAAAAAGGGCACCCGATGCATTATGATCATACATAAAACTTGTTCAAACATTAATATTTACACCTCAACTTCCATTCCTTAAATGAACTGCCTTTCGGCAATTGCGTTTATCAATCGATGAACGCAACATCTTCGGATATGTTCTGATCGCATCGCAACACAATATACAAGAAATATGTTGATCTTGTTATTGTTTGTATTGTGTCAGCAGGTCCCGTAAAACATAAATCAACATTTTAAAAAGTGTTAATTTATATTTTTTAAATGTATTGTTGCCATAAGTGTTTTATTTTTACATTTAAAAGGGATTTCAAGTGGTTGATCTTTTCCCGTGTTATTGTGACGTCATTTGAAAAAATGTTTTCGATTACAGTCGGGTCGTTCTATTTACAGAATGGGTAAGAAAGGATTAGTGAAAGGTTTTCTTAAATGAAATGAAGTATTTTTCTTGAATGAAAAAATGAATTATTGGTGTAAATATAACTTCGGACTCCACACACTTTGACCAGCCCTATGGCGTTCATACCCCAATAATGACATCAACCCCGCAATTCATTCCTTAAATGAAGAAGAGTACTTTAAAGATATATCCGGCATGAATAATTTATAATCGTTTTGAGCGGATTATTTTACAGTTTATAAACTTAACTAAATGAATAGTAAAGTCAGAAGAAAAAAGTGTGTAGATATTATTTAAACGTACCTGTACAATATCTGCCTTCAAGATCCTTAATGCAGCCATACAAACAGTCGCCATCAGTATTACAACTTGTTTTTGTTCCTGTGTGCTGACAATTCTCAGGGCATTTGGTATCACACATATTGCCAAAGAAATCTCCATCGCATCCAAGGGAACGATGGCTAGTACTTTGGTCGCACTTTTTTTCCATAGCATGATGACATGCATGATTCGCTGCAATACAGCCCATGGGCAGTAATATTTGTGCATGAATCACATATTCCTGAATCTTGCTGACATGTTCCACACTTAGAACTACAATTGACGTCACACTTGTCTCCACAGAACCCTTCTTCACAGCCATTTATACATCTGCCTGTTTCATGATTACAATGTCCATTGTTACAGTTACTAAAGCAAGTAGTGCAATCGCCATTTTCATTCGGGTAATATCCTGTTTTGCAGATCAAACACGTCCCATCACGTTGGCTACATTTTAAACGCTCATCGTCAATGTCAGTACATTTCTGAGAACAATCCATGCCATGGATTCCATCTTTACATCCACCATAGCATGCGCCGTCTTTTTTGTCACAGTACAACTTAACACACCCGACACTGCATTCATGTTGACAAAAGTCCCCATATTTTCCTATAACACATTGGTCGCACTTTTATCTGTAATATTATCCATACAGTGACAAGTTCCATTTCTATAACCAACTCCACCGCTACAACCCTTAGAACACATTTCGTTGCATTGTTCGCCATAATATCCGGTGTTGCATTCAATGCATGCTCCATTTCTCATACAAGTTCCTCCCTTGCATCCGGTAGGACAAGTCATAATGCAGTTTGCTCCATAATTTCCTGCTACACATTCTATGTAAAAATCAGCAGTAAATCCTGTTTTACATGAATCACATCCATTTAAGTCTGTACAACGGTAGTTTTGATAATGGCAGGTCATAGAACAATCTTCACCGTATTTCCCGGGTATGCATACATTGCATCTATCTCCTTCAAAATTCGATGTACATGCGCTACAAGTTAAATCATCATCACAAGGACCATCACACCCAAGAGGACAACTCATGCTACAAGCACTATATTTATCGTAAAACGAATCCATGCAAGTAAAACAATAATGGCCATAAATTCTTTCGCAAGTAGCGCCGTTTCCGTGACATGTATTTTTGCATCTATGTCCAAATACTGTGTTAACACAGCCTTTGAAACATTAATCAGAGTTTAAATTATACAATCCACATCCAGCCTCTCCTCCTTGACAGCAAGCACAATGTCCATTACAGTCTACCTCATCTCCGTCTATCATCACCGTTACTAAAATGATTTGTTTGCAAATATCGTTTAATCATTTAAATATTTTAATAAATTAATAATCATATAATCGAAAAAAAAATATAATGTGTATATAGTAAAGTTCGATTTGTTTTGGATTACAGCACATGAAAGTAAATTCATACCAAGCTTCTCTGCTACCAAATAGGAAATTATATACAAGACATGACATGACATAAGGTTCCATTCATCTTAACACATAGGCGTTGGACATTAGTAGTAAAAAGTACCCCTTTCTCTGTAAATATTCGAACAAAATAAGATTTAAAGTACGCGTTACTCGCACTTATGGTGAAAATACGATCATGAGTACTGGTTGATGTGAAGGCTGTATTGATTAATATGTTTGCAAATATTGATATTTAAACCCGCCGTCTGATGAGTTGTTTTGCAAATAATAAATCGAATGTCATAATTGAGAATAACTTACCTGCCAAGTATGATTGAGCGACGCAAATAAAAGCAAATATTTGAAACATCATCCTGTTTTGGCAGTGTCTTCTGAAACGGAAAAAAGGATACGTATATTTGTTAAACGTTTAATGATTTTTGCTGATTGTGTTATTGCTTTTCGATTAGATGGCTGTAATATGATTTACACAAGATGGCAATTAATAAAAAGATACTGACTGATAACCATTAAACTTTATGAGACTTAATTGACTTTGATTACTTTAAAAAACTAAAATAATGAACACTTGAAGATGTCACTGCAATTCATGCATTCAAAAATGTATGCAAGAGTTAAGAGTAATTATGGTCTATATTTGATACCGATTTAATTGAAATAATAACAATAAGAATAATATAAAAGTAGGTGCGCTTTTGAAAAAAAGTATATATAATTTGATTAATAGCCATTAATATCAAAATAGCCTGAAAAACAGTTTTTTTCCAGTTTAACTCTAGTTAGCACAAGTACAACATTGACTAGAGTGTAATGGGGTCCTGCTGACACGATACAAACAATAAAAAGATAAACAATTTTCAATTTATATGTTTAGTTATACCGCGATCCGAACATTTCCGAAGATGTTGCGTTCAAAGGAAAATATTCACGATTGCCGAAAGTCAGTTCATTTAAAGAAAGGAACTTTATGTGTAAATATAGAAAAATGATTACAATTACCAAATATTCTCAAATCACTAATAATATATTCTTATCGGAGCTAGAAGTATTCAACTATTCGTGTATATATTTAAACGAAGACAACCGTCCCTCTAACAATATAATTAGGTAAATAGTTTGTAAAGTGCAATCATTAAATATGAAATGCAGGATTGCAATTTCCGCAAGAACGTGACAAAAGTACGTTCTGTAGTATGCGTAAATAATTTCTACATGCAAATTTAAACGATAAGATGCGAACTAGTGCCCAAATAGTTCTCGAAATTGTTTGAAGTATGTTTTTTAACAACAAAAATGATCATGAAATAACAAAGAAGTAATTCATATATATTTATGTTTTGGTAGAGATATATTTCGAACTCGCTTTTTGATGAAAAGGTATTCATAAGCGTAGCTAACCATTTGATGCGGAAGGTTTTTAGTTTATTGAGGATGTCATTATCCATTTTGGAATTCATTTTGAAGGTGTGGCAATTCGTTGATCGGACAACATTTACCACTGATGAATTTATCTTTATATTGTAAATAAAGACTCATTTACCTAAAACGTATGCTGTTATGAACAAGACATTATTGAGTGCTATCTGTATCGGAAACGATGTGGGCTAACGCGACGGGCTAGCACCATGGATGAATGAGAGATTGTGACTATAAACACGGATAGGAGAGTGTATAAACACCCATCATCTACCCAGATAATCTTTGAACTTGATAAACTTGAAAGTGAAACATTGATGGACTGGTTGCGGGAGGACTGTCCCCTACTGTCAAGCTACAGTGAGTATGTGAGATACAGTTACTTCAAAGATGGGAGTTTGAGGCGAGATGTCCCCTCTTGCCAAACTACACCGAGGCTTTGTGATAAATTGTAACTTAAAAGAAGGACAGGGAGTTTGAGGCGAGATGACCCCACTTAAGATTTTAACTTAAAATAATTGTTCGGGAGGGTTGTCTCCTCACAAACTCCTCCCGCCAACCAACACCGTGACCGATAAAGATAATTTGTCTAAAGATAATTTGCAATATTTCACATTTTGGTTCAGGGAAGCTAGCCTGAGTGTTTATTTAGTTTACATCTTTAGATGAAAATATTTCCTTTGTCAAAATATTTATCAAATCACTAGAAGTAGATTATTCATTGAATACATGAAATATCCAGTGAACAGCTTATGTACAGCAAATCAAACACATGCATTCACAAGGAGCAATAGCCAGCGATTCAATATTTAAATTCTATCAATATGTTATACATAAACTAAACCAAGTATATTCTGATCTCAATAGGCTTATCATTGTTAGCAATGAAACGTATTGGCTGAGTATAAGTTACAACACCAAAACCCGAGTAATTGAGGTTTTTTACGAGCGCTTATGAAAAGTGTATGACTTCAAACACTGGGTTTGCTGGTGACGTAGCTGATTTGTTGAAATCATCAAGGAAATTTTGCAATTGATAGCGTACAGTTTAAGTGCGTTGCTTTTTTACCTAAACTGGTAACCGAGGGAGATTAAATAGTAATAGATGGAAATTAATTGTGAACTTTTTATCTTTTTATGTGTTAAAATAATTTCAACATGAATCTCAAATAAGTCAGCAAATCGTGTAGCATTCTTCGGAAGGGCATGTCTGAAATTGGTAATTTGTCGAAATAATAAAACCATCAACAGAACAGTGTTTATTTTGCTCTTTGTACATCTTATTCAAGGCTCTATTTAAAAAGAATAAGTAGCGAAAAAGACCAATCATTTCATAATTTCATCATGTAGTAGTCTCAGTCAACCGAACTTACTATCATATTTTGTAAATATAGGTAACACCTATTTATCTTACGATTGCGCAAGAAGTTTACTTGTCGGTTTAAACGTTGTCAGGTGAACTTGATTAGATAAAGAAAATTCTCATGACGAAACGATCACAATATTTATGCGAAAAGCTACAAAAACAAGCTCAGTTGCAAAAAGTTTAAACATAAACCCGGTTTAATGCCATTGGGTAAAAGACATAGAACATAAAATCACAAACAAGAAACATGGAAGAACAACACAAAACTTTTCAGACCTCATTTGCCATGCTTATGGTATAAGCGAATAAACGGTTTTTGACTTTGATTTCAAACAAACAGCACAGTACATACATACTATATATAAAAGAACTAGGTCTGTTTATCAAGAATTGTTAGGTACCGCCAGAAACGATCAGGGGTTTAAACCAGTTTATGTGCACAAACCTCACTCTTATCCCAACAATCCTTAATAAAGATAAAACGCATATGGTAAATCTTATCGAACAATGCATTAACTTGGGTAAAACTTAACAATAAAACAAACAATAATAAACTTATAGGTAAACCCCAAATACTTCTATGATTAGAGATCCCAACTCTATCTGCAGACGGAGGATTATAATTCAGAGCACCTAAGGCAAAACCTTTTCAAAGATACGATGCAGTCATTGTTTGAAACTATAAACATCACACACAGTCTGCCTTATAACAAAGAAATGATTAAAACTGTGTGATCATAGAGTTTCATAATAAAAAGCATCATTGTACTAAAACTGGGAACAAATAAGGAAAACATTATTAAAAATAAAATCGACATGTATTAGCTAATCTTTCCTTCCAAATTATTTGAAAATGCAAATTGTATGAAGGAAATGAAGTCACATGCCTACACACTCCGAGTCAGCCAAAAAACGTGTTCGCCAAAAAAGGTTTTAAAGATAACATGAATTAGCAAAATCTTCAAAAAATCAAAGACTGAAAGCTTAGTTATGTAAGGATGCTATATTCAACCCTATATTTTGTTCCAGGTATTCGTCTTCAAAAACTGGAAGGCAAGTGCTCTTCAAAATATTGCCTTTATATCCACGATTTAAATAAAATCCAAGTTATTCATTGAGTCTATCTGCCCAACTACCTGCTTGAAACATTTTAATTTTACGAATTTTCTTTAAAACATCACCATAAAAATCAGTATGAGCAATACTATTAGCAATCAGCGATTTAAGACTACTATTGTACTTTGATACGAGATTATAATGATACAAATATATGCAAAAGGCTACAGAAACATGCTCAGTAGCAAAAGGTTTAAACATAAACCCGGTTTAGTGGCAATGGGCAAACGCCAAAGACATAGAACACAAAATCACAAACAAGAAACATAGAACAGCATAAAACTCTACAAACAAACCAAACTTACATTCACCAAGTTCGGTAATCGGTATACTTTTATATCAGATCGAAGCCAGCATTCTTTTATTTATCCAAAGTAACACATGTCTGGTGACTTAAAGTAATCTCTCCGTTGATTTAAAACTTGAAGTTTGGGTAATTTACTTTAGGGTGGCTAGGCGTCATTTCAATTGTCAAGAATGTTAAAAAATGCATATTTTCCCTTTGACCATTTGAAAAGATTAATGTTGCTTTATTTAAAAATCATTTCTCTGTTGTATTTTATACAGCTTGGCTATGTGTTGGTGTTATGCTGCTGATTTTGTTTTTGACCCCTGTTCGGTTTTACGAAGAAATTTAAGATATGATTTATAATTTATTCCTCTTGCCGCAAGCGGATCGGAATCTTCGGACCAGGTAGAGGGTCGAGGTCACAAAAGTCTTAATACGACCGTTTAACCACTGGCACAGATATTCATCTTGTGATGTTTCTTTCTGGTGTTTTAATTCTCGGAATATTCGGAGGTGACATTCTCTTTTTATCTGCAAACATATCATTTCAACCAGAAGCAAGTCTGCCAATAAATTGGTGTATTCCAGCACATATGACAGTTCATTTAAACAGTTGGCATAACGTGGTCCAATGCGCCTTATCATACTTACTATTCTAGGATCCTGCTTCTCGCTAAGGACGTCGAAACGAATCCCGGACCAATCCCTTCTGATAAGGCGGAAATATTGAACTCAAATATATCAAATAGTGACAGTCTACGGTAGGACGTACATGATTTAAAATAAGACATTGTAAATATCCAGTTGGATATGAAGGTTGTTTGTGATATTTATAAAGATGTTGACTCTCAAGTAAATAAAGTTCATGAAAGGCAAAACCGTTATGACAGAAAACTAGTCAACATGGTGACTGATATTTACAATCAAGTGTTAGAGAGAAATGCTACAATTTCATATTGATTCAGTACATAACAATTGTATTCAAAATTTTGATAAAGTTTCTAGTATCGAACTGGCAGTTGATAGGTTAGAAAAGGTTAATATTAAGGCAAATATAAGGGTTTTTGGTTTGCCACAATCCGCAGATGAAAAAAGAATCAGTTTGAAGTTAAAAGTTCTGAACTCTGTAATGTCAGATAACGAATATTCTACAGACTCAATACATACAGAATAGGGAAACCTGGCGATTATAACAGAACTGTAATTGTTACATTCAAACGCGCGGAAAGCAAATTGAATGTGTTTGCTGGTAGAGGGAATCTCCGAAGTAACGCTATTAAAGCTGCAAATGACCTTACGACGTGTAAAAATGAGTCGCTTTAAAAATCAAAACAAAGGGGGTATTATTTTAAGGGAACACCTTAGATCCGGGCAAACACAAAATAAGGCTCTGACATTGTGAAAACTCAAATCATTAGGCGGGCACACAGAAGTCGCGACTAGCAAGTTAATCCAGAGCAGCAGAGTGACGCGGGTGAAATGGAGACTGAAGCTGCGCCAGAGATTGAACACGTTTAAAACTAGAGGAAAAGTCAAGGCTCATATATTAAGAACTTCGGCATAAAATGTATATCTTGGAATATGTATGGAATATATAGTAAACTAAGTAATGCAGAATTTATAAAATACTTAATGTCATTTGATGTTCACTTGTATGTCTACATGAAACTTGATGTTTAGATCTAAATGATATTCAACATATGTTACCTGGATGTGTTTGTGATTTTTGTCCTGCTAAACAGTCTTTTAAAGCTGGTAGAAATATTGGGGCAGTAGTGATATACATAAAAAAATATTCAAAACGATATTGTGAAGATTTCACTTTCGGAATTATACTTTTTAAGATGGTTGTTTTGGTTTAGATAAATATGTACTATTTGTGTCACTTTAAAAACATTCTCCTTCGTCTCCTATTTAGAATGATAAAGCATGAAATGGATTGTTCGAGTTTGAAGCGTTGTTGTGTAATAGCAAATGTATTTTACTTAAGGAATATATTGCGGGGTTGATGTCATTATCGGGGTATGAACGCAATTGGGTTGGTCAATGTGTGTGGAGTCCGGACTCCACGCGTACTTTGACCAACACAATTGCGTTCATATCCCCGATAATGACATCAACCCCGCAATTCATTCCTTATTTTTACGCCAATAGATCATTATTTCATTCAAGAATTGTTAAAAAAAAATCTTCACTTCATTAAAGAAAACCTTTCAGTAATCCGTTCTTACCCATTCTGTAAATAGAACGACCCGACTATAACCGGAAACATTTTTTTCAAATAACGTCACAATAACGCGGGAAAAGAATAACCACTTGAAATCACTTTAAAACGTAATATTGAAACACTTCTGGTATAAATATATTTAAAATATAATAAACTAACACTTTTAAAAATGTTGATCTATAATTTACGGGACCTGCAGACACAATACAACCAATAACAAGATCAATAGCTGCCTTTCATGTATATTGTTATGCAATGAATTACGATCCGAACATATCCGAAGTTGTTGCGTTCATCGATTGATGAACGCAATTGCCGAAAGGCAGTTCATTTAATGAATGGAAGTTGAGGTGTAAATATAGAGATATGAATTGATCTTGTGTGGAGGTTTAAATGCTCGAACTGGTTCATCAAAATATTTTGTTGTTATAAATTTAAATGTTCCATTATTCGCTAATTTGGAATCTGTCGTTATGAATGATGTAACTGTTAATCAGTATTCTAAAGACACTTCTGTTAACACTGAATTAATTTTACAGTGATGTATATTATACTCAGTATGAATTATAAAAGGTCGTCTAGGAGATGATAAAGGTATAGGTAATTTTACAAACCGCGGTAATATGGGATTTAGCGTTGTAGATTATTTTATTTGCAGTCAAAGATTGTTTCACATATGTTCAAAAAGATCATAACCCGGAAAGTGATCATGTGCCGGTAATTTTGTGTCTTGGTAATTTACTAAATACAGATTGTGTGATTTAAGTCAATTGTGAATATATTAGCAAAACATGTTTAGATGAGAATAACTGTGGGCATTACCAAGATTTGTAAAGACAAAGTATACTGAATGGTGATTTTACAGCGGTTGGTAAATTCTGCATATATCAATGACTATCATCTGTCAAACTTCGAAGTTATACTGTAGTTAATTCGGCGGGGATATGGCTTTCCGCGATTGCGTCCGTTAAAGCATTAATTGCATGTCAATGATGATGATTATTTCAAAATATTCATTTAAATACACATATTGTCTAGGACATGTACACAAAAGGCTGGATTTATAACTGTTTTCCTTACTTATGGACTAACAACGTGGACGAATACTTCAGCAGTAGCATGTGTACATTTGATTATCAAGAAAAGTTTTCGAGATAGAGCCAACGCTCAATCTGTGCAATACAACGATGCCAATTATAATGCAATACTATGACTTATTGCGAAAACAATAAACTAATTAAACACATTTTTAACATCGAATTTCAACTCATTTGGAGCTGGGCAGCAAATTCATTAAGAACTTTCAAATGTATGCTAACGTTTTCTGAGACATCTTTATAACAGTAAGTCAACGAGGTAATGAAATATGTTAATAAGCCGGCCTGTTGCGACCTTACTTACATATTAATGGACTAGGTAAATAATATGTTTATTTATGATTACGAGTGTCAAGTGAATATAGAAAAAACGGCTAACCAGTTTCACCAGATTAAGTGATGAGCCGAAGACAAACTCATGGACAGCCCAAGAGCCTAAATTTGAAGCTATCAACCGCTTCAATGTACAATATCTAATGTAGAACATACGACAAAAAAGAGAAAAAACGTTAAATGGCAAGACACACCAATTCTGACACAAAACGCTACAGGGCAACAAACATGAAACATAGACAAAACGTTACGTCCTAACAAACACAGAACAAATAATAAATCTTAAGAAGACAAAAACCAATACGTCACAATACAGTTAACAAGGAAATAAATAAATAAGGAATACTAGGTTAGTGCCGTGGATGAAGAAATTCTCAAAGGGCGGAGTAAATTGTCTGTAGAGCCGAAGTTGAACCCGATAAATTCCGTAGTCGAGCTGGATTTTTTGAGACAAGGTACAGGTTACTTTTTTTCCGTATGACGATGCTGGTTGGTTTAGCGAATAAGATATGCTAACTGGCTTTCGATGACTTGGTTAGTTAGACTTGGTAGAATGTCGGTTGTTTCATACTATCTGTTCGTTTGCAGTACAAAACATTTAAATACCCAATTAATATCACGTTATATATGTGTTTTACTCTCATATTTACTACAAATTGAAAGAAGTAAGATTGGTATGTATGAAATAAAGAGACATTTTCACGTTATATGTTGTGGTGTTTGTTTCACGTTATATGTTGTGGTGTTTGTTTCATTCATAGTCAATAAAATGGTGATGGGCTTTACACTAGTACGAAATACGATAACAAAATAAATTTTCAAATGTATATAAGTGATAAACAGCAAAAATAATAATGGCCATTTGACGTTCGTTTTCCAAACTTGACATTTTACCTAAAACAAAAAGCATGTGCACTCTGCAAAGCTTTTATACGAGGTTAACAATTATCACATAATTCTAAATCCATCAAGCGGATCGAAAGTTAGACAAACTTACACAAAAACGACTTATAACTTGGTAAAATGATGTTAAAATCGTTGAGTATTCGCCACTTTTACAGCTCAATCTTGTTGAACGTTTCTCACCGGGCATTTATTACCTATAGTCCCATAGAAATCTTCAGAGCAAAAGTTGAACTATGACCATCATATTTTACCCATCACGTTTTCAAATCATGACGATCTTCATGATTCATTGCAAAATGGTCCATTGATAGTAAGGTGTGTACACAAATCGCAGACTCCCGAATTGTGCAGACATGGGTCGTTATAAGAATTGAAATGGAGTTCACATTCATATTCCGAATACTCTTCTATACATTTTCCATTGTTAAAATTGCACTATCCGTTCTTCAAGTTAATTATGCAATTAACTTACACATAGTTCATGTTCATGCAAATACAGGTTAAAGATTCAATTAAGAGAATTACCATCAGTATGATTATAGTTGGCACTGAAGGAAAAGCACAGTTGAGAACAATTGCGACTGTAAAACTCATGAATGCAACATGTAGGTCCTTCCGTGCACCAAAAAAACATTGCAATTGTTTGGATGTTTACAGCATGCATCATTTCAACATAAACCGTTTTCATTTTATTTGTTCCTGAAACAATATTTAGACTGGCACTTACATTGTTGTTCAGGATAAGCGTGTCCACGGGTGCACGAAAAACACAGATTCTAATGATCAATTGCAGTTAGATGGTAATTTACATGTCATACTGTATGCTGTACTATTTTGTAGACATGTTGCGAATTATTCATGCAATAAACACCCGTATAAACATCATAGTATACAACCATCTGTCTATTTCCCTCATACTGTAAGCATCTCCGTCCTTTGCAATTTTCCGTGCAATATTAATCAAATGATTGACCGTAAAAGCAAAAATTGCATGTCGCATTTATCGCCAGTAAAATTAGAAAGGCAATCACAGAAGCCGTTGTTTCTAGCACAGTATGAGTTCCAGTCATAGAATGTCGTTCTACAACAACATTAAGTAGAACATCGGCTGTTTTGATAAGTACGTTTTTAGTGCACAAGGTAGACCATATGTTCCAGGTATGGATGTGTCACGTGTTTTCTGCTCATAATTTACATGAACTTTTGCCATTACAAAGAGTAATAATTTTAACAATAATTACTATCAGCATTTATGTATTGGAGCATAATAAAGGTTTGAAGAAAGCAATATGAATTTCTTTACACACTCGTATTGAATCAAAATGAAAAACACTACTTAATAAAAAAGTAGCAGTCAACAGATTTTTTTTGTTGCTAAATTCGTCCCACTTGTATAATATGACTATAAATTATGTTTATGTATTGCGCAAGCGTCTGTGTCACGGTTTGTTTCCTCTCTAGTGATCTTTATGAGACGAGGACATGTAAGAGGTTAAGCTAGGATATTTAAGCCCATTTAAAGCCGATAAAGAACGTCGAATCAACAAGAGATTTGGGAATATTATGGCCATTTCATAAAAGGCCTAAAAAGTGACAGTAAAAATGGAGTACTTGACAATTTCAAGCCGGATTAAAACGAATCGTTTTAACTCCAAGTGTCTTAAGTTTAAACATAGCCATCTTTTTTTTGCAAAAAAGTATTCTTCAATAACATGTACCATGCACAGACAAGATCTTATATCAAAACATTCAGTTATCTACCATATGCTTACAGTGTAGATATGTTTGCATAAGCTTGCCGAAGATATAATAATAATGAATCGGGTATATTATTTTTTTAAACCATGTATATAGATAAAATGAAATATGAGTTCTCCAAATAACAATACTCAACAAAACAATAAAAATCAATTGTATAGAGATAAACGTTAAGCTTGTGTAGCAAGTGTCAAATTACTTAAGCCTGTCGAAAACAGGAAGAAAAAGATTAAACTTAAACTTGTTAATACATGTTATTCAGCATTGTTGACTCTACGTAGTATACAATATACTTGAAAAGTGGTAATTTGAGTATTTTACCACACTTGTATGATATTTTCAATAATGAATTTGATAAAGTGGATGTTTAAAGATGTTTTGTCACGCATTCCGTTAATTTAATGTCATGACCAATACGTATTATCAATAGATAGAGATAATGGTAAAAGTTGTTTTTTTTCAAAAAATGATATTTTTTTCAAACCGTCATTTTGTTTGTTTGTTAAATAATGTTTTACTTTGTTGCCAAGTGACGTTCAAAGTTTATATCAGGCATTTATTCGGGCTTAACAATATTTATTTCAATAAAACATTTTAAAGATGCACGAAGTTTGAACATAATCAAAACGAAAAACTCAGGTGATATATGCACAAAACAAAATGCCGGGACAGAGTTGAGAAAAAGCTTTGGCACTTATACTATGCATTGCGTTTGTTACCCATTATGCTGCTTTTACTGGTGTAAAGACTATTATTATTTGTTATTCATCATTGTAGACTGTGTTTCCGTATTATTATGTTATGGATATGTTGAAAGGTATATGATAAATGTCTGAAGTAGTTAGTGGAAATTTGCGTTGTAAGTATGAAATTGGATACAAAGGAGAAAACAGAAAGTTATATAAAGGTAGGAGGAGGTTTCAAGACGTAGTCAGGTCAGTTAATTCGTAGAATCCAGTTTGCTCCAATTCAGATACGTTAAATACGTTAAGTTATTTACCTACACTATCTCCGTAAAAGACGAGTTTTTATTCGAGATAGTTCCCGTAACTACATCATACTGTTCGCAACATTACACATTTGATACAAGACTATGCCAAGATTGTTTTCTGATTAGTTTACGCAAAATAAAAAACAATATAGACATCACTGGCGAGAAAACTGGATTTACTTTGGTCTTTGTTTTCAACCAAGATGAAAGCGTGTTATGCGAAATGCTAAAGTCATCTGCATTTTACTATTTGGATTTGCATCCACCCTAAATAGTCATTATGGCCTCATATGACTTGATTTCGCTTCTCAAAATGCATTTAGATTTATACATGTAATGAAATAATTTTGACGTATTGTACTTGTTACAATTAAAGATAGAAATTAAAATGCTGGCATGTTTGCTAAAACTGTAAAGCCAGTTTCATTTGATAATAAATATGATACGAATCAAGCAAATCAAATCGAGTAGAGCCTTTCGAGAAATCAAACAAGGGTATGGCATTTTTACCTGGGACCGCGTTTATGACATCGGGCCAAGCAAACAAAACAAAGTGTGAACTTCTGACTAGAGACTGCGAAAATGACATGGAAGTGGAGAAATATCGACCCTAGGGAAACTGAGCCATCCGATCGAATTTTATATGAACATATAGTAAAAGGAAATCGGTCCTTTTAATCCAGTTCGAGCCAACGTGAGTATTAAGCCAACGATTTTTGACTGTATTTACTTAACACGTTCAGTTGCATAAGGACTATATTTTTTTAATGTTTTGTATGTATTAATGACTGTACTTACGTATTGTTGGTGACATAAGAAGTGAGGTTGTTATCTGATTGCACTAAAGGTCCGACATGACACTTTCCATGCTGACCAGAGAGAAATTACGGTTCAACCACGGTAACCGAATGACGTGATTCTAATTTAACTAGAAAGAGTTTTGCTAAGATTTGTTTAACCGAATGGACTAGAATTGTCGCGTAAAGTTAGCCATTAAAACAGTATCAGACGTAGAATCAGACAAACCACTCCTTTCTTTCACTGAGATAATCGGTAAGTTATAATAATAGGGAATCGTCAATGCTACATTCACGCAAGAAAGAATACCTTCATGTCATACGCGATCGCGATGAAAAGCTTTTGGGATGTCGCAGAATAACGAGCAGAGTGAGTGATACATATATATAATACAAGCTGATTAACAGTATTGTCAATGAGAATAAATCCTGGCCGAAATGGGTGAAACAGTCGTTATGACTTTAGTAGGTTAACACTTTACAGGAACGTAAAAGATATCAAAAAAGGTTTCGTAGTCCGTGGAATTTCAATATCCCTTAAACAATAGTTGTAGATGAATCTGGTCCGGATTCTCTGCCAGTTTTTAAAAGCTTTTTTAATCTTATAATATCTTGAAATATTATTTCCATAATTGAAAGTAGTTATTCTGAACATGTGCCTTATCAGTGTTGCAGACGGTGACATCGTGGGTTGGACGGGTTATGTGCGCGGATACTGACGTTGGACTAGCAGATTTCATATGTTTTCAAAAGTCTGTTGAAGAAAAGTTATAACTTCTTCATAATTTGTTTGCATGGCATTTCTAATAATATGGTCGACGTAGTTGTGTATCATTCTTTAAGTTCGTCACTAGTTATGGGCTGCCTCTTCTATATGCTCGTCGCCTTCGACGGAATGATTTGCGGCGTTCATTGTGAAACAGTAGGGGTCATGAATGCGAGTTGTGATTTCCTATGACGGTATACATATTTCACAACAATTTGATGTGAGCTTATCAGCGTGATTATCGATTTTCGTGTGAAACCATCAATCCCAGTCAAAAGATGAAACAGGCAATCGGAATGAATTTTTTAAAATATACGTGTGAACGTTGATCCGATCGTCTTGTTCAATTTTAAGACGATTGCTGAAGATGAAACTTAGAAGAAGTCGAGAAGAGATTCGGAACTTTAGGTAAAATGTGTAGCGTCACGAATGTTTTGTCATATATTGAATTGTTGACATACGGTTTAATTTTTTGTCTAGGTCATCTTTTATTTATATAATGGTTATGATCACCTCTCACGTTTATTTAATACAAGTAACAACCGCCAGGACAATTGAGTTGGTTATGCATTCAAGTACTTATGAAGTTTAATAAGGAGGTCTGTAAAAGGTACCCAACAGAAGACGTTTATTCGTATGCGTAATTCGAGCCAAAGACATTTTGCATACTAACCTTCATGATCCAGTCGCTCTAATACAATAATGTCAGGTTGAATGAAAATGTGGGTATTTTGATTTGTGTCTAAGCAAGTCAGACTGTTCAATGCTACGGGTGAGCCATGTTTCAGTAAAGGCTAAAAGGTCAAAGTAAATCAGCATACAGCATGTCTTTTTCGCCGTCATTCTACTTATTGTGATGAATTATTCTACGCTACTATCAACCGCAGAAGAAGCTTCAGAACAGATGTTTATGACATATATAATGGGTATCATATGAATGGAGTAAAAGTACAGCCAGCTAACACTCTAATTAAAACAGAGTTCAATGTACGCTTTGGTTTGTATGTTTCTTATGTTTGTATGCAGCGTTTCTTTGCAATGTACTTTTACTATTTTTGACGAAAACCCCACAATGCAATGCGTATGCTAAAAGTATTTCTGCACGTTATAGATATCCTAACTATATAACTATACTTTATTTGTATTGGTTCAAGCTCCTATAACACTCGAGTTCCAGTGAACTCTTGTTTAACTGACCGTTCATATGCGGAAGTCCAAACATTTAACGGTAAAGCAATTTAGGGGTGTGGTTTGTTTTTAGTGGTTGTATTTGTGTTTGTAGTGTAATTTTGTTTTTGGTGTTCGTTTTTGTTTTTCGATGTTAAAATGTGTGTATATATAGTTCATTATCGTTTGGGCCTTTGCCTTGTGCCCCTAACCCGGGTTTATTTTTGAAATTTCCACAACTGGGCATGTCCCTGTATGTTTACTTGTATGTTTGAAACTTGAACCTTTACAATAACATTCAAAAACATGTTATACTTAGATCGAACAATTCTTTGAACGAGAGGCATCTACATACTGACTGACCTGCCACAGAAAACTAGGGATAGGAAAATGAATAAAGGAAGAACAGATGGATATGGGAAGTATTTGAGTTACACAACACGTACTTTAAATGGATAATTCCCTTAAAATAGATAGGTTGGTTTCAATGTTGGTTAAAAGGCATTTAGATCACTTCATAGTTACTTTTTCTGTAGCTTGACCTGTTCTAGTAAGTTATTTGTACTAGTTATGTTTAAATCTCAAATAAGAAGGTGTTGTATTATAGCGCTGCATACCATAAAAGTCGCTATATAACAACTTGATATCGTAGTGTATGTATTGATGTATATCTACAACTAACGTTTCATTCTGTCAGAATGTATACTGCTTTTTACACATATCGTGGATGAAACCGGACGGTTAATGGGCTTAAAATGTGCACCAAAGGTTTCTTATATATTTCTGTTAATGCTTCAACTAACAACTAGTTCACAAGTTTTTGTAGAACTGCCGTCATAGCATTTCCATGTTTATGATGTGTTATACTTTCATTTTCATTGTTTAAATGCAATCAAAAAAGGGCCAAAAAGGTCCATGCAAGAAAAACAGAACAACAATACAAGAAATATTACAAAAATATAACAAAATTTTAGGATTGGATACTACAAACGGCGTTTACTTGAACCAGTTTAATAGCGGTCAACCTCACACTTGTTCCAACATTGACCAAAAGTTTAAAATATACGAGCACTAAACAAGACGTCCTAAACACATGTTGTTAAATGTGAACTTCGGACTCATATAGTTTTTTTAACTTTTACATTACAAGGACAGTATAATTGTCCTCAACATTCCTGTATGCTGGTTCGTTGGCCTGTATTTGTAGCTCTTCATATGCCCTTTCGGTTTCACGCTGATCTAACTGTATTTCCGAATTTCGTTCTGAAATAAAAATAATAGCACAAATTACAGATTTCAATGGAAGTATATAGTTCATTATCATATGCTTGTGATTATATGAGACATGAGCTCAAACACGCTGCTTCTTTTTAAAACTACTAGGTGTGAACTAATATATATTTTTAAGAAACCAAAAATTATAATCAAGTATTTATTTAACCAATACATATACATATTATCAAATACAAAATCTCTTTAAAAACAGTATAATTGCAGATACCTATTGATTTAGACATTCGCCTGTTCCATAAGAAGCAACCTGCAGCTGTACAAATAAGCACAATTCCCAAAAAACCCGATAAAGCTGCGAGTGCAACATTGGTGGAAGAAGCAGTGAAAATTCGTCTCTCTGAAAAAGCATGGATCATTCTTATTAAGTCTTTTCATCACAGATCGAGAGGTTTCTAGAGTCGAGGTAGAGTACTGAGGTTTTAAAGATATAATCGGCACGATTAATGTCTTTTTTCATCATTTTGGGCGTTTTTTTACCGTTTATAAACATAGATAACATATTAGCCAATGCATACATACAGCCGTAAAAAGTCTGTAAACGTTATTGAAACGTACCTGTACAAGATCTGCCTTGCAGATCATTAATGCAGCCATACAAACAATCGCCATAAGCATTACAACTTGTGTTTGTTCCTGTGTGCTGACAATTCTCAGGGCATTTGGTTTCACACATATTGCCAAAGAAATCTCTATCACATCCAAGGGAACAATGACCAGTACCTTGTTCGCACTTTCTTCCATAGCATGATGACATGCATGGTTCATTGCAAAACAGACCATGGGTGGTAAGATTTGTACATGAGTCACAGATTCCTGATTCTTGCTGACATGTTCCACAATTAGAACTACAATGGACGTCACACTTGTCTCCCCAAAAGCTGACTGCACAGCCATTTATACATTTGCCTGTTTCAGGATTACACTGTCCATTATTACAGTTACTATTGCAAGTAGTGCAATCTCCATTTTCATTCGGGTAAAATCCTTTGTTACACATCAAACACGTTCCACCAAGCTGGCTACATTTCAAACACATATTGTCAATATCGGTACACTTCTGAGAACAATACATGCCATATAATCCATCTATACATCCACCAAGGCACGATCCGTCTTTTTTGTCACAGTACGATACAGAACAACCAACACTGCATTCATGTTGGCAATTGTCCCCATATTTTTCTGCAACACATTCATCACAATATTTACCTGTAAAATTATCTGTACAATAACACGTCCCATTTCTATAACAAACTCCACCACTACAACCCTTAGAACACATAACATTGCAATGTTCGCCGTAATATCCAGTTATGCATTCAATGCATACTCCGTTTCTCATACAGGTTCCCTTGCATACGTTAGGACAACTAATGTTGCAGTTTGATCCATACTTTCCAGCTACACATTCCATGCACAAGGTACCAGCAAATCCTGTTTTACATGAATCACATCCATTCCAGTCCGTACAACGGCAGTTTTGATAATGACAGTTCATAGAACAATCTTCACCGTATTTCCCTGGTATACATGCATCGCATCTGGCTCCTTCGAAATTGGATATGCATGTAATGCAAGTTCCCTTATCATTACAAGTGCCATCACACCCAAGAGGACAACTCATGCTACAAACACTATTTATATCGTAAAACGAATCCTTGCAAGTGAAACACGACCTGCCAACGCTTTGGTCGCAAGTAGCGCAGTTAAGAGGACATGAATATTTGCATCTATGTCCATATATTGTGTTTACACATCCTTTAAAACAATAATCAGATTTTCCATCAGCGAATACACATGCATCCTCTCCTCCTTTACAGCAAGCACAATGTCCATTACAGTCTACCTCCGTCTCGTTTATTATCACCGTCACTGAAAGGAAAATGATTGAAAACTCGTAAAAGAATTTATAAAAAACATGTAATTTATATATTTTATGTTGTTGTTTTATATATATAATCGGCAGAAATGTATTGCGACATGGTATATAAATGTAAAATACGTGTAGATTGTCAGGTTCGATTTGTTTGTTTTATATCACATGAACAAAGATTCTTATCCCGTTACTCCGCTACCAAATTGGAAATGATTTATTGGAAATGCAAAAGTGTTCTATTCATCTAAAAAAACATATGGTTATGACATGGGAAGTGTCAAAATAGCTCACTTTGTATTAGTGTACAACAAATATCAAACTAAATAACTTGTTTTCCGATTATTGTTTTTTAAGTAGGCGTTTTTCTGTAGTTTTTCACATAAGTATTAATGAATTAACGGAAACCATCACACACTATTAAGAATGACTGTGCACCATACACAGCATTTATGACATCGACGTATGCTCGTCATTTCTACCTTCAAACGCGTAGTCTTACAAGTTACGGTTATGAACAAAGGGTTAAATAACGGCGATGTAAGTGTCCGTTGCTTAATACTCTTGTTCATACAAGATTTGACCCAGTAGCTACATTCTGTAACTTTCCTCTAGGCAATTATTGCTTACACCATACGAACTTAAGCAAATGTTTTAAGCCCAATATCAGATTTGGCGTTGATTTGTAGTATGAACATGATCAAAATAATGTGCTTTTTTAAATAATTGGCTTTAATGGTGTTTTTTATAGAACTAAAGTATCTTTTGTGACTTTTGACGTCTAATCCCTACCCGTATCAAATGTGTTTCTAACACTGTAAATCATTACTGAATATTAATGCACCTCATGTTAAGCTAGATAAGAGGCTAGGTAATAGGATAGGTACCGTAAGGCTAGGCTAGATTATACATGTTTGAAAACTGTATAACATCTGTGACTGGGAATACTTGTTTTAAAATATGGGTATTTAAACACATCATCTATTGCCTTATTATGCCAAGAATATCGTGTTTCATAATAAAGTATTTCCTACCTGCCAAACATGAGCGAGTGACGCAAAGAAGAGCAAATATTCGAAATATCATCCTGCTTTAACAGCGTTTTCTGTAACGGAAATACTATCTACATTTGTTAATCTTCATTTACATTTTTTCGTCATGTATTATATTATTGAAAACATGTTGAATGCTTCAAATATGTGACAATATACAAAATATCGTTATTAGTATGGTAACAACGTGAATTTAGAGAGAATAATTGATTAAGCAGCTGAGTCTGTTTCAATTGACTTTCAAAAAAGTTAACACGTGTAAGATATACATCTGTTTGCATTTTGTTTATTAGCATTAAGATGGTTATCAGGTACAGTAATACTGCTTACCGTTATTGTTTTAGAAAATCCACTCATTATCCACATTCCAGGTATAGCATTAATGTGTCTGTGCTCGAAGACTGTCAAACGTTTAAGGTTTAAACTATTTTGGACACCGATATGTAAATAAATCTAAACTGAAAATCAATTTTTCAATGTGTTCCTTAATTTACTCTCTTGTATAATACGTATCCCCTTAACACTTTAATAATTTGATAAGTCCAAATGGAATGGCACTAACCTCAGTCTAAATCATGACTATCCGCAGTCACGACTGTTTTAAAATATTCTTATTTCGCAAACAGGAAGAAAATATCGCAATAATTGTTATTCCTTCTCCTACTCACCTACAATTATTTAGCCGGCAGTATTTAGCCTAATGAATGAGCTGAATAGATCACTGAAATATGATTCAACAATTTAAACGTTTCAGAAGTCTATTTAAGATTTACTTTATGAATGTTCGTATTCACTTTGATTTTAAAGGTGTTTTTTGCGCTTAATAGCAAATATGTTTGTGAACACACTCTATTGTTACTGAATAGATAAAAAATAAGTATATTATCAATGTACTTTTCAAATAATGAACCTTATTATATTAACTTAAAATATATAATCGTTATTTTTGAAGGGAAACTATAAAGGTTGACGGATATGGTGCAAGAGGTAATTCCAAGCAACCCCGTGCCTGTGTGAGATATTGTAACTTGAAAGACGGACGTGAATTATTAGATGAAGTGTTCCCTCCTGCAACACTACGACGTGTCTGTGTATGTGATTTTTATTTTAAAGATGGACGAGAATAGTGTCCCCTTCCGTTACTGTTAAAGGAATTGTTACTAAACATGTTTTTTTCAATGTTATACCTTTTGTTTGAAACGGGAAGCTAAACTGATTGTGATAGAGGTTCTATCTTTAAATGGAAATGGTTCTTTTGGCAAACAGTTTATTAACATGTTTTCTTTTATCTTTAAGGTTAAAAAAGGTCAGCATGAATTTCATAGAGGTCATCGGATCATGCGGCTGTCCTTTGGAAATGAAGGTGATTTGTTGGCTTCATTTCATAAAAATAGAAATAAAAAGAGGAAACATAATAGTAAAATGGAATTGCATTTCATACATATCTAGGTACTGGTTAGCGACCTATTATTCGCCCGTACCACTGTTTCGCCCAAACGTAAAAACGAAATACTTTTAACAAACCAGTCTGGCGTTTCATTGCGGCATCTATTTTGACAGATATCAGCTGTTTTCTGCGTTCCAATGTAAGTAGTTTGTGGAATTCTACCTAAATAAACATTGTTACACTTCTGACCTTTTGAATAGCACGCGGGGGATGACGTCATCAAGCGCGCGCTCATTTGCATGGGGCCCTGTAAGGATTTTAAACTTGTCCTTACATATTGCGCTATCATCCGACATTATTGAATTGTCATCATAAAGTATTAAACAAATGATAATTTTTTAAAATACCATTAATTGCTGTATCTAAAGTCCAATTTGCAAGAAAATAGTGAAACCTGAAAACGGGGAAGTTAATAAAATGGTAAAAACGGGGAAGTTATCGCCGATTTTTTGTCAAAGGGAGACAAGTCAAATTTGAGTGTATTATTATATTTTTGGTACATACATGAATTGTCCCTCTTTGTAAGTGTGCTTAAACTTATTTGTGCGGCAGCCAAGATGAATAATCGCTAACTTGCAGAGTGGTTAAATTTTCAAATGCAAGTTTGATTTGATACAATATTTTTAGAATGCGTTACAAAAATAGTCACGAAGAACTTGCTCAGGCTATTTTGGCCGTGCGTCGAAATGTATTGAGTCAGAGAACGGCAGCCGTACAGTACGGTGTTCCAAGATCTACACTCAGGGATGGCGTTGATCAGAAGATGACAGGAACGCAGACCGGTCAAAGTAAAATGCAGACTGATGTCGACGAGCGGGCTCTGGCTACGTACCTGGTGTATATGGCTAACCAGTGTCTACCGCATATACGAGACATTGCTAGGTGTTACATACGGGACATCATTCTTGATTTAGGTACATTACAGTGGTCGAAAGTTTAATTAACTATGTATAATGCTTTTATTTGACCAACATCGCATGTATTACGATGCACTGTACATGTAAAACAGTGACTTGCCCTGCGTACACGTTTTCTTAAGTACGAATATTTTAATTGTTTGCATGCACACTTGAAATTAAAATTACGTATGTTTTTTTTATTAAGGCCGGGCTACATTGTTCAATATGATGCCCATCGGACAAGTACTTCCGACATATATTCGCTCGCCATCCAGACATAAATGAAGAGGGCAGAGACTCTGGACAAGGCCAAAAAGTCGATGTCAACCCACCAAGCTATTGACGACTTTTTCGATCTGTATGGGCAACTGTTGGACGATTACGATATTCGCGATAAGTCTGAGCAGGTGACATAATAAATTTGTATGTTTTACACATTTAAGTGTTTTTGCTAATGTTTGCAATAAATGTGAATTTTAAAACGCACCTCGACGTATTATAAATATGTATTATGTGTATACGCGTGCATATAAACTAGATCGTTTTAGATATTCAACTGCGATGATGCGGGCTGGACTGGTCGTAAAACTTCGAGACAGAAAGTCATAGGTCCAACTGCTGCGCATACCTACAGACAGATACTATGGTGCATCAGCATATCACCGCGCATCCATGTGTGTCTGCATGTGGCCGCATGTTACCGCCTTTGGTTATATTTCCCGTACGAATTTCTTCATTATCTGTGTTTGTTGTTACTTGTACAGTGTAAGTTATAAGTCCACATGCAATACCGTGACTAGAACGTGTATGTTATTTTGTAGCTATAATACGTGACAGCATATTTATATACCATGACGTATTCACTGGTTTATACCTTTTTATGTTATCTTTTAAAGGGGTCAAATCCACATCCACATCGACACAGGATGGAATTCCCGACTCTTGATTGTTCGGGGTCAGGGAGTCATGTCACAGACCTCTTCCTTCAATGGTTTTTGAAAATATTCTTGCCAAACTGTGGGTGCGTACGACCAGTCCTATTGATCATGGACAATCATGATGTGGATGTAAATTTACACACAAGGAAGGCCGCCGTAGAGAATGATGTGGTGTTACTAGGACTGACCGCCCACACAACCCACGTACTGCAGCCACTGGATGTCAAGGTATTTTTATCTGCTTCTGTATTACCTAACATATATTCCATTTTCCTGGAAGATAGTACCTGCTCAAACATTGATTTATTTTCTGTTCAAGGTCCACTGAAGGCTCGATTTTCAAAGCTGGCGACGAATATTGGACACACGGCCAGTACTGTCACTTTTAGGCAAGGCAAAATTTCCAATAATTTTATACCATGCAAATGATCAGGCCAGCCCTGCATAAATCAGAGAAGAGTTCAGACTAAGTGGTTTGTGCCCTATCAATAGAATGGCCATCGACAGGTCTCAACTAGAAGAACCCCTTTTCAACCAAAGTGACTAATGTTAATCATACTTCGTGTCAATATTATATTAATTGATAATGTTTCGTTTAAAACGATTTCTTGAATGATAAAATAATATAAAAACGTTTGAACGTTTATCTGGTTCGGCTGCGGATTTTATCGGTAAATTCCTCCACCTTGCACGAACTTAGTATTCTCTATATGTTTCTGAATTTATAAATAAGAAAAAAAAACAGTTACTGAACTATGTTTATTTTAAGCAGAGTTTCTTATATCAAAACCTAAAATAAATCAAATGTTCTAAAATTCACATTCTTAAATACTTCAAAAAAATTAAAATTAAAATTCAAACTTTATGATTGAAATACTCTTTTTGCTCACATTACACACATTCTATTTTGAAGTCTGAACTGTAACTCATGTTAGAGCCCTTTAGAAATTAAATACTGTCATCAAGAACCAAACTAGAATAGTTCTATAATTATTAAAATATATATTTTAAACAGTATTGATTTGTCTTTTTTCAATGTTCAATTAGACCTATGCTTCAACGATACAAGCGTACACGTAACATAATTTGAGTTATTGAACTACATTCTGTGTAACTCAAAAAATTAAATTGAATTACCTTAATAAATATTTCTTTAAATAATTGTTAATCAGCAAATATACAGTGTCCACAATTGTACATGTTCATTGTCAATCAAATCTCAGTCTGCTTATGATCATTAATATAGAATTATGAATGTTCAGTGTTATGAGCAGGTTTATATCAAAGATCGAATCATGTTGATTTTTTTTATGAATTTACTGCATCGCTTTGAATGAGTTGAAAACTAATGCGCCAATGAGTTCCTTTAGTCTGCTGTTGTTGCTTCTTCGAAATATATCATAGTATTGTCATATACTGGCCATCGTTGTCTTGCCAAACGTTAGCATTGGCTCCAACAACAATAATACACGCAGATCTCTACAGGTTACCGGTGAACTGTCCTCATCCATAGGCTCATACTTTTTGTGAAAAACTACAGAAACAAGCTCAGTAGCCAAAAGTTTAAACATAAACCCCGTTTAATGGATTTCTCAATACCTCGCTGATTGTTTTGTTCACGGTATTAACAAGAACATATGCTGCCTGTGATAATTCCTACAACTTTCAAAGCCCAGAACATACTAATTAGCACGGATATAACTATCCCTTACCGGATCCATCTGATGTCAGAATAACGTATGTATTGCAAAAAAACAGATTACGCGTTTGATGATTATGTGGGACTCCTTAAAAGGAACACCAATGTAATGAAATATGTTATGTTTATTTTGACCATGGTTTGTGTTAACGAATGGGGACTTTGCTGATAGATTTTGCACTTCGGTTTAAATAAACAGGATATAATTTAAGATATATGAAAATTGTCTGCAAGGAAACATGAACGTTGTGTGTGAATGGATAATTGTAAAGA
Source organism: Mya arenaria (assembly GCF_026914265.1). Classification (NCBI taxonomy): domain Eukaryota; kingdom Metazoa; phylum Mollusca; class Bivalvia; order Myida; family Myidae; genus Mya; species Mya arenaria. The sequence continues at coordinate 69,322,145 of NC_069131.1, read as the reverse complement.
AAAAGGAAGTTCGACAAGGATACCAACTTCTTTTTTAGAAATCTTTTGGCTTATTAGTTTCTAAACAGAAAATAATGAATCTATATACTATTCATTTACCAGTATAATCTGTTAATGCATGTGCTCTTTGAAATAAATACTGGAGCCTTTTTCAGGTGCCCACATGAAATGCACCTGCTATGCTCGCACCCAGCACCTGTACCTCTTTGGTGACATTTGATCTATCGAAACCTAATTTGGATTTGAAAGCATATGCGTAAGTTCGAGTATTGCTATTGATTGAAGTTTGTAAAACATATACACATTCAACCGAAGCAAGATGGCAGCAACAGTAATTATTAAAGCTATAATTGAAAAAAATATATGAAATTTGATCTTTTTTTAGTATTTACATGCTCGGTGTATTTCGTGTATGATGTACATTTAAAAAGGCAAATATTTAAAAACCTATGAATAACTTGTTTTATAAGGTATCTTTTAATTGTTTGTATCATGTTAATAAGGGGTTAACTTTACCATTCATCATTGCTTACCAGTACACGATCTGTATTAAATGGTAGAATGATAAAACGCACGTTACATCCTTGCAGGTAGAACTGCAGTTTATTTGTATATGATATGGTTCATAACAAAGTTAAGTGAAACAAAAGAAAACAAATATAATTGAAGTTTCAACTTTTCTCATCGACATGCCACATTTGTCTGAAAATGAGCATAACCCTGTGCATGCTCATGGCAGAACAAAGCAAAATACGTGTTGCCTGAACATTAAAGTACTGGTTTGAAATGCGCATATGTTAGAAGAATTCCTCCAACCACCATGAAATAGCTGCGAAATACTGTTGTTGATAAAGTGTTAAGATATTCCGCAAATGATAATAGCAACCATTACCCGCTCTTTGATTTGGACGAGAAACGTGTTGCAATATATAAGAACCTAGGCCAAACAAACAACAACAAGAGACGAAAGTAACAAGCAACAAACATCAAACCAGAGACGAGGCATTACAAGACAACGCTTACCAGACGAACGACAACATGTTACGAGCAAAAAAATCAAACATGAGACCAGACTTAACAAGACAACGCTTTCCAGGCAAGAGACAACATGTTACTAGCAATAAACACCAAACCAGAGACGAGGCATTACAAGACAACGCTTACCAGACAAGATACAACATGTTTCAATACAACAAACACCAAACATGAGACGAGACGTTATAAGACAACAAACACCAGACAAGAAACAACATTTTACAAAACAGCACACACCAAACCTGAGACGAGCTATTTTAAGACAACAGACACCAGAACAGAGACAACATGTTACGAGCAACAAACACCAAACCAGAGACGAGGCATTACAAGACAACGCTTACCAGACAAACGACAACATGTTACTAGCAACAAACACCAAACATGGGACGCAACGTTATAAGACAACAAACACCAGACAAGAAACAACATTCTTCAAAACAACAAACACCAAACCTGAGACGAGCTATTTTAAGACAACAGACACAAGAACAGAGACAACATGGTTCAAAACAACAAACACCAAACCTGAGACGAGCTATTTTAAGACAACAGACACAAGAACAGAGACAACATGGTTCAAAACAACAAACATCAAACCAGAGACGAGATATTTTAAGACAACAGACACCAGAACAGAGACAACATGGTTCAAAACAACAAAACACCAAACCTGAGACGAGCTATTTTAAGGCAACAGACACCAGATAAGAAACATCATGGTTAAAAACAACAAACATCAAACCTGAGACGAGCTATTTTAAGACGACACACACCAGATAAGAAACAACATGGTTCAAAACAACAAACATCAAACCAGAGACGAGCTATTTTAAGACGACAGACACCAGATAAGATACAACATGGTTCAAAACAACAAACATTAAACCTGAGACGAGCTATTTTAAGACAACAGACACCAGATAAGAAACAACATGGTTCAAAACAACAAACATCAAACCAGAGACGAGCTATTTTAAGACAACAGACACCAGATAAGAAACAACATGGTTCAAAACAACAAACATCAAACCTGAGACGAGCTATTTTAAGACAACAGACACCAGATAAGAAACAACATGGTTCAAAACAACAAACATCAAACCAGAGACGAGATATTTTAAGACAACAGACACCAGATAAGAAACAACATGGTTCAAAACAACAAACACCAAACCAGAGACGAGATATTTTAAGATAACAGACACCAGATAAGAAACAACATGGTTCAAAACAACAAACATCAAACCAGAGACGATATATTTTAAGACAACAGACACCAGATAAGGAACAACATGGTTCAAAACAACAAACATCAAACCAGAGACGATATATTTTAAGACGACACACACCAGATAAGAAACAACATGGTTCAAAACAACAAACATCAAACCAGAGACGAGCTATTTTAAGACAACAGACACCAGATATGAAACAACATGGTTTAAAACAACAAACACCAAACCAGAGACGAGATATTTTAAGACAACAGACACCAGATAAGAAACAACATGGTTCAAAACAACAAACATCAAACCAGAGACGAGATATTTTAAGACAACAGACACCAGATAAGAAACAACATGGTTCAAAACAACAAACACCAAACCAGAGACGAGATATTTTAAGACAACAGACACCAGATAAGGAACAACATGGTTCAAAACAACAAACATCAAACCAGAGACGAGATATTTTAAGACAACAGACACCAGATAAGATACAACATGGTTCAAAACAACAAACACCAAACCAGAGACGAGCTATTTTAAGACAACAGACACCAGATAAGAAATAACATGGTTCAAAACAACAAACACAAAACCAGAGACGAGCTATTTTAAGACAACAGACACCAGATAAGAAACAACATGGTTCAAAACAACAAACATCAAACCAGAGACGAGATATTTAAGACAACAGACACCAGATAAGAAACAACATGGTTCAAAACAACAAACATCAAACCAGAGACGAGATATTTTAAGACAACAGACACCAGATAAGAAACAACATGGTTCAAAACAACAAACATCAAACCAGAGACGAGATATTTTAAGACAACAGACACCAGATAAGATACAACATGGTTCAAAACAACAAACACCAAACCAGAGACGAGCTATTTTAAGACAACAGACACCAGATAAGAAACAACATGGTTCAAAACAACAAACATCAAACCTGAGACGAGATATTTTAAGACAACAGACACCAGATAAGAAACAACATGGTTCAAAACAACAAACACCAAACCAGAGACGAGATATTTTAAGAAAACAGACACCAGATAAGAAACAACATGGTTTAAAACAATAAACATCAAACCAGAGACGAGCTATTTTAAGACAACAGACACCAGATATGAAACAACATGGTTTAAAACAACAAACACCAAACCAGAGACGAGATATTTTAAGACAACAGACACCAGATAAGAAACAACATGGTTCAAAACAACAAACATCAAACCAGAGACGAGATATTTTAAGACAACAGACACCAGATAAGAAACAACATGGTTTAAAACAACAAACACCAAACCGGAGACGAGATATTTTAAGACAACAGACACCAGATAAGAAACAACATGGTTCAAAACAACAAACATCAAACCGGAGACGAGCTATTTTAAGACAACAGACACCAGATAAGAAACAACATGGTTCAAAACAACAAACATCAAACCAGAGACGAGATATTTTAAGACAACAGACACCAGATAAGAAACAACATGGTTCAAAACAACAAACATCAAACCAGAGACGAGCTATTTTAAGACGACACACACCAGACAAGATACAACATGGTTCAAAACAACAAACATCAAACCAGAGACGAGCTATTTTAAGACAACAGACACCAGATAAGAAACAACGTGGTTTAAAACAACAAACATCAAACCAGAGACGAGATATTTTAAGACAACAGACACCAGATAAGATACAACATGGTTCAAAACAACAAACATCAAACCAGAGACGAGATATTTTAAGACAACAGACACCAGATAAGAAACAACATGGTTCAAAACAACAAACATCAAACCAGAGACGATATATTTTAAGACGACACACACCAGATAAGAAACAACATGGTTTAAAACAACAAACAACAAACCTGAGACGAGATATTTTAAGACAACATACACCAGATAAGAAACAACATGGTTCAAAACAACAAACACCAAACCAGAGACGAGCTATTTTATGACAACAGACACCAGATAAGAAACAACATGGTTCAAAACAACAAACACCAAACCAGAGACGAGATATTTTAAGACAACAGACACCAGATAAGAAACAACATGGTTCAAAACAACAAACATCAAACCAGAGACGATATATTTTAAGACGACACACACCAGATAAGAAACAACATGGTTCAAAACAACAAACACCAAAACCAGAGACGAGCTATTTTAAGACAACAGACACCAGATAAGAAACAACATGGTTCAAAACAACAAACATCAAACCAGAGACGAGCTATTTTAAGACAACAGACACCAGATAAGAAACAACATGGTTCAAAACAACAAACATCAAACCAGAGACGAGATATTTTAAGACAACAGACACCAGATAAGAAACAACATGGTTCAAAACAACAAACATCAAACCAGAGACGAGATATTTTAAGACGACACACACCAGACAAGATACAATATGGTTCAAAACAACAAACATCAAACCAGAGACGAGATTTTTTAAGACAACAGACACCAGATAAGAAACAACATGGTTCAAAACAACAAACATCAAACCTGAGACGAGATATTTTAAGACAACAGACACCAGATAAGAAACAACATGGTTCAAAACAAAAAACATCAAACCAGAGACGAGCTATTTTAAGACAACAGACACCAGATAAGGAACAACATGGTTCAAAACAACAAACATCAAACCTGAGACGAGCTATTTTAAGACAACAGACACCAGATAAGAAACAACATGGTTCAAAACAACAAACATCAAACCAGAGACGAGATATTTTAAGACAACAGACACCAGATAAGGAACAACATGGTTCAAAACAACAAACATCAAACCAGAGACGAGATATTTTAAGACAACAGACACCAGATAAGAAACAACATGGTTCAAAACAACAAACATCAAACCAGAGACGAGATATTTTAAGACAACAGACACCAGATAAGAAACAACATGGTTCAAAACAACAAACCAGAGACGATATATTTTTAGACAACAGACACCAGATAAGAAACAACATGGTTCAAAACAACAAACATCAAACCAGAGACGATATATTTTAAGACAACAGACACCAGATAAGAAACAACATGGTTCAAAACAACAAACATCAAACCAGAGACGAGCTATTTTAAGACAAAAGACACCAGATAAGAAACAACATGGTTCAAAACAACAAACATCAAATCAGAGACGATATATTTTAAGACAACAGACACCAGATAAGAAACAACATGGTTCAAAACAACAAACACCAAACCAGAGACGATATATTTTAAGACAACATACACCAGATAAGAAACAACATGGTTCAAAAAAACAAACACCAAACCAGATTTTAAGACAACAGACACCAGATAAGAAACAACATGGTTCAAAACAACAAACATCAAACCAGAGACGAGATATTTTAAGACAACAGACACCAGATAAGAAACAACATGGTTCAAAACAACAAACATCAAACCTGAGACGAGATATTTTAAGACAACAGACACCAGATAAGAAACAACATGGTTCAAGACAACAAACACCAGACCAGAGACAACATGGTTCAAGACAACAAACACCAGACCAGAGACAACATGGTTCAAGACAACAAACACCAGACCAGAGACAACATGGTTCAAGATAACAAACACCAGACCAGAGACAACATGGTTCAAGACAACAAACACCAGACCAGAGACAACATGGTTCAAGACAACAAGCACCAGACCAGAGATAACATGGTTCAAGACAACAAACGCCAGACCAGAGACAACATGGTTCAAGATAACAAACACCAGACCAGAGACAACATGGTTCAAGATAACAGACACCAAACCTGAGACGAGATGGTTTAAGACAACAGACATTAGACAAGAGACAACATGTTACGAGCAACAAACACCAAACCTGACATGAGACGTTATAAGACGTTTATTCATTGGCAATTAATATGAATCGTTTCTACCGAAAGTCATATACATATACATGCATTAATCAGATTTCGGTGCAAATAGCAAGTCATCGTTCAGTGGTTATATGCAATACCCCACCCACAGTCCTGTTGTTTTTGAATTAAACAAACCTTAAAACCATCAATTCTAAATAAATACATGATAAAGAAGTAATACATACACTGTATACATGTATTTCTCTTGTTTATTGAGATTCGGGTGCGCAAAAAGATATTATCAGAATCCTTTTCGCGGAGACTTTGCACATACTATTTAATTCTCTTGCCGACCAAAGTTGATATTACCTCAAAACCATCAAAGTAAGTAATTTTGTTTTTGCAGAAACATTAGGATGAGGTGGAAAACAAAACGGGTAAATAATGTTCGCTACCAGAAAACATATTAGTAATTAGGTTTCTAACTCATTAGGAAAATACAGCAAAACATCAACAGCATATTGTAAATAAAAATGAGTAAAATACAAATAAAAATCATATTTACAAAGGGAGGTCACTATATAAAGACAAATGCAATGGGAACCTCACGGTTAAGTCCGATAGGTAAACTTTTAATACGAACCTTGTTTCAAGACACAAGGTTCAAGGCCTACGATACCTCATCGATAACATAGTGGCCACATCCAAAAACCGTGGATAATATATTAAAAAAATGTACATCTTATTTAACCAACAAGACTGATTACCAGTTATGTAGTACCTCCTTTATCATTTAGCACATACATTCGGAGAATGTGTATTTAAAAAATATGTCTAACAATTAGTCAATGTAAACATGCTAGATTACATCTATCAATGACGTCAATTGACTAACGTTCGCTTCTTTAAACATAGGTCGTTATTTCTTTAAGGGTGTTTCACGGTGCGAAAGTTTGTTTAAAAGACCCAAACATAAATGCTTTAAACATTTATTTTATATTAAGATGTTTTGAGTTTTAATATGTAGGAAGAAAAACACAATGCTCCGTTGCAACATGTAAAGGTGAACTAAGGAATTGAGCAACTTTTACGATTTAAGATTTTATCAGATTTTCAATCAAAAAGCATTTACATTTTTACGTAAATGTCTTTAAACAAAGTTATTTTTTTAAGTCAAACTAGTAAATTGGTCGTTAATATGTGGGATTATGTTGAATGATTAAACATTTCTTTATAGTTGCAATACTTTTAGTAGGAATACTTAAAACTAAATTTATTTATTTTTTCAAAAATGTTATCCAGCTTCTCACCAATTGGCCACTCAATAACCTAATTAAAGCATTTTTTATAAATGACTGAACACGCTCCCAAAACAGATCCTGATAAAAAATATTCTAAAAATATCATATGAACAATGAAACTAGACAAGTAACCTATCAGGTGGTGAATATCAATTGTACATATACATATATTTAACAGAAGACAAAAAAACATGTATCTCGAATGAGGCTCCATCTACAGTACTTTGAGAGAGAGACTGACACATTGACCACAAAAAAACAAATGATATTTTGGTTCTAAAATGACACTTTTAAAATGAAGTCCACCCAATTGTTCCGTTACTGACAATTTAACGATACCGTTGGCCGATGTTCTGATTACAATTTCACACGCCTAGACTATGCAAGCAGTTCATGTGTTGTGGAGTGCAATATTTTCGTTATTGGTTATTTTAAAAATGTTTGGATGCCTAGACGGTTGGCATATACCTGCAAACTTGTGATTTAAATCCATAAACACAAAGCTACTTTTCTTTCAGCACTAACGTTTAAGTGTCATATTTTGTTTATCTTAAAAAAAGTGTTCATACTTAGAAAGAAATCAAACGATCACAGTTGATCACAAGTGTGAAGACATTTATTTCGAATGAGCACAGGCTAACTGTTCGCATTTCTAATCACCCCCACTGCATCAATATTCGTCATGGTTTTGAGAAATTTTATAATTAAGACAGAGAAAGACTATAATATGTTACGGGGGGGACCTTAGAAGTTAACGAATTTCGAATGGAGGTTCTGAAAATTGCCTCAATTGTTTACCAAGTCTTAAAGCTGCACTCTCACAGATTTACCGTTGTCTTAAAAAGAGCAAACTTTTGCGTAAACATATTCAGACCAATGATAAAAGATTGCTGACAAAAAGTCAGATCGTAGTTTTTCATATTTCCGTTTTAAAATTAATGTTTTTATGGCTAAAACCGTTACTAACGGTTTAAGAAAAATGCATAAAACATCATTTTTTTAACTTAAATATAAAAATCTGCCATCTATGTTTTTGTCAGCAGTCTTATATAACTGGTTTCCATGGATTTTCGCATACATTGGCTAGTTCCAAGACAAAAAATAAAAATAAAAAGTTGTCAAAACGTTCAATTTGTGAGAGTGCAGCTTTAAGACCCAAGTGGAGCAAATGCGAATGGAAGTTTTTTTTTGTATTATTATTATTCTTAAGAAGGATGCCAAAAGGTCACCATCAGCATCTTGAAGAAGTATAAGAAAATGAGGAGAACTATAAAATCACGTACATAGAATTGCATATAGAAAAACAGTTTTGTATCCAGGTTCTATGAAATTATGTTTGATACTGATCCGCGTTAGACTTCCCAATGTCAAGTATTTTGTTTACAACTATGTAAGTTGTTTAGATCTTAAATTGGTAGCACGTATCAAACAAGACATTATTCAGTTCTGCTAGTGTGTTTTCAGGAACCAAATGAAAATATTGTAGCTTTATGGGCTTTCAAGTGCTAAACATTATGTCTTAATCTTAACTGGTAGAATTGCACATTGCCAGTTATTGTTTAAGATAATCAATTATTTTAGTATAACCGAATAGATTAGATTAGTGAGTTTAATTAGGTGAAGTGGTAGATATGAAAAGTGGCTGGCACAGTTAGCGAGTAGTTTACACAGTATAGTGTAGACCACTTAAATAGTAAAGGGTGATAAAATGTACTTACAAAATTGAATGTGTATCGAGCCAATTATTTTTGTAAGTATATACTAATAATATTTAACCATTCCTTGGAGGTCTGCAGATAATACCAACCTCAAGAAGGTAAACTATCTAGATATATTATCCTGTCAAATTATGTATGGTATTATGAGTTAATTTACAATCAAGCAATAAAATAAATCGTTTTATTATAAAGATTAACAAAGGGATTTCATATTTGAATTATCATCGTGATCCGTACTCTTGTCCGTACTCTTATGATGACAAAATGTATTTGTTAATGCCGCCTCTCACTACCTCGCTTAATTCTGCACTAAATAAGAATTGTTAACCAAATATTTAATTACCATTCATTGAGGTCGAAAATATATATTCTATGCGTTCGTCGCTTTTCAATTTTGTGTTGTAGATAATTATTTTTAAAAGAGATACGTCCTAAAATTTAGGCGTAATAGAATAATTTGTTTGTTGCACGTAATCTGACTCCTCGTAAGAACTCCGCCGTTCTTTGGAGTGTCCAGTCGTATCTGCTAAATGTATTAGTTACAATATTTAAACTGTCAAAATATATTAAAGAATCTGTAAAATATGGAATTTCCATTACTTACGATAATTAGTATAATATGTTTATTCTCACTGTAGTATGTGACTTGTTGAATTCATATTTGTAAATGTGGTTGATGTTATTTGACTATGCACTGTGATGGTATACGTCTAATCAAATTATGTTCTGTTCTGTTCTGTTCTGTATTAGTAGTATGATTCACATGATTATAAGGTTTATGAAATATTTGTGAAACTGCACTTATAAAGATGACGGCAAGAACATTTTAGCATATAAAACATGGCGTAATATTCATTTATTAATTCGCAATAGTAATAAAGATTAAAAATAAGAACCCCTTCTAAAATTATATCTGTTAGTGTCATTTTCTGATGTTAACCATAACCCAAAAATTACTTTAGGGCCTTACATGTTCGTACTTGGTTTCATATTTGTATTATCTTTTGAAAACCTCTTTGTAAAGGTGCACCATGAACAACGCCTGATTGTTGATAGATTGATAATCAAATATAAAATCTGCATTTTGAAATAAGCAACATTAGCAAAGCAAAAAGATAGCTAACAACGTCAGGACAACATTTTCCTCCGAACTGTTTAAATAATTGACGGATTATCTTAAAACAAAATCCAGTGGGGTGAGGTAAGTTTTGGATATTTTGCACTTTGTTTAACATTCTAACGGATGCAATGATGAAAGGGAAAATGTTCATAACATTAATTACACTAGCCTATTTTCAATCATTGCCAGATGCGTAATAACATGCGTAATTTATTTAAGGAATGAATTGCGGTATTGATGTCATTATCGGGTATGAACACAATTGGACTGGTCAAAGTGCGAGTGGAGTCAACCCCGCAATTCATTCCTTATATTTACACCAATAGTTCATTATTTTATTCAAGAAACGTTAAAAATATACTTCATTTCGTTTCGGATTACCTTTCAGTAATCCTTTCTTACACATTCTGTAAATAGGACGACCCGACTGTTACCGGAAACATTTTTTTTCAAATGACGTCAGAATAACGCGTGAAAAGATCAACCACTTGAAATCAATATATTTTCAACTTTAAACGTTAAATTAAAACACTTTTGGCAACAACACTTTTAAAATATAATAACTTAGCACTTTCTAAAATGTTGATTTATATTTTTTATATACGGGACCTGCTGACACAATACAAACAATAACAAGATCAATAGTTTTCATGTATATTGTTATGCGATGAATTGCGATCCGAACATATCCGAAGATGTTGCGTTCATCGATTGATGAACGCAATTGCCGAGAGGCAGTTCATTTAAGGAATGGAAGTTGAGGTGTAAATATAACGTTTTTATATTTGTTTCATCGTTGTATTGAAACGTTGACATTTAAGCAATTCATTCAGTACGTGTTTGGTTTTCATAGGTAAAAAATGACAAGGATGCATATAACGCGTTTATAATAAATACAATAAAACACGTAATGAATGCTTAAATGTAAACGGTCATAAAAAATACAGCGATAAGCCCTGTAGTCAAATATCTATTTATAAACCTAAAGACACATGGCTATGTCACATAAAACAAAACACTAAAACTGGACAGCTTGAAAAAACGATTAAAGGATACAACTTCTCTAACGGACGACTGGATACAAATCGAAAGAAATGGATCTGAATTATGCATCACCCAGGGATTACGCATAATTCACTCCTGGAAAAGGTTCCTGTATTTTTTATGAATTATTAAGCTCAGTTCCATCAGAAAGGCATGTTTCAAATTTTAATTTGCTTCAGAAATATAATCAAAGTCACAAATTCTAATAGGGTAACTCAAATTATTTTCGGGCTGAATCGTAATTTAATTTACCTTTACATTAATTGGGAAAGTCATCCTTTTTTGTTCGTTTCTCTCTTTTTTTGGAAAAGGTCAGTTGAGGTTGTCGGCGTGATATATTCGCAACAATTTTAATTCTAAACCGACTTTAAGTCGGCCAATTATATCTTCCCCTTATTTTACCGGATATAATAAGAAGGGAGGTCAGTCACTAGACAAATACATTTATTTAAAGATAATACACTTTGCGTATAAACATCGAGGCCTTATCTCTGATATAAACAAACGACTCATATATTCTCAAGATAATACTCGAATTTCATGTCATATACAGTCAAACCCCGTTGGCTCGAAATCGCTTGGCTCGAACTCCTCGATACCGCGAACTTGATGTAAAGGAACACTCAATTTAAACTGAATGTAGGCATAACTGCTTGGCTCGAATTTTCCGAGGCTCGAGGTATTTTCGCCGGTTTCTTGGAGTTCCAGCTAACAGGGTTCGACTGTAAACGTTTGATGTTTCGTGCTTTACATTGGGGGATGTATATAGTTTCACTATTGATGTACTTCTGGCCAAAAATAGCTTTACTCTGGATTGCGATGACGTATGCGAACGTTAGGTCCACGTCTACTCTGTACCTGTCCACACACCTGAAACACGTTCGAATGTCCTACAACAATCAGGGTTTCCAATAATTTGAACGGCCAGACCTTTCGCAAAACGACTTCAACCGAAATGATGATAAGTATAGTAACCAAAAAAGGTTGTTCTTGTGCTCTAAGTAGTACTAATTGATACAATTTAACAAAAAATTGTACTTTTCAGAACGAGGCCTCAAGTTGGTTTTGGAAATGAGGGGTTTCTTGACGGCCGTTATTATTTTTCTTCGAATTCATGCAACCGAGGGCACGCATGGTATGTGAAAGATATCACTGATGTCAATGAAACCTTAAAAAGAGAGCAAATTGATTATGCGAAAACAATTGTCATATCCAACTGGAAATAATTTCTCGTGATGTATTAATATTTCTCCTTTATTGATAAAGCAAATTACATGAATTATGTTCGGGTACACGTTATGTCATATATAATGTTCTCATTGTGTTTTTTGAGTTTTATGATTGGTATGTCACAATTTAAACAATATAAACTGAAACTGAAAAAGAAACATGGAACAACAGCACAAAACTCTACAAAGAACACAGTACACATATACTATATAAAAAACTAGGTTTATGATAATGCTCGAATAATTGCTAGACTATCAATTTTTGTATTTATTTGTGTTCTTGAATACAATATGTTACGTTATTCATACAGTATTTTACCTATTCACGAGTACTTAAATAATCGTTTGTGATATAAGAACTGTGTGTCAAAGCAACTCTTTGTTATCAACTATCAGTGTATTTGCTTTTTTCAGCGGCTGGTTTGTGTGGTAGCAATGATATGGTTGGAGAAAATAACCCTAAAGGAAAAAACCAGAACATCGGTTCAAATACAGGTACATTTGTTAAAACGTATGTATTTTAATGAAAAGGTGAAATGTTAACATTTATGTCAATACTACCCTTCACCAACTGATATAAAACTACCCTTCCTTGGTCAAAATAAATTATTAATTCTCGAATTACGTTGACATATTGTCAAACGGTAGCCCATATATATTAACATATCATACACTTCACAAAATATTTGGATTTAATGTTTGATTGTTAATATTATTTTGCTTTTTAAATATAACGCGTATAATACAATATGCTATGAACATGTTCCCCTTTCAAGTCGGACAGTTTATCTGACCAATACAGTTATTTTGTATGATAATTAACATAATAAGGTGTGTCTCAGCATGATAGTTATTTTGTTTGAATACCAGCCATACAGATAGGACAAACAACTGTTGAATTCATGCCCAGGAACCCACAATGGGAGCTGCCATATTCAATCATTCCATAATTGTGTTCAATATTCCATAATTATGATTTTACATAGTCAAAATGAAGAGACAGGCGGTTCATGGTGAATTTTCAACAGACCAATTTATTTTTCAAAACATTTCATTACCATAATGAAAACTACAGGTCGAAGCCCAACTAAAAATTAAACGTTGATCAGAGGCATATGAGACCCCAAATGACAGTTAACTTTAAATAAAGACACAGACGTGAGAACAGTACCTAAATAAATTCATACACTTTATACAGACCACATACGCATCAAATAGCTCTACCGATAAATGATGGGCTTACCGCCTCTCGTTTGGGCTTCTACTAGTTATGCTAGTTTTACTAGTATTGTCAAAAGCTCAAATTGTACCAACTTTTATCAAATATTACAAAATTCAAGTCTTATGATTTAAATCAAGCAATGAAATCGGCCTTTTTTGGCGTGCGTCATTGGAAAGTCGGCTTGTACTTTTGAGATTAAACACCCATATATCGTGCATTGTCAAACGATGAAATCATTAATCTTTTTTTTTCGTTTGAAGATTAAACGCTCACTTCAATTTAATTTAACCATCTAGAATAGGGTGTCGGTTTCAAACGTTGAAATGATTCGTAAAGTACATTATTATTGCATTCAAACATGTACCCATCTGTATGCTTTAATAAAGGTGTCGTTCAAAGCGTTTAATTACATCGTACGTCAATATCAATTATCATGAACATTTTATTTAATGCCATTTCTGCAGTGGATTTTCTTTTGGAAAGACTGAATGAAGCTCAAACAAACCAATTCTTTGTATTCTTTTGTATGAGCTAATTACTCGGTTTATAAAACATCAAACACTTTATAAAAGTTTAATTTAATGAATCTTAAATCCTTTGTCAGAGCGGCATCTGAAAGCTAATTCCAGTTTAGATGTACTGAATTGCACTGTTAAAAGGCAAATTATATACTAGTTTTCAACCCGAGAAAGAAACGAATTTTGCAATATTCATATATTGAAATGTCACGATTGTTCAATGCTCATTCCTTATTTCCGCCCCTGGCTATTGTTTATAAATTAAATTTATGGCATTACTAGTCGACTGCTTGCAAATGGTGTCGAATTTGTATGTATTTCCATGTATTACGTACATCAAGTCAACCGACAAATGTGATGTCCCACGCAGTTATATCATAATCTGCTTAGTTATTATATTACTAACAAACCCGAAAGAAGTCCCCATCACTTTATAGTATTTTAATTATAGTGATATGGCATTTATTTTTGTCAGGTTATATTCAGACGCATGTCAGGCAATTATGCCAAATAATAATACGCACACTTTAAACTTTAAACAAGCAAGCAGTAATCCTTCAGAGTATTTTAGTATTAAGCCATAGTAGATTAAACCATGATTAAGTCTATCTTACGCTATGTTGGAAAAAAGTACAGTAGTTTCAATTAGAGACTAATCATTAAACGTCTCCCAACGTTGGCTCGTTCTCTTGATGGAACGTTTAAGCACTTCAGGATTTTCCCAAATATGTTAAGAAATTATGTTAATCACAATTATAAACCCAACACAGATATTGATTTCCATAAAAATAAACAATAAAAAAACATTATTCATCATTCATTATGAAGTGTCATAATACAAAAGAAATCCGATATATATGTTTATAGATATATATACAGTCGAACACGTTGGCTCGATAGCCCAGGCATCGGCCAAAATACCTCGACCCTCAGAATATTCGAGCCAAGCGGGACTGTTTACATTCAGTATATAAAATCGGTCCTTAACATCTATTTCGAGCCAACGAACAATTCGACACAAGCGAATTCGAGCCAACGGGGTTCGACTGTAAGTTTCATTTGTGTTAACGCTTCAGGATAAATACACTGATCAGATTATTATGCGCCTTTATTATTCAATAACCACTGTAAAAGCATAATCTTAAGCAATATCACTATATATTCGAGATAATTTGTTTTTAGATAAATAATATATATGTATATAATTAAATGACAGTTCACTAATAATGCCCCATACCAGATAGCTTAAAGATGCGGTAAAGATCATACCAAACAGAAGAAAGGAAAGGAAGTCTTCGGCCGGAATCTTTATTTGCTAAAACTGAAGTACTAGTGGTAACAGCAATGCTAATCTGGCATACCAATACCCTGCAGCTCCGAAATTGATATTAAAAGAAAACATTTCCTTCTATACAGTTTTGCATTACTTGTTAAAAAAACAGTAAATTAACTCGTAGGGTAACCAACTATATGTATAGGGTTTGAAATTAATAACCTCCAATAAACGGCTAAACAAAAAAAAGGAACTTGCAATCCAAATTTACATACATTGACATATTGAAACACGAATTTGCCACTTATTAATCTGTTTGCAGCGTTCGGGTATATGATGGCAGACCCTGATTTTACGTTCGACTGCTGCGGGGTGATCGAGAGTTGGCAAGCCAATTTCGATAACGTTGAGCCAAATACTAGGACTCTGCACTTCCAAGTATGGCGCCCGACTACAGGATCAGACTTTCGACTCGTCGGGCAGAATTCCGTCTCTGTTTGTATGTATAACTCTAAGAAACAAGTGGCCAAACTATCGACCAGTCTTAATAAACCCCATCTCAAGTTTTAAAGTAAGAGGTCGAATTAGCGACGTGTCGCGCAGAACTATCTTTATGGTTGTCTAATGACCGATACCTCATACATAAGTGGTCAAATTACCGACGTATCGTGCCGAAGTGTCTTGCAGAACTCCCAATATTATGGTTGTATAATGTCCATTATCTCAAACATACGTGGTCGAATTACCGACATGTCGTGCAGAACTCCCTATATTATAGTTGTATAATGTCCATTATCTCAAACATACGTGGTCGAATTACAGACATGTCGTGCAGAACTTCCTATATTATGGTTGTATAATGTCCATTATCTCAAACATACGTGGTCGAATTACAGACGTGTCGTGCCGAACTCCCTATATTATGGTTGTATACTATCCATTATCTCAAACATACGTGGTCAAATTACAGACGTGTCGTGCAGAACTCCCTATATTATGGTTGTATAATATCCATTATCTCAAACATACGTGGTCAAATTACCGACATGTCGTGCAGAACTCCCTATATTATGATTGTATAATATCCATTATCTCAAACATACGTGGTCAAATTACAGACGTGTCGTGCAGAACTCCCTATATTATGGTTGTATAATATCCATTATCTCAAACATACGTGGTCAAATTACCGACATGTCGTGCAGAACTCCCTATATTATGATTGTATAATATCCATTATCTCAAACATACGTGGTCAAATTACCGACATGTCGTGCAGAACTCCCTATATTATAGTTGTATAATATCCATTATCTCAAACATACGTGGTCGAATTACAGACATGTCGTGCAGAACTCCCTATATTATGGTTGTATAATATCCATTATCTCAAACATACGTGGTCGAATTACCGACATGTCGTGCAGAACTCCCTATATTATGGTTGTATAATATCCATTATCTCAAACATACGTGGTCGAATTACAGACGTGTCGTGCCGAACTCCCTATATTATGGTTGTATAATATCCATTATCTCAAACATACGTGGTCGAATTACCGACATCTCGTGCAGAACTCCCTATATTATGGTTGTATAATGTCCATTATCTCAAACATACGTGGTCAAATTACCGACATGTCGTGCAGAACTCCCTATATTATGGTTGTATAATATCCATTATCTCAAACATACGTGGTCAAATTACCGACATGTCGTGCCGAACTCCCTATATTATGGTTGTATAATATCCATTATCTCAAACATACGTGGTCAAATTACCGACATGTCGTGCAGAACTCCCTATATTATGGTTGTATAATATCCATTATCTCAAACATACGTGGTCGAATTACCGACATGTCGTGCAGAACTCCCTATATTATGGTTGTATAATATCCATTATCTCAAACATACGTGGTCAAATTACCGACATGTCGTGCAGAACTCCTTATATTATGGTTGTATAATGTCCATTATCTCAAACATACGTGGTCAAATTACCGACATGTCGTGCAGAATTCCCTATATTTTGGTTGTATAATATCCATTATCTCAAACATACGTGGTCAAATTACCGACATGTTGTGCAGAACTCCCTATATTATGGTTGTATAATATCCATTATCTCAAACATACGTGGTCGAATTACCGACATGTCGTGCATAACGCCCTATATCATGGTTGTATAATATCCATTATCTCAAACATACGTGGTCAAATTACCGACATGTCGTGCAGAACTCCCTATATTATGGTTGTATAATATCCATTATCTCAAACAGACGTGGTCAAATAACCGACATGTCGTGCAGAACTCCCTATATTATGGTTGTATAATATCCATTATCTCAAACATACGTGGTCAAATAACCGACATGTCGTGCAGAACTCCCTATATTATGGTTGTATAATATCCATTATCTCAAACATACGTGGTCAAATTACCGACATGTCGTGCAGAACGCCCTATATCATGGTTGTATAATATCCATTATCTCAAACATACGTTGTCAAATTACCGACATGTCGTGCAGAACTCCCTATATTATGGTTGTATAATATCCATTATCTCAAACAGACGTGGTCAAATAACCGACATGTCGTGCAGAACTCCCTATATTATGGTTGTATAATATCCATTATCTCAAACATACGTGGTCAAATAACCGACATGTCGTGCAGAACGCCCTATATTATGGTTGTATAATATCCATTATCTCAAACAGACGTGGTCAAATTACCGACATGTCGTGCAGAAATCCCTATATTATGATTGTATAATATCCATTATCTCAAACAGACGTGGTCAAATTACCGACATGTCGTGCAGAACTCCCTATATTATAGTTGTATAATATCCATTATCTCAAACATACGTGGTCGAATTACCGACATGTCGTGCAGATCTCTCTATATTATGGTTGTATAATATCCATTATCTCAAACATACGTGGTCAAATTACCGACATGTCGTGCAGAACTCCCTATATTATGGTTGTAAAATATCCATTATCTCAAACATACGTGGTCGAAATACGGACATGTCGTGCAGAACTCCCTATATTATGGTTGTATAATATCCATAATCTCAAACATACGTGGTCAAATTACCGACATGTCGTGCAGAACTCCCTATATTATGGTTGTATAATATCCGTTATCTCAAACATACGTGGTCGAATTACAGACAAGTCGTGCAGAACTCCCTATATTATGGTTGTATAATATCCATTATCTCAAACATACGTGGTCGAATTACCGACAAGTCGTGCAGAACTCCCTATAATATGGTTGTATAATATCCATTATCTCAAACATACGTGGTCAAATTACAGACGTGTCGCGCAAAACTCCCTAAATTATGGTTGTATAATATCCATTTTCTCAAACATACGTGGTCGAATTACCGACATGTCGTGCAGAACTCCCTATATTATGGTTGTATAATATCCATTATCTCAAACATACGTGGTCAAATTACAGACGTGTCGTGCAGAACTCCCTATAATATGGTTGTATAATATCCATTATCTCAAACATACGTGGTCAAATTACAGACGTGTCGTGCAGAACTCCCTATATTATGGTTGTATAATATCCATTATCTCAAACATACGTGGTCAAATTACAGACGTTTTGTGCAGAACTCCCTATATTATGGTTGTTTAATATCCATTATCTCAAACATACGTGGTCAAATTACAGACATGTCGTGCAGATCTCCCTATATTATGGTTGTATAATATCCATTATCTCAAACATACGTGGTCAAATTACCGACATGTCGTGCAGAACTCCCTATACTATGGTTGTATAATATCCATTATCTCAAACATACGTGGTCAAATTACAGACATGTCGTGCAGATCTCCCTATATTATGGTTGTATAATGTCCATTATCTCAAACATACGTGGTCGAATTACAGACGTGTCGTGCCGAATTCCCTATATTATGGTTGTATAATGTCCATTATCTCAAACATACGTGGTCGAATTACAGACGTGTCGTGCAGAACTTCCTATATTATGGTTGTATAATGTCCATTATCTCAAACATACGTGGTCGAATTACCGACATGTCGTGCCGAACTCCCTATATTATGGTTGTATAATATCCATTATCTCAAACATACGTGGTCAAATTACAGACGTGTCGTGCAGAACTCCCTATATTATGGTTGTATAATATCCATTATCTCAAACATACGTGGTCAAATTACCGACATGTCGTGCAGAACTCCCTATATTATGATTGTATAATATCCATTATCTCAAACATACGTGGTCAAATTACAGACGTGTCGTGCAGAACTCCCTATATTATGGTTGTATAATATCCATTATCTCAAACATACGTGGTCAAATTACCGACATGTCGTGCAGAACTCCCTATATTATGATTGTATAATATCCATTATCTCAAACATACGTGGTCAAATTACCGACATGTCGTGCAGAACTCCCTATATTATAGTTGTATAATATCCATTATCTCAAACATACGTGGTCGAATTACAGACATGTCGTGCCGAACTCCCTATATTATGGTTGTATAATATCCATTATCTCAAACATACGTGGTCGAATTACCGACATGTCGTGCAGAACTCCCTATATTATGGTTGTATAATATCCATTATCTCAAACATACGTGGTCGAATTACAGACGTGTCGTGCCGAACTCCCTATATTATGGTTGTATAATATCCATTATCTCAAACATACGTAGTCGAATTACCGACATCTCGTGCAGAACTCCCTATATTATGGTTGTATAATATCCATTATCTCAAACATACGTGGTCAAATTACCGACATGTCGTGCAGAACTCCCTATATTATGGTTGTATAATATCCATTATCTCAAACATACGTGGTCAAATTACCGACATGTCGTGCCGAACTCCCTATATTATGGTTGTATAATATCCATTATCTCAAACATACGTGGTCAAATTACCGACATGTCGTGCAGAACTCCCTATATTATGGTTGTATAATATCCATTATCTCAAACATACGTGGTCGAATTACCGACATGTCGTGCCGAACTCCCTATATTATGGTTGTATAATGTCCATTATCTCAAACATACGTGGTCAAATTACCGACATGTCGTGCCGAACTCCCTATATTATGGTTGTATAATATCCATTATCTCAAACATACGTGGTCAAATTACCGACATGTCGTGCAGAACTCCCTATATTATGGTTGTATAATATCCATTATCTCAAACATACGTGGTCGAATTACCGACATGTCGTGCCGAACTCCCTATATTATGGTTGTATAATGTCCATTATCTCAAACATACGTGGTCAAATTACCGACATGTCGTGCAGAACTCCTTATATTATGGTTGTATAATGTCCATTATCTCAAACATACGTGGTCAAATTACCGACATGTCGTGCAGAACTCCCTATATTTTGGTTGTATAATATCCATTATCTCAAACATACGTGGTCAAATTACCGACATGTCGTGCAGAACTCCCTATATTATGGTTGTAAAATATCCATTATCTCAAACATACGTGGTCGAAATACGGACATGTCGTGCAGAACTCCCTATATTATGGTTGTATAATATCCATTATCTCAAACATACGTGGTCGAATTACAGACAAGTCGTGCAGAACTCCCTATATTATGGTTGTATAATATCCATTATCTCAAACATACGTGGTCGAATTACCGACAAGTCGTGCAGAACTCCCTATAATATGGTTGTATAATATCCATTATCTCAAACATACGTGGTCAAATTACAGACGTGTCGCGCAAAACTCCCTAAATTATGGTTGTATAATATCCATTATCTCAAACATACGTGGTCGAATTACCGACATGTCGTGCAGAACTCCCTATATTATGGTTGTATAATATCCATTATCTCAAACATACGTGGTCAAATTACAGACGTGTCGTGCAGAACTCCCTATAATATGGTTGTATAATATCCATTATCTCAAACATACGTGGTCAAATTACAGACGTGTCGTGCAGAACTCCCTATATTATGGTTGTATAATATCCATTATCTCAAACATACGTGGTCAAATTACAGACGTGTCGTGCAGAACTCCCTATATTATGGTTGTTTAATATCCATTATCTCAAACATACGTGGTCAAATTACAGACATGTCGTGCAGATCTCCCTATATTATGGTTGTATAATATCCATTATCTCAAACATACGTGGTCAAATTACCGACATGTCGTGCAGAACTCCCTATACTATGGTTGTATAATATCCATTATCTCAAACATACGTGGTCAAATTACAGACATGTCGTGCAGATCTCCCTATATTATGGTTGTATAATATCCATTATCTCAAACATACGTGGTCGAAATACCGACGTGTCTTGCAGAACTCCCTATAATATGGTTGTATAATATCCATTATCTCAAACATACGTGGTCAAATTACCGACAAGTCGTGCAGATCTCCCTATATTATGATTGTATAATATCCATTATCTCAAACATACGTGGTCGAATTACCGACAAGTCGTGCAGAACTCCCTATAATATGGTTGTATAATATCCATTATCTCAAACATACGTGGTCAAATTACCGACAAGTCGTGCAGATCTCCCTATATTATGGTTGTATAATATCCATTATCTCAAACATACGTGGTCGAAATACCGACGTGTCGTGCAGAACTCCCTATACTATGGTTGTATAATATCCATTATCTCAAACATACGTGGTCAAATTACAGACATGTCGTGCAGATCTCCCTATATTATGATTGTATAATATCCATTATTTCAAACATACGTGGTCGAATTACAGACATGTCGTGCAGAACTCCCTATAATATGGTTGTATAATATCCATTATCTCAAACATACGTGGTCAAATTACCGACAAGTCGTGCAGAACTCCCTATAATATGGTTGTATAATATCCATTATCTCAAACATACGTGGTCAAATTACCGACATGTCGTGCAGAACTCCCTATATTATGGTTGTATAATATCCGTTATCTCAAACATACGTGGTCGAATTACAGACAAGTCGTGCAGAACTCCCTATATTATGGTTGTATAATATCCATTATCTCAAACATACGTGGTCGAATTACCGACAAGTCGTGCAGAACTCCCTATAATATGGTTGTATAATATCCATTATCTCAAACATACGTGGTCAAATTACAGACGTGTCGCGCAAAACTCCCTAAATTATGGTTGTATAATATCCATTATCTCAAACATACGTGGTCGAATTACCGACATGTCGTGCAGAACTCCCTATATTATGGTTGTATAATATCCATTATCTCAAACATACGTGGTCAAATTACAGACGTGTCGTGCAGAACTCCCTATATTATGGTTGTATAATATCCATTATCTCAAACAGACGTGGTCAAATAACCGACATGTCGTGCAGAACTCCCTATATTATGGTTGTATAATATCCATTATCTCAAACATACGTGGTCAAATAACCGACATGTCGTGCAGAACTCCCTATATTATGGTTGTATAATATCCATTATCTCAAACATACGTGGTCAAATTACCGACATGTCGTGCAGAACGCCCTATATCATGGTTGTATAATATCCATTATCTCAAACATACGTTGTCAAATTACCGACATGTCGTGCAGAACTCCCTATATTATGGTTGTATAATATCCATTATCTCAAACAGACGTGGTCAAATAACCGACATGTCGTGCAGAACTCCCTATATTATGGTTGTATAATATCCATTATCTCAAACATACGTGGTCAAATAACCGACATGTCGTGCAGAACTCCCTATATTATGGTTGTATAATATCCATTATCTCAAACAGACGTGGTCAAATTACCGACATGTCCTGCAGAAATCCCTATATTATGATTGTATAATATCCATTATCTCAAACAGACGTGGTCAAATTACCGACATGTCGTGCAGAACTCCCTATATTATAGTTGTATAATATCCATTATCTCAAACATACGTGGTCGAATTACCGACATGTCGTGCAGATCTCTCTATATTATGGTTGTATAATATCCATTATCTCAAACATACGTGGTCAAATTACCGACATGTCGTGCAGAACTCCCTATATTATGGTTGTAAAATATCCATTATCTCAAACATACGTGGTCGAAATACGGACATGTCGTGCAGAACTCCCTATATTATGGTTGTATAATATCCATAATCTCAAACATACGTGGTCAAATTACCGACATGTCGTGCAGAACTCCCTATATTATGGTTGTATAATATCCGTTATCTCAAACATACGTGGTCGAATTACAGACAAGTCGTGCAGAACTCCCTATATTATGGTTGTATAATATCCATTATCTCAAACATACGTGGTCGAATTACCGACAAGTCGTGCAGAACTCCCTATAATATGGTTGTATAATATCCATTATCTCAAACATACGTGGTCAAATTACAGACGTGTCGCGCAAAACTCCCTAAATTATGGTTGTATAATATCCATTTTCTCAAACATACGTGGTCGAATTACCGACATGTCGTGCAGAACTCCCTATATTATGGTTGTATAATATCCATTATCTCAAACATACGTGGTCAAATTACAGACGTGTCGTGCAGAACTCCCTATAATATGGTTGTATAATATCCATTATCTCAAACATACGTGGTCAAATTACAGACGTGTCGTGCAGAACTCCCTATATTATGGTTGTATAATATCCATTATCTCAAACATACGTGGTCAAATTACAGACGTTTTGTGCAGAACTCCCTATATTATGGTTGTTTAATATCCATTATCTCAAACATACGTGGTCAAATTACAGACATGTCGTGCAGATCTCCCTATATTATGGTTGTATAATATCCATTATCTCAAACATACGTGGTCAAATTACCGACATGTCGTGCAGAACTCCCTATACTATGGTTGTATAATATCCATTATCTCAAACATACGTGGTCAAATTACAGACATGTCGTGCAGATCTCCCTATATTATGGTTGTATAATGTCCATTATCTCAAACATACGTGGTCGAATTACAGACGTGTCGTGCCGAATTCCCTATATTATGGTTGTATAATGTCCATTATCTCAAACATACGTGGTCGAATTACAGACGTGTCGTGCAGAACTTCCTATATTATGGTTGTATAATGTCCATTATCTCAAACATACGTGGTCGAATTACCGACATGTCGTGCCGAACTCCCTATATTATGGTTGTATAATATCCATTATCTCAAACATACGTGGTCAAATTACAGACGTGTCGTGCAGAACTCCCTATATTATGGTTGTATAATATCCATTATCTCAAACATACGTGGTCAAATTACCGACATGTCGTGCAGAACTCCCTATATTATGATTGTATAATATCCATTATCTCAAACATACGTGGTCAAATTACAGACGTGTCGTGCAGAACTCCCTATATTATGGTTGTATAATATCCATTATCTCAAACATACGTGGTCAAATTACCGACATGTCGTGCAGAACTCCCTATATTATGATTGCATAATATCCATTATCTCAAACATACGTGGTCAAATTACCGACATGTCGTGCAGAACTCCCTATATTATAGTTGTATAATATCCATTATCTCAAACATACGTGGTCGAATTACAGACATGTCGTGCCGAACTCCCTATATTATGGTTGTATAATATCCATTATCTCAAACATACGTGGTCGAATTACCGACATGTCGTGCAGAACTCCCTATATTATGGTTGTATAATATCCATTATCTCAAACATACGTGGTCGAATTACAGACGTGTCGTGCCGAACTCCCTATATTATGGTTGTATAATATCCATTATCTCAAACATACGTAGTCGAATTACCGACATCTCGTGCAGAACTCCCTATATTATGGTTGTATAATATCCATTATCTCAAACATACGTGGTCAAATTACCGACATGTCGTGCAGAACTCCCTATATTATGGTTGTATAATATCCATTATCTCAAACATACGTGGTCAAATTACCGACATGTCGTGCCGAACTCCCTATATTATGGTTGTATAATATCCATTATCTCAAACATACGTGGTCAAATTACCGACATGTCGTGCAGAACTCCCTATATTATGGTTGTATAATATCCATTATCTCAAACATACGTGGTCGAATTACCGACATGTCGTGCCGAACTCCCTATATTATGGTTGTATAATGTCCATTATCTCAAACATACGTGGTCAAATTACCGACATGTCGTGCCGAACTCCCTATATTATGGTTGTATAATATCCATTATCTCAAACATACGTGGTCAAATTACCGACATGTCGTGCAGAACTCCCTATATTATGGTTGTATAATATCCATTATCTCAAACATACGTGGTCGAATTACCGACATGTCGTGCCGAACTCCCTATATTATGGTTGTATAATGTCCATTATCTCAAACATACGTGGTCAAATTACCGACATGTCGTGCAGAACTCCTTATATTATGGTTGTATAATGTCCATTATCTCAAACATACGTGGTCAAATTACCGACATGTCGTGCAGAACTCCCTATATTTTGGTTGTATAATATCCATTATCTCAAACATACGTGGTCAAATTACCGACATGTCGTGCAGAACTCCCTATATTATGGTTGTAAAATATCCATTATCTCAAACATACGTGGTCGAAATACGGACATGTCGTGCAGAACTCCCTATATTATGGTTGTATAATATCCATTATCTCAAACATACGTGGTCGAATTACAGACAAGTCGTGCAGAACTCCCTATATTATGGTTGTATAATATCCATTATCTCAAACATACGTGGTCGAATTACCGACAAGTCGTGCAGAACTCCCTATAATATGGTTGTATAATATCCATTATCTCAAACATACGTGGTCAAATTACAGACGTGTCGCGCAAAACTCCCTAAATTATGGTTGTATAATATCCATTATCTCAAACATACGTGGTCGAATTACCGACATGTCGTGCAGAACTCCCTATATTATGGTTGTATAATATCCATTATCTCAAACATACGTGGTCAAATTACAGACGTGTCGTGCAGAACTCCCTATAATATGGTTGTATAATATCCATTATCTCAAACATACGTGGTCAAATTACAGACGTGTCGTGCAGAACTCCCTATATTATGGTTGTATAATATCCATTATCTCAAACATACGTGGTCAAATTACAGACGTGTCGTGCAGAACTCCCTATATTATGGTTGTTTAATATCCATTATCTCAAACATACGTGGTCAAATTACAGACATGTCGTGCAGATCTCCCTATATTATGGTTGTATAATATCCATTATCTCAAACATACGTGGTCAAATTACCGACATGTCGTGCAGAACTCCCTATACTATGGTTGTATAATATCCATTATCTCAAACATACGTGGTCAAATTACAGACATGTCGTGCAGATCTCCCTATATTATGGTTGTATAATATCCATTATCTCAAACATACGTGGTCGAAATACCGACGTGTCTTGCAGAACTCCCTATAATATGGTTGTATAATATCCATTATCTCAAACATACGTGGTCAAATTACCGACAAGTCGTGCAGATCTCCCTATATTATGATTGTATAATATCCATTATCTCAAACATACGTGGTCGAATTACCGACAAGTCGTGCAGAACTCCCTATAATATGGTTGTATAATATCCATTATCTCAAACATACGTGGTCGAATTACCGACATGTCGTGCAGAACTCCCTATATTATGGTTGTATAATATCCATTATCTCAAACATACGTGGTCGAAATACCGACGTGTCGTGCAGAACTCCCTATACTATGGTTGTATAATATCCATTATCTCAAACATACGTGGTCAAATTACAGACATGTCGTGCAGATCTCCCTATATTATGATTGTATAATATCCATTATTTCAAACATACGTGGTCGAATTACAGACATGTCGTGCAGAACTCCCTATAATATGGTTGTATAATATCCATTATCTCAAACATACGTGGTCAAATTACCGACAAGTCGTGCAGAACTCCCTATAATATGGTTGTATAATATCCATTATCTCAAACATACGTGGTCAAATTACCGACATGTCGTGCAGAACTCCCTATATTATGGTTGTATAATATCCGTTATCTCAAACATACGTGGTCGAATTACAGACAAGTCGTGCAGAACTCCCTATATTATGGTTGTATAATATCCATTATCTCAAACATACGTGGTCGAATTACCGACAAGTCGTGCAGAACTCCCTATAATATGGTTGTATAATATCCATTATCTCAAACATACGTGGTCAAATTACAGACGTGTCGCGCAAAACTCCCTAAATTATGGTTGTATAATATCCATTATCTCAAACATACGTGGTCGAATTACCGACATGTCGTGCAGAACTCCCTATATTATGGTTGTATAATATCCATTATCTCAAACATACGTGGTCAAATTACAGACGTGTCGTGCAGAACTCCCTATAATATGGTTGTATAATATCCATTATCTCAAACATACGTGGTCAAATTACAGACGTGTCGTGCAGAACTCCCTATATTATGGTTGTATAATATCCATTATCTCAAACATACGTGGTCAAATTACAGACGTTTTGTGCAGAACTCCCTATATTATGGTTGTTTAATATCCATTATCTCAAACATACGTGGTCAAATTACAGACATGTCGTGCAGATCTCCCTATATTATGGTTGTATAATATCCATTATCTCAAACATACGTGGTCAAATTACCGACATGTCGTGCAGAACTCCCTATACTATGGTTGTATAATATCCATTATCTCAAACATACGTGGTCAAATTACAGACATGTCGTGCAGATCTCCCTTTATTATGGTTGTATAATGTCCATTATCTCAAACATACGTGGTCGAATTACAGACGTGTCGTGCCGAATTCCCTATATTATGGTTGTATAATGTCCATTATCTCAAACATACGTGGTCGAATTACAGACGTGTCGTGCAGAACTTCCTATATTATGGTTGTATAATGTCCATTATCTCAAACATACGTGGTCGAATTACCGACATGTCGTGCCGAACTCCCTATATTATGGTTGTATAATATCCATTATCTCAAACATACGTGGTCAAATTACAGACGTGTCGTGCAGAACTCCCTATATTATGGTTGTATAATATCCATTATCTCAAACATACGTGGTCAAATTACCGACATGTCGTGCAGAACTCCCTATATTATGATTGTATAATATCCATTATCTCAAACATACGTGGTCGAATTACAGACGTGTCGTGCAGAACTCCCTATATTATGGTTGTATAATATCCATTATCTCAAACATACGTGGTCAAATTACCGACATGTCGTGCAGAACTCCCTATATTATGGTTGTATAATATCCATTATCTCAAACATACGTGGTCAAATTACCGACATGTCGTGCAGAACTCCCTATATTATAGTTGTATAATATCCATTATCTCAAACATACGTGGTCGAATTACAGACATGTCGTGCCGAACTCCCTATATTATGGTTGTATAATATCCATTATCTCAAACATACGTGGTCGAATTACCGACATGTCGTGCAGAACTCCCTATATTATGGTTGTATAATATCCATTATCTCAAACATACGTGGTCGAATTACAGACGTGTCGTGCCGAACTCCCTATATTATGGTTGTATAATATCCATTATCTCAAACATACGTAGTCGAATTACCGACATCTCGTGCAGAACTCCCTATATTATGGTTGTATAATGTCCATTATCTCAAACATACGTGGTCAAATTACCGACATGTCGTGCAGAACTCCCTATATTATGGTTGTATAATATCCATTATCTCAAACATACGTGGTCAAATTACCGACATGTCGTGCCGAACTCCCTATATTATGGTTGTATAATATCCATTATCTCAAACATACGTGGTCAAATTACCGACATGTCGTGCAGAACTCCCTATATTATGGTTGTATAATATCCATTATCTCAAACATACGTGGTCGAATTACCGACATGTCGTGCCGAACTCCCTATATTATGGTTGTATAATGTCCATTATCTCAAACATACGTGGTCAAATTACCGACATGTCGTGCAGAACTCCTTATATTATGGTTGTATAATGTCCATTATCTCAAACATACGTGGTCAAATTACCGACATGTCGTGCAGAACTCCCTATATTTTGGTTGTATAATATCCATTATCTCAAACATACGTGGTCAAATTACCGACATGTCGTGCAGAACTCCCTATATTATGGTTGTAAAATATCCATTATCTCAAACATACGTGGTCGAAATACGGACATGTCGTGCAGAACTCCCTATATTATGGTTGTATAATATCCATTATCTCAAACATACGTGGTCAAATTACAGACAAGTCGTGCAGAACTCCCTATATTATGGTTGTATAATATCCATTATCTCAAACATACGTGGTCGAATTACCGACAAGTCGTGCAGAACTCCCTATAATATGGTTGTATAATATCCATTATCTCAAACATACGTGGTCAAATTACAGACGTGTCGCGCAAAACTCCCTAAATTATGGTTGTATAATATCCATTATCTCAAACATACGTGGTCGAATTACCGACATGTCGTGCAGAACTCCCTATATTATGGTTGTATAATATCCATTATCTCAAACATACGTGGTCAAATTACAGACGTGTCGTGCAGAACTCCCTATAATATGGTTGTATAATATCCATTATCTCAAACATACGTGGTCAAATTACAGACGTGTCGTGCAGAACTCCCTATATTATGGTTGTATAATATCCATTATCTCAAACATACGTGGTCAAATTACAGACGTGTCGTGCAGAACTCCCTATATTATGGTTGTTTAATATCCATTATCTCAAACATACGTGGTCAAATTACAGACATGTCGTGCAGAACTCCCTATATTATGGTTGTATAATATCCATTATCTCAAACATACGTGGTCAAATTACCGACATGTCGTGCAGAACTCCCTATACTATGGTTGTATAATATCCATTATCTCAAACATACGTGGTCAAATTACAGACATGTCGTGCAGATCTCCCTATATTATGGTTGTATAATATCCATTATCTCAAACATACGTGGTCGAAATACCGACGTGTCTTGCAGAACTCCCTATAATATGGTTGTATAATATCCATTATCTCAAACATATGTGGTCAAATTACCGACAAGTCGTGCAGATCTCCCTATATTATGATTGTATAATATCCATTATCTCAAACATACGTGGTCGAATTACCGACAAGTCGTGCAGAACTCCCTATAATATGGTTGTATAATATCCATTATCTCAAACATACGTGGTCAAATTACCGACAAGTCGTTCAGATCTCCCTATATTATGGTTGTATAATATCCATTATCTCAAACATACGTGGTCGAATTACCGACAAGTCGTGCAGAACTCCCTATATTATGGTTGTATAATATCCATTATCTCAAACATACGTGGTCAAATTACAGACATGTCGTGCAGATCTCCCTATATTATGATTGTATAATATCCATTATCTCAAACATACGTGGTCGAATTACAGACGTGTCGTGCAGAACTCCCTATAATATGGTTGTATAATATCCATTATCTCAAACATACGTGGTCAAATTACCGACAAGTCGTGCAGAACTCCCTATAATATGGTTGTATAATATCCATTATCTCAAACATACGTGGTCGAATTACAGACGTGTCGTGCAGAACTCTCTATAATATGATTGTATAATGTCCATTATTTCAAACATACGTGGTCGAATTACCGACATGTCGTGCAGAACTCCCTATAATATGATTGTATAATATCCATTATCTCAAACATACGTGGTCGAATTACCGACATGTCGTGCAGAACTCCCTATATTATGGTTGTATAATATCCATTATCTCAAACATACGTGGTCGAATTACCAACGTGTCGTGCAGAACTCCCTATATTATGGTTGTATAATATCCATTATCTCAAACAGACGTGGTCAAATTACCGACATGTCGTGCAGAACTCCCTATATTATGATTGTATAATATCCATTATCTCAAACATACGTGGTCGAATTACCGACATGTCGTGCAGAACTCCCTATATTATGGTTGTATAATATCCATTATCTCAAACATACGTGGTCAAATTACCGACATGTCGTGCAGAACTCCCTATATTATGATTGTATAAAATCCATTATCTCAAACATACGTGGTCGAATTACCGACATGTCGTGCAGAACTCCCTATATTATGGTTGTATAATATCCATTATCTCAAACATACGTGGTCAAATTACCGACATGTCGTGCAGAACTCCCTATATTATGATTGTATAAAATCCATTATCTCAAACATACGTGGTCAAATAACCGACATGTCGTGCAGAACTCCCTATATTATGGTTGTATAATATCCATTATCTCAAACATACGTGGTCGAATTACCGACATGTCGTGCAGAACTCCCTATATTATGGTTGTATAATATCCATTATCTCAAACATACGTGGTCGAATTACAGACGCGTCGTTTAGAAATCCATATAGATTTCGATTGTTTAAAGTTCTTTATCTCATTCAATAGTTGTCAAATTACCGACGTGTCTTGCAGTACTCCTTATATGGTAGTATGTTATCCTTTCCGAAATATCTCAGATATAAATTGATTATACGTGTGTATCGACCAGGGATTTATATTACGGATTTAGCGATGTAATTATATAGTGTACTATTTTATGTCAGTTAGTGTGTACTACATATACAATTACTAATCATACAGAAAACACGTTCAAGTGTGCATGTTCAGCTTATGTCTGAACTTTATGGCCCAGTTTCGTCTAGATATAATCATCACATATCGCAAGGTTTATATTAAACTTCACCGGTGCGCTTCTTGAATCAGCATAACGCGGGCGGGAAAAGCATTCTGTTAGAAACTAGAGCTTTTCCAGAAAAGCGTGGTTGTATATATGTTTGGCATTGTTGAAAACAGTCTGTATGCCCTAGGTACTATTTCTAACAAGGTTTCTGTTCAAATTTACATACCATTTAAAATAACTTGTAATATAATCATATTTGGTTAAATACTTTTGCTATAAGATCTGTGTTCGTTCCCCCTCTCAGCTGAGGACGATGAGGTTACATTTTCGATAGCAACGGGAAGTAGGATAACGGTGAAAGCAGACGATCGTATTGGATGGTATGTTAATTAATAATTATAGAAAATTATTTAGCGTTAACTAGTATGCTATCTTATATTGATTGTACATGTGTACCGTTACCTTAATGCAAAACCTGAATAACTAATTATGTTTATACACATATGTATGTTTCCTTGATAAACATACCTAGTTCGTTTATATAGTATAGATGCGTTGTGTTGTGTGTGGTGTTTTGTGCTGTTGTTCCATGTTTCTTGTTTCCATGTGATTTTTTTATATTTTTTGTTGTTCTATGTCTTTGGCGTTCACCCTGTACCATTAAACGGGGTTAATGTTTTAACTTTTGGCTACTGAGCTTGTTTCTGTATTTTTTCACATACGTATTTAAAGATACATTTATTGAGGAACTGCAGTAGGCTGAGGATATGCATATATTAGTAAAATGAGCAGTTGAGTTAAAAATATTTCGTGAAACGTAACTATGTACGTCATTTAGTTTTAACATTATATATTTTACAACGATTTTGAAGAAAGTTATGGCAACTTCTACTAAGTCACACTCGTGGGCAAGACGTTGCGCGAGTGTGTGGTCATGTGTTGTTTTGAAAACCCGAGTGCCCGGAGAAAATCCACTTTTCTGACTTTGTGACCACTAACCAAACTGAAATGCGCCCAGGTTAGGAATGGAACCCGGGTCGCTTATAGTGAGACGCGACGCGCTAGCCACGGCACTTACCAGACTACCAGCTACGGTATTTCTTTGTTTGTGCGTCATTCTTTTGACCCACCCACTACCAAATATACAACGAACATTTTCGGTGGTTATTATCAGTTTACTAATTAAAAACCCTGGTGGAACCCTGCTCCATAGACTGATCCATGGAGGTAATCAAGATAGTCATTGATATAATGATGAGTGTGTGATCTGTCTGTGTTGTATGTACGGTGTATCTCTAATTAAGTGTCTGTAAAGCCTTAGCTCTGTGTCTAAACACAGGTTTTTAATAAATCTTAAACAGATATAAGTATTTTTCCTGTAGAATCCATTGTATGGTTATATATGAATTATTTCCGCTCTGACTTTGTATGTTTATGTTCTGTGTTGTTTGTTGATGTTTGTGCTGTTGTTCTATATTTTTGGCTTCGACCTCGTGCCACGTTTAAGCTTTCGACTACTGGCCTTGTTTCTGTAGTTTTTCATTTAATTTTTGTTTAATAGGTTTTTAAATAATTTATCACGTGTGTAGCTGCTCGGTAATACCATTGGTTATCTCCAATGAGCGTTTTAAACGTGAAAGCTGCACGAACTCCCTAATGATAAAGCAAACAAGTATCCATTTTTGCGGGTCCTAGTGATTATAAATGTTTCGTAATCTCTATTAGGGTAAACAGAGTATATTTTGACTTTTATATTAAGAATTGTGTAAAAGTTTAAGCAACATGTATGCTATGAAAAGTATTGCATTCGTATGCTCATAATTACCATAACAGCTTTTAAAAAGTTTTGCATCCTGTGAAGGTCGCTTTGACCTTCTCTTAATCAACAACGTAGGGGTTCGAACTCACGATCTCCTGGGGGAAAAAAGCTTGCCCTTTATACCACTTAACCACTCTCTCGCTTCTGAAAATTAACCCTCAGGTGGACTGACGGAGCGGACATTATAACTTACAAGACCGGCGGCGGTGAGGATGATCAGAATCATTTTATGGCCTTAACTTCGACAACTGTTGGGAACATAGTGGACTGGAGTGGTGCAATTGTTGAGGATGAACGCACATATGGGATTAGAGCGGATCTTAACCCGAGTAAGTCGATTAGATAGTATTTAATGTAGGCTATTCGCGGTAGTAATATGTACTGAAAAAATGCATTGTACATACTATTATGAAATTACAAATTATCTCAACCCGAATGAGTACGAAGTCACTACATCATACGGGACAAAAGCGGATATCAATCTGAGTAACAGTGGAGGATAACTGATCATCCACAGTAAAGGTTGGTATATTGTTTTTTTGCTATCAGCTTAGAAATCACTTGGACTTAAATCACATGCCCAAAGAGATTCATAAAGCACTGATGAAATGCACTGTAATTGTTCGTGATGTGTGCTATAGAATGTAATGTTACAATTTTAAGGATGTGATAAAGTTAGTAGCCAATTATATTCATTTTTGAGTTGTTTAAACTGAAATTGGAAATATTTGATAAATTTTGACAAAACAATAAACAATTTTGCTAACTTTGACCAAACAAAGCAATCAAAAAAAAAATATGCAAATTAAATACATAATGTTGGTTGACCTTTTACTTAATGAAGGCATGCTGACGTTACCAGACTGCAAAATAAAAGTGTTCATTTAATAAATAAACATTTCAAAACCTTAATTAGTGTTTTACAATTTAAGCCTTAATACTTTCCAGTAAATTCTGCATTTACTCTTTAAATGAAAAGGAAAGCTTGAAGCTCGAGGTACATTATAAAAATTGTTACCATTCGGTTATGTGGGTTGGATTAACCAGTTTCTTACTTTACGGAAAAATGGGATACCATATATACATTTATATGGACTGTCAAATTGTAATAAGTTACAACCATGCATTTGTTATTTGCTATTGAAAGGTTAAAGGATGGCCAATGCATTAAGCTGAAAAGTGCATTCGTTTAAATGCAATTTTCCGAGTGTTTAAAAGGCCATATGTATCATTTTTAGACAATGATCCCTCTTTTACCAACCTTCCTGGATCAACGTCTATTACCAACGCCGCCGCCGCAAGTACGAATCTAGTAACAATTACCGTCACAGACACGGACTCCTATGACGTGGACACACTTGATGTCACTATGACGACAAACGTCAGATATTCTTTTGATACAACCACAAGTAGGTTATTGTTTAGGAGTTTGATAGTGTTTCGTCTACAAACATAGTAGTTGAAGCTGATACCATAACACAATCATTTTCTCTCGGAATTATATTATTACACCACAAATTTTATAGAAAAGAACTTAATAAAACTGAATATTTCATTCAACAATGTGTAAGTTCTATAACAAAGGCAATACAAAATTATAATCAAAATCAAACAGCTTTTAATGGTCCATATAATAGTTCAGATATTTATTGTGTATCAAATGACTTGGTGTCTTAGCAATTACATTTTCCAATCGACACATGTATCAAATGTAATCAAATCTTTCTCTCAGAGATTTTAATTCAGCAAGCAGTTTTACTAACGTTGGATCAACACAGGACAAGCTTGTGTTTCGAGTTGTTGACCAGTGTGATAACACAGCATCAGCTACATTTACTGTCACAATTACCAACGATGTAAGTGAAACTGGTTTTTCACTCAGTCTTTCAGTTGCGGCTTTAAGTTTTGGAACTAAAACATTGACAAAGATATATTCTCTCAGTACTAGTAAATTGGACTCAATCAGTGTGGTACATGAGTGTTAATATAGTTAATGCATACGTATTGAAACTGTAAGTTATGGTGATGAAATACAATGTACAAGTTTAAAAGTCAGATCTTTGTGTAGATGATTGATAATTGGTCCTCTTTCCTTTGACCTGATTTGATTGATTGATCAATTGACATTTCAACTTATCATTATTATCTATTTTGAGACATTGGTAATGATAAAACCTTCATATCCAAGCAATTAAATATGATTTTGAAAGGGGATTGCTTGCTGTTCTATACTACATACAATGAACAGTCTTGCAACAAGCAACAATGATAAAAAAAAATTGTGATGGTTTTATTAATTAAAAATACATCCTTAAACCAAATTTTAAAATCATGCTGTTCAATAAAAGGCCCAATTATGTTCACTTTACTACGGTACATCGGATACCTTTAAGCTATGTTTAACTCCTCAGCCACCAGAAATACAGAACCTCCCCGCAGCTGAATCACTCAGTGAAGACGTTACTGCCGAGACGCTTATATTCACCATAACCGCCACTGATTCAGCTAACGACGTTACATGTTCCCTTGCAACTGGGGTCTCAGCCACGTTACCCTTCCTGGTCAAGCAGATACCGTCATCAACGGGTATGTGAAAATGCATTTTAATGGTTTATAAAAAACGTCAAGGGTGAAGCACTTTAGGTTGTTTCATTTTCAAATGGTGATCAGGCTGGTGCGTTTTATGTATTTGATAATACAAATAAGAAGGACATCTGGTCTATAGTCAAACTCAATTAGGCATTGCTACTAACATCAAACGCAATCGAGGTTGGGAAACGAGCAATTCATTTTAAACAAGAACAATATTTTTAAAGTTACAGTTCTACATAAGATATTTGAAATCATTAATGCGTAGTTTTAGATAGTTAGAAACAATAATACCCAAATATTCACTAAACAACTTTACTTAATATTGTGTCCGCAGAGTAAATTCTACAAGTACTTTTGAAAACATCATTTTCAGAATATTTCCAAAGTAAGGTTGAAATTGAACCTTTGCATTATATTTTGAATAAATTCGAGACTAAAGAAGTGTTTAGCACTGCTCAAACACCTTTAAAGAATTTTCTATTCGCAGAAATATTAGTCTGACCAATGACCAATGATCAGATAAGTGTGCACAACTATAAACAAATAAAAATGCTCCAAAACATTCTTACACCTCTCAATTACTTTCTCTGAAATTCTAAAATTTATTATTTATTTTACAACATTTTAATATGGAATAATAGGAATTTCTAGAAAATTGTGAAATAATTCAAATAAATACATTTTAAAAATATCATAGGTCAAACTTGATGAATCTAGGTCACCTAACAATGAAACTATATTATTAAACAATAAATGTTGCATTTGAAATACATATACATCTACATAATATTCAAATTACTCAAGATGTTTATTTCATGATATTTCAGATTATGGAATTTACAGCAAGTCTAATCCGGGCTTTGATTATGCAGCTACAAGCTCTTATGCTTTCGACATCGACTGTTCGGATGGATTTACCTCGGATAAAGAAGAGTTCACCGTCTATCTTGTAAAAAACGCTGCTCCAGTTTTTGTCAATCTGCAAAGTTAGTATTTATTTATCGTTTCAGAACTTTTATGTTGCCCGAAATTTCCAAAATTACAACAATTGAATCTGGAGGGAATTGATAACTAAGCGATCAATTCACATCGAGTAAGTATTTAAGCGATACCACTGAACAAACTCATGAATTGCAACTCATCTCACATACAAGGTGTATTTGAAACATATACATGAGCAGTTTTAATTATTATTATTTGAAGTGAACATTCAATTGACATAATATGCAGAAATATCTTCAACGTCAATCCAAATGTTGACTGAAGTACTTAAAATGTTTATAGCTGTCACTTTTGTGTCAACATATATAATACTTGTCAATCTTAAAATTGCTTTAAAGTAAACAGAGGTTTATGTTCAGAAAGTACATGGTAAATCTTACTTTTTATTTAATCTAAGTATTCTGAATTGTTAATTTACTCCAAGCATGCATACACATTTTAGACTCTACGACCATATCCACGACCGTTCTGGTAGGAACAACCGCGTTTACCGTCCTGGTGACCGATGCTGAAGGGGACGATTTGACTTTCACTATGACATGTATCCCAGCCTCATGCCCTTTCACAATCTTCAACTGTACGGCTGTGTATTTCACTGATAATTGTAGCTAAATAATGAATTATAACGTATTATGATTACATTAAAAATACTATGGTACATTAATGTAGATCAGTTCGAAACAAAAGAGTACAAAAAACTACATGCAGATTAAAAAACAATGGATTGTTGTGTCATTGCTTGATAGAAATATATCATGTAAAATAATGATGTTTTAAAAGTAAATGCAAAACCATTAACTATTCACTATTTATTTGTGTTCATAGCGGGCGAGATTCAAATCAACACTGACTTAACTGGACACACGACGGTGGGATATGACCTAGAAATCACTGTTGCCGATTCAAAGAACACGGTTGGGCCTAGTCTCCTTACTATTACGTTAGCGGGTAAGAGGAACATGTTTATTTAATGACTGCTGCGCTGTATATACTAAGTATACATTCAGATCGAGTAAGTAATCGTGTTAAAGAAAGATACGAGGGCTGTCCCACTAAATCGTAGACTTTGTTGATAAAAAAATTATACAACGTCACATATGAAAAATGCTTTGCATCTAATTTATTTTTTATATAACAAATAAAAAAATCAAGAAAAACTGAATCGTCATTGTTTAGTATAGATTTCATACATTGTTTTTAATGTACAAGTATACCTTACTAGCGCAGTCTGATAAACAAACGTTAAAAAATTCATTAGTTCTGATAAAAGTGTTCTGAGAAGACATTTGCGTCAATCCCCGGGAAAACGTCATATCAAATAACGACGCCGTTATTTGACGTCATCATATTTGTCGCCTCGTAGTGTCGAACCTGTGTGTCATAAATGAGTGTCTTGATCATTGAATACCGTAAAGTTGAGGCATGTGCAAGACGGGTGTTGATAGTTTCTCTCCAAATGCTTTGTTACTGTTTCAAATATCCGTATTATGCTTGAATACATGCGTTTATGAACACAGAGTGCTATCTATTTGGATTATTTCTTAAGGTTTATATTTCTTTTGTTAACAGATATAAACGACCCCGTTGTTTTGACCAATCTTCCATCCGCTGTAACGATCACTGAAAACGTTGCTGTAGGAACGTCAGTGTTCGATGTCTCCTATTCTGACGTCGATGTTTTACAAGCACACACGTTTGCTATCACCAGCTCATCGCCTATAAGCGGCACTGGATACTTCACGATTGACAGTGATAGTAAGTATTTATATGTTTCGATTGATATTTTGTACTTTTACCATCATTTTTCTAAAAACAAAGAAGAGCATTACCACCACGTACGATAAATTGCTTGATTTCAGCTATTCAATTTTACGTTAACATGCGTATGTGTGTGTGTGTGTGTGTGCGTGCGTGCGTGCGTGCGTGCGTGCGTGTGTGCGTCCGTGCGGGTGAGTGTGCCTGTGCGTGTGTGTGTGTGTGTGTGTGTGTGTGTGTTATTCCAATATCTCACTGTTTCCAGTTATCTGTCTAACTACTTGGTTTGTCCCGGAGGAGGCAAATGCTTTTCAAAAATGTCAATAAGCTTTGAATTTTTACATTCATTAAACAAATGGAAATATACCTGCTCAGCTTTGAAAGGTTTTGTACAGCATTACACTGAACGTTTAAACTGCCGAAATATTGATAAAAATGGAAAATTGACGCTAAGGTCTACAGTCCCCCAGAAGTTTATAAATTGCAATGATGTTTAGCATATTACAGTTGAAGGCATATCTTGACGCCTGTTGTCAGCGAATTGAAAACGAGTTTCTTTCAGCTGGGAGCATAACAACATCAGCACTTATTGACTACGAGACCATTGCTGCAACATCGTTTACGTTAACTGTCACCGTGGCAGACCCTGTGACATCAGACACATGGGATTTGACCGTTAATATAGCAAACGAAAACGAGGCACCGTCGTTTGGTCAGGCTAGTTACAGTCTCTCTGCTGAAGAAGGCAACGTGCGTATTACTGTATTAAGCGATATAAGTCTTAACAAACTTTAAAAAGATATATGTCTGAGCAACATTGCAAATACTTTACATAATGATATTGACATGCTTTGTACGAATAGATTATTATATTCTAAATGGCAATCTTCATATGGTTCAGGAGCAAAATAAAGTTCGTGGATTATCCTGGAAACACTTAGAATACATTTGCATATACTTTAGTTATAGTCAAGATTAACAAAGAAAAGAGCTGATACGGTAACAGACAATTTCTTATTTCTTTTCGTTTTTCTCTATCAAGGCTGGCACTGTTATTGGTACACCCTCGTTTGGATTAACAGACCCTGACACTGGCGATTCGATGAAATTAGTATTGGATTGTGGGGAGCAGACAGGCTATTTCTATATGCACCCAACAAGCGGGTATAATTCGGTTCATATCCAGTATGTTATTGCGACGTATACATTTGATACAAACCGATCAAACTTTTCAATACTCTTTACATACTCAATTCATTAATATTATTACACATACGAGTAAGTTTGCGTACTGATTTGATTTCTTACTTCCTCATATAATCATATAGTTCTGAAATTCTTCGAAACATAGCTGAAATAAAATAGAAAACAAGAACAGGTAACCAAAGATGTATTTACAAGTTTTATTTACTCATAGGTAAACTTCCAGTCCAACTACGACCTTGATGTCAATGCCCTCCCTACATCCGTTCCCTGCACAGTGACTGTAACAGATAACGGGGAATTAACAGACACTGCCACCCTGACCATTACGATCAGTAAGCATTTTACTTCTTGTTTGTCGGGACAAAAAATGTATCCAAATTTATCATTACACCTACATCAAATGTCAAGAATTAGTAATTATTACAACCTTTTCTCATGTGTAAACATAGTTTTGATTGTATTGTTCTGCTCTTGAAGTGATGTTGTGAGCCATGTTGGTTACAGTATACCTGTCATAGAAATGAACAAAATTGATGCAGGCTGGTTCTATACATATCTAATTTGTATATGTCGCACGTGATAAACCCAAACTATTTTACGTCACGTGACTTATCATTGTAATATTTCATATAGTTTTTACTTGGTATTCTGTTATTTTCAATGTAAGAAAAACATATAACGTTCGTGCATTCTGGTTTTTCGTGGTCAGAGTCTTATCAAAATAATATTATGAACAATCTACATAATGTAAATACATAAACGGTAAGATCTCAATGCAGCTGCAGTCG
Organism: Mya arenaria; assembly: GCF_026914265.1. Lineage (NCBI taxonomy): Eukaryota > Metazoa > Mollusca > Bivalvia > Myida > Myidae > Mya > Mya arenaria. Next base: position 69,280,616 of record NC_069131.1, on the reverse strand, counting down.
ATAAATATATTTATTAGATTCTTCACGATTCAATGAATTATATGTTACATAAATTGCATTTTAATGTATTGCATATTGCACTAGATGAATAGTGTTCAAACGTTTGAACCAAAACATTTGGCATATTAAAAATTAAATTTGCGGCAAAAAGCACAAAAAAAACAATGTGCCGAGCACTTATTTTCTCGATGTAAAATTTACGTTATTACCTTCAAAGAAATGTTGTAATTATATAGCAAAAGATTGTAACTGAACCATGAACATTTTACTTTTTACAGACGATATAAACGACAACGTTCCAACTTTTTCTCCGCTGTCTTACACGTTCTATATTAGTTATTACACTATCGCCGGTGCAAGCGTCGGAGCGGTAACGGCAACGGACAATGACGCGGGAGCTTACGGTGTGTTGACTTACACCCTTGACCAGACTGGTCTAAGCGAAGAGTATTTTGCTATAGATTCCACAGGGCTGATAACCACTAAGGTTCAGCCATCTACTGGTTCGTTAGGCTACGGTACATCTGTAACAATTTCTGCAAAGGCATCAGATGTTGGTGGAAATGAAGATTCAGCCACTGTGGTTATTATCATATCCGGTACGTGGACGTTGACACGAGTTAACATGTCGTCTTTTATCTAAGTATGTTGTGTAGATTTGATCACTTATTATAGTGTGGTAGTTCTTCCAAAAACCGTTTTCGCTGCTGATTGAGTGTTTGCACAAACTTGATGAAGTCAAAAATAATAATATTCTTTCGTAAAAAGTAATCAACAACTTTGCACATGATTAAGAATTGTTTAGGAAGGTCAAAGTTTAAAACAATCGTCTTCTAGAACTAAGTTTAATGTGGAACTATTTTTTTACATCAACTGAAAGTATCTTCCACTCTCTAAATGCATTAAACATGTGGCAAATTAAAGAAGAGTGATAAATATTAAATTAATTAATGATCATACAAGAATAATATCATTACAATTTTCGTCCTATATTAATGACGCCCGAACTATTATTATAAAAATACCAAGCCAAAAACACATCCTTTTTCAAACAAATTATTATATGTTTTCTTAAAAACTACAACAGTCAAAGACGTTTTGGACTTGAAACTAATCCGCATTCCAATAAATAACACGATTTCTCCTTTCATGTAAGACACTACAACAACCAGCACGACAACGACCACAGACCGATACAGAACGTTTATGGAAGACAGTAAGAACGTGGCATGGGTGGTTGTCGCTGGAGTGCTTGCATTAGGTTGTCTAGTGGCGATGGTGTATGTGCTGGCTACTTGTCGGGGAGAGAACGGATGTTCGCAATTCATGCGAACATGGTATGAAATTGCGTACATTTTAATGCTTTCAATCATATAAAAGGCTGTTTGAAAGTTGGTTTCTGAGCATTCATGTCAAACGCAGATAAAAGGTATTTTTCAATTTAAATATTAATATAACTTTAAAATGTCACTAATTGTAACATGTTCATAACAAGGGCGACTGAGTCACTCTTTAAACTTATTGTCTATATCTTGGTTTTATCAGGTTTAAATCTGAAATATAATTCAGAAGCCTTTTTAGGAGCTTGTCTCCAATACATACGTAGCTGCTACAAAACGTGTGCAAATAGTTCCTAAATTATTCTCTTCTTGATCGTTGTAACATGACGTACATAGCTTTAAACGTTCGTGTGTAAAACTTAATTTTGCTTTTTTCTTCTTGATTTTGGATCCATGACGTACGTGCAACAGGACGAGTGTAAATAGTTCATTTTGGTCTTGCCTTCTTGATCGTGGTTCCATGGTGTAAGTAGCTGCAACAGGAGGAGTGTAAATAGTTCATTTTGGCCTTCCCTTCTTGATTGTGGTTGTTCCATGAGTTTTGAAGCTGCAACAGGACGAGTGAAATAGTTCATTTTGGCCTTCCCTTCTTGATCGTGGTTCAATGATGAAAATATCTGTAATAGGATGAGTGAAAATAGTTCCTCTTCGCCTGATCGTGGTTCCATGATGCACGTAGCTGCAACAGGACGAGTGTAAATAGTTCATTTTGGTATTCCCTTCTTGTTCTTGGTTCAATGACGTACTTATCTGCAACATAATACAAGTAAATGGATCATTCCAACCGGACGAGGAGTAAATAGTTCATTTCGCTCTTTTCTTCTTGTTCGTGGTTCCATGATGAAAATATCTGTAACAGGATGAGAGTAGATAGTTCAATTCGCTCCTCTTTGATTGATCGTGGTTGTATTATGAACGTAGCTGCAACAGGACGAGCGTGAAAAGTTAATTTTGCTCTTCTCTTCATGATCGTGGTTCCATGATGTCAGTAACTGTAACAGGACGAGTATAAATAGTTCATTTCGCTATTTTTTTCTTGAGCGTGGTTCCGTGATGAAAACATCTGTAACAGGATGCGTGTAAATAGTTCATTTCGCTCCTCTTCGCTTGAACGTGGCTGTATGATGTACCTAGCTGCAACAGGACGAGTAAAATAGTTCATTATGTTCTTCCCTTCTTGATCGTGGTTTTTCCATGATGTATATAGCTGCAGGACAAGTGAAATAGTTTAAAAGTTCTTCTTCTCTCGATCATGGTAGCATGACGTACGTAGCTGCAACAGAAGATCTGTAAATAGTTCATCTTTTTCTTCTCCTCTTGACCATGGTACCATGATGTACCTTGCTGTAACATGACGAGTGTAAATATATCACAAGTTATTCTCCTCTTGATCGCGGTTCGATGACGTACGTATCTACAACAAGACGTCTGTAAATAGTTCACTTTGCTCTTCTCTTTTTGATCGTGTTTCCATGATATTTGTAGCTGTAACATGACCTGTGTAAATAGTTCACTTTGCTCTTCTCTTTTTGATCGTGTTTCCATGATATTTGTAGCTGTAACAGGACCTGTGTAAATAGTTTATTCAAGCTCTTCTCCGCTTGATCTTTGTTTCATGATGTATACACAACGAGTGTAAATGTTTCATAATATTTTTATTTTGATCATGGTTCCGTTACAATTGTAGCTGCAATACTACGAAACGTCTGAAGCGCAACACCTACATGCCTCGCAATTACGATTTTCAACGTGAAAGGCGTGATATCCGGCAGACGTCTGATAGTATTGTGTCCCCAAGAGCAGTCAATGTGAAGCAATCTTGTAAGTACTCAACCATAGAAGAGCATTAACAGAAAGCATGTTTTCTAATTTATATTGCGAGTGGTTAGAAAAGTGGTTTAAGGCCCTGTTTGAAATGATTTTATAGACTTCAGACTTCAACTGGCATTTTTACATTTTCATCTTCGGGATTGTTTATTGTTCGACCTAATAATGTTTTATGAGTATAAACGAAAAACGTTACTGTGCTTTAACTTAGCTGATAAATTTAAGATTGAAAGCAAAAACACGATTTTTTATTAATGAAAATGTATAGTTCAAAAATATTCCTTCAAAAACAGTTTCCATTCTTTTTCAGTTTCTATAAGAAAGCCTCCACCCCCGAAATGTGAGTATTGAATTTTATTGTTGATTATGTACTAAAACAATGTAATCTTTGTTCTTTTTTGTGCAATTACGATAAATAATTTTAAAATTTATGAATGTTTGAATAATACAAAGAAAACTAAAGGGACAAGTCTAATAGTCGCAAATTTGAAAGTATACCCTGTTTAAAAGGCACAAGGCAAGGGATCGAACAATAATGAACAAGAGACACAAACGTATAAAAATCAAATAAACGAATATAGAAGGACTTTACCGATTAATGCTTGAATTACCACATTGGAGCGGTCCGTGAAACACGAGCTCACTGGAACACGATTCTTTTGGGGGCTTAAAGTAGCGTGTATCGCCTGAACCTCACACTTCTAAATACAAATATATATAATATATATATATTATATTTTATAACTGTCTTTTTATTTCACTTTCAGTTCAACAAGGCTGGAGATCATACAACGATTCTCTTTAAAACATCATTGATGTCTGAATAGATTGGTGATCATACAACAATTTCCTATAAAACGATAATTGTATTCTGTATATAAGTGTAGAGAATACAACAATTCCCTTTAAATCGATAATTGTTGTCTGTATTGTATTGGAGATCATACAACACTTGCCTTTAAAACGATAATCATAATCTGTATAGTAACATACAACAATTCCCTATTAAACGATACTTATAGTCTGTATAGTGTTGTAGATCATACAACAGCTGCTTTTTAAAACGATAATTGCAGTCTGTATAGTATAGGAGATCATTCAACAATTGCTTTTAAAACGATAATTGCAGTCTGTATAGTATTGAAGACCATACAACAATTCCCATTAAAACGTTGTTGCAGTCTGTAGGAATTTGTATTGAAGTATTTTGGGGCTTCAAAATGACTAGTTACTGCATCCCAAAATGGAAGTCAATATTACTATTCGAATATCGACTATAATATTTTACTTCGTAAAATAAGACGCTACACTTGTAATAATCCGAATTTCGTATGTTCGAGTCTTAATGGAGTTATTTCTGTGATTTTTTTTTTTTACTTGTCATATACCATTTTGAGTGTTTTGTTGCTTTTTTCTCTATTTATTCATTTCCCTTGATCAAAACTTAACACTTACCAGAAAGTGACTGTGTTGTAAAAAGTAATTAAATATTCAAAAAAGATTGCATAAGTTTAAATAAAAATATAATTGGAAACAACTTCCCGTTTATATTAAAAATGGTATTCCTGTGTTTTCAAACGTTTCTTGGACTTTGAAGCTGAATGTTCGAACAATTGCTTGAATACCAAACAAAAAGCAGACGAAAATAACTCGTCGAACATAAATTCGATGTTTAATCATCGTTCAACTATCTGTTTGAACTGTTTGTCGTTGTTATACGTAATACGAACCTCCCGGAAATTTGACACAACAGTTAAATTATAGAATTAGGATTATTATCCTACCCACGCCTCAAAAATTTGCAACCTAGCGTGATTTTCACTCTTTACCTGGAAAAATTATGTCCTCAAGCGAATAAGACTGGTCACTGACAGTGAGGGATGACAGAATATCCATGCATCATGAAAAAATATATACAACTAGGAAAAATGTTTTCATCTAATGAATATCCGCAATTGTTTTGCTAACACGTTCGACCTTTTAGATGTTCATTCAATAAATGGCGGCCTAGTAACTTGGTCATGTATTGATGCCCTGTTCAATTAAAAGTAGATTCGTGCATTAACTGTATTTGTTGGAAACATAAATGCGTTCATTCAATTGATGAATGTTACTAAACGATTTACACTCGCAAACGAGTCAAAGATTAACTATAAACAGAATGAATAAAACTATCCGACATTGTTTGAAAAACAACAAACCACAAGTACTCGTATTCCATTCCTGGTCTCCACACACTTTAAACAGCCCAACCATACATGATATCTTGCAAATTATTTGAAAAAAATCCTCTTTGAAGTATTTTAGTAAAATTGTCAAATGGCTTTTTTAACATGAGATACCATTATTATCATCAAGAGTTCAACCACATGTTTTAGCTCATCCGATTGTTTGGATCGCCTGCTTGATAGTAAATATTTTTATTGAATGCTTGTTGAAATGTAGTGTACCTAGCTGAAATTAACGTTGGAATTATGCAACGGATATCAACTTCTTTCCAACATAATGTCCCCTCAGCTCTCGAGCTGTTAGTTGTTAAATGTATGTCTTTTGGGAATCTATTATGTTAAATAACATATTTTGTAAGGAAATCGCCTGAACGATTTTCAGTTATCGATACCAACGTATGACATTCGTTCCGCTAAGCTGCACGGATACATATTTATACATGAAAATAAATTTATAGAAACAATAAAGTCTCTGCATTTTTCTTTTAAAAGTAACAGTATTCATGTGAAACTTGATATCATTTATTTGCAATAATGCACAAAACAGAGTATACGTTATATTCAGTCTGATTATAAACAACACAAAAAAATAAAAATAAAATCAACCGCTCAATACTTTTTTCAAGATATTGAAAAGTGGGAAAAATACACGTGATTTTCTGCAAAAAAACGGGGAATTCGCGTCACGAATGAGATTCAATAAAGAAAAGTCAATATAGATCACTTCCAAACACATTTCGCAAAAAAAACAACGCCTAAATTATTTATCAATTTAGCCTTCTTTCGCAAAAATTTAGGCCAGTGTTTGTCTGCATCGTAAGAAAATGGTACTTGAGTTGGCGACCTCCGGCATTGGAAACACGAAAAGAAGAATAGATCATTACTTTTTTGTCCTGAACATAAATGCGTCAATATACTATTGTTTACTTGACTTACACGAGAGAAGAGGAAAGCATTTATGACAAAACGGCATTTGCATAGAGCTGAAATGGGAATTTTGGGATTAAAGAAATTGAGTGCTAGTAGTTTTGTAACCAATATTGCAGAATAACCTCAAACTAATTATCAATTTAAGGAATTCTTATCGGCACATTGTGCTGTATTATTTATGAGTCAATTAGCTTCTGTATACATAGGGTTTCACAGAAACGTCAATACCCTTGAAATTAAAATACTAGTGCAGCGTCTGTATCAAATGGACATCTGTTAATTTTAAAGTTACTGTTTTTTGTTTGGCTGGTTAGTATTCCTTACAAATCAATCACTTTGTACAGACTAGTGTCTGTATTTATGACATAGAACAAGCTGGCAAACCATCGCTGATAGAAATGCTATCTTCGTTGTGACAAAACAATTACCTGTTTTGTAGTAGAAAACATCATTAACAGTGGAAACGTATGCAATTTAAAATTAATGATCAAAGGTTAATATTTTGTGAGTGGGCTAATTTGTTTGAACTTTTGCGTAAAGCTAACAACACTGTTGAATGAGTGTCTGTAAAAGCGTGCAAGTATAAACCTATATTTCTGCTGCATGCGATATCTGACAAAACCACGATGCGAGTTTACTCATAACTATACATGTTTAATATATAATTAAAAAGGTTTGTAAATTGTGCTACACAGGATACACGGAACAGTTTGGTTCAAAACTTAAAGAGCTTCATGGAACGGGAAGCCTTGGAATGTGTTTAAAATACATTGAGATTCGATCAAGTATTTCTTTGGAAATGAGCATTTATATATCTTTTTTAACTGTGCATATAATACTCTTACAATATTTTGGTTTAATTAAAGGACAAATATTCGAAATAAATAAAGGTAATGGAATAGGAATGAACGGCAAAATTAATATCAAGAGTCCGACAGTTTGGGTGGGAGACGTAAGCTTCGACGAATGCTTGGATGAATGTAAATTTCGCTCATCTTGCACGGCCGTGAACTACCGCAAAATGTTCAAGCTATGCGAAGTCTTGTACTGACGTTGTTTCGACTAAAACAAGAGGTCTATTATACTGGATAAAACCAACGCAAAAGGTAATAAGCTTTATTTAAAATAAATATTCGCTGCAGACTACCCTTTGAGAAAGTTGCTATGTTTTATGAAATAAATGTTTGTTCTCTTCTACATTTGGCTTGCGTCCACTGAAAGGTCAAATGTATAAACTATTATATATAATGCAGAATACAAACATGTACATAAGTGTTTTATATAGAACAAATACATTACATACAAATTATGTAAAGGCGAAAAGCGAAGATTGAGGTTTTTCAATTATCTTAAATATGTCAATATTGATATCACAGCGACTAGATGTCCAGTTGGTATGCTCTTTTGATACAGGGTAATTCTACTTTGTACTCGTGTACACAGGGTAGGTTCGCAGTATATATATATATATATATATAAATATATATATATATATATATATATATATATATATATATATATATGTATATATATATATATATATATATATATATATATATATATATATATATATATATATATATATATATATATATATATATATATATATATATATATATATATATATATATATGTATTTGGTACAAAAGAAAATTTATTCCTATCGCAGTCAGGCCTTACACGGATACAGCAAAGTTTCTCGTGGAATATGGTTGACAACCACAGCGATGTTTTACAATTGTTTTCTATACCATAATTGCTTATAAAGTTGTTGTCTAAGGTTTATATTAAACTAAATTAGAGTTAGTGAAAAACATGGCTATCAACTAAATGTTCATTATCAATTTAAAGTGTGCTTTTTATTTGTGGTTATAGCGTGAACTGCCATTTCAAAACATTGTTAAGATCATACTTGTTGGCTCGGGGTATGCCATGTCGTAAGGCATTGGATCTATATTATTGCACACACATATATGAAACGTTGAGCGTTTAACTACAACCTATATAACTTAAGAAATAGGAGATTGCATTAGGTATGTTTGTATATAAATATATATATTTGATATTCTGTTCAAATCATGTAATTGTCTGTAATCAAGGCACACATGCCCTAGATATTTATCATATAACGCTGAGATGAATCATATAATTACAACACAGACCAATCACCAACACTAAGCGGTATTCTGCAATGTTCGAATTAGAAAAATATATTACTTCCAAAACTAGGCCAGAAATGATCGAAAAATTGCTTGCAACAAAATCATTCAGGAAGAAACAAACATTTAATATTAAAAATAATTAAACTAACTTAATAATGCTTAAAATTAAATAAACAGTTTCTAATGTTGTACTAAAGTTTTTTGCCACTGTTTTGAGACAGAATTGATACTTGGGCTTTGTTTTCTTGAAAGTCAGTCTAATGTTTGATGGGTGAGCCACGTCCCCGACCCTCCAAACAAAGTAATTTCCTGCAACTGTCTTGATCCATAGTTTATGCCTTTGTTCTTTAACATGCATGTCAATAGTCAGCTGTAGTAATGCCAAATTAATGTCAATGAAAACCGAATGTTATAATTGCGTAAATTTATTTCATCCTTCAGAAAAAATCAAAAACACGCTATTTACAATACGATGACACATTGTCAGTGATGAGTCATAACTTATGACATGAAGGTCAGTTATGATTTCAATTGTTTAGATACTCCTTTGTCTTCGTTTTAAATTGAAAATCGCTCAAATATAACATTTTCAACATAACACATAAGTGTTTAAACAAAATAATGAACTAGTAATGTACAATTCTCACTTCGGGTATTAACGTAAGCAAATGGTTTTAATTTTAATTGGTTTACGGAAGTCAGGCCCCTGGCAAACATGTACAATTTTAAAATCATTAATTCTCGATAAATGTAACAACATGTGGAACTTATATACTCATGAGGATGCATACAATGAAACGCTTTGAATTTTGTAAATAAATCAGCCTTTGTAATAACTTTAGAGCATACGTCCTAAGGTATTCTCTCTTGGTCGGCATCAAAAACAAATAACAAATTTATAATTACGTATCGTGGGTAATACACGTGGTATGATACGCTCGAAATTATGTAAAATTTGGTATGAAGGAAATAAATAATGAAGAAGATATAAATACTTATTTGAATATGATACAGCCGCATCATGGGACGAAACGATATCTTGCCTTAATAATAAACAATAGTCCATTTTCTGGAAGTAAAGTTAAGCAACATTTAACAAACATATCGAGATAACATAGAACTTATTTATCTATTTTGCAGGACCATGTAGATTGCGGCACACACTCGTGTAACCCAGGACATATATGCATTATTCAGAAGAACAAATGTAAAATTAAAGGTAAGACAAAAGTCAAAAAGGGCATGAAATAATATTTAAGATAAGCAATATAGCTTGTTCAGATAATAGAATGTTGATATTTCGTGAAAATAGCAGTCGTTTACTGAACGTCAATATAGAATTTATAATGTTCGTAATGCGCACATACCATAGGTCCTCCAAAGCAATAAATCCGCCTTACATCAAATGGAAATGCAATGCATTAACTTTGTTTGTAAATTAGGAGTTCAAGTTTACCGCATTTAAACGTGTGCTTGATTTGTTTCGAGTTGATACATTAACTATAAATGCATATAATACATGTACAAGGCATGTTATCCAGTGCACAAATAAGAATTTAATTCAACTTGAATCAATATTCTTACGCTTAAACATGCTTCACATTTAGCTGACTTGATTGGAAAGTGTGTGCTCCTACATTGTTTCTCTTCTCCAAACAACCAATAAAGATACATTCATTTTTGAGAATGTTCCCCTTTATCAATTTCGAACAGCACCGTCATTCTCGGTAATGTAAATGCAATTGGAGGCAAATTAAAGATGCGATGTAAGGAAGGATTCACTGCAAAAAGACCTGCAACCATCACTTTAACCTGTGGAACGGACGGAGTCTGGAGTCAAGGACCGATAATTTGCTTCCCAGGTATTTAATCATATTTAATTTTACGATTCAACATTTATTGCAGCATGTCCGATTTTCAGAATTTGATTTAAATCAAAACCAGTAGATGCATTTGGTTTTGCAATAAACTTTATGAAATTCGGGGAAAGTACCACGTAAAATTTCCCGCTTACGTCATACAGATATGTTCCATAAGACCTATCATTCTTTGTTGACCTATCCGTGCTTGTAAGCCTATCACTGCTTGTAAATAATTCGTTGCTTGTTTACCCATGCACGCTTGTTTACCCATCGCTAAGTGTTGACCTATCACTGCTTGTTGACCTATCGCTAAATGTTGAACTATAACTGCTTGTTGACCCATCGCTAGGTGTTGAACTATCACTGCTTGTTGACCTATCGCTAATTGTTGAACTATCACTGCTTGTTGACCTATCGCTAAATGTTGAACTATAACTGCTTGTTGACCTATTGCTAAATGTTGAACTATCACTGCTTGTTGACCTATCGCTAATTGTTGAACTATCACTGCTTGTTGACCTATCGCTAAATGTTGAACTATCACTGCTTGTTGACCTATCGCTAATTGTTGACCTATCACTGCTTGTTGACCTATCACTAATTGTTGACCTATCCCTGGTGGTTAACCTATCACTGCTTGTTTGCCAATCACTGGTAGTTGATCAATCACTCTTGAGAGAATTGCATTTCTAACCGCGCGTATCTTCTAAACGTAATTTAAAGCTAGGATTGTATTGTATGATTGACGAGAAATCAAGTCGCAAAAACTCTGAGGCTGTTTTTTCCTTGATGAGTAAAGTCGACTGAAATTAGATGTTCCACTCGATTCAAATTCACTAAATATAAACATTACCGTTAATAATAATGATTGATGTTATTTTAAATCTTTAAATATGTCCCTTTGAGCGTGTGCTCGTGTTTTTTAACACTTTTTATATAAGCTACTTATTATAAAGTGGTGTTGTCCACCGCAAAGTACAATTGTAATAAGTAATGCCACTGTTTGTTGAAAGTGTGTGTCTGTATTGAAACAAAAAGGAGATTTGTTTACACGGCACACACATAATAGTTAAACAATCACGATAATTAATACATACACTTACAGACACTTTCCTTTGTACATGTGATCAGGCATTTCGTGTTGCTTTTTTAAATGAAGTTCTACAGTATGAGTTTCTTATAAATATCGTAGTCCGTTTATATAAAATAAAACAAAAACATATCAAAACATAAAGCACATCGTCCTTTTTCTCTGCTTTCAGTAACATTGAAAGAAGGCGTCAACGGATTTTACACGTTAACGTTTGCCGAGGCGTCTAGAAGATGCACTGACTATGGCCTCACGATTGCCACCCCTGCCCAGCTTTTGGAGGCGTGAATACAAGGAATGCAGATGTGCAGCTGTGGCTGGCTTTCAGATGGATCCAGTGGCCTTATTTTACAATCTGAGTCTCTTTCGTGCACGAGTTATCCATACAAAGATGGTATAATATCCATGTCAATTTCGAACCAGGCAGGGTGTCTGGTGTAGTATTTGAGTATGCAATTGTGTAGTAGCGCAATAGGTTGTTTCGAATTTGTATTTTGTATTATGTACACAAAAAGAAAACAAATTTTAACACACCTTATATGCCATACATTTTATTTGCCATACAATGTAGATATTAATTCTATCATTTCTACTACACATTATAAACATCCGAAACTGTAACAGATATGGTGTTCGCTGGACTTCTCTAGCTACTGATTGTTCAGTGGTAATTTAGTATAATCTTAAAAAATAATAAGTGAAACTATTGCTGTGATAGTGGTTAAGAACAAAAACATTTGGTTTTGGATCTACATTGATATAAACTGATGTGTTGAGCTAATATAACTTATCTTATGGGGTTTGGTTTTTAAAAAAGGGGGAAATACACGAGGGAGTAACAACACCTATGATTTTCTGAAAAACAACGGTGACCAAAATTCATGCGTCAATATGAATAACTTTTAAAAACCCTTTCGCAAATAAACAACGCCTCATTCATATATTAGTTAAACATTCTTTTGCAAATATGCAGGCCAGGACTTGTCTGCATCTAACTAAAAGGTACATGAACTCCAGCAATTGGAAACATGAAAAGGGAATGGATCATTGCTTGATCTTAACGGATATACGCTGTGAAAGGTAAAGTGAAAGTAACGCTCAATTAACATACATCCCAATGGGGTCGACACCATTTGTAAAGAAGATCACTTTATTTTAAACGACTTTTAAAACTACTGGATGATGAAATAGTATAGTGAAAAGCTATTCTTTCATTGAAGTGCTGAATTGGCATCTCATATTTTATGAACATATATAAGTGAAACACGTTGTTCACTTAAACGTTAAATTGAAAGCTACAGCTTCAAAGAGTTTTTATTGTGTTACCAACTAATAATTCCCTTTGCAATAGCTAATGGTAAAGATATTATTTTAACTAAATGGCATGCTAAATTGTGGATCTCCAATTATGCAAGCCTAACTACGTATATTTTCTTTGTATCGATGTTTTTTTTTTGTTGTTGGTGGTAACGTACTAAATTTTAAATTATTTTAAAGACTATGAGCCATTAAGCTGTCAAGATGATTATAAACAGAGCAGTAACGCACGACCTGTGCTATTAACACGTTGAGCCTCGTTACAATCCAATATTCATGTGAATCACACAGCTGGCGATCCGGCGTGCTTCATCTGGAATTGATCATTCTTATTTTTTCCCGAACATGAAAATGAGTGGGAGTGGTTTTGTACCCAATATTTCAGAAGGATTTGAAACAAAATATCAGGAAAATGTTATTTTCAGCACATTTTGTTTTATTATGTATTAGTCAATCAGCTTTTTTATTCATATATAATGAGAGAAACGACTAAACACTGCAAATTAAATAATTATGTTGCATCAGTCCGAAACAGGCTTCTGTTAATTTTAACAGTAACTATAATTGTGCATGATGTGTATTCCTAGGACTCACAACAATCAATGTGACTAGGCTGGTGGCTGTTTATCTGAACTAGACTCAACGTGCTTTGAATACGAGATGGGAAGCTGCACAAGCTGGCAAACCATCGCTGATATAAAAGTTATGTACACTGTAACAAAACTAATACTTGTTTTGAAGTAGAAACCCTCATTAATTGTGGAAACGCATTGAATTGAAAATTAATTATCAGTGGCAAATATGTTTTGTGTAGGCTAATAAATTTGAACACTTGCATTAAGCTGACAGCGTGGTATGAATGTCGGTTGAAACGTGCAAGTACAAACCGGGGACAGATGTTTCAGCTACTATATCTGTATTGTTTTGCAAATCCCTTAAATGTCACATCGACCGTCGGCACTCAAATTTATCATTGAAAAAATATTTAAAAGTAAGTGGATGCACTTCTTTATAAATGTGGTATAAATAAGCTACCAACCTAATTTATAATTACAACATACAGCTAATTGGAGTAATACAAACGAGTACATGATATAAATCAAGGGTGGAAACCTAATTTTGTCTCTGTTAATGTTTTGCGTAACGTCAATCATAAGAAATGATAAAACCTAAGCATTATACGCACGCAGGATGTCATAAAACATAAGCATTATACGCACGCAGGATGTCATAAAACCTAAGCATTATACGCACGCAGGATGTCATAAAACCTAAGCATTATACGCACGCAGGATGTCATAAAACCTAAGCATTATACGCACGCAGGATGTCATAAAACCTAAGCATTATACGCACGCAGGATGTCATAAAACCTAAGCATTATACGCACGCAGGATGTCATAAAACCTAAGCATTATACGCACGCAGGATGTCATAAAACCTAAGCATTATACGCACGCAGGATGTCATAAAACCTAAGCATTATACGCACGCAGGATGTCATAAAACCTAAGCATTATACGCACGTAGGATGTCATAAAACATAAGCGACATTCAATAATTAATGCTAATTAAACCTGTGAATAATACGTCTTCATAACTACATTTAAGAACAAAACATGACACACGCAAACACTTGAAATACTTCTGCGAAGGGAATAATATGAAATTTAACGTTTGTTCCATATCGAAAATTATATATTTTCAACTTACATTTGAAAACAATTCACCTGAAACACAACTTTGTAAAAAGTGTTGCTTTATGTGGTTACTTCAGTTTGCGAAACATAGTGGTTGGGGAACTCATGCTTTGTACGCGCTCTCACTCAAGAGCTTCTATTTAAGGCAGAATAGTTATTCCTTGCTTGTTTTACACAGAGGCGGCAGCGATCCCTGCAAAACTCCCTCGTTTAACTGAGATGTTTAATGATAAAATGTGCTTTGTTATTTTATTGCCTTCAAAATCAGAGTCCGAATCATTAGTTGGTTCAACTCAATTATGCTCAATACGTGTGAATTTCCTAGATATTTCAGTAATAAGTACTTAACGATGCACTCTTACTCCCAAAAAAGATTTACCACAATTAACTATATGGTTTTAATATTCCAAAAACGATGAGTAAATGTTAAATACAATGTTTTAAATGAAAGATATCGAGTTTAATTTAAAAGGAATGAGCATTAAACACAGAATTTCTATCTTATGAGACTATAGTAGACCACATTAAATCTTTTAGAATTCACCAAACATTTAATAGTTTTGCGCTTTCTACTTTCAAATTCACGGTTACACTCTTGTTATGAGTTATAAGTATTTCCATAAATTCATTATTTAGTAAATAGTTTAAGATTTATCAGTCAAAATTCATGTTTGTAAAACAGTTAAATAAATAATTATTTAGTATGTGTCTTTCTTTAAACCTTGCGGTGAAGGATAACCCCTGCAAATGACGGCACCTATTTCCAACGGGGTCCTCTGTTTATGCCGAAGGGACAGCACACAGAGGAGACAGTGGTGGGATAGAGAAAGTCCGGTTTCGAGACCTTTAGCTGTCTTCGGAGAAACCCCTTGGTGATTTTACGTGCTCGATGTAAAAACCCGTTACACGTTGTACGACTTTCAAGGGTCCTATTGCGAATCAAATAAACGATTATGGTACGGCTTCTTAGGAATATAGTGTGACTTGGAACCGAAAACATATGTCTTCAAATAAGAATAATGTGCAAAGAATGTCCTTTACATTGTTGAATTTTCTTCAAGCACGTTTATATATAACGAGTATTTGAGAAAGACAGTGCACTTATGACGCCACTCTCTAATCTTCGTAACATCAGCTTCTTTTTACAAATTTCCTTTTAACCATCGGACAAAATTCCTAATACAAATATTTTATACATAAGAGAAATCCTTTTCGGATACCGTTCCAGTCCTGACGCTTCAGACATAAGAGCAGATTTTTGTACAACGGTCACTTAAAAGATGTTGGATGATGACCAAACAGGCAAGTAACCGAATACATTTGTAACCAGCATATGTTCATCTGCAATAACTGTTTGGAGGCATACCCAGTGGTAGATTGTTAGTTAGATTGTTAAGTTTAAAGATGATGATGCTCACATATTTAAATACAAACAAGTTCATTTGAAACTGGTGTCACGAATATTGTTAGAAGAACAAAACAAAACAAAATATACCACAAGTATATCCATTCAATTTCCGGACTCCACACACTTTAACCAGCCCAAATTCGTTCGTTCATTGTATCATGAAAAATATCAAAAAATAGTTTTCCTCCTAAAAGTAAAGATAAATCATCAATTTACTTTTTTTAACATGAGGTACCATTATAACTTGTGTCGTAAATCGCAGTAATCATTTGATTCTCATTAGATAAGAACAAAAACATTTAATATATTTTTTTATATACTTACATAAAATGACTAATAAAACAGGAGATGTTTGTCAAACATTATGCCCCCCCCCCCTGAACTCCATGTTGTCAGGATAATTTGGACAATTAAATGAAATACGCATGGACCTCAAAGTTTTTCGGCCATGGGTACAGGCGGTGTCAAGTTATCACAGAGACAACTTTTTGCATTCAAGGGGCTATGACCTTTACCTTTGACCCGATGACTCCTAAAATTAAAGGTGTCATCTACAGGTCAGGCCCAACCCCCTAGTCAAGTTTGATGATCAAAGGTTCAGGCTTTGTTGAGATATCATTGGGAGAAGCTTTGTTAACTTTTTTTGTGTTAAAGGTCACTGTAACCATGACCTTTAACCCTATGAAACCCAAAATTAAAAGGGGGGCATCTACTGGTCAGGCCCAAACTTCAAGTCAATTTTGATAACCATAGGTCCAGGAATGGTAGAGTTTGCCTTCACTGTGACCTTGACCTTTGATCTGAAGACCCCCAATATAAATAAGGGTCATCAACTGGTCTGTCCCAACCAACAAAGTAAGTTTAAGGGCCATGGGTGCATGCAGTGTCAAGTTATCATACAGGCAAACTTTTTGCGACCAACGTCACTGTGACCTTGACATTTGATCCCTTAAATTAAAAGGGGTCATCTACAGGTCAGACCCAACCCCCTAGTCAAGTTTGATGATCATAGGTCCAGGCTTTGTTGAGATATCACTGGGAGAAGGTTTGTTAACTTTTTCGTGTTAAAGGTCACTGTAACTTGGACCTTAACCTGATGAAACCCAAAATCAAGAAGGGTCATCTACTGGTCTGCCCCAACCTTAATGTTAAGTTTGATGACCATAGGTCTCGGAATTGTCGAGTTTGCCTTCAAGGTCACTGTGACTTTGACCTTTGACCATATGACCCCCAAAATCAAAAGGTTATCACTCGGACAACTTTTTATCATTTAAGGTCAATGTGACCTTGACCCTGGGACCGATGAACCCCAACATCAACAGGTGTCATCAACTGGTCCTACCCAACCTCCGAATCAAGATAGAAGGCCATGGGTGAAGGCATTGTCAAATTACCAATCGGACAACATTTTATCATTCAAGGTCACTATGACCTTGACCTTTGACCCGATGACCCCGAAAATCAAAAGGGTTCATCTACTGGTCAGTCCCAGCCTCCATGTCAAGTTTGATGACAATAGGTTTAGGCATTGTTGATTAATCACTCGGACAAGCTTTAAAATCCTTTTACCATTTGAGGTTGCTTTGACCTTGACGTTTGACCCGATGGCCCCTTAAATCAATAGGGGTCATCTTATGGTCAGGCCATATCTTCAAGTCAAGTTTGGTGACCATACTCCAAGGCATTGATGAGTTATCCCTCGAACAAGCTTTGGTCTACCGACGGACCGACCGACCGACCGACCGTCCGACCGACCTACCGACCGACATGTGCAAAGCAATATACCCCTCTTCTTTGAAGGGGACATTAAATTTTTTGGATGCAATGACCAAAATAAGCAACCTCATACGCCCGGTAACACAGGTTTAACTATAAACTAGTTTGTGTTTAATCGTATTCTGGGGCCGTACTTAAAAAGCATCTTAGCGACTATTTTCAATTTAATGAGAATTTCGTATTTTTGGCATCGGTTATTTTTAATACCTTCTCCATTTCATCAGATTTATTAATATGCATATATTGTATAGACCATTTTCTTGCTTATGTCTATATTTTTGCTATACAAACATTGTCGTTTTCTTAAAATTCAAAAGGCAATTCTCCACTTCACAAAATTGCTACTAAGATTTTTATTGAAAATGGCCTCAGGACGCAGTTTAGCAATTTATCGTTTTTGAGACCTAGCTATTTCGCTCTTCAGGACTCAAGATTTCACCCTTATATTGCAGCTCTTACAATGTTACGATCGCCTGCTAAAAAGTAAATATTTATACGGAATGAGCGTTAAAATGTCGCGTAGCTGAAATTTACCCTGGCATTAGATGGAGGACATCAAATTCTTTCCAATGTAATATTTTACCTTCTTTTGAAAGTTTTCATCTGCAACCTGATACTCTAGGCCTGATACTAACCAGATTCGTTGATGTATTTAATAATAGATCGATGACATTGTGAAAAAAAATACGTTTACGTTTACAATGAATGTTATTCAGATTACAAATTTCATTTTTCTATTATGCATGTACATGTTTACATGTATTTGCATAGATTGGCAATCTCAATCAGCGATAAGCTGATTACCACAAAGCAATGACACTTCTGTGCCACCTGCATTTCAGAAATAAAGTACCCGGAATTTTTTAAAACAACATTTACCACCGATCGTTTTTATTTTATTCATAGGAAGAAGTTATACTAAGATGATATCATGACAACATATAACTATTTTTTTAACGACATTTGTTTCTTATACTATTGTGACGTCATATCCTGTATGACGACATCATTATTTCTTATATGTTCAAGACGCAATCTATGCTTTAATACATTAAGTAAGGACCGTTTATTAAAATGTTTTTTACAAAATAAAGACGAAATTGCTCGTTTGCTTTTTAAGAAACTGTTCCATTTGTGTCAGGAAAAAATGAACATTTTATAAATACATCGGCTGTTTGTAAACGATAAGTCCCAGAAGATGACACACCAAAAGAAACAAAATATATAAATCCATTAAAACTGGAGAATTATTTCTGGAATATACTGCAATATTTTGCTCATATTATATTGAAATTTATTTTGACTAAATTACCATTCAGAATAAAACTGTAAAATTTCGCAAAAAAAATGAATATGGAATTGGAAAAATATTTCTTAAGATTTGACCTAGTGACCTAATTTTTGACCTAATGTGATCCATATTCACAATTGCTCAAGAAAACATGCAGACAAGTATTATGACAAAGTTTCATTACAAGTTGATAAAAAAAACCTTGACTTAACAACATGGGAAAATATCCTAAGATAACATGTAGACAAATGTTTGATTAAGTGTCAAAATAATTTGGTAAAAACTATTAACATCATGACGTGGAATAAAAACTTAAAAGCCCACCAACACGGTTTATGCCATTGAAGAACCCGTTTCTTCTCGTGGAAAAAAAATCCGGCTATAAAATGGGAAATAAAGGTATGACTTATCGGAATATTGCAAATTGAATAAATGTGTTTGCCCATTGACTTGCGGAATGATGTACTTAATACAAATATAAATAGAGCACTTTTATATTACACATGTGTAAAACAGAAAATACGTGACAGTTTTATTAAACCGGAAACAAGTTAAAGCATGTGATAAATACATTTATTTTATAAGATGTTGACATATTAATGGCATTGAAAGATAAATTGATATTTTATTTTTATTTCAACATTTAAAGTATAACCAATACCAGCTACATTAAAGAAGCATTGTTAAACGTCCATCAAGGCTGAACATTGAGTTGTTCTATATACCACTGGGATGTGTCCGAAATAAAGTGATAGAAAGTCAATGTCGCTTAGAAAAGAGCTTAAAATCATGTCCTTGGTTGCTTTATTTATAGCCTATTTATAAACTGCCCAAAACACCTGCAACCGCTGCTCATGCGCTCTGCGCAAGCGCAAAGTAACTTCCGAATACAACGGCTGGTCCCTGAAATGTTGTAATATGTCTCTGAGCATGTAAATAAATTGGCCTAAAATTCACAAACAAATTATTTTGACATACCTAATAAAACAAAACAATTCAGTTGAAGCTATGGTCTCAACTGCCAGATTTGGATATCAGATTTTGCTTATATTTGACTTACTGGCCTACTTTCTGACCAGACATTTTATTTATAAAAACTTAATTTAACGGCTGTAATGGGATTTTGCAGTTGGTTGATGTTGCTTTATTATTCTTCACATCACTGATAGATGATTTTGTAGATGTTGGCTTCACAGCTAATCACTGTAGGTTATTTTTGTATACAGATTTAACAAATTGTAGATTAAAAAACACCCATTGAAAAACATCAAATATGATACCAAATGTATGCACAATTACAAACCTGAATGCCAGACCCAGACGCGATAGACCCAGCAACGACACCGGCAGATCCAAACCCGAGTGCGCCTAAAACAGCAGGGGCACCAGCCAGTGTTGCAACACCCGCTGCGACGCCAAACTCTACACTACCAAGTCCTAAAAAGAATGTGATTCAACAAAATTAGTTTTTTGTTTAGTTCATAGGTTGCTTTAAAGAATTTAGGTTGGCTTCATAGTTCAAACTGATATATAGCATACCCCGTATTTTTAAAACACCTTATAATTGAACTATTCGTCAAAGTTTGGTATCATGCTTTGTGCTCGTGGTTGTATATGTTGACAGACTATTCTTCATCGCCCGCGTTCATATATCTGGAACCCTTTTGTCAATTAATGTTTACGAAACTTTGGTCAAATCTTCAATGTATTGACCTGATTCATGTTCAAACAAATATTACCCAACAACTTACTCGATTCACGTTTGTACTATGTTAGAATCGTTTCTCGCATATCTTAAACTGACATAGATGTTAGGGAAATACTTGAAACGTTGGCTTTTAAAGTAAGAACTGTTTTTGTATGAGTAATGAGTCAACGTTTAACGTGTTGTTTGTACTCAATTGTTATTGATTTTCACACAGAAAACACCCACAAAGGTTGGTTCTTAAAAGGTCGAAGGAAAACAGAAATCACAATTATATATAATTAGAAAACTTCCATTTATTTTACGTTATATATTGTACTAAATTAGGAAATTGTTTGAGATTGTTCAATTAACTTAGGCAAGTCATTTCTCAATCTCGTTTTCGTTTCAGTTATAGGCTTGAGCTTTGTATTTATGTCTTTATGTAAATCTCACTAAATATAATAAAATTATTAATAATAATAATAATAATAATAATAATAATAATAATAATAATAATAATAATAGTAATAGTAATAATAATAATAATAATAATAACAAAAATACAAATATAAATGATAATGTGTTTCGGTTCTTTGCCAAAGACTTTCCTGTTGCGAATATTGCCAACAAGGCTTGATCGTATACAAAATAAATCTGGTGTAGATTGAATGAGGATAATGAAGATGATTACGGTAATATGATGGTGGTCATGATGGTAGTGGTGATGACGATTGTGATTGTCATGCTGCAGTATGGAATATAAGTACTGATAGTGCTGACTGGCTTCAGCGAAGACCACCATCATGGTAATGCCATTCAGCACTATCAGTGCTTATTCAGCTTGTTCCTTATTGCAGCATGACCGTATTCTAACTACTACTGTTTTACAAATATCAAAATGCTGCTTATAAATTCAATTAAATCGCAGCTAGTTGCACAGTATTTTAAATCGACAGAAATAATGCAGTTCTTACCTGGCATAATTGTAGAGAATGTCCGAAAAATATTATTGAAATAACAATGCTATCACGTACACAACTTGTTTACCAATACAATCACAAAGAACTGAATGCCAGCGTATTACTCACCATGGTAAGGCCATACAAAATCAAACATATGCTTAAATTTAGTTTAGGGTAGTCATAACGCATACGACTATTATATTACTATGTTGATGTGTGCCGTTAGGTGATTTAACATAATGAACGAACGGCTTAAACTAATTGTGGTAATGTGTAACCATGCATGGATGTTTTGTTGATAATTTAATTAAACACCCTGAAAGTTTTAAATATGTATTGATTGTCTGTTTGAAATAAATGACAGGTTAGTTTTTTGGTTCTTCTGATATTTAATGTTTAGCTTAAGTAATATGATACTCCCGCCCTAGCATTATACCAGTATAATTAAACTCTAGAGGCGGGAGTATCATATTACTTAAGCTAAACATTTAATATCACAGCAGTGAATATGTATGATGAATCATAGCTCTAAATATCGTTTCAAATTGGTAGTTTATTAAGCGTAGCTTTTAAACCTATAGGTTATCAGGAAATCTATTTATAAAGCCAGAACGGTCTGTACACATTACGGCAATATAAATAACATGTTCAACTGTACCATCAGTATAAAACTTTTGTTGTAAAGTGTGTTAAACACACATCATTTTTTCATAGCCTTATAAGAATGTAGATCGATTCATTTTCAGAAAATAGCCTGGCGCAAGTGTATTTACGTGCTTCTCATCCATCTTTGTTACACGCTCTCCGAAAATAGAGCGACGCAAAGGCATATTTATGTTTCGTTTACATATATATTAACTTAACTCTGACTATTAAGCACAGCTTTAATATAGCTTAAAGATAAATTAAAGTTGATAAAATAAAGGTAGATATGCATTTGTTAAGATATCGTTAGATGGCATGAAGAACAATCTTAATGATAGGCGGGGTAGCGAACGAGTCTTTCTTAATCATTAAAATATTACTTGAGGTTACCTTACTGACCTAGCATACAAAATGATAAATAATTGCTTTTTTGAGTCCGAAATACAGACTGCATATAGGCCAATATAATATCAATATAATATAATATATTTATTGAAATGATCATTCGAAACAATCAAGATTCTCACCTTATTACTTAATCCAATAAAAGTCCAGATATAGAAAACATGATTTGTTTGCGTATGCTTAAATATGTTTCATAATATAAATCTTCTTATGCACTGTGACATTGATATCCTGAAAACTAAATACTTTATGTTATATATACGCCTAGCATCGCATAAACCAGCTATCAGAAAGAGATCAGGATATTTAGTTGAATAATAAGCGAGGGTAAACAATACAAACTTTTAAAATCAAACAAACGTTATCTCATATTTTCAGTCTATTTTCAGTCTATAATTGTTTCATTTCGTACGATTCCGATGATGAAGATGATATCTAATTGTAAATGTGACTTCGTTCTGATGACAATGATGATTGGATTGTGCATCATCGGAACAGTCTACATCGTCTTTTTGTGCATTATTGAGTATAACAGAAACGCAAGCAACATAGTTTCAATCTTAAAAATAATAAAAATACACAGCCTACTCCAGACATACACCTATTACCGATGTTTTAGGCGCAAACGGCCTACACCACAAATTCCATTATGACCGATATTTGAAACGCCAACGGCTTGCTATTACATATTTCAATGGACGAGCAGTTCGTTTCCTTAAAATAAAATAATTTTCTAGCAAATGAACATACTCGATCGTGCCTTTACAGGGACTTGGTGAACTCCAACATAAGTCGAATTGGACTCTCTTACACATAAGGATGACAAAATGTTTATCGCATATTGTCGTGTGTTCGTGCTGTATGAAATATTGAGGCACGCGGGTGAATTCTATGAATCGGGCTACAATTGACATTAATCTTAAACCCATATTATTTTAGCCAACAGTAATTCAGCATGTACATAAAGTGACCTTTTGATGTTCTAAGCGAATTAGTATTAAATGTGACGCGATAACAATACCGCCGTCATCTGATAAACTCATCGGAAAAAACGTATTCCGATGTAGAAGTGAAATAAATAGCACCATGACCTCGTAATAACCTAAAATATCCATTGGCGTATTAGCTTAGTGTCGGATGATCAATACTTGTTTCACCTGCACTATCGATGAGCCGAATACCACAAAGCAATGACATTTACGGCAACACATGCATTGCAGAAATGTAATATCGGGAATAAATTAAAACCACAGATACATCCGATCGTTTTTTTTTTGTATTGATTATAAGAATGCAAACTAATATGATATCAAATAAAAGTAGCAACAAAAACACTAAACTTTTTACGAAATTTGTTTTCTCTAAAATGGTGACGTCATATCCAGTTAAAAACTATACAACTGTATTAAAATTAAACATCATTAATTATAGAAAATGCGAAGTAAATGTATGACACGATAGAATATTACTTATTTAGCAATAATGTTTCCCTATTATTTGTCTCCAAATAAGAAATGGTAATATTAAACCGGAAACAAAGTATACCATGTGATGAATAGGTGTATTAGATGATGAAATATAGTATTAATGACACTGAAGAAAAAAACGATATTTAACTTTGATTACATTTAAACATACAACGTATAACCAATACCAGCTACATTAAAGAGACATTGTTAAAAACCTCCATCAAGGCAAACACTAAGTTGTCCAAACTCAAAACTTGGTTTATTTACTAATTCAGGTTACAAATTATGCAACAACATGAAAAGAATCTATAAAATACATTTTAAATTATTGGTAATCGGGTATAAATACCACTAGGATGTGTCCGGAAAAAATCATAGAAAGTCAATCTCGTTAAGAAAAAAAATAATCGTGTCCTTGGTAGATTCACTGATAGCCTATTTATAAACTGCCCACAACACCTGCAATCGCTCCTCCTACAAACAAGGCAGCCTTTGTTCCGACAGCTAGGCCCGCCGCCCCTGCGCTCTGCGCAAGCGCAAAGTAACTTCCGGATGCCACGGCAGGTCCCTGAAATGGTGTAATACGGGTTTGAGTATAAACCAGAATCTGACTCAAATCCACAAAGCAAATATTTGGACTTATCTTTTAAAATAGAGTAGAAGATATAGTCTCAACTTGTTATCAGATTTCAATTATATTTGACCTTATGACCTACTTTTTGACCCGACATTTCATTGTTTTGAATTAAATTATATGGCTGCATCGAGATTCTTCCATGGGGTGATACAGATAAAAATTTAACAAAAATTTAGATTAAAAAAACACCCATTGAAAAACAACAATGCACAACATAACTAGGTAATAAATGTATGCAAATGTAATAACCCGAATCGCAGCCGCGATAGACCCAGCAGTGACGCCGGCTGACCCAAACCCGAGGGCGCCTAAAGCAGCAGGGGCACCAGCCAGTGTTACAACACCCACTGTGACATCAATTGCTGAACTCGAAAGTGCTTAAAAAATGAGATTCAATGAAATAAGTCTATGTTTAGGACAAAGTCTGCTTTAATGGAGTTTAGATGGCTTCATAGTTCAGAATTATAACATGTCCCGTATACTCATGTTTGAATGATGTTTTTATCTTTTTTCACTCTTAAAAGATATGGATATACATGTTAAGGCAATATTTGAAAAATTGGATTTTTAAGTATGAACTGTACTTGTTTAGTTACCCTTTATGTTTTGTACTCAATAGTTGAATGCATAGTTGGCATTTATTTTCAGACAGAGAATATCAATCAATCGTATCTATCATACTGTCATATCGATGGTTTTCTTAAATAAGCAAAAAATATCGCCACGAGATTAACTTTTCTCGCTTTAAACCAAAACATGGAATATAATATAATAGAATAAATAAACAATGTAACATGATACAACAATTTAAATATTTGTAAAAGCCTGTTCATAGTTTATGATTGTGTGTCTTTCTTTGCATTTGAATTTGATTTGCATGTGTTATTGTGTTACTTCTGTATCTGTTCTATTTAATTTTGTTCAATAATTATACTTGAAAAGTTATTTCCATCGCAGTGTTCATGACAAAATTGTAAGACAACAACTGCTAACAACTAACAACTGCTTTAATAAAAAAATATGTTAAACAAATTCTCATAATATCGGCTTAGCTTATTATTAATCCATTTCCCTTCAATCAAAACTAATGTCGTTCGTTGTCTATATTTCTATAAACATTAATTTAACTGAAGAACATATTCTCATGTAAGTGTATTAAAATATATATAAAATTGTTAAGATGCAGATGATTTCAAAGTGTACATGTGAATCGGGTAACTTAATTCTAAAGACAATGGTGCTTGGAATGTGCAACATCGAGACAGCCTACATATATATATATAGTTGAACAGGTTTCAAGAGCATTAAGTCCAATGTTTCAAAAAACATACACGTTCTTTAAATTTCGCCGTAGTGTTAACAAATACTTGATAATTAGGGAGCTGAAGTCAAGAATCTATATTAATGTGACGTTAGCATTAGGATTAAGACAAACATTTGCGAACTTTTTAACACGGATATTCACATTTAGTGTCTGCAATATGACTGACTGTAGTGTTGTTCTAATTCTACATTCCCACCAAACAAAGTATTTATTAATGCGTTCTCCATGAAGGGACAACTGGTATGATGTTTAATGTGTGTCTGTTATTGGTTTCGCTACCGTAGCACCTGAATACATTCAGTGTTACGGCAGTCTAACATATTTTCAACATCTCTCACACGTTACCGACGATAAATTTGCATCGCGGCACAAACAAATGCGAAGTAGCATAACACAATACATTTTGTCTGTTAGGATCCTTGGCCTAATTCTAATTTAACAATTACGACCATTTGGTGCCACACAATAAATACCGACGACATGAGATAACTATTTCGGTTAGAGGTCAAACCTTAATTTACGCCGTTTACATATGTTTTCTGTTGCTTGATAAAACCTCTTAACTAATAAATAAGTCCGCATTGGGATTAAACTTCGGACAGCGATCAAAGAAAATCATTGAGGTGCTGAGATGCTTTATTATTGATGTTTTTTATAGCGGAAAAGGAAAAAAAAAATAACACATCGTAAAAATCAGTGTGCCATTCCATTCTTAAACTAACTGAACATGCATAATATTTAAACAAATAAAATACAGGTAAACAGCTACGAGTGGTCTAAGATTAGACTTTGAAAGTTGTGTAACCCGTTGTTGACTTCAGAAAATACGCTTTGAGTGTAGAAACCGGTTATTTGAAACAATATTTATTTGCATTGACTAATATAAATGGTTTGACAAAGCAGATCTCAGTTACAATAAGGAACATGCAAAACACATACAATTATAATGAACATTTGTGTTGAACAATAGCCACGTATACATATGTGTCTATATTTTGTCGTTCGTATGTTAAGAAGATGGCCTCAATCAGTGTTAGAAGATGGCTTCAATTAATGTTAAAAGATGGCCTCAATCAATGTTAGAAGGTGGCCTCAATCAATGCTAGAAAATGGTTTCAATCAAATGAATGTTAAAAGATGGCCTCAATCGATGTTAGAAGATGGGCTCAATCAATGTTCAAAGATGGCCTCAATCAATTTGAAGATGGCCTCGATCAAAGTTAGAAGATGCCTTAATCAACGTTAGAAGATAGTTTCAGCTAATGTTAGAAGATGGTTTCAATCAATGTTAAAAGATGGCCTCAAACTATGTTCAAAGATGGCCTCAGTCAATATTTGAAGATGGCCTCAATCAACGTTAGAAGATGGCCTCAATCAATGCTAGAAGATGGCCTCAATCAATTTTAGAAGATGGCCTCAAGGCCTCAATCAATGTAAGAAGATGGCCTCAAACAATGTTAAACATTAAAACAAACAAGTATGCAGTAAAACTGCGGTCGTTAGAACAAGCGGTCGTTCGAGAACCGGCGTTCCCTCGAGGTCGGAGCTTGGTCCCGAACTTTTTCCCTTCTATTTTCATATAAAATATACTTACGCTGCATCGAAACTTAATTATGTCGAGGAGTCGAGCAACATTCTCGGTCCCAATTACACAAATCATGCACATAACCTTATGGCTCCCTTGAGGTCATAGTTTCACACATTTTCCCGAACGCGTGTTCCAAAATAAACAAACAATTGCTAGGTATAAAAATATTAGCAAGTTGTAAAAATTGCAATCACAGTTAAATGGCAATTGATAAGGTGTGAAAAAACCGTTTAACACTGTTAACGCATGACCGATATTAGTTGATATTGGCATTTTAGAAGATAATTATGAGAAGTTAATTACGAGAAGTTAATTGTGAGAAATGAAAATGAGTATTAAAAATATGAATAAACACTACCATATCGATCCAACCTCGGAATCTCTGAAAAGAATTCCGTTTTGTCACTTTGCTTTGCAATATGGCGATTTTGTAAAAAAAATCGATTTATTAATATATATTTTACATTTTATATTTACTATACATATAGTAAACGACAGCGTTTTAACGTATGGGCGATTTCCACAACGCAAAACATAATCGGTGTCTTAATAAACAGACTACTTCATACTTGAAATACACTGAAATATATTTCATAACAGACTGGAGAATTGAAAATCGGGTCGTTCGAAACATCGGTTCCCTCGAGGTTTAGGCTCGGTCCCCGGCGACCTCGAGCGATCGCAGTTTTACTGCAATAGAAGATAGCCGCAATCAATGTTACACACGATATTATGTCGTTCGTATGTTAAGAAGATGGCCTCAGTCAATGTTAAACATCAAAATAAACAATTATAGCTATTGACACATTATAAAACATTATTGATTTTTCTCATTAAAGAATATGCACATATACAAAGCAATATACTGTCAATAAATAAAGCTTTAGCTTATCCTCAAACATCACACACATTTGTATATAAAAGAAGAATTTAATGTACATGAAGACATGAATCAAAAGTTATCAAAATGAGCATGCTGTCGACGAGAATGGTGAAATATATTCATGTTCATTATTTGGCAATGGACATCTTTGAATTATAACTAACCTTTATGACACATTTATATTGAAGTTGAATACTAACACGTATAACACATCTTGATAATTGACGTATGTGCCGTCACTCTAGTTTCCATTGAAATTGGAACGTAGAGACTTTTTTACAGCTTAGTTTACAGCTATTTTAATTATCTCCATATTATACTCATATAACACTGAAACATGGAATAGTTCATTAGAAAACACTTGAAAACGAAATTTGCACCTTAAATATAAAATCAAATTGTTTAAATATAATTTCTTGAAATGTGTTTTGAAACATGCGTTTGCTTGAGATGGCCACCGGCCGTGGAACAACGATGGGTATGTTCTTCGGTTATAGAAAAAATGCAGTTAACAGTTTGCAATAAAAAGTGACTTTAATGCAACATAAATAATAAGTGTGCGCTTGATCAGAGTTAAACCAGCTGTGTTATATTTTATGTACATGTTTGCAAATTTCACAAAATTAAGCCTATACAGAACACTTAAGCATTACTAATGTTCTATGTAAAAGGAATATATTAATCACAATGCACCACGCCGAACATACATATCAGTATTGTTTGAATTGTAAAGTTACTCCAGTTTTACGTTCAACATACGACTTGACAACACATTAAAGTGTACTTATTTCTTCATTAAAGTTGGCGTATACGTCGAATGAACTAAGATACTCCGAAACGCATTCATGGAAGTAAACAAATTGTTCCTGAAAACACGAATGGAAACATGCTGTTAAATATAAAGCGATACATTCTTGTGCATAAATGCTTAAAATTAATAAACGCGCCGGACCATAACCGGTGTAAACTTGTGTACACCGCCAATGTAAATGGAACCAAATTAATTAATATGGAATCATATTCACCCCTGTTTTGAATAACGAAGCGTTTTGTGAACGATTCACAAAGTCATATGCTATAATAAACCTAAAAGGGTATTTAATTTGTTATTGTTAGTTTGATAAGACGAATGATTTACCAGATTGGAGATCGCTAGCATCCGCGTCGTTTTGACTTTCCTAACAGCGTTAAGAACACTGACTTCATGTTCTACGGCCATCTTGTGGAGAAGCAGTGAAACCACACAGAACAGACCACTCTTGCCTGCACCATCCCTATGTGAATGAAAGGTTACTTATAAGCAATGCAATATCAACTCAGTTTTATAAGTTTTAGCTATAATATCATACAAACATAATCCACTCGTCATAGTCCAGACATATTACATCGATAGTAATGGTCTTGTTTTACATACAAATAAAACCTCTTATTAATTAGATATTAATATTACCTCCTAGTCTGAGGCTAAGCACTTCTCTTCATTACTGCAGTCTTGTAAAATTCCCATCGACCACAGGATATCTACGTAGCCAGCTAGTTTTCCGACGTTAAACCAGCGATCAGATAAAAATCAAATTTGAAATTGTATACTCACAAGCAATGGACTAATATCGGTCCGTTTTTTGGCCTTTTTGTGACACTCTCTATCACGTTCAAAAATGACAGAAAGTTTTTAGCTGATCTTGGAATTTTCTTCATGTCATCCCAGTCTGTAAACTGAAGATGTGGAATGGTTCGACCAGCGCTCGCCTGAAACAAAATTCATAATTTATTTTTACGTATTCATTTTTATTCGTGTGTATTTTCGATCTTTCAACTGTTCAAGTAGTTAATAGCTTTATCCTTAACTTGTATACAGTTGAAATTTGCTTAGCTGTCTTTGCACATTGGATAAGATATTATAATGATTATTAAAAAACAAACGTAAATCACACTATTTTAAATTTAAATCATAAAATTAGCATAGTGTTCTCTTTTTTTTAGTAAAATAATCAGAATGTATTTCAAGTCTTTATCTGAAAAGGTCGTGAATTCTTACCCCTACCCATTTGTGCTGTATTGTCATTGTCCGTTCTACGTAAAATGTTTTCTTCTCTTCTCTCGAACAGCTGACTTGAAACGTTCCCGTTTTTAAAACCGCATTGTTTGCAGAAGGGTAGTATAGGCCGATATTCTGTAACTAGAGGAATAAGTATGGACGGCGCAAACAAACTCAAACTATGGAAACGTACTGTACTGCTTCACTTGTTCGTTGTCTATGAACATTCTTAAGACAACATTTACCATGTTAAATTTAAAAGGTGTTGATTGAATTTATAGTTTAGATTCAGTTCTTAATTGTTTGTATTTAGTTTCTTTGTAGAATGTGCAATATTCATCAAAGCTAACTGTATTCTCCACCCGCTCTGATTTTCTTGATATGGAATCATTAAGAATTTTTATTTAACCGTTTGTGAATTATTCTGACTGTGTTGCTGGATCTAAATTAGGATCATTTAGTGTGCTCAATATGTTATGTGGATTTAATTATGTGATAAGATAATATATATTTTGTGATTTCTTGGACTTTGGACATTTTTTTTTCATTTTTCTTGGTGTATACATGTAAGCATGAATGATTTGAAATTACTGTAAGTGTTGTTTAAATCTTGTTGTTGTCTCTCTTTCTCTATTTACGTTTCCTGGTCGCAACAAAAGGGGACTCGGCATGTATCAATAGCCAAGTGTCCATGATGTCGATAGATTATCTTAACATTTATAAGTATGTGTTGGCTCATTTATTTGTCTGTTTACGTACTAGTATTTAAAAAAAATATAGAGTACCCCACGACATTAATTCATGTCCAAAAAGCTCCATTGAAGTTGAGATAATTACCTTTTGTTTGTCCATATCAGCTTCAAAACTGACAATACATAGACACTTCTCTTGGACAAGAAGCGTCAAAAAGTCGACAACCGTCTCCGGTAATGGAGTCTGTGCTACCAGATAGCGATTCTTCAATCTGAAGCTCTGAATAACGTGAACGAAGACAATACTATTACGAGCAAAGAGGTGGTTTCCATGTTCGAGGCAACTTTGGTGAAGAAGTCGTGAAGTGTCGTTGTAAGTAAGCAATGTAATCTATTAACTTTTAAACTGTTTAAGATTGCTTAAAAAGAAATTGTTTGGACATATAACATAAACCGTGCGTCATCATGACATGTTTATTTCGTGTCTGCACTCCGATTGGACAGAGCGACGTCTTTTACGAAATATTCAACGACGTTTCAATATATGCCGTTCATTTTCTTATTGTTTAAAACCGTAAAGGTATATTTTCCTACACTTTGCATATATATATATATATATATATTATACTAAAAGTTTGTTTACGCTCACTAAATTTACTACTAGCATGACCTCACAAGGCATTGATATTTTTGGAAAGTTATGGGGTAATGACACTCATACTGAAGAATGTGTCAAGCAGTATGGTACATAAATTCAAATCCAATCCAGAATCTATGTAAAGGGTCCGTATTATTTGATAATCAAGGACCACAACTCAATAGAACTTAGGAAAGAGTTAAAATACGTTATATTTTACCTTTATTTTGAGTAATATTTGAGTCGATATGACAAGTTTATGAACCAATCGTATGTGGTTTCGACATTTCGTATAAGGGAAAAACTAAATTCCTCTCGACGTATTTTCTGACGACCGTTCAACTTTAGCTGATGGTTAGGACAAACGATGCATCGTGTCCAGCAATGACTTTAGTAAAGTATAAAAGTTCATTGCGAATTTCATTAGAAAATATGTATTTTCTTTCCAAAGGTATTTCAATGAAGCAAAGTTTTAGTAGCATATAAAATACCTTTTCTTAACTAAATTTCTGACACAAGGAAAACGTACATACAGTATTTAGATTGATTCCGATTTTTTTCATTCGTTAATGATCTACAAATGCTTGGTCACGAAGATAATGCCCGAACATTCATTCTGAATGAACGCATGCACAATACAACCCAATACTAAGAATATGATGTATTTTCTGATTTCAACTATAGACATATACTCAGAGGATGGGACAATGCTTACATGTATGTATACAGAATTGATGTAGTCTGTCGCTCCTGTTTTAAGATCGAGATAAAGTCGTGATCTATTTTAATCCCCTGAACAAACGCATAAACATCAGCAATCAAAAATGCAATCAGAACGACCCATGTGTAAGACTATGACTATGAATTTCGCTATAGTTTTACTAGAATAACCATCCCTGTAATTTTATTAAATACTTCGGAGAGGGAAATTTCAATCAGCATCGTTTGTCAGACAATTCAGTTTGTTTTTACAAAAAAGATCAACATTTTCGCTACCACTTTACCTGGAAGATCGGCGTTTGCTCTGTTTTTGTTCATGTATTGCTGATTTTGCTCAACTGCCTCAGTTTCATCTAAAAGTCGTTTTCCTACCGTATGCTGCAGTCTCTGAAATAACGCAAATCCAACAATAAGTTATAGCGGAGCGGAACGAACTTCTGTTCGTTTATTCGGTTAAGGGGCATAACTCGACAACCATTAAAACTAGAAATTTGCTACACGCCTGTGCATTGTCGCTGGTTATATGTATGCACAGGTTCATGTTGTTATCTTTAATATGTATTTCGGTATAGCACATTTTGAATTTTGTCCGACTTTGGGGTTCATAACTCGATAACTTTTGAAACATGAGCAATTTGGTGAGAGGCGAATGGCTATACTAGTTATGCACAGAGAAACTGTTTAAGCAACATACATTGAACTGACTATTCAGTTTTTATCTCGAGTGGTTGTTCATGTATAGATTAAAGTTTTCTCCCTTGATTTGTTTGCAGGTGAATGCCGATGTATACACCGCAGGTGTGTGCAAAAACTGGAATTGCTCCTGAAACGGGATTATAGCACATGTAAAAGGCATAGCTATGTGATTATAACGCCTTAATGCATACAAGCAAGGTAACTTGAACGTGCAAAATGATATTGATATTTTGTAAACAAAAGGAGACAATTTGATACGTATAAAGAATTCAATTAGACTAAATTGTTTCAAAATACATATATTATATCGATGTCGATCGATATATTATGTCGATATTACTGAAAGTGAGTGTTATGCATATCATTAAAAGTCAGTTTTATGTAGAGTATGCCCACAAATAAATAATTAAATTGGAGAAAATCCACATCAACCAAAGGGAAATTATGTCGTAAATTATATTTTAGTTAAGCCTATTTGTAATATCTTATAAATGGACAATAATAACTCGTTATATACATGCCATCAATGCTTAAACATATTCCTAATATCTCACCAATGTCTGCACCATATTCGGCCTATTCTGGTGCATTTTGTGAACAAATCCCAATGTATCAATGGCTCGTTCCGCCTCACCTTCCTTTGTCAGTATGTCCAGAGCAATGTACGTACCTGTCCTTCCGACACCAGCACTGGGAGGTTAGAGAGGAATGAATAAATATACACATAACAGAAATGCATCAAATACAAACCAGTCTCTTAAAATGAATACGTAAAACTGATTATCACAGATGAATTTTTTATTTTACACGTGTTTCATTTGTTTAATAAACCTCAAACATTGTAAGTTCAGAACATAATTATTGACCAAGGATATAGCCTTTGTGAACGACTGATTGTAATTTCTTCCACTTTAAACAAATCTGCTACATTCATTACAAAAGGTGGTTCTATGTTTAAGACTTAAGTAATATAAAGCTTTTATTTTCAAAAAATCCGACAATTATATGACTATGGCATGAGGTTATGTGTGGTTATGGTCATGCTTACTAGATTAAGCCCCCAATATACTCGAGTTCTCACCTGTTTCACTGACCGTTCCAAGGCGTAACTCCAATCATTTAACGGTAAATAATGAAAGAATGGTTTGTTTGTTGTGTTTGTATTTGTTTATGTTGTGTTTGTTTGCTGTTTGCAATTGTGAATGTGATGTTCATTAGTTTGTGTCAATAGTTCACTGTCATTTTGGGCCCTTACTTTATGCCCCAACAGGGTTTTTTTGTTGAATTTTCGAATACTTGGGTTGTCCCTTGTTTTCATTGTACTATTTATGTATAGGAGTATACGTAACATCCTAAGAGTTTCATCCAATAACGTAGATATATACGTTATATCGTCACCTTAGTGCAATAACTCAATAACTTCGTTAAGAAATAGAAGCAGGTATCGAGGTCTTGCACTAAGGTGACGATATATTTGTACAAACCTGCAATGCACAACCGTTGGTCCATTCTGTGTATTCGGCGTACTCAGAACCCGCTGTCTGAACTCTATTATCGCAGTAACATCGTCGGGTATCGCTTTGTCAGGCCAACACGTAAAGTGCAGGTGGTGTAACGTCCTTTCTTTTGTCCCCTGTAGTTATATGGGTGTGTGAATATTGTACAATTGTATTACATGCATTTGAAGTATGCAATATATTTAATTTCAATAAATGTTTGGATTCGTGTATATTGAAACCCGGATCAACCCTCAAGTATTTTTTACTGACCGGTACCAAGTTGCATCTAGCACATACATTAATACTGTTTATTTGAGGTGTCATCTTGTGTTTTTCTAGATTGACTTTTCACTCAGGTTATCAAAAGTTAGTGTTCTATTGAGTTTTTCCAGTACAATATGTTCAACTGCGCGTCCTAAACTTTCGTGCATGGTCATTATTATCATGCAATCTTAACCTATTTGAAATTGTTGCATCCAATTTTATTACACTTATCATGACCGCAAAGCTGTCGACGCCCAACAGCACAAGCTCAGCTGTTTACGAATAATATTCGGTGACATGATACCATCTCGTGTCAACTCACCATGGTCACCTTGAAAACCCTCCTTGTAAACTCAGCATACTCATCCTCCGAGCGGCTTTCCACCTTTATATCACCAAACGTCATAGTTGTTCCAGGGTTTGGCCAATATTGCTCGCATTAAGGAGACTGAACAAGCACATAAATCATCGTTACAATCTTTACAAATACATTTACTGAATCGTACTGAGCGTACATAATTTGAATATAATAATTGGCATTCACACGACAAACATACATGCTCTCTTTAATACTTCACGAAAGAAAAGAAAGAAGTTATGATAATTGTCTTAAAAAATCCACCTGGCACACAAGTTATGTAGGACGGTGATATGTTCGAGTGAAAAGGCGACAACAGACTCTGAAACGGGTGTTTGAGAGACTTATCACGCAAATAGAGATGTTCCCTTTGTATGTAATTCATAGAGTGACTAAATCTTAGCATTCCATACACAAAACAGGAATTGTCATTTAATACTTACTCCCTGTTCAATGAGATTGGTAACCATGACGATCTTCTCAACACTTTGTTGCCAAATCATTTTCCAGAATAAGCTGAAATCTCCTAATTGTTGGGACATTGGACCTGGAATTGAATAATATTTTATCTTACATTTCATACCAATGAACACATGTTAACCACGACAAATAATTGAGACGTTGATGAAGTAACAACTAGCTTAAGTAATTGTACAAACTTTTGTTGAAAACTGCTTCTGGTCATTCTTTTTAAATACGACATGCTACTAGACTCAAATTGTAAAGCATAATTTCAATTTCATTCAAATATTTTATCTTTTGTCTGATGATTTTCTTTCCTTTCGGTCGTACAAAAAATAATGCCTTATTCATTCAGTTGTATATGTAGCACAATATTAGTATATAATAATGATAATAATAATATATAAAGTTATAAACACCATTAATAACTGACTTTTAAAGAATATTTTGAATAACATATTTATACTTTAATCCTGTCAATTACACTATTAACATACAGGCTTTACTTACAAATGCTGTGCATTACATCTTATGTGTTCAGATTATTTCTGCCAGATTTCACAAACAATACAAACAATACTGTTAATTACACCTAATTTCGTGATATTGGTATCACGTGCCATGTTCTTACTTACCTAATGTGGCGATGTACTGGTTCGGTTTTTTATACCCCTGAAAAGGTATTATTATATACCGTGTTATTTTAAAAGTAAATTAACCCTTTTTTCTTAAAGTTTAGTAAAGAATGAGCTATGTAAATAGAACTAAGTTTAAAAATAAACGCACAACAAGGAAATTACAAATACAATAAAATATTTCAATGGCCAATCTGATTAGTTACATAGTTTTCGCATAAATATTGAGGTGTAAATATTATTTATTAAACTCGTTAATGCTAAAGGCTTCAAAATACTAGTAATCTTTGAAAGTACAATTACAACTACATACACACATATGCTAGAACTGGTATAAACTGGTATAAAGCTTTACTACGTGCGTAGAACATATATGCTAGTTAAAACCTAGTCCTCTTCTTCCTCAAATTTTTAAAACCATTAATGCATTAAACAATCCCTGTGTACTGCAAAAATTGCATGTTTAGATAAATATTCTAAAGATTTATATGATATTCAATAAACAATTATACTTATTTTAAAGTGTAAACTCTATTTCCGGGGTACAATTAAATGTGATCGAGCCAAACATATTTTGCGCCAGAATCTGTCAAGTTTATCAGCAAACCACTCGTACGACATCACTACACACTCAAGCATCAATCCGGATAACTTGCATGTATATGTATCAAATAATTACATAAACACATTATTTATGAAGAAACATTTCAAACAACGTGTAATTATAACGTTCGTGTTCTAGTTGTTAGGGTGTTCGCCTTCTTTCACGTATGTCCAATGCTCAAGCCCCGTATGGAGCTGTTCTGATATAGTTCTGATATAGCCAGTTATTGTTCCGGGTATTGATTATTACTCTGAGTTATATAACCAAGCTATTGTTCATACTCACGTTCCTGTAATAATGCACCGAAAAAGCGATGAAAGTTGTTCTAGTTCTTACCAGTACCGAAATCGCCCAGTTTTATTATGTTGCTTTAACATCCAATTTAATATTGTAGTTGATACGACCTGTTTTATTGGGAATTAATACCTATACCTTTGGTATTAAACGTCTTTTAGCGGAGGTACACGGGCGATTGCATGTACATGTGTATATTGGAAACAGGCGGGGGACATATCAAGCCGTTCAGATACAGATCCATCAAGTAAGGCATTGGTCACATATCTTAAAAACAAGTAGGTGTTATGAAAATTCAAGATATGATATCGAGTATTATTTATCAACTATTACGTATTTGACGTGATACGTAGACAATTGAGGTACCAATACCAGCCAATTGAAGACAATATATGCCAGAACTCGCCCAATATCAACCAAACTCGGCCAATATAAAAACTCGTCTTATATGAGTTTCCTTCGTTTTGATTGGCTACAAAACTCGCCTAATATAGGATTTGAGAAATGGGCCATTTTCATCAGCTGTCGAAACTCGCCTAATATGAGAAATATGCTGGAAATTATTTTTAAAGGTAGCCATTTTGTTTTCCGTTTTCTGACTGTTTTGAAAATATTGTGCTTCGTATAAACCTGTTTGAAATACTTGAACCTATTGAATGATTGAACCACTTTGTACGGTTTGATATTACAGTTGTATTTAACCCGTTGGTGGATTTTACGACTATTATGATTTTGTACACCGACAAAATGGACGACGAAGGTGAATTATTTGAAGTTTTGGCAAATGATTTAGGAAATAAGGACAAAAAGACATGCTTACTTACAATGTACAGTGCTTTATTCAAAAGTATGTGCAATTTTACTGTCAAAATCAGCAAAGTCAAGTCTAGAAAAGCAGACACCATGAATTAATAAGGTATAAATACAGCTTCAATGTGAACTAAAGGTAAGTTATAAGAATGTTTTTTTACCAAAATGGTAATAGTTAATTAATAAAAAACTTATTAATTAGGTGATTTCATATTGGCCCAGTTATTTGTCCTCGGTCAGCTGTATTTT
The DNA here is from genome assembly GCF_026914265.1 of Mya arenaria. Lineage (NCBI taxonomy): Eukaryota > Metazoa > Mollusca > Bivalvia > Myida > Myidae > Mya > Mya arenaria. Next base: position 69,242,127 of record NC_069131.1, on the reverse strand, counting down.
CCAAATAACTGGGCCAATATGAAATCACCTAATTAATAACATTATAATACAAAGCATTTTCATAAGTCCCATCAATTATTAGCAAACAGCGTATGGCAATGATTACATTACAAGGGATTATATTACGAAAAGGCTACACACATTGAATTCCATATTATGATAGCATATGACTGATATGGATACTTGGATCGCTTCCAAAACAAAATTGTACAATTTAAGACAAGATAAAACAACATAAGATTGATCCTCAGTACAAATGATTTATATCGTATTAAACTGCATAGCAGTACGTTTCATTTACATTTACCTCGTAATAATTTACTAATTTAAAGTGACACTCTTATTCAAAATCAATACATACACATGTATTACGAACATTCATTTTAAATGGTAAACCTTTAACTATTTAAACTACTTTAACTACTTACTAAAAAATACATCTATGGAATTATTTTTTTTTATTACTGATAACAAGATAGAAATGGTGTATTTCAGAGCTAGAAACGCAAACATATTAAATGATTGGTGATTCCTAAAATATTTACTGTGATCTACTATCGTCTCATAAGGCAAAAACAGCGTGTTCATTGCACCTTTCTTTCAAATTTACTTCATACGGACCATTGTTTTCGACAATTATTCATCCTTTTAAGTCTACTAAAACGATTGCTTTAATTGTGGTAAATCTTCTTTGGAAGTAAGAGTGCATATTTAACTGATCATTACAGTATAATGATTGGACTTAGAAATTAAGGATACAGTCAATCTAAATTTAAACAATGTATGTTCACGCATGTTAAAAATAGTTGTTTCTAGAGAATTATGCAATCACAATAAAGGAAAAGCGATATACACGATAATACATGCATTGCATTCCGTGTTAAAGATACCTTGTATACATAAACACACAGTGTTTAACAATAATCTCTGAAATTATACAAACTAATATTGCTCTAAGCCCTTTTGTAATGTAACACATCTACAACTCTGCACGTAGTGAATCACTACTGCAGGTTGCTTTAAACACGAAATGCCTTTACACAAAATGAACAAATACAATTGAAAGTACAGAGTCAGGCCTTTTAATCAAACAATTGAGCGAAAACGAAATGGCAAACAAACGGCTAGGGCCCGAAACTCACCAAACGAGATACACAAATCGTACAAACATCCCTATTCGACCAATTACGCACTAAAACACATTATTGATACATGTTCGAATTACCGCCCTGAAACATTCAGTAAAAGGCAAACTGACTGGGGATTTAAGCTTTTCACGCGCGCACAACCTCAAATTTGCAATAACATCAATCATAATATAATCATATTAATTCCAAGCGCCATGCAAGGGGATAATAGTTCCAAACACGTTCAAAATGTTTGTATGACACGATCGGGCATGTAACCTGGAGCTTCCGCTCCCGAATACGTCCGTTAATAAATTAATCAAACTAACACATAACGTTATGAATCGTTTTGGTCAAGCATTTAAAATTTGGCCTGAACCCTAAGGTAAACTCCTTTTTACTGACATTTTAAACATATGTGAACCCATCATGTATTGATATTAAAATATAAACAAATCTATGTGCTGTTTTGTGGTGCTATTTTATTTATATTCTATCTTCGAACAAGGTTATATAGTTGTGGTATTGACTGCTTCTCACGTGACTGTAGATTCCATTGTATCACTGATATGAAACATTGTAGCTTTTATTAAATGTGAGCAATCTAAGCAGGACAATCTAAGCATGTCCGATATGTTTGTGTGTATTTACGTCTTTTACGCGGGAAAATTATAAGTATCTTCCATGGACGAGAGCGTAAGATAGGTTCATTTCGACCCGAGCGTAGGGTGTTTTGTGGAAACGAGGATTACCGAGTTTCCGCAAAACACCCTGCGCGAGGGTCGGGATGAACCTATCTTACACGAGCGGCTATGGTAGATAGTTTTTCTCCCACCTCAGTTAAACAAAATTAAGTAAAAATGTATTTTTTTGCTGGAACTCTTTTGTGCTAAGTGAAAATAATTGCGTATGGATATGCGATAATTCGTGGTTGTCATGGATATTCGCGCAGTGATTCAGATTATGTAAATTGCCTGATCGGTCTTTAAATAGTTCAAAAAAGAGTGAAGCATTATTTCTTGAAAGGTGCGTGAAAACTGTTTTCTGGTGACATTTGAAGCGAGAAATAATTAACTAGCGTTCTAAATATTGCCACAAGACGAAGTTTCCATGATGCGCTTCAAACAGACGCTACAGACGACAGTCTTCAACAAGGGAGGTAAATACAATGTGGTGTCCATTAAAAGAAGTTCCATACGGGCATTTTATCTTCGCCCGTGGGCAAGATAAGAATATCTAGCATGGTTAAATTATTGGATCTACTTATCTGAGGTGGGAGAAATATGGGTTTTGTTATATTTATTCATAATTGATAACATTAAAACATATTAAAATGAAATGAACACGCACACATTCCTCATGGACAATTATAACATTCTAAAAAAATATGATTGGATTTAATTCTTTGTAAAAGACAACATATTGGTAACATAACACTCAAGGAAACACAGTTATAGCCAAATATTTTAGTTATGAAGAATAATATCATAACGTATTATATAATCACACAAACAATACAAACTACAGCGGAATTTAAGCTGACATCAAAATGACGAATAACGCTTTAAGAGTCAAAAGGATGAAGCCTAAATGACTCTGACCAATGCCCACAACATCATATAACACCACACACAGAGCTTCGCACGAATCAAAATAATTATCTTGATAAATTTGCTGGTCTAAATAAATACACATTTTGGTTAAAAATAATCATTGACAGTACGTAACATTATACAACTATTGTACAAAAACTTAAATCTAACTTGCTGATATCATTAACATTGAATGCACAGTTCATGCTTACTGTGTTTTTATATATATATATATTAACCAACAAATTAAAATAATCATAAAATGTAGAAATTCTTACCAAGGTAAATAACATTTCAAATTAATATGTCCTTAGATTATTTGAAACAACTACGTAAAACATCGTATACAACCCACAAATTTCATTTTTAACGCAAGTACATTGGAAGATATAACATCCACAACAGTTGACATTGGACAGTATACGGACAATCGACCGAGAACGACTGATTTCAAGATTCCGTCAGGTTCCACATGCGCCTCTGTTATTCCCTTCGCTATCATATCATTACATAACTCAGCGCGACATCGGACCTGAAGTAATTAACCATTATAAATGAACTGCAATCATAAAAATGAAAAACATGAACATGGACAATGTCTTGTCTGCTTACTGATTATCATATTGTATAAAACTGTCAAGCGATATTAAAACAAAGGTACTTCTTCAATCATGAAATACTGTTTCGTGTTTAACACTTTGTGCACGATATACATTCATATATTTCACGATGTTGAAATTATCTCATGTAATCTGTAAAGACAAATAACCGTTTATATAGATACAAATTCATGCCGTTATGTGATGTTCAAGGAACAATTCCTACTCCTTGGTAGACAAGCATTTCAAAACTGAACTCGATTAAGACACAATTGCGAGGTAGATGGTAGAGAAAAAGAGTTCAGACTGGCAAACCATGATATATATAACACAAAAATACAATATAAAATGAAAAAGGACATAGTCATTATGAGAAGACCATCAGTATCATAAGACTGATAAAAGGTACAGACCATCGACAGTGAAAGTTTCTTTCAGATTCTCCGTTAGATCTATGTTCTCCCTTGTGATGCCTTTGCCTGCTAGTTCCGTCTTCAATGTCCGTACTTAGTCATAGTAATCCTGACTTAAACTATAGCTAAAAATAGAAATTTACTTAACTGTACATGTATTTAATGTAAGGCGAACGTGATCTGCAAAACTATATAGACACGGTTGATTATTAAACTTCTTAAGTCACCTCATCGAGTCTGCCTAATTAAGTAAATACTTGCTGGGCATATTTGTTGGATAGATTCATTAATAATATACCAGTACATATTGCTCATACTCACGACATGTTCTATGAGAAACTTTGTTTCATATGCAATGTATAAATAAAAACAAAAGTACTCTGATTCTTATTTAAATACAGTTTTGTTTTTTCTTATCCTTTATATGTGTATACATTATATGCAGTATACAAATCCTACATAGTGTATCTATTATTTTAATTAAAATGTTTAACTACGTAAAGAGCTATTACAATTACAATAAGTGTTAAACTAGTTGAGCCTATTCAAGTACAGAGACACATTATTTTAAGGAGAATTGGAATTTTAGGATACGACTTAACGGTTCATTTAATGAGATCTACGTTGCTGTTAATTTATTAAGGAACGTTGTTTTATTGGATGCTGCAGTGCTCAACAATTTTAACTGTCACAACAATTGCGAAAGGGAAATTTGTTTATCCACACTAACATTAACTAATATTCACATATATGGGAAATGTTCCATGATACTATTTGCACTGTATAAATTTATTTGCGTGAAGACAAATCCATAATTCAAATGTTATTTGTGTTTATAGATGTAATTGCCCAATTTTAGAAATTTTCAAAACATGTCTTTATTATTCAGCACACATCATATAATAACAAAACTTTCGGACGGTATACAAGCAACATAATTATTTTACAGGAGTACTGTAATCGGATGCTCAACGCTCGTCCGTTTGTGATCACTGTATCAGAGGCCATAACCTAAACACTATGTGGTGATGGGACATCTTACACAAGTTCATAATGTTTATGTCAGTTTGTGTAGTGTATTCTTGCTCATAAATTTTGAGGTTTTGACTGAAATGTGCTTGTCAAATAGTTTGGTTTAGGTATAAGGACATTTAGTACAAACATTGATTAAGAAAAAACGCTGCATTCCACTCAATCGTAATATTTAGCATGAAATCACACACATGTTCTATGTTTCACATCTGATTATAGCCAACAGGATTAAACAAGTGATATTGTTTTGTTTTGTTTTTTGTCAACAGTTTTTCTTTCTTAAAAAGGCGTTTTCAATGTTTGCACATATCTTGTATTATCAGAATGTGCACCTGATAACCCTGTTAATTAAATTATTTCTGATAAGGCTGTTCATTGCAATGAAAACTATTAGAAAATAGAAGAATATCTATTTCAACTTGAATAAAGAATCATAGTAATCACGAATGCTCAATTACATTTTGTATGATATTCGGCCACAATGGGTCTATGACCTTCTGGAAAATCTGTTCTGTTCTGTTCTTATAAAACATGAACAATTATGGAGTCATCAGGTGTGTTATGTAATGCATTTGACTATCTGTGTTCTGTCACATGTTCCTGACATACACTGATACCTGTAAGATTTGTATCAACGACAAAGAAGTGGTAGACGGAAATATTATGAATAGAATGACGAACCAGCGATAACGTAAGACTTGACCAACTGTAGGTGAAATTTCAAAGATCTCCCACGAAGCACGCCAAAAAGACGTCATTTATGCAGAAAGATTCATGTAAAATAATTTCACCCTGTCTCATTTAAGCTTACTAAAATATCATTGAAATGCAACTGTTTCTACGGTAACAAAATTTGTATAACAGTTTGTTTATTTCCAATTTCATTTCAAACAAACGTCTACATAGTTTGGATTTTACTGCAAAAGCATCTAGAATCTATGACGTCAATTGTACGGCGACATCACTGTCGTGCTTAACGTGCGCCTTTGTATAATATATGATGAAAATGTGAGTTCATTGACTGAAACAATCCATTAAAATTAAACTAAAGTCATTTAATGAAATGGGTATGCTTTTCTCACTGATTTGTATCTCGTGAATACGTTGAAACGGGCGGAAACACGCCAAAAGTGGTAGTGCAGGACAATCAGTAAATGATTCGACTGACGTTACACACTGGATATTAAGTTTCGAATATGGATATCATTTTAAACGAACCCATGGACGGCGAGGTGGTTGTTTATATACTTTAAATTCTATCATAAACAAAACCATATTGATGATACATTGCATTCATGTACTAGATTATTTGCGTTTTGTTTTGCGGTAATAAGTGTTATAGTGTATAAGTAACTATATGAAAAGTCTAATCATTACGTTAGCTTATTATCATCCGCATACCTATCGAAATAAACGTTTTATGTTTAATACATACTATTACACGAGTAGTCTTTCAGTCCGACTTTTTTAGATCCGTTGCTAGTATCATTTTGTATGAACCAAATCGTAAGTATTCCTGTAATGAGCATTATATGATATCAAGACTTCTGAACTTGAAGACGAGTTCCATTTTATTTTTGAATGCCAGATGTATGTTGAGATAAGAAATAATTTCATACCTAGATATTATCGTTAACGACCCTCTATGTTAAAAGCTATCGAACTTTTACAGTCAGAAAATAAACATATACTACGTAACGTATCCATCTTTGTGTACAAGGCTTTTGAATTGAGAAATAGAAATGCTCAACAGTTACACTAATTGTTGTTCTCTTACCTGTCATATTGTAAATTGCACTTTTTTCATAATGCATAGTTTCAAAGAATTGCATATTTAAATTTACTTCGTTGATTATAATATGTTATTGTTTGTGAACGACATTAGTACTAACACCATCACGTAGAGATATCTACACAAGACAGCATATAGGAATATAGCTTAAACAGTATTTATTTAACTTTATTTTTTTTCTTTCTTTTTTCAGGCTTTCATTCATTTTATAACCGATCGCCATGTATATATGCAGAATATTCAATTTATCAATGATCAAGGGTCATCTTTGACTTATATCTTTGTCTTTATAATGTGAAATTTTGTATAGAAAATAAACTTTGTTCTGTTCTGTTCTGAACGCTGTACTCTCCCGAAGACTACACTGCGTGTTTTAAAAATTCTTATTAAAATATTTACCATTTTCACCACGCTCCGTCAGTGAGATGACGATTGAAGTTGACTTGAGAATTTTAATTTATCAGTTAATTGTTTTGTGCATTTCCGGGAGGTTCGTATTACAAAGTCAGACAAAGATAAAAAAAATAAATATATATTGAATATATACATTAACATTGAATTAATTTTCGAATATTTGTTTTTGTCTAATGTATTGAACAGAAGCAATTTTGAAGTAAAAGTTTGTCAGTGAATTGCTTTGTGCATTTCCCGGGATGTTCGTATAACAATGTAAGACAAATATAAAAAATGCATTGCATACATGCTATTACATAGACGTAATGTTCTAACAATTATTTCCGCCTGATGTATTGTATGTAATGAAAGCAAAAACGTTCGAAAATTCGGATTGTCATTTCTCTAATTGTTTCTAAAATCTTATATACATATAAGGTTTTTTTTCTGAAATTGATATTTTCAATCTTTAGTTTGAAGTTAAATATAAGATTTATGTTTGAAATGCTGTTCTTTCATTGATAAAACTCCTTATTTTACCAAAAAACATTGAAGAATATTCATACGCCGTGAAAGAAACATTTATACGCTGCTCAAGTTATACGTCATGTAAACCTACCTAATTTTACCTATACTGAACTTCACCACTCACCTATAAAAACGTGAAATGCTATCAAAAATGGCTTACCCTGACTACCACTACCCAAAACGATCATGCATGTGCCCCTTTAACGAACCAGAACATGTTTCCCCTACTTCACAACAGTTAACACTTATCCCCTCCTGAACACACTTAGCTGACTCTTATTATACCTATAAGAATATTCTTACCGGTTATGATACACTGCACCATTATACAATGAGACGCCATCCAGGTCAACTTCTCCTCTCTTCCCTAAGATGAACATCAGCCCTCTTCTGAACGCCGCCTTTAACATTCTACATAGCAGCTCGCCCTCATGGTCGCTACTCAAGCGTCCTCTGAAACTGACTCCTGTATACGGTTTTCCCGGGGACCCATAGGGCGTCTGCAAGTAGGGAAGACAAACGTTGTATTAGACCATACAATATATAGAACATGAAAATTAACTTTACAGGAGAATTGATTGCCAGACATAATCGAACCATTTTGATTTTAATTTAAGCATCCATGATATTTCTGTTCCGAAAGTATGTTTTTTCGGCATATGATTGAATTAATAAATGACATCAAAAATAAAAGTACGGGCATTGAAATAGGTCTCGCGTATATGGAATAAATTGCGATATATACAAGTTTAAGTATTTTAAGAAAACGTTCAGGCAAAAATAATCATATTACGTTACTGCATATAGGTTATATTTGTAAAATTCAATTACATAAAAAAAGGAAAGTATGCTGGTGTGTTATTTATTTTTGACTCAAATACAATATATATCGACAAACATCTATACAACAATAGATTGCACTGTGCATCATGATCATGCATTAGAAAGAGATTATGTGTGCGTTTAATCATTATACCAATTAAAATTTGATATGCTTGCCTTGTTAAGTTTTAGGGATGTACACTTATATGCATTATGATGTCAATTTCAATCTTCACAATCAGTAAAATGTGTTTAATAAAAATAAACGAGGAAAAGCAAACAGCTTTCTGGATGACATTAAATGAATTAGTGTTATTGCGGAAAAATATCAATATTGGATTAATTCAACATGGGCGCAAAAGTGAAAAGGGTTTATTTCTAAATTACTTTTTTTATTTTTGTCTAACTTGTTTGGAGGTGTTTTTGCTATAATTTAAATAAATACGTTTAAACATTTGTTAACTTAGGAAAAATGTTTAATAATTTTATCAAAATGAAGATTTGTTTTAAATTCAATAAACAAATACTACCGCAATTAATTCCAAGTAAATAAAAAAAACAACATTAAAATGCATGGAACAAAGATTCCTTTTTTTCTACGCCTATTTTCAAATGTTCAAACTAATAGGAATCATGTCATTTATTTAGCTTGTGTATCGTTGTACAAGCAAACCTAGTATGTCATACGAGTGGCATTACAAATTGTTTATTCTATTCTATGTACAATGACATGAATACTATCAACTATCTTAATGATATCAACATGATATATGCCCGTTTTATGCATTTTGAAATTTCCCGTGGCAAAAATAATCGTATTGCATGTCAAATTATCAATGTATGTATTTCCCACAAGAGCATTAAATGCATAACAATATTATATAGGCATGCAAGATGACTTCAACGAAAATGTCGTACGGTGCAAAATCGTATACTTGTGACAAAGACCGTTCTTACTGTATTGCGTCATCTAGTGTCTTCTTAGTGTAATCGCCCATATTTTTCTAAATATCTTGATTTATGACAAATTAATCAAAATTAGCTAATTATAACACATATATTCCCTTTATGCTATTAATATAATCATATAATCCATTTATTTTAATGCTAATGTGATTTTCTTTATACAACAACAATACACTTACATAGAAATTCGTTAAAGGATCATTATAATTGTTTTAATTCATAATTCCCCTTTTCTTACTAATATCTATTTTCGGAAGGCTCCGGCACCATTCTTCTACACCCGACATAAAGCCCTTTAAGATTGTGTTTGATATAAACCATTTAAAAAAAAAATACGATGTTTTATCACTGTGTGGGAATGGACACCGGATATAGCCCAAAAATGATAAGTAAACAGACAATTCTGCAGTTGTTTTTCTTTACCAGAGGTAAGATCTTGCCGTGTTAACGCATATCTACCATATCCACAAATGAAGCAAGTGTTTGAACTAATAGCTGAATGCTAAATTTGGTCTATGGTATTCTTTAAAGTGTTTACGATTAAGCAGACCTCAAAACATGTTTCTTCAAATCTGATATGATCACCATAAAACTTACAGAATTTAGACAAGTATTGCTATTTTTAGGAAATATATCTAATAAATAAAACATTTGAATCGAAGGATTTCACACGCATCAGCTCAACTATTTTTATTGTAAGAAATGGCAATGTTACTTTTAAACTGTTAAAGATATGCCCTTAGAAATGTTCACAGTTCTGTACTGGGGATAGTCTTATTATGTACCGAGGATAGTTTCAAAGTTGAATAATGTGTCCTGATACCATTATTTTGTTCTATGTAATAGCAACATCGACCCAAGCTTAGAAAAAAGTTTCACGTGTTCCAAATTTGATCACAATATCTCATTCCCTACTGATGAATTTCTGTTTGCAAAAACGTGCCTACTTGTTTCAATAAGCAATAATATATATATGAATAGAATACACCACATAAATTCTACGACCATACGTTTTGTATACCTCAATAAACCAGATTAACGGCTTATTTAATTTTTTAACCAATCATGAGTGGATTAACATAAGATTAAAGCCGTTCTACCACTTGTATAGTTTGTTTTATGAAAGAACATGTGTTCATGATACGTGAATATCAAATCACAGTCATTTTTAGAGAATATTCTTCTTCGTTTTTAGACGGGTTGATTCCAAGATGGGGTAAAGACCACGCTTCATTGTTGACATGACGTGTTGAGGCTATTTAAGTGTATTAGTTAATTACTGTGTTAACTTCCCCGGAAGTTCTTGTTACAAAGTCATACCGTTTTAAAAACATAGCAAATACATGCTATAACATCGAATTTTGTTTTAACAATTGTTTTCGCCAACCAATATTTAGTACTGAAACAATAAGCTTCAGCCAAACGTTTACAAATTGGGTTTGCCATTTTCTTTATAAAGGCAAGTTGTATTTCCAAAATAAATTATTTAAACGTACGAGGTTTTTTATGTTAAAAACATATTTTGGCATAATGTGATGGTTATAAAGTTACATTCTGTTTAATTCGAAATGAAGTAAATACAACTGAATTTTAAAGTAGTTTTCAAAGTTGATTTAATCACTCAATATAAATTATGTTACTGCTAATGTACATTTAGTGTACTTTCCTTTATTCACGCTATATAAATAATCACAGTATAAAACTGCAAAATATTCACGTAGGGCGTTTGATTTCTTTTGTTCAAAAGTCGTACATATAATAAAACCATGAATGCATTATATACGAGATGTGTTGTGTGACTATATCAGCAACTATTGTAACAGCATTATTAGGTACTGTTAATATTCGTTTTGTCATTCATGCAATTATATCTTAGGTTTTAGTGTTCATGGTGGGAATAATAAAACTGTTGATAACATTTCTGCTTATACGGGAAAACAGTAGTTTGGCCATTTTTACAAATAACATATTCTAATTTTCATAATTCATATAATCTTATTTTGTCGTTCTTATCCGTTGGTCACATCTTGAAGTTAACGCACAATTTTTTTTTTCAAAGGGACTGTTGTGACCTAATAACAATGAATATTGTAATTCATCCTGATCAGGTTCTCTTAGGGCAAGTTCCTTTTAGGCATTGTCCATAACATTTTAAATGACAGAACAATTTTTCAGATCATCTGTAATAAGGCAATATGTGGCTCAAAATATTTCATGTATATTAACGTGACTATGATTCTAATCCTGGTCTCTTAAAGTTAGGGACATGCCATTCTTTAGGTCTTGGAGGGGTGAGGATAAAAATAAGCTTTATGTTTTCCAATAATCACTCGAGGATTTAGCTCGGGCCCCAGCGTCCTCGTACGATCGCAGTTTTTCTGTGTCTGGTTTACGTGCATAATATCAAAGAGTGGTCTTTGTTGGGATTGTTCATCTAATGCTTATATGTGTTCAAAGGTAATACCACATGTCATTACCATTTCGGAAGTAGACTAACTGGAAAACAAATCTTTCATATAATACAATACATTAAATCAAAATTGGATCAATGCCACACTGCTCTTACGGAGTATATTATAAGTTACCGGGTTAGTAGATGACCAAATATGGGATATACGAGGCAAAGGAAACCATATAAGATGCGAGCGAAGTTCGAACCCGAATATTGTTTCCTGCGCCCCGTTTATCCCATATCGGGTCACCTATTAACCCCGTAACATATATATCACATCGACAACCTTTTACATGTTTAAATGTTTCATTTATTCATCGGAATCGGAAAATAGACGCCATTTTGGTACGATTTAAATTTGGTGACCCAATATGGAAATTATGGGGTCACCGTGTGACCAGTCCTGGACCAATGACGTTGCGTCATTTATGTTGGAGGCGTGATATATATGTTTATATGTATATAAATTTTAACCTTGAACGAGTTTCTAGTTTGATATAACCATAATTTATATTTTCTTTTAAAAATTGGTTATAGTTTGAATAAGTAATCCATTTTCCATATAAAACGTGATATTTTCCATTAATTTTGTAAAACAAACAATTTAAATGACGTCCCGTACAATATATATTGCAACAGAAAATAACGTCATGATTATTTAACAAGTTATGACGTCATCTTATCTTAAATTACGTCACAATTTAAAATAAAGACTTTTAAAACCATTAAACGTATTTTGTTTCAATTGAGATTTGAGATTTGTATGCGTGCTAGCTATTAAGCTAAGATATTTGCATTGCATTGCAATACAGGTAGGAAGTTCTACTTTTTCTTACCGGACACACATATGATAAAAATGATCCGACACTCACCATCTTTAAATACTATATTGTATTCAAATTGTCAAGGAAATATGTACACTACATCACAAAACGATAGTTTACTTACATAAACGTGTATAAAATATGATTTCTCGTGACATATCGTGTGTTCAAAACAAATGTTTGCGTTCACGAGGATCCTTTTTCAAGGCATTAAATGTTTTGAAAAAATATTATACTGAAGAAAAATACCACTCTGCAATCCGTTATATGCATTGATGTCTTGCTTGTACGCATTGAAGTGCTAAAACTTAACATCTCAAAGGGCCTCTTATATGTTAACTCTTTGCATCAACATTTTGATATTTAAAATTCCTAAATGGACATTCCGATTGTGTTTAATATGTACTGCACTGTCCAACGTTTTAGTAGGGGTTTGCCTTTTACTAAAACAAAGATTTAAACCGTCCGAGGTTGAGTGAATTTATTACACAAATATATCGGTTGAAATGCTATGTTTTTCACAGAAAACATCTACGACGTTCTACAAGTTATATACTGACCTTATTCGAAATAGAACAAAATTGTAACTATGTCTTGCCTAAAAAAGCTTACGCTTTGCCGCTTACGATTTAACGCTATGTATATTCAGTCTTTTGCAGATATTTTTTTCTAAAATAAATAACTTTTATTTTCATTAGAAAAAGTATTTAAAATGCACAACTTGGTCTATGAGACAAGAATCAGTCTGTTCTGATAAGTGCAGTATTGCCGAACAATGCACAAAACATAGCACACTTATATGAACATATATTGTACGAATGTCAATCTTTTTTTTTGCAAGTATTTGCTAGCTTAAAACAACGAAACAGATAAAAATAGAAATAACACACACAAAAAAATGATACCATCTGAATGCCATCCGGGAAGGTAAAAACCAACACGGTTATAGATGGTTTGCCATAATCCAATATTTCTCTGCTGGCATTGACCCTTATTGTCCCAGTGGGTTGCGTCCCTTAAAAACAAAATTGTATAGATAACTTTCCGCTCAATAACAGATTAAAACACGCATTGTGATTTCGAAAATGTTCTGATAATAGCAACACAATCCTATCAACAACTTACTTAATCGGCTAGAAGGCAACGCATCTATTATTGCTTTAAACGATGTTATCAATATTCAATTAAAGAACTACACGTACCAGCTTACATTTCCCTAATTATAAGAGAAAACATTTAAAACCATTTCAAGCATATTAATGCAATGTAATTACTGATGTTTAAGTACCTGTATAGTACGTAGTCATGAAGGGTAACTTACATTTCAAGTGTTCGTTAATGTGTGCAAACTTCGACTGGAGTATTGCTCTTTCCTTAAAACATATAACTAATCAATGACTTTAATTATTTACGGTTGATTTCTCAACGCATATCGAGTAACATATACACAACGAAACAAACAGAGTATGACTATATATTTTACCAATAGACGGTAAAGCCATCGCCGTTTCGTATATTATTACAATAATCAATTGTAAACAAACACTGTTTTTTTTTCCTCCTTACGTTGTAATTTAGCTATCATTGCTTACCCTTTCAACTCGATTCAAGGCTTCTGTCGTTCCTTTTAACTCCGGTTCGATATCCATTCGTGCCTAAGCAAAACAAAAAAAACAACGTCAGCCATGTCAAACAGGTAAGCATTTAGCAAAGTACAAGGATAAATAGAATACTAGGTTAGTGCCGTGGATGGAAAAAGTTTATCTGGCTCGGCTGCCTTGCCAAATAAACTTGCTCCATCCACGGCACTAACCTAGTATTCTCTATCTATATGAAAACATCATTTTCGTGCATCATCTTATCTTTTCTAAATTATCCAGGTATTGTTTCACTTGATTCAGGTCATCATATATTGATTCTATTGTCTTTAAACATGTATGAAATTTGTAACATAAGTAATCAGTATGAGATACGATTATACATATTATATACAAATAAAACTAAACACCTACGAATCATACGAGAAGCTGTTTTCCCTCTTAAAAATCATCTTTAGTTATCAGATGAACGGTGACACTAGCGTTCCAAACCGTCTCTTCTTGGATTTAAATTGTTTGAATTTGTGGAAGCAGGCCCAGAAAAACTTAGATGTTGTCTTATTTAAAACGTTCCACTCTGGTTCTACTTACGTTTCAAGTTTTTGTAAATAACAAAATATAAAAAATATCAACTTAACTCTGTACAATGTAGATGATATATAAAACGATAAAGTACCACATATTTTGCATACATTTATTTTCTAGAAAGTCAATGCTAATGTTTAAGTGTTTTCTACAAATGCGCCCCATGCCAAACCTGATAGAACATTATTTGCTTTTACAGTTTGCTTTTATTAAGCAACTGATTTTTCTGCCATAGTATGTCAAATACTTAATTATACGTGGTACAATGAAACTGAAAATTAATAGCGTATACTACCACATACAAATATTCAACATTCAGATTAAAATTATATCTTGTGAAATGAACAATAATGAATAACTTTACCAAGAAAAACCATCTGCTTTCATTTTCATACAATTGCCATAAAGCATTGCTTTTACTTTTTCGGATTCTTCAAAACCCTGTTTCTACTCGTTTTCGAATACCGTTCGTGTCTGAGACATAAGAGGAGAAACAAGTAGTGTATCTCAATGGTGCTGTTTAGCATAAAGTAATAGTATTGATATTCATTCAACATAATCTTATTTTTATCAAAAAAAGATGCAAAGAAAAAACTGACCTAAATAACACTCTCTTATTAAAAACAACAGGTTAAAATATCAGCCAATTGAAACATAAACAGTGTACATATGCACAAGTATGCCACCAGCCCTATATACACACAGTATTCTAAATATATGATTGCAACGATGACAAAGGGTCTGAACATTATCATTAAACAATTAACTGTTTGGTTAAACGATTGTATGATTACGACCAAATTAATACAATATAATTGCCATGCACTGACGATTGCGCTCAGCCATAGTAAATAATGATCCCCCAGTTTATCAGAAGGAACAAAACGTTGGATTTCCCGAAAAGTGTTTGATGTATTTTTATCACGGGTTTTAATGTTTCAAGGCAAGGGAAAACTGTGTTATATCTTTATGTTTTATAATACAACACATTCACACGAATACTCTGTATAAAGACTCAGGGCTAATACATAACAGATACTTAACAAGAGACAACCACCGTACCAAACAACACAGACAGATAAACACTGTTTACGATTACTTTACGGAGGGTTAATATTTAACTTAAATCGAAAGTTCAAACTTGTACACACCTTTTCTGATTCGTCTAATTCATTTCTTGCCTTTTTCAACAATGCACCGAGCTCTCGCCGTGTCTAAAATATGCAAACATATAACATAATATGATACACGTTTTTAAAAATGATTATTGCATCGGTCAGATGTGGTCAAATTTGGTATTCTTATAAATAAGTGGTTGTTTCACCATTCGTAAGACCTACTACAGTACTAGAAAGGTGTTTGTGGGCAAACACGACGGAAAATATTTGTAGTTAATGGGAGCCAGATTCAAAACTAAATAATAAATCCTTTAACTTATTTCATCAACATTTTACCGGATGGGACATTTTAGAAAAAGGTTACCATTCATCCAGTCGAACTTCTTAAATTTGGATACCGGGTAAATGATGTATAAATATTTAAAGTTTTATTGTACGAGCCTAAGGTTGGATTATATGTCAACACACTATATTTTTACAACAAATATCATAGCAAATTAGTACATTAATAACATACGCTGGATGCATATCAATATATATTTTGGTTACCGAAAAGTCTCGAGCAAAATGATAAACGAGCTTTTTCTCCATTACTGGAAGAAGTAATGTATCAATAAGATTGTAAGAAAACGTGTTTTCGCTAATCATGTTTCTCCTCGGAAAATCGAACATACAACATTCGTTTACCCTACTTACTTAAATATCCAGTAAGCTTGGTATTACGCCCATTCGTCAAAATAATAAAAATTAGTATTAGTTATTAACCTTAATACAAATGATCGGATTAAGTATGTTGGAGTAGAGGAAAGTTTTGATACCCTAAAACAAGGAATATATCACGTTTTAAGGTACAGTCACGGCTCTGTGACCTATAAATGTGCATCTGTTTAAGCGTTTTGTGCAGAACCTTTCATTTATTGATCAACTTAAATATGGGAGTGTGATGTACGAAGCCTCATCTGATTATCATGCCTCACACTTATTTGCTCTCATAACGCCAAAAGTAAAAAACAATCATTTATCACTCAGCAAGATGTTTGAAAAACAAACAAACGAACAACTATATTTAGATGAAACATGACGAATTATGGTCATAATGATAGTATGTGCAATTATCATTGTATGAAAACATTCCTTTGTGCAACAACTTACCTTTTCTGAATTATCTAGGTCGTGACACTTTTGTTGTACCTCATCACGCAGAGACTGTATTGTCTGTAAACATGTATGGAGTTTGTTACAATAGTAATCAGTATAAATTACGATAATACATATTATATGTTAAAAACCTTTTTGTACAACATCTCACCTTTTCTGAATTATCCAGGTCGTTTTGTACTTGTTTCAACTCATCACGCAGTGACTGTCTTGTCTGTAACTCATATGGAGTTTGTTACATTAGTGATCAGTAAAAATTAAGATAATGCATATTCTTCATGTTAACATTAAATCGAAAGTTCAACCTTGTACACACCTTTTCTGATTCGTCTAATTCATTTCCTGCCTTTTTCAACAATGCACCGAGCTCTCGCCGTGTCTAAAATATGCAAACATAGAACATAATATGATACACGTTTTTAAAAATGATTATAGCATCGGTCAGATGTGGTCAAATTTGATATTCTTATAAATAAGTGGTGGTTTCACTATTAGTTCGACCTACAGTACTAGAACGATGTTTGTGGGCAAACATGACGGACAATATTTGTTGTTAAGGGGAGCCAGATTCAAAACTAACAAAATAAATCCTTTATCTTCTTTCATCAACATTTTACCGGATGGGACATTTTAAAAAAAGGTTACCATTCATCCAGTCGAACTTCTTAAATTTGGATACCGGGTAAATGATGTATAAATATTTAAAGTTTTATTGTACGAGCCTAAGGTTGGATTATACGTCAACACACTATATTTTTACAACAAATATCATAGCAAATTAGTACATTAATAACATACGCTGGATGCATATCAATATATTTTTTGGTTACCGAAAAGTCTCGAGCAAAATGATAAACGAGCTTTTTCTCCATTACTGGAAGAAGTAATGTATGAATAAGATTGTAAGAAAACGTGTTTTCGCTAATCATGTTTCTCCTCGGAAAATCGAACATACAACATTCGTTTACCCTACTTACTTAAATATCCAGTAAGCTTGGTATTACGCCCATTCGTCAAAATAATAAAAATTAGTATTAGTTATTAACCTTAATACAAATGATCGGATTAAGTATGTTGGAGTAGAGGAAAGTTTTGATACCCTAAAACAAGGAATATATCACGTTTTAAGGTACAGTCACGGCTCTGTGACCTATAAATGTGCATCTGTTTAAGCGTTTTGTGCAGAACCTTTCATTTATTGATCAACTTAAATATGGGAGTGTGATGTACGAAGCCTCATCTGATTATCATGCCTCACACTTATTTGCTCTCATAACGCCAAAAGTAAAAAACAATCATTTATCACTCAGCAAGATGTTTGAAAAACAAACAAACGAACAACTATATTTAGATGAAACATGACGAATTATGGTCATAATGATAGTATGTGCAATTATCCTTGTATGAAAACATTCCTTTGTGCAACAACTTACCTTTTCTGAATTATCTAGGTCGTGACACTTTTGTTGTACCTCATCACGCAGAGACTGTATTGTCTGTAAACATGTATGGAGTTTGTTACAATAGTAATCAGTATAAATTACGATAATACATATTATATGTTAAAAACCTTTTTGTACAACATCTCACCTTTTCTGAATTATCCAGGTCGTTTTGTACTTGTTTCAACTCATCACGCAGTGACTGTCTTGTCTGTAACTCATATGGAGTTTGTTACATTAGTGATCAGTAAAAATTAAGATAATGCATATTCTTCATGTTCACATTAAATCGAAAGTTCAACCTTGTACATACCTTTTCTGATTCGTCTAATTCATTTCTTGCCTTTTTCAACAATGCACCGAGCTCTCGCCGTGTCTAAAATATGCAAACATAGAACATAATATGATACAAGTTTTTAAAAATGATTATAGCATCGGTCAGATGTGGTCAAATTTGATATTCTTATAAATAAGTGGTGGTTTCACCATTAGTTCGACCTACAGTACTAGAACGATGTTTGTGGGCAAACATGACGGACAATATTTGTTGTTAAGGGGAGCCATATTCAAAACTAACAAAATAAATCCTTTATCTTCTTTCATCAACATTTTACCGGATGGGACATTTTAAAAAAAGGTACCATTCATCCAGTCGAACTTCTTAAATTTGGATACCGGGTAAATGATGTATAAATATTTAAAGTTTTATTGTACGAGCCTAAGGTTGGATTATATGTCAACACACTATATTTTTACAACAAATATCATAGCAAATTAGTACATTAATAACATACGCTGGATGCATATCAATATATATTTTGGTTACCGAAAAGTCTCGAGCAACATGATAAACGAGCTTTTTCTCCATTACTGGAAGAAGTAATGTATCAATAAGATTGTAAGAAAACGTGTTTTCGCTAATCATGTTTCTCCTCGGAAAATCGAACATACAATTTTCGTTTAACCTACTTACTTAAATATCCAGTAAGCTTGGTATTACGCCCATTCGTCAAAATAATAAAAATTAGTATTAGTTATTAACCTTAATACAAATGATCGGATTAAGTATGTTGGAGTAGAGGAAAGTTTTGATACCCTAAAACAAGGAATATATCACGTTTTAAGGTACAGTCACGGCTCTGTGACCTATAAATGTGCATCTGTTTAAGCGTTTTGTGCAGAACCTTTCATTTATTGATCAACTTAAATATGGGAGTGTGATGTACGAAGCCTCATCTGATTATCATGCCTCACACTTATTTGCTCTCATAACGCCAAAAGTAAAAAAATAATGATTTATGACTCAGCAAGATGTTTGAAAAACAAACAAACAAACAACTATATTTAGATGAAACATGACGAATTATGGTCATAATGGTAGTATGTGCAATTATCCTTGTATGAAAACATTCTTTTTGTGCAACAACTTACCTTTGCTGAATTATCTAGGTCGTGATACTTTTGTTGTACCTCATCACGCAGAGACTGTGTTGTCTGTAAACATGTATGGAGTTTGTTACAATAGTAATCAGTATAAATTACGATAATACATATTATATGTTAAAAACCTTTTTGTACAACATCTCACCTTTTCTGAATTATCCAGGTCGTATTGTACTTGTTTCAACTCATCACGCAGTGACTGTCTTGTCTGTAACTAATATGGAGTTTGTTACATTAGTGATCAGTAAAAATTAAGATAATGCATATTTTTCATATTAACATTAAATCGAAAGTTCAACCTTGTACATACCTTTTCTGATTCGTCAAATTCATTTCTTGACTTTTTCAACAATGCACCGAGCTCTCGCCGTGTCTAAAATATGCAAACATAGAACATAATATGATACAAGTTTTTAAAAATGATTATAGCATCGGTCAGATGTGGTCAAATTTGATATTCATATAAATAAAAACAATAAAATCAGATATACTTAAACAAAACATAATATAAATTAAATTTCATGTACGAATTAGTAAAACATAAAGTGCAAAGTAACGCATTGATTGAACAGTCGACACTCTTGTTGATGATGAACTTTTAATTGAGTTGAAATTATGGTATCGAGCGTCTAAGCAACACACACAGTAAGCGATACATTGCTTGTTCCTGTGATGAATGCGTCAACATCGTTGGCATGTACTTCGTCGCTTCCTGTAACTTCTTCGTGTTGTTCACAAACTTCCCCCAATTTCTCAAACACACATTTAAGAATTACTTTGTTTTCTTTAAAGTCAATCCCTTTAAACGTGTGTTTGTGTTTGATTTCTTTGATGTGGGATCGAGCGTCCGAGACCTCACTCTCAAAACTTCTACTCACGAGGTACAAGCGCCCAGCCATTTTATTGTCAACAAAATCATCAATTTTACTTTCTTCATTGTCACACCACTTGGTTTTCTCATCGCACGTCTTAGTAATATGGGAGTAGGTGTTCATATTGTCTTCATATTTCTCTCTTATTCCGTCTTTAATGTTTCTTGTCAATACATCTACCCTTTGTTTTATTTTATTTCCTAGTTCCATACACTCATCCACACATTTATCAGCATTATCCTTGTTGCTTTCCCTACTGTGTTCTGCCTCGTCTTTCAAAAACAGAATTTCAGCTTTCAACTCAGTGAACAGTGACTTCATTGAGTTGATTTTATTGCAATCAATGCTTATATTTCCATGAAATAAGTCGACAACCTCTTCAACGCAAGAAGAATGTTCCGAATGAAAGCATCTACCACAAATCAAAGAATCATGAATTTCACATAGAAATCTCGTTCTCTCTGTCGGATGCTGCTTACATCTATCTTCGGCGATGTCACGCTTAGTGACCGTTGGGTTATCAATATTTTCCTCATTCAAACTGACATTGTGAGTTTGAAACACCTGTACTGTCTTGTGAACACCTATACAAGTTATTCCAACGTTTCCACAGGTTTTGCAATATCCAACTGCATTTTCGTTAAAGCATATTTCACACTGAATCTGATTTGATGCCATTGTACTTGCTTATGCAGTTTAAGATAAAATAATTGAAGTCAAAACGTTTTTTAGTGCGCAAGTTTGATTTGAGGGATAAAGTGACGATTATTTGTCAATTATTATATCACTTTCATGGCTATGAGTTCATGTATCACTGAAATTATAGATACATTTATGATTACCAAGATCACGAGAACAACAATATAATAACGAGTGTATAATAAAGCTAAGGACAAGCGACGCTGTCAATAAAATCACGTTTAAACAGGTTGTTAACCACCTGATTCAGTATCAATCGTTTTTACAATCGCGAGCCACTTAGGCCTAATAGCCATTCCTCGGCACGATGTTACGTGATAGTTGTTTTTTTTTCATGTTGAAATCCGGAGTACCAGAAGAAAACCCAATTGTTAGGATTGGTGACCACAAACAAGACTCACATAAGCTCCGGCCAGATATCGCAATCGGGTCGTCCAGATGAGAAGCATATACGCTTACTACTGTGCTTACCGTTCAACTTAGTTTGTAATTTAAATCATTGTGTGTTTATATTGGTATATGTATTGCATGTTTTATTACGTAAATACTTTTAAAAGTAATATTTGCTTCACCCTTCTACACGAATATTTTAATCGTATTCAACGAGCGCGAGGCGCCTACGGGACAATCATTAAGCAACTTTTTGGCGTTAAGTGCAATAACCTAGATATGTCCCAGTTCGATAATAAAAATTATATGAACCTAGAAGCGAACAGAAACGTCTAAAATTCAATCTTATTCATACATTCCATATACGGAGAACTCAAAATATTGCACTAAAATTATGTTAGTCCTAAAGTAACGCGTCTTACAAAAAAAGAACTTTAAAAACACGAGCATATGCTCTCCCTATGGTGTCTGAAGACCGGAGAAACCAAGCTGCATTGTATTAATCAAGCAAATAACTTATTTCTTTAAAAATAATATCGCCTCTTTAGCTCTGTTACACTTTAAACACTTGGTTGTCATCATTTGAAAACGCATTTAGTAAATATTGAACACACTCCGAAATAAACACTTAAAACATATTGAATATAATTTAAACTCTACGACAGGAGAAATCACATCAACATAACAATAATAGCAAGCAACAGCTAACACTTATGCCTTGATCTTATTTAATGTAACATAACTTTTACTAAAATCCCAGCGTTAGCACTCTTGTAAACTTAAGCCATCCAATTTAGTGAATAAAACTTAAAGTATGAATCGAATACGTTCACAAATTGTATTCATGATTTGAATAGTGTGAATTTCTAAATCGTAAACATGATTACAGAAAACCGAGGTGAACCAACCTGCATTGTATTCAGAAGCAAAATCCTTGTTTAAGTTAAATCTCGTTTAGTGTTCTGTTTCGCTTAAACATACGCTGTATAATAATGCACGTTTTGATGAGAAATATCGGCAAAAACCGAACGCTTAATGATTTTGAATAAAGCCACTGTTTCCCATTCGTGACAACGTTGATAAATTATTGACGAATATGTTGATGCGAAAACACGGTTAACGAGATATCGAAAGTAGAATTCATTTACAGAAAAAAACCAAGAATAAAAATCGGAAAGTCCACATCAAAAAGGTCTCTTTTAATTGTTATTCTTTATTTAACACATTAGACCACAACAACAATTGATCATTTGTTCTACGGATTTTGCCAAAAAAGTAGGAGTGAGCGAGCGAGTGAAAAAAACAACTTTTTTTAAAATTCAAGGCAAATCAGAGGCGAGCGCAAAGCGAAAATTTAAAAAAATAAATAAAAAAAATGTATATTTCTTACCAAATTTATCATAAAATTATGTCAAGAAATGCTTTATAATTGCAAAAAAGGTTCTCAGTTATAAATAAAAAGGTTTTGATTCTATCACTGTCTCAATATTTAACAAATTACAATAAGATCCAGAGCTTTATTATTAACTTTTATTGCATCAGCAATATAAACGTTTATATACTGTAAAGACAGCATTCCTCACAGTAACGTGCAATTATTCCGTACTAATCTAACTTTCATTAAACATTTTAGGCTAGTAAGAGTAATTCGTCATTTGAGCACTTCCAAATATTTAGTCAGGTCTAAATTTAAACCTCTTGAAGCACATGATAAAATTGTAGTGACTTTGAAATGGCAGAAGATGTAAAATGTAAATAACACAGAGAACATTTCTAAAAAAAAGACACTGGATTGAATTGTGGGACATTACAATCAAAGCAGTATCAAACAGATCTGTAAATATGGCTCCGGTCATTATATTAAGTGCAGATGATGGAATAAAGATATTTCCGTTTCAAGACCTCGCCTTGACCACGAAACTATGGTTAATAGGTCCATGCCTTGAAAAAGAATAACATGACAGCCTCCATAGCTTCAATGCCCGTAAGAAACAGGCCACTTTAATAACAGGCCACTTTATTACTAATAGATCAAAGAAAATAAATGCGATAAGAACAAAGAATTGAGAAAATTAAAACAGTCCTTTTATATATAAAAGGTTTAATTTTCTGATTTTACTGATGTTATTATAAAACTGTATGATTGTGTAAAAACAGACTGTTTCTAAAACATTTACAAGTCCTACTTTTTTATCTGTTTAAAACACTTATAAGTATATGAATACTGAAAAAAAAACATTTTAGAATTTAAAAACTAACTCACGAAAACATGTTCAATAGTTGTAAGTCGTGTGTCCGTGTATTTAAATATAAGTTTTACACTCAAAATCTGATTTTGTTATTATTTAGCACTAAATTTTGAGTACAAAACAATGAATTACTTAAAACACACATAAAAAATAATTTCCTTTGACGCTGTGAAACTGCTGTTGTTTACTGAAGACTATAATCCATTGACTATGACACTGATTTTTACTTAAAACGTGTATTTTACAGTACGAAAACTGACAGTAAACTGGAAATTAATACCGGAAATGAATAACAACGGTGCGTAATGCAAAATAATCCCGACAAAAAAGACTGTCAACAAATATCAGCTGTTTTGCGGTTATCCGGACCTGACTTTGTCCTGACGCAAGGAAAGTTTGCTCGCGACGAAAGTGTGAAGCATGAAAATGCCTTCATAAAAAAGGTGCGGTAGACGTTGCAGGTTAAAAAATTATTTTTTTTTTCGTTTTTCTTAAACATTTTTGTTCATGGGCTTAGTTTGTTGAGCTTCCTTTACTAATAATATAATGAAAACTACAGGGCGAATTGTTACTTCTCTTACTTCTAATTACATTATTCGCCTTCAGTTTGGGATTTTAAAACTTCTGCAGAACGTTAAACATATACATTATACTGTACAAAGTAGTTCTTGAATAAATCATATAACGCGCTTTATCCGGAGATATTGGCGTCAACAGCGAAGCACGCACTACGAAGTGATGTTATCAAACTGCACAAGCTTTATATAGAAGGATTACTTTTCTAGGATATATTTTTTGCTCATTTGAATTATTTTACAGCACCCACTATACCATGACTAACCTGTCTATGACCCAAATGTCTTTCATTATTTTGATGTTTTACAAAGATGTTAAATAATACATTAACGTTTTCGACGTTATACGACAGATTACTGTCTTCTCGCAAAATTAAAGCTTTAGAATGTTGATAAAACTGAGGGTTAAAAAACCTTACGCAAGAAGGTTTATAAAACTTCACAATGTTCGGGAGTGAGTTATGGATAGACTTTCCTAGAACTGAGACTAAGAACCTTCCGCCTGCCTCTGTCAGCTTCCTGTAGCATTAAAACGTTATGCGTGACTTTTTCATATAAATACGACTTAGAACATTGCAAAACATATTATCGTAGATCTGAGGCATCAGAACTTAGCGCAACAATGTTTTATAAATATTAGGCTTTATAAAGTTTTGCTCGACAGTTTCATATAACTGAGGTTTTAGAACATCAGGTAAGGTCATTTCATTGAAGTGAGTCTTTAGAACGTTTCGTAAAACTTTGTCAAATAATGTTCTGAACAATATATACATTTTGTAAAAAGTTTAACACGAACGTGTTCATTTTATTTAAGAACCAAATTAGCTATGGCATTTAAGTTACTCCGGTGAAGTTTGAACATCTAAAAATATATTGTGGAAAGGTACATCCTTTTAACATTTTAATAATGATAATTTAAACCATTTTTTACAAGAAGCTGAAATGAATGCCTTAATACACAAAACAGTTGTAACGATACACCTTACTACTAGACGCATTCTATTCAGTTTATTCACTAATCAGTGACTTTCAATACAAATGCTTGGTCCATTAAACTACGGATAGGCTGTTATTGTACGAGTATACCGAAAATATACAATCTACAAGGCTGGGCAAAATTAATACGAGCAATCGAAAGAATAGCTTTAACGTTCAACTGCACTTTATTACTATCCTGTTTATATGATTTTATTAATGAAGTTAATGCAAATGTAATGGTTAATGGTTATGTATTTGTATACACAGCAATAAATAGTGTTTTTTTGCGATCCAGACCCTCTATCCAACTTAATGTTCGAGTTGTATATTGCCCCAGTCTTATTTTAAATCTAACTTTCACCTGATTCAATCAATAACAGTTGACTGTTGATTTATCAAATAAAATGTCAAGCATATATAAACATTACTGCCATCTTATTCGATGATTTTTTGTCAAACTCCTACAGTTAATGTTTATGTAAATGCTTATTTAGATATATTTATTTATAGTTTTCAATATCAACAACTATGTTACTAACATGCTTTTTGTCTGTGCTTTAATACATTGTTTTTGTTTTATTTCAGGGTGTGCCGTTTAAAGTAGGAAAACATGTTCTTCTGACCAAAACGGAAGTGCACAATCTAACTGGCCTTTTACCTAATAGCAAATAGTTGGTTTTATTGAGTATATCAAGGTCTGCCCGTGCCTATTCACTATATTATGACTTGACAACGCCGTGACACCATTATGTATATGATTGTGTTAAAATACCATAAGCGACACAGCAATTCGCAGACAAATCAAGATATTTTAAAGACAGGAAGAAACAGAGTTAGAAATTAAAGATCTGGATGCGATTTCTTAAGAGATCATCTGAATCGCTAACGTGCTCAGTGTATAGCAATGAACATTGTTTCAATAAATAATCTCACGGTTATAAAGCCGACAGAAAGTTCGTAGAACTATCACTTTTTAAAATTAATGTTCAAACTTTGATATTCGTTCATGCTTGTGTCAAAGAAAAACAATTGATTTCTGTTTAGTGCCAGCGCCTAGTACCAAAGGTATGTAAGTCACGAAAGTTAACACAGATATCATGGATTTCTTTTATGGACAGTTGGCGTACAATTACTGGAATATTTCTTTATAAATGAATGCTAATATTATTGTTTTCTTCTCCTGTTTCCACTAAAACGTAGAAAATGAGGAATGTCAATATCGCTATAAATGGATTAATCTGAATATAGACAGCATATACTAGATTTAAATCGATGTGTTTTTTTGGTATCCGATTTTACGGTGGATCAATGAACACCGGCTGTAGTAGCCCAAGTGAGTCGTAAACAATGCTTTTTTTCGCAGGGGCGGTAAGGGTTTGACATGTTTTTGTAATAAATAACCTAAGTTTGATACAATGAAGTATCAGTTTAATGGGTATAGACATGTCCTGGCCTGTAGACATCAACACAAATGTTGTGCTTGGTTTTAAAACATTAGTAAACTGGTGTTCAAGTAGATAGCTCACGGGCAAAGGCAGGGTTTTGACAAAGCTATTTTTATAATTTGGCTTGTAAATGCCAATTAACAAAAATCTGAATCGAGGAGGTTCGTTATTTGTTAGTAAAGTTTTACAGCATTTAAAGAACTTCTAAGTAATATCTGAGAATTTCTTGTTTAATTTTGTAGTGGTTATGTATATATATTTAACGCAGATACTTTATGGAGTATAGCCTTTCTATACTGGGGATAGTTGTGGCATTGACATGCTGTCTATAACTATTATACTCCTGGTGTTGATATTTGGCATTCTTCGTTAAAGATTAAACGTGACAAAAAGTATATGTACCATAGTGCATGGGATTACTTTGTTCTGTAAATAAGTAATTGGCAAAAACGAATTATAAGGTGACACAACCATTACGCTGAGGGTGTGGAATTGATAGTCCTGCATATATTCCACGTCCGAAATAGGAGTATGGCTTTACTTCCCTGACCATGTCTAAAGTTATTGCCACCATTTGCCCTGATTTGGTGATACATGATAAATATACACACAATGAAGACATTATTTAAAAATAACCGATTTTAAAATACGCCAAATGCATTTGATTTCCCCACTAATTTGGCACGAACTATAGGTTCCATGTGCAGTTTCATTGTGACGACATTTGTGTTGTTGTTGTTATTTTCAAATAAGCTGTGTAGAAATATTATGTCATCACTAGATGCTATAAGACCTATATTATTTACTAGCACACGTTGTTATCGAATATGTGTATTTTCAGATGTGTTGGATTTCGTTGCTGCAAGAAACAACAATAACTAATATTAAATAAAATACATTGATGAAAAGCAAACAGAAAATTCTATGTATGAAGTGTCACTTTTTATATATCACACATTTCAAAATCAAAAGCAAAAGTGAACAAGTGAAATTAACTCCAAAAAGGGCTTTGACCTTTAATTTGATGACCTGAGTGATTTATGTTAGCATATACACTTGATGTACATCCTAATAGAAAGTAATATGTGTTATACATGTTACACAATATGAACGAAAGAGCGGACCAACAGGCGATTGTACGGGCAATGCATTATAATATATTTCTGATTTAAGTGGGATAGCTGTCAGTCGATTGCAGTGAACCGAGGAATTCACTGCTTATGGAGCCCATGTAGATCCTGTATTAACTGATAACGCCTTAAAATGACCAGTGCTGTCGAAAGGGCGTTATACCCAACAAAACAAAATGAAGGTGCTGAAATTGTTGCAAGGCTGTAGGTGAGACAAGAGTGATTTTACTTTTTTTACAATTCTGTTCACAGACAATGAAATCCAAGAAATGTTTTGAGTGTCATGAAACTGTATGGTTACAACCGATAAGTGTCCATCATTACCGCAAAAAGGTGATGTAAATTTATTATTCCCATACAGTTAGCTAAATGATAAATCCATGTACTGGGATATACAATGTATGAACATTGCTTTCATCTCGCAAGTTTATTTAGTTATGTAAATTAAGTGAAACCTGATATTGGTTGAACAAGTTTGTTTTTCTGTGGTTTGGTCAACACATTTCTATTTTCTACGTTATTATTTTTAGTTCAACATACTAATGTCTGAAAACTAAAAAATGTTTGCATCAATCTATATTGTGTCCCTTTAAAAGGACGAAAACACAAAATCTGCTGTCTTTTAAGGTTCAATATTTAATGAGCAAAATTATACATGTTAGGTATTTTTAGAGTTAATTAAATGTTCACTTAAATTGTTTGTGACATAGAGGTAATGACACATAGAGCTCAAAACACAAAGGGCAAACCCATGCATAGAGCTCCGACACATAGAGATCCCGAATCATAGAGTTCCGGACGTTCCCGACAAATTGAGCTTCCGACTCATAGAGCTCCTGACGCTCCCAACCCATTATTCTCCCGACGCAGAGAGATTCCAACGTTCCAAACAGAGAGAACTCCCGACGCATTAAGCACACAGAGTAACTCCATACGTCAGGACGCAACACACATAGCTTCTCGACCCGCCCCCGAGTAGCTCTATGTATCTATCAGGACGCAACACATTGAATTCCCAGTGTTGTTTTATTCGTCAGAACGCTACCACCTGCCCGATTCCTAAGAGATTTATGTGTCAAACGTATCATATTAAGCACCCTTCTCCCCGCCTCCTTAAAGGTTTCCGTCTCAGGAGGTATCACATTTAGCAGCCCCAGCCCGCATCTAAATAACACTCTGTGTCAGAACGCAACCCATTGTGCCTCCTCCCCGACTCCAAGAAGCTTTTTGTTTCAGAACGCAACTCATTTAACACCCCTATCCCTGCCCCGAGAAGCTTTTGTTGTCAGAACGCAACACATTGAGCACCCCCCGCCCCACACATACACAGACTCACCGCCTCCGAGAAGCTTTCTGTATCAGGACGAAAACATTGTGCCACCCTCCATGTTTTAGAGTAATTCACTGTATCAGGACGAAACACATTGTGCCTCCCGCCACAACTCCCAATAATTTTCTGTGTCAGGACGCATCACATTGCCCACCACCCCCTCCCCACTCCCGACTGCCTTTCTCTATTAGAAAGCAAATCTAGTTTTATCATCTTTATGTTATAGCCTGGTAATAGTTCGACTGGGAATCACGTATGTCACATACCATCCTATTCAAAGTTTATGTCTGCCATAGCACAGTGCATTACTATCATTTACCCTACTGCGGACTCCTAGTGGAGCAAGCGGATTCAACCACGTATGTCACATACTAACCTATGCTTTACCTTACTGCGGACTCTTAAAGGAGCAAGCGGATTCAACCAAGTATGTCACATACCAACCTTTTCTTGACCCTACTGTGGACTCTTAAAAAAGCAAGCGGATTCAACCACGTATGTCACATACCAACCTATTCTTGACCCTACTGTGAACTCTTAAAGGAGCAAGCGGATTCAACCACGTATGTCACATACCAACCTATTCTTGACCCTACTGTGAACTCTTAAAGGAGCAAGCGGATTCAACCACGTATGTCACATACCAACCTATTTTTTACCATACTGCGGACTCTTGAAAGAGCAAGCGGATTCAACCACGTATGTCACATACCAACCTATTTTGTACCATACTGCGGACTCTTGAAAGAGCAAGCGGATTCAACCACGTATGTCACATACCAACCTATTATTTACCCTTCTGCTGCTCTTGAAAGAGCAAGCGGGTTCAACCACGTATGTCACATACCAACCTATTATTTACCCTTC